>NW_028079127.1:24400368-25000368 GCF_014824575.4 Sturnira hondurensis
CTAGCTATCAGAGAGATGCAAATTAAAACCACAATGAGATACCACTTAACACCAGTCAGAATGGCTATCATAAACAAAGAAACAAACAACAAGTGCTGGAGAGGTTGTGGGGAAACGGGGACCCTAGTTCACTGTTGGTGGGATTGCAGACTGGTACAACCACTATGGAAAACAGTATGGAATTTTCTCAGAAAACTAAAAATGGATGTGCCTTTTGACCCAGCAATCCCACTCTTAGGAGTATATCCTAAGAATCCTGAAACACCAATCCAAAAGAACCTATGCACCCCAATGTTCATAGCAGCACAATTCACAATAGCCAAGAGTTGGAAGCAACCTAGATGCCCATCGGTCAATGACTGGATCACAAAACTATGATACATTTACACAATGGAATTCTATGCCGCAGAAAGGAGGAAGGAACTACTACCCTTTGCAACATCATGGATGGAACTGGAAAGCATTATGCTGAGCGAAATAAGCCAGGCGGTGAAAGACAAATATCATATGATCTCACCGTTAACAGGATTCTAAACAAACCAAACAAGCAAGCAAAATACGACCAATGACACTCAAATATGAAACAGCTGGTTCATATATGGTTCAAATATGAAACAGGCTGACAGGGTCCAGAGTGGAGAGGCGAGAGAATCATAGGGGAAAAGGGAATGGACTCACATGAACAAGTATAAAGGACACATGGACAATAACTAGGGGTGGGGGGGTGGAAAAGGGAGGGAGGCGGGGAGCATGGGGTGGGGCGCGGGCAGGGTTCAGAATATAAGACAGAAACCTGTACGTGAACAAGAATTAAATAAAAATTATATTTAAAAAAAGAAAGAAAAAAGAAAATAGGACTCCGGAAATTGGGGCAGACACTGAATGACCTGATGGTGAGGAGATGGCTGTAGGTCAATAAGGTCTGAGACCAGCTCAAAGGTCTCAGGCCGAGACTGCCACCTCTGTCAGGCCGAGCCAGGGCCGGAGCAAGTCCACTTCAGACTCTGGGAGCTGAGGGCTGGCAGCAAGGTCCTTGGGAGAGAGATGGTCATCAGCTCCCTTCCTATCCGGCCCGGCACAGTCTGAAAAATGCCAGGAGAGATCTGTTTGCTTAAAGTGTCAGAGAGAGAAATGGGCACAAGGAAGCAAGTGAGAGGGCTTTGATCACCCCTGGAGTCTGTTGTTGCCAGCTTGTGAGAATTGAGAGTTACCCTCGTGCTCTCCTATAGCACTGGGAAAGGTTTGTGCTCAAGCCTGCTGGACCAGGTAAGCCTGGCTGGGAGCGCATGCCCACACTCCAGCCCAGGACTGCAAATCCTGGGGAAAGTCTGCTCTCAATGGGGCGCTGGGGAGAGGCACTGGGGAGAGGCGTTGGTCAGGATCTTGTGAGAGCACTCATGAGACCTGCTGAGTTCACCGAGAAGGGAGAAATGCCATACCAATCACCCTTCAGACTGCTGCAGCTAGTGTGACCAGAAAAAATGGTTTGACCAGCTGGAAACCAACAAGAGGTTTTTGTTTTGTTTTAAGCAATCTTTTATTTTTTAACTTTATTATTGCTTTATCTTTCAATACTTTTACCCTCTCTCTTCTTTCTTGTTTTATTCTTTCTTCCTTTCTTTCCAAACCTACCACTTTTTCCTCCCATCTGCTGCCCTTTTTTTCTTTCTCTTTGCCCCCCCCCCCCGAAGTGAGACAAAAGACTTGGAACAGCGAAAATACCAGAGCTGGACTCAAAGAGGGGCATCCCAACAGTAGAGACAGAGAGACAAAATTCACTTTGCTATAGCAGAAAAACTACAAGTTATGGCATATTTGTATTTTTTTCATTATTCTCACATCTTTTTTTAATAGTATCTTTGTATTCCTCCTCTTTCTGTATAGTCTTCTTTACCTTGGCTGGGTATATTTTATCACTTGACAGGTTTCCCCTGTCCCCTTAAACATAGTGTATTCCTAAGTTATGTCCTTTACTTCCCCTTGCCCAGTTAGCACACTATTGAAGGTCCAATACTCCCTAATTGTGGTATATCATAGATTCTGTAATATGATTATTGCTCTAACATTATTGTAAATAACAGCCGATACATACTATTGTAAATACTACACAACACCCCCCCCCCCTAGATCTTAGCCCACTTCATTTTTGCCTGAACTATAATAGTGTAGTGGTTAACTCTATTCTTTCTCATACTACACCTATTTACCATCCTTTATTCTCATGTTACCTCAGAATCTGACCTCCCTCAACCTCACTCCTTTCTATATCCAAATCACAAAACTTCCCTCCCCAACAAGAGCCTTATCTTCTTTCCATCTTTTCTAAAAAGTGGCTAGTTGGGTTGAAGATTATGGTTATCAATGTACATAGCCAGGGGATCTCCTAGCTCTTCTCCACCAGCTGCTACTGTAAATATCATAGAATACTCTCTTGCTGTAATAAACCAGTTTGCCTTCCCTTCCAACTGATCACACACGCAATTAAAAAAAAGAGTAGTTGAAAGCGGTAAACACCAGGATACCCAACAGAAGAGGGAACACAACAACAAAGGAACCACCAACAGATAACAACAGAAGAAGGTGAAGGAGGGAGTAGAAACCACACAAACCTCAACTCAAGAATTATATGGAAATACAACTAAACAGTGGAGAAACTACCCAGGGCAAACAACTGAACAAGAGCAAAAGAGATTCCTCAAAATCCTTTACATGCAGAAAAACTAGCTTCAACACAGCCCACCCTCACCAGCACAACAAATTAAAATGGGTAGTGGACAGAGGGACCATCAGTTCACCAGATGGCGGGAAGGACCCATGAAAGAAAGAACCAGAAACAACAAAAACCCAAAGACAAACTCAGAGCCAATGTAAAGGACAGCCTAAGACCAGCAAGCTGGGGAGATCGAGAAGACTACAACACTGAATCTCACAGGTCTTATACCACAGAAGTTCACACCATTAACCCAGAAAGCCAGAACAAATCAATTTAATAAGCTGAAGCTAACAAGAAGAGTTTCACAAACAATAGTAAGACAAAGAAAGAACCCCCCAATGAAACGAAAGGGGGGAGCCTCAGAAAAATTCTAGGTGAAATAGAGGAAAGTCAGCAATCAGGTATTGAATTCAAAGCACTGGTTATCAGGAAGTTCAAAGAGCTCACAATGAGCTATCAGAAACTACAGAGGAGCTACAATGAACTCACTGCAAACTATATCTACATGAAAAGGAAATAGAAACTATCAGCAAGGGCCAAGAGGAAATGAAGAATACAATTTCAGCTCTGAAGAACACAGTGCAAGGAATCAAAAGCAGGACTGATGAAGCAGAAGATTGGATCAGCAAGTTGGAGGAAAAAGTAGAAAATAAACACCAAGAAAGAGCAAGAAAAGGAAAACAGGCTCAGAAAGAATGAAGAGGGATTAAAAGAAATGCAAGACAATATGAAAGGTAATAATATCCAAATAATAGGGATACCAGAAGAAGAAGAAGAAGAAGAGCAAGGGATAGAATATCTATTTGAAAAAGTAATAATGGAAAACTTCCCTAATTTGATGAGAGGAAAAGTCATACAATTCCAAGAAACACAGAGAATCCCAATCAAGAGGAACACAAAGAGGCCCACTTCAAGACACATCATCATTAAAATGCCAAAATTCCAAGACAAGGAGAGAATCTTAAAGGCAGCAAGAGAGGAAAAGGAAGTAACATACAAGGGAGCCCCAATCAGGTTAGCTACTGGCTTCTCAATGGAAACGCACCAAGCAAGAAGAGAATGGCAAGACATAGTCCAAGTAATGAGAATCAGAGGCCTACAACCAAGGTTACTTTACCCAGCAAGGCTCTCAATCAAGATAGAAGGCCAAATAAAGAGCTTCCAAGACAAAAGAAGTCTAAAAAAATATGCCTCCACCAAACTAGCTGTTCAAGAAATACTAAAAGGTCTGCTTTAAGAAAAGGAAAAAAAGAGAGAGACCATGAGAAGCACAGGTATAAAAATGGCAATGAATAACTACCTATCAATAATAACCTTAAACGTAAATGGATTAAATGCTCCAATCAAAAGACATAGAATAGTTGAATGGATAAGAAAGCATGACCCACACATATGCTCTCTACAAGAGCCCCACCTCAGGACAAAGGACCAACACAGACTAAAAGTATGGGGCTGGGAACAAATTTTCCACGCAAATGGCCAGGAAAAAAAAAAAACAGGGTAGCAATTCTCATATCAGACAAAATAATCTTCAAAAAAAGGGACATAAAAAGAGACCCAGAAGGTCACTTCATAATACTCAAGGGAAAAATCCACCAAGAAGATATAAACATTATGAATACATATGCACCCAACATAGGAACACCCAAATATACAAAGAAAATCTTAGAGGACCTCAAGAAAGATATTGACAACAACATGATTATAGTAGGGGGTTTTAACACCCCACTGTCAAAAATTGACAGATTTTCCAAACAAAATATCAACAAAGATATTGTAAAATTGAACAACATACTAGATGGAGTGGACTTACCGGATATATATATATAAAACCTTTCAAGCCAAAGAAGCTAAATACACATTCTTTTCAAATGCTCACAAAACATTTTCAAAGATAGACCACATGATAGGAAAAAAAACAAGCCTTAACAAATTTTAAAAAACCAAAATTGTCCTGAGAACTTTCTTCAATCACAAGGGACTAAAACTGGAAACCAACCCTAAGAGAAAAGACCCAAAACATTCAAAATCATGGAGATTGAATAGCATGTTATACAACAACAAATGGGTCAAGAATGAAATCAGGAAAGTAATAAAAAAGTTTCTCGAAACAAATGAAAATGAACACAAAAAACCCCAAAACTTATGGGACACAATGAAGCAGTCCTGAGAGCGAAGTTCATAGCAATATAGGTCTGTCTAAAAAAGATAGAAACATTTCAAACAAACAACCTAACCTTTCACTTACAGGAACTTGAGGAACAACAAAAAAGAAAGCCTACAGCAAGTACAAGAAAAAAAATAAACAAGATCAGAGCAGAATTAAATGACATAGAGACTAAAAGCACAATCCTAAGGGTCAATGAATCCAGGAGCTGGGTCTTTGAAAAGACAAATAAAATTGACAAGCCTTTAAGCAGGATCATCAAGAAAAAAAAGAGAGAAAACACAAATAAACACAATCAGAAATGAAAGAGGAGAGATTACAACTGATACCACGGAAATATAAAGGATTATAAGAAATTACTATGAAGAATTATATGCCAAGAAATTTGAAAACCTAGGTGAAATGGACAAATTTCTAGGAAAATATAATCTTCCAAACTCAATGAAGAAGCAGAAAGCCTGAACAGACAAATAACAGCAGATGAAATTAAAGAAGTAATAAAAAATCTCCCAAAACACAAAAGCCCTGGACCAAATGGTTTCACAGGAGAATTCTACAAGGCATTTAAGGAAGAGCTAACCCCTATTTTTCACAGGCTATTTCAAAAAAATCCAAAATGATGGAAGACTCCCAAACTCTTTTTATGAAGCCAGCATCATCCTAATTCCAAAACCAGATAGAGAGACAACAAAGAACAAAAACTTCAGGCCAATATTGCTGATGAACATAGACACTAAAATCCTCAACAAAACATTGGCAAACTGCATCCAACAATAAATTAAAAAGATCATACACCATGACCAACTGGGATTCATCCCAGGGATGCAAGGATGGTTCAATATTCGCAAATCAGTAAATGTAATACATCATATAAACAAAAGCAAAGACAAACATCACACGATCATATCAATAGATGTGGAAAAAGCTTTTGATAATATACATTCATTTATGATAAAAAATACTCAGCAAAGTGGTAATAGAGCAAACATTCCTCAATATAATAAAGTCCATCTATGAGAGACCTAAAGCCAACATCATACTCAATAGGTGAAAACAAACTTTTTCACTAAGATCAGGAACGAGACAAGGTTGTCCACTTTCACAACTTCTATTCAATATAGTATTGGAAGTTTTAGCCACAGTGATCAGACAAGAAAAAGAAATGAAAAACATCAAAATTGGAAAGGAGGAAACAAATCTGTCATTGTTTGCAGATGACATGATAGTGTACATAAAAAATCCTATACACTCTACCCCCAAATTGTTCAACCTAATGAATTTGGGAAAACAGTGAGATTGAAAGTCAGAAATCAAAGGCATTTTTGTATACTAACAATGAAACAGCAGAAGCAGAAATCAAGAAAAAAATTCATTTGATATAGCAAAAACAAAAATAAAATATCTGGGAATAGACCTAACCAAGGAGGTAAAATCCCTGTATACAGAAAACTACAGAACACTGAGGAATGAAATCAAGAAAGACACAAACAAATGGAAACATATACCGTGTTCATGGATTGTAAGAATTAACATAATCAATATGTCCATACTACCCAAAGGAATTTACAGATTCAATGCAATACCTATTAAAGTACCAATGGCATATTTCACAGACATAGAACAAACACTTCAAAAATTTATATGGAACCATGAAAGACCCCAGATAGCAGCTGCAATGTTAAGAAAGAAGAACAAAGTAGGAGGGATCACAATACCTGATATCAAACTGTATTACAAGGCCACTGCAATCAAAAGAGCCTGGTACTGACATCAAAACAGGCACATAGACCAATGGAACAGAATAGAGAACCCAGAAATAAACCCAACTCTCTACAGTCAATTAATATTCGACAAAGGAGGCAGTAACATAAAATGGGGTAAAGATAGCCTCTTCAACAAATGGTGTTCGGAGAACTGGACAGCTACATGCAAAAAAAATGAAACTCGAGCACCAACTTACACCATACACCAAAATAAATTCAAGGTGAATAAAAGACTTAAATATAAGCCGTGACACCATTAAAGTCCTAGAGGAGAACATTGGCAGGAAAATCTCAGATATTCCATGCAGCAACATTTTTACTGATATGTCCCCTAGAGCAAGGAATATAAAGGAAAGAATAAACAAATGGGATCCTATACATTTTTCTTAATTTCACTTTTCATAACCTTAATTTTTTTCTCTAATTTGTGACCCCAGTTTTTTCTCCTGGTTTATCTGCATGCAAATGTGGTACTGCCCAGTTCTTAAGCCACCACCTTGTCTGCCTCAGTCTTCCAGCTGACGCCTTGCCTGGAATCCTCTCCACCCTGCTGTCTGTTTCTGCCCCTCCTATCAGTCTAAATAAACGTTTCTTCTTTAACTCTTTGGTTGTCAGACTTCCATACAGTTAGATTTTTCTGTCAGCCCTGGTTGTTGTTGTTTTTTTTGTTTTTAAAGGTTGTTGTCCTTCTTTTGGTTGTTTAAGGAGGCACAGTGTATCTACCTATGCATCTGTCTTGGCTGGAAGTCCTTTTGCAAAAACATATTTTAACCTATTTGTGCTGACTGTCACCATGTCTTTGCTTGTAGTTCCATAGGTGCTATTTAGCAAGAACAATGTCACAGACCAACATAAATATACAAAGAGAGTTTTTTTATTATTTTATTTTTGTTCAGTTACAGTTGTCTGCATTTCCCCCACCACCACCACTCCCCACCACCCCAGCCAAACCCACCTCCCTCCCTTGCTCCCACCCTCTCTCTTGGTTTTGTCCCTGTGTCCTTTATAGTAGTTCCTGAAAACCCTTTCCCCCACTGTTCCCTCTCCCCTCCCCTCTGGCTATTGTTAGATTGTTCTTAATTTCAATGTGTCTGGTTATATTTTATTTGCTTTTTTCTTTTGTTGATTATATTCCAGTTAAAGGTGAGATTATACAGTATCTGTCCCTCACCACCTGGCTTATTTCACTTAGCATGCTCTCCAGTTCCATCCATGCTGTCCCAAAGGGTAGGAGCTCCTCCTTTCTGTCTGCTGCATAGTATTCCATTGTGTAAATGTACCATCGTTTTTTGATCCCCTCCCTTACTGATGGGCACTAAGGTTGCTTCCAGTACTTGGCTATTGTAAATTGTGCTGCCATGAATATTGGGATGCATAGGTTCTTTTGGATTGGGGTTTCAGGGCTCTTAGGGTATAATCCCAGCAGTGGAAGTATAAGATCAAAAGGCATTTCCACTTTTAGTATTCTGAGGATATCCCAAACTGTTTTCCACCCCAGCCACATCAGTCTGCATTCCCTCCAAAGTGCACTAGGGTTCTCTTTCCTCTACATACTCTCTAACACTTGTTCATTGACTTGTTTATGATGACCATTCTGATCAGTATGAAGTGGTATCTCATTGTGGTTTTAATTTGCATCTCTCTGATGGCTAGTGATGCTGAGCATCTTTTCATATGTCTCTGGGCTCTCTGTATGTCCTCCTTGGAGAAGTGTCTGTTCAAGTCTTTTGCCCATTTTTTTAAATTGGATTTCTTGTCTTCCTGGAGTGGAGTCATGTGAGTTCTTTATATATTTTGGAGATCAAACCCATGTCTGAGGTATCATTGGTGAATGTTTTCCCATATAGTTGGTTCTCTTTTCATTTTAATGCTGTTTTCTTTAGCCATGCAGAAGCTTTTTAATTTGATGAGGTACCATTTATTTATTCTTTTCTTTATGTCCCTTGCTTTAGGGGATATATCAGTGAAGATGTTGCTGTGTGGAATGTCTGAGATTTTCCTGCCAATGTTTTCCTCTTGTACTTTTATGGTGTCATGACTTATATTTAACCCCTTTATCTACCTTGAATTTATTTTTGTATGGTGTAAGTTGGTGATCAAATTTTATTTTTTGCATGTAGCTGTCCATATCTTCCAATATCATTTTTTGAAGATGCTATTTTTACTCTATTTTATGCTTCTTCCCCCCCAAAGAGAGTTTTTTATGTCTGAGTCTGGGCTTGGTGCATGGTGACCATTGGTGATATGACATCTCTACAAACTGGAAAAATGCTCTCTTCCTCTGTGTCATTTCAGCTTCCCACTGAGTTGAATTTCAGTGCCCCTAGTCCCCTTGGCCAGAAAATTGAACAGTCTTACACATCAGAACCAGGATGGACTCTTTTGGAAAAATTGGCTCTTAACAAAGATGTAAAGTAGGTAAAAAGCCATCTCTAAAGCTTTCCATCTTTGCATATCTGTTCCTTCTTCTCCTAGCCTGCTTACCTGGGTTAGAACCGATTCTTCAATCAGTAGCTAAGAAGGACTCAAAATGGTCTCTTTTCATGGTACCTTGAAATTCTATTCTAATAGGGTTCTTTAAGGAACAATAAAATTTTGAGATGTAAAGGAATCTATTTTAAAGGTAAAATTACAGGTACCGCAAAAGGCAATGAAGGCTTACTAATGTCTTACTGATTAATCTTCTGTTGACTGCTTAGGAGGGGTCAGTAAAATAGGTAACGTTCCTTTCCCCTGGATTCTAGAGACCAGTTGGCCATCTTTCACTTTTTGAGCATTATGACCATTCTCAAAATGGTAGAAGCCAGACCAAGGAATGGTCTTGGACATGAAAGTCACTAAGGGTTGGGCTGTGAGTGGTCTAGTTAGAACTTTATATGGATTACTTTTGGTTTCTGCAGAGAATAAGGGGAGTAAAGAGACCCTTTACCCAAATAATTAAGACTCAACTCAGCCAAAAGTGAATAATAGGCCTACATGATAAAATGATATTATCTGGCTCCATCAGTCTTGCTTGATAGTAGTTCAGCTTTCCACACAGTGTAAACATAAACTAATTTTCTGAGAAGAAAATTGAAAAGGGAGCAGAAGAAAAAAGTGAACGTGAAAGAGATTTTGCCCATGTTAGTGGGCTTAAAATAAGGTAGAAAGTTTTCTTTTTTTTGTATTTTTAAACTAGTAACTCTATATTCTCTGAATAAACCTGATGGGAAAGAAACTGTATCAGCAATTTGGAGAGAAATTAGACAACATTGGGTGGGTGTGTGGCCTAGTTCTGCTTTCCTAGTGATGTAAGTTTCCTAAAGACATGGTTGGTGGGGGAACCCTTTCATAGTTCTTATGGGTAGACATCACAGTGGGTTGGGATTGGTAAGTGAGAAACTGGTTGGAATTTGAGCATTTCCCCAGAGATGATACTCCTGACTCCCAAATACAGTGGATTTGTACCAAGAACAACCACGTTGCTAAACTAAATATCAGGGTACTCCTAGGTAAGACAGATGCCTTACAGAAAGCTTACTTGGAAACCTACTTAGTCATAGACCTGTAGGTATGGGAATACTGTGGGAAAGAAACTGCTTAGGAGGCCACAGTTTTATGTCTATATGGTCACTTTATCTCATGGGACCACAGCTTTGTTTCACAGACTAGCCTGAGGCCCCACCTCTTACCAATGTGTGAGTCCTTGTGGCACCAGGATTGATGAGCTAAGTAAATGACAGAACTTCCACAAAGTTGCCGCACACCTGTTGAGACAGAAAGTACATTTGTTCCACACCAGTTTTGTACCTCTGGCTTCTTCTAGGCACCCAGGCCTTGTGGAGAGCATTCAAAGACAATGTAAGAACAGTCCCTGACTTTAAAGAGATTGCTATCTGATGGGCACAGCCAGAATAAAAACCACCACTGAATGAAGTGAGCTCAGAGCTTTATGGAAGCACACAGGATGGCCTCTATTTTATTTTTGGAAGAAGCTAGAAGAGTGTTTCTCAGCTTGGAGGCAGTGAGGGTTTAGTTTCTTTCTTTCTTTCTTTCTTTCTTTCTTTCTTTCTTTCTTTCTTTCTTTCTTTCTTTCTTTCTTTCTTTCTTTTTTTTGGGGGGGGGGTTCCATCTCTATCCTTTGCTTTTTTTATTTACTTTTATTTTTATTGTTTAAATATATTTTATTGATTATCCCATTACAGTTGTTCTATTCCCCCCTTCATTCCCCTCCGCCCTGCACACCCCCTCCTCCACCATTCCCCTCCTTTAGTTTATGACCACTCGTCTCAAGTTCTTTAGATTCTATATTTCCCCTACTATTCTTGCCCCCCTCATCTATTTTTTACCTACCATCTATGCTACTTATTTTCTGTATCTTCTCCTCCTCCCACTCCCCTGTTGCTAACCCTCCATGTGTTCTTCATTTCTATGGTTCCGCTCCTGATCTAGATGTCCTCTTAGTTTGCTTTTGTTTTAGCTGTGGTTGTTAATAACTGTGAGTTTGCTGTCCTTTCACTGTTCATATTTTTCATCTTCTTTTTCTTAGATAAGTCCCTTTAACATTTCATGTAATAAGGGCTTGGTGATGATGAACTCCTTGAATTTGATCTTATCTGAAACGCACTTTGTCTTTCCATTCTAAATGAAAGCTTTGCTGGATAGAGCAGTCTTGGATGCAGGTCTTTGGATTTCATGACTTGGAATACTTCTTTCCAGCCCCTTCTTGTCTGTAAGGTCTCTTTTGAGAAATCTGCTGACAGTCTGATGGGAACTCCTTTGTAGGTGACTGTCCCCTTATCTCTTGCTGCTTCTAGAATTCTCTCCTTCATTTTAATCTTGGCTAATGTCATTATGATGTGCCTTGGTGTGTTCCTTCTTGGGTCCACCTTCTCTGGGACTCTCTGAGCTTCTTGGATTTCCTGGAAGTCTATTTCCTTTGCCAGACTTGGGAAGTTCCCCTTTATTATTTGTTCAAATAAGTTTTCCACTCATGGCTGTCCCTTTTCCCCTCTGGTACCCCTATAATTCGGATGTTGGAACGTTTAAAGATTAGTTTCTTTTGAAATGCAGCTTTTCAGTCCCCAAGCATCATTCACCTCGAAAGGTCAGTATAGACAATAAGAGAATACAAGATGAGTAGAAAGTCGAACACAATCTTGATCTTATTCTGTTTGACTTGGTAATCTCCATTAGCTCCATGTGAGTATAATTACTTCAAGACAGCAACACACATCCAAGATCATATGTGGTCTGAGATGAGCTTTCTCAACTTCCATTTCTTCCTCCATTTTATTTGGAAAAGTTGAGAAGTTACAATCTACATTGTCTAGAAGATTGGTTTCTGTTAATCTAATGCCTTTGGGAGAAATTTGGAATGCACAGACATTTTAGCTCCTGGCAGGGAAGACTGGTAAGGGATGCAAACTTGCAGTGGTCACAGCAGTGCCAGGGCAGCAAGAGTCAGATGCAGTGGCAGCAATAGAATACCAGCTTCCTGACTCCTGGGACACAGTCAGCATTGTGTGACCTTGCAATCAAGTTTAAAGGTACTTCCTGACATCTCTTCCAGCCCTTTCAAGTACTTTATGCATTAAATCTTTTCTACCCAAAATACTTGGAGAGATTTCTGTTTCCTGCACCGAATCCTGACAGAGTATATATGGTCAGCTTTCCCCTTGACCAAGACCTATGTCCCAAACCACTTGGCTTTATTCTGTCCCTTAGAGTCTATATTGGATTTCACTTCTCTGACCCTTGGCCCACTTCTTTGACAATAACTCAAGTTCACTTTTTGGATCTATCTACTTCTAGTCTCTCATGGTGTCACATGTTCTGTTGATACCCCATTCCATACTCCCTTGGCAAATGAATTCACTAGCAGCTGCCCAAGAAGTTCCCAGCAGGGTGACAGCTGATTCAGGAGTAGCCCTGGGGTAAGGGATTTGACACCACTAAGAAGTAACCTCTTCATTGCTGTGTTCAGGTCAGTGGGCACAAATACCCCCACACTTGCTCCATCTTCCTATAGGACATTTGTAAGGCTTCACAGTTTCTCAGAGAGCCCTCAGCAAGATTGAGTTACTACTGCCCACCACAGAAACCAGCTTTCTGGTTTACCTCCCCACCCTCTCTTATACTCCACAATTTCTCACTTGTGCTTCTTGTAATCACCTCTTACATAAATTGCCTGTACCCAAATCCTTCTCTTGAGGTTTGCTTTTGGAGGGATCCACACTGAGCTGAAGATAAGCACACTAGTCAATCCAGTTCATGTCTTAGTCATTCTCTTGACAGCTGTCACAGGTATGGCTGGGGTTCTTCCAACTTTAGCACTAAAATCTCCACATCCTGGGTGACACCTCAATCTGGGGCTGGCAAATGGGAATAGATATGCTATATTTTATGGCCCATCACATAGAAACTGATGATCTGCTGCTCAGATGGGATTCTAGAAAAATCTTGATAGCTTAGAAACCAAAATTTAAATGCTAAAACTGTTTTAGCCAGTAATTCACTCTATAATGAACTGCATTAAGTTGCTGCCTTGATTTCTGTTTCCACCTCCAACAGACCACAGTGAGGAGAGCTGGTGGTTGAAATGTGGTACTTACAGTACATAGGCCCTGTGGTCAGCATCCGGCAGTGTTTTCCGCAGGGTGGGCTTGGCAGCAATGTTGCAGAACCTCACGACACTGCTGAAATCCATTTCCTGTCATCTTCTGACTTCCTTCACTTCCCAAAGAGGGACTTGTGAGCACCTAGTAGACATCTAACTCCATTCTAGCCATGGCAACAAACAGGCCTGAAGGCACAGTTCACGCTCAGGAGGAAAGATCACACCCTTCCCATCACTCCTGGGCTCAATCAGTTCAGCCCAAGTGTCTACTCAGCACTTAGTAAGTGCTGCCACTCTGTTTTGTACACAGGGTGCAATTGGCATAACTAGAGGTCAGTATTTTGGAGGACATAGAGATTAATCAAATAATCTCACAAGTGATGCATTAAACTTGTAGTGAGCGCTACAGGAAAAAATTGCAAGGAGCTCTGAGAATATAAAATGGGCACAGTACCCAGACCTGTGGTTAGAGGAATCTGTTCTAAGGAGGTGACATTAAAGCAGGGATGAGAAACAAGAAAAGATAGCCAGTGAAGGTCTAGGGGGAGAAGGCAAAAAATGAAGAATGTTCTGGGCCCTGAAAAGCCAGAGGTTTTCAAATGAAGACCCTATTGAAGATTAATGCAGCTCATATGTAGAAGTAAAGGCAAGTGTTGAGTAAGCTACTGCTGAGGTGATGGGGCCAGATAGGTCCTTGGAGATTTTTTAGAACCTTTGACTATATCCTTAGAGCCATGGGGTAATGGTCAGGCAATACAGAACACTGTTCATTGTGCTACTGATGGGTGGCAGGAGCTCAGAAAAGAAATATCAAGGAGGCCACATAGGACAGAGTGGAGACATGTGCTGCCATTGAAAAGAAAGTGTGGGTGGGAGGTATGCTGGCTTGAGAAACTCATTAAACACTATTTCAGAGACAGACCAGTCCCAGCATATTCACAAAGGTCAACGTCGTGTTTGGGGGGCTATTCCATAGATGGAGAGGTGTGGAGGAAGCTGCAGTCTCAACTTTCCACTTCTTACTTTTGGACAAATCATCTTGCTTCTCCAATTTTTATTTATTTTTATGGAGTAATATAGGAGTACTTTGAGAACCATGAAAGACATCACAATATAAAGTATCATTATTAATAGGATAAAGCAGAATCTGGTATGGGGGTAACTCTGCTGAATTCCAGGCGGTGTCCTGCCATCATGCCACTCCTCTGAGGACCTGCCTGATAACTCCACTGAGACCACCCACCCTGTATGAATTATGAGCGGACAGAAACAGCCTAGTTTAACATCTAAAAGCATGAGCCACGATCTAACTGGTGTCCAGGGCAGATCTGGTCCTTCTTTCCTAACATGCCACCAGCACTTTTCCAGAAGCATCAGTAAATCTTTCTAATTGTGTTGTCCATAGGCATGGGTCTTGTTTGCTGTGTGAGTCAGAGAATCAACACAGATGATCTCTTCAACTCCTTGTGTTGCTGGTTCCTCAGCATCTGTATGTTCATGAGTCCAGTCATCTCTGTACTTTGTCATTTGCCTGCATGTGTCCATGTTTGCTCAAAAAGGTTTCTGCAAAGCACAATGCCAGCTTGGAATATCGGTCTGTGCTGAATGAGGATCATTTGAATTTCATAGAAGGCTGTCTCAGACCAGACTGGAGCCCTGGGCTATAAAATTTACGAAGGCACACTCTGAATTAATCAGCAAATATATACTAATTCATGCTGACCTTTTTTTAAGCTGAGGCCTTTTTATCACTCACTGTAGGTTTAACATTGGCCTACCGAGTGTTATTACAAAGGACTCAATGGTTGGCCATAATTATATAATGCAAATGACATTTGCTGTTTTGTTTGAGCTTATTCCCTCAGATGTTTCCTTCTTTTATCACCCTTTTCACACATCTGTGTCCCTGCAATAGCTCTGCAAGCTCCTCCTCTCTTGGTCCCCAAGTTGCTGATGCTGTCTGTCCTGACTGTCACATAGACACAGCCTGCTGTGAGGATGTGGAGGGTGTGATGCATGCCTCTGACACAGGTTATGCTGACAGCTGGTGAGAACAGGTGTACACTGATTCTACCATCAAATGGCAACACACATTTGGCTCCCTCCCAGCGCACAGGCATGAAAAACCTGTTCTCTTCAGATTTCTTTGGAGATTGATTGACTGTTCTTTGACACAGCACACTGACTGTTTATAAGTTTCCTGGTCCTTTGCAGGCTCAGAAGTCTCAGAGAAGACCTCCACGTGACATCATGAATTATGCATCTGCTTCTTCCGGATGAGAAGCGGGGGGGCAGTGGCTTCCCACAACCTCCTGCCCCACTGCAAGACCTGTAAGACACACTGCTCTCTAGTTTTGGAGTTAAGACAGCAAGGAGATGGCTGCTGGAGAGAAATGAGCACTAAAGAGAGAGAAGAATATTTGGATTCTGAAATAGTTTAAAACAGGAGCACCACTGTCCAAGACCAAGTGTATCCTGTTACAGACTCACATAAGTATAAAACAATGAGAAAAAAACCTCTTTAATGTTTTAACCCTAGTTAAATTGCTCATACCTAGTAAGCAATTGCAGATTAGGTTTTTGTCTCAGTAAATTATAAAATAAAACAAAATCCTATAATAAAATGTCTTGGTTAATTTTTTTAAGTTCCTATTTAAGAAGGGAGCACTGTGACCAAGTTAATGCTCCAACAGTTTCGTGAGTGGGTGCACCTGGTTTGAACTCTGTGGGAGCTCTGTCAGTCACAGGCAAAGGTTGAATTCTTTTTTAAAGATAAGACAAAAATAAGTGAATTTTATTACCAAGCAGGAAAGAAGTCTGTGAGCATATTAAATGCACCTGTGGGCCTAGGAATGAGCAATTCGAAAGCTGCAATGATTGCTTCTTACATTTCCAGGAGCATCTGTGTCCTGAGGACAATGAAGGCAGACAGGAAGTAAGGGACCTGCCTGCCACCCAGGCCACCCAGTGGTGTATCACTCCCCACTTCCTACCCTTTCCCAAAGGCACCCATGGCAGTTCCTGTCTGTGCATACTTGCCCTACTGGACTTTCCTCTCTCTTTTTCCCTTGTATGCTGACTGTTATTTTCATTCCTTAATTCATTTATTTCTTTCTCTTTGGTGGGTAGAACAAAAGAGCTCCAAAACCAAGATGGCTGTAGCATGGAGAACAGATGTACAATTAAATGAGTGCTTTGTGAAACTGGATTTTAATCGCAACCTCACTGAGTTCTGAAGCTCAAAGCACAAATCTTTGGGCTTATTTTGGGATCTGTTTGGACAGCACGTATAAATAACTAATAGCATTTTAGGGTTTTATACTCAGAAACAGCCATTGTTATCCTGTATTGATGGTGCTATATTAGCACTCCACCAACTCCTTTTGTGAAGAATAGAAATCTAATAAACTCATCTCAAAAATAACTTTAACACATTCAACCGCTAATGCTTCAACAGCCTAATGTATTTGTATATAGCAAAATTCTCTAAAGCCAGTAGAGAATTCTAAGATGGTTTTATGTATTGCATGCTTCTCATAAAACATCATTTGAACATTTGATTTCAGTTTATGTTTTATTTGTAAAGTTCTCATTTTTTTCACCCAGAATGAGAAAGCAGAGAGAATGAGAAATACATTCCCACAAGTTCAATTCTGTGTCCAACTAACTTACAAGATGGACACAAAATGGACAAAACTATCACTGCCCCAAAGACAATTACACACAAAAAAATACTTAATTGGGATGCAATGCTGGTTATTTTAAGCCATACAAAAGAGTTCTGTACATAATAGAGTGGCTGTTTTATGTAGCTCATATGATAAAATTCTCACCAGTCTTAAAATGACAGATGTAATATTACCTTTAATAAGTGTCTACCGATGCATGCAAATTAAATTAGATAGTGGGAGTACAAATTTGTCCGATAATTAAGATAAAATTTCATGTCAGCTTAAACCCTGGTGTATATTAGTAACTCTGTATATATTTTTTCTCCATTCTCTACCAATTATTTTTTAGTGTGTCCTCTTGATTACCAGAATAGTCAAGTTAAGGGACAAAAACATAGTCCTTCAAAAGTATTATTATAAATGGGAGCAAATTATGCTACTGGTTACTACTCAGTTTATATTAAGTTTAAAATACTAAGCACAATTCAAGTAACTTTGAATAGATTAAACTATGTATTAATTTAGTGTTTCTGGGGTCTTGTGAGGTGTTACTATGCCCTTAAAGCTAATGCTGAAGTAATGTTATGTAGGAGAAATAAGCACATGGAATTTGGAAGTTAATAATCTCATTGATTTAAGAAATCTGAGTTTTGAATGGATTCTTCCCTGCTTTGTTTCAATGCTGCAAATAAACTTGGTGTTCCATGTAATATTTTGTTTAGGAAAAAATCTCAGAAGGCCAGGAGAATGCACATGTAATAGACCCACATACACACACACCCTTTGTGTGCACACATGCAAAATGCTGTGTCCACATACACAGAGATTAAAAGGTAAGTGCTCTGCATGGTGTTCAGCCCCACTGTAATACTCTCCACTGCTGTGATCCTAGCCCCCTGAGGGAGGCAAATATCCTGAGCATTATTAAAAGTGGGATTAGCCAATCTAATACTGAAGATTTGGGAACCAGCCAAGAGGAGTCATAAGTAGGAAGCAAAAGACTTATGGGAGCCCAGACCACCAGGTTTGCATCCCTAAGCTTGTGCCTGGATGTATATGATTGACAACACCTGACAAGAGACTGTCACTTGACCAAATAATGAATGCCCTCAGATGCAGGTGTCAGTGGGGTCTGTCTGTTATACTGTCCATCTATGAAAGGGAACTCTGGGAAGATATTTCCTGATGACCTGCTATACTGGAAAGGGCACTGCTCTCTAAGTCAGTCCTCATAGCATTCCTCTGAGGCTTTTACTATGATGATCATTTCTGTCTTTCTGGTGAAACAGAGTTAAATGGCTTGCTTGATGTTAGGAGGTGAGTGGCAGGGCCAGGATGTAGGTGCTTCCCCTTTAGTTTCAGACAACTCTACAAGAAAGTATGCCAATCAATATTCAAGCTTGGTTCTGCCATTTATTAGTCATGTCCTTTGTTAAGCCAAGATCCAGCCTCAAGAGTCTGAGACATTTGACAGTGTGGCAAACTGCCCATTGAGGTCCCTACTTAGATCTACTCAATTACTACCACGAAGAACATGGATTTGCCATCCTGCACCAATAACCTTCCAGGTAGTTCTGGGCATTTGGATCTGCAATCCTTATACACATGGCCATCTTTCCCTCCCCTGAGGGGAAGGAAATATATTTGCCCTAAAATATATTTTTGTTTTTATGCTAATTAGGCATTATATATATCACTCTTTCAATTTAAAAAGTGTACATTTTCCCACTGCAACCTGACCCCCACGCCAAAACTCATTCTTGTAGCTCTTATGCTAATTTCTCAGCATACAGACACAATTTCTCTCAAAGCATGTTTTTGGAATATACCCCTGAGGGCAATGAGTGCTAGTTGCTCACCCTCACTATACATCCTTCCATTTTTCCTTCATCACAAAGTCCTGATTTTTATTGGACAGCTATGTACTAAGTCAAAAGACTACATCTCTCAGTCTCTGTCACATCTCAGCCTAGCCACATTATTAAGTTTTGACCAGTCAGATATAGTGTGTGGCACTTTTTTGACATCTTCCTAGAGGCAAAAGAGGTCTTTATTTGACCCCTCTTCCTACTGGGAGGAGTTAACAGGAACACCTGTAGGGTGGAGTACTTGCAGCCATTTAAGGTCATGAGGTGACTTTAAATTTGATATTGTTTTGATGCTTGGTATTGGCACCTAATTTTAGCAAACCATTTTTTTAAACTGAGAACTAGAGAAGCTGAGGTTTAAAAAAAACAAAATATCTATTTGAAGATCTCTATTTATTAAGATGGTAAAGAGTTAAGAGGCAAAAGGACAGAAGTGAGGAAGAGTGTTGTGTCTTCCTCATCTACAGATGAAGATGCTGGGGTTCTAAAGCCTTTCAGAACCGCTGCCATCTCTAAATACATCTGGTCTTGCTGCTGGATTATTCCCTAGGCCAAGGGTGGGGAACACAAAGCTGTCATCCTTAAGCAGGGTCATCTGCACTAAGAAAGGTTATGGGAGCCAGATATATTCTCAGTAAACTTACCACCTCCCACAAAGAGATAGGGACACTCATTGAGGAATCCTCTCTTCTATTTTCTGCAAGGATCACCCACTGCACCCAGGCAAGCACATAATCGTGAGATTCTTAGAGAAGGGAAGTCAAGTGAGTCCTAAATTTATGCCTCTTTTTCCACTAAGCATTTGCCAGAGTAGTGGTTTAGAGGCTATACCACTGAACCACAATGTAGTGGTTTAGAGGCTGGAAAAGAACATAGTGCATTGGCTGAGTTACCGAGAGCTGAAGAGGGCTCCTAGAAGTCTTCCAAGGCAGAAAACATGGCCACAAATTGGAATTCAAGCCTATCAAGCCATTACAAACACTTAGGCTTCACTTGGGACCCCTATAATGCTCTACCCTACAAGTGGTGGTGAAATAGTTCAGTCTATGGAAGTACATTTTCAAATAAGCTCACTTTAATTAGAATAAGATAAATTGCCTCATGCACTACTACTTGCCAGAAATAAAAGCTAAAACTATGGAACTAAAATTAGTTCTATGATTTTCATCTATAAGATGATATTCAATAAAAATTTACCAGGCACACTAGAAGACAAGGGTTATATGACTAAACCCAAGAGAAAGTACAGTCAATAGAAATGCCCCACAAATGAAGCTGATATTTGAGTTAGACAAGAATTTTTAAGTAAATGTGATTAATATACAAAAAGAATTAGATAATCAGATGGAAATTTAGGCAGAGAGTTGGAAAATGTAAAGAAGTCTTCAATGGAAATTCTGAAACTGAAACAACTAAAATTAAGAGCTCCGCAGGATGTTTTGATAGATTAGACATAACTCAGAAAAGTGGTAAACCAGAATACAGGTCAAGAGAAAGATATTCAGACTGATGTTACTGAGGAAAACCAGTAGAGAATGTATAGGAAAGAGCATAAGAAACACATGGGGAATGACAAAAAATTGTCTAAATTACAAAGTTTCTGTCCCAAAAAGAGCAGAAAGAAGGGAACAGCAGAGCTGTCTGAAAAGATAATGTTGAAGAGTGGAGGCAACATATTGAGGATAGAAGGAAAAAATGAGAGACTTTCAGTGTTTTTGATGACACTACAATACTATCATCTCACTTCAGGCATGCATAGCTTCAGGTTTCTTTTTCATAATCAGGAAATAATCTCTTTTTTTATTTAACCACTATTTTTCAAGCCCTTCTTACTTATAAATCAAATCTTAACGAAAACAGCCTTCATTGTATTAACAAAAAGATATATCAGTGTTAATGCTAGTGTAAATGTATTCTCCTATGTTTTGTATTTTTTAATGTAAAGGATTCTCATAAGAAAGAAAGACAACACTTATTCTGTATGACTGAACCCAATAACAAATTTGTAAGTAAAAGTTAGAGGGAAACACATTTTTGTCCAATGTAAGCCTTCTTTTTCTCTCTCTTTTTCTTCTTTTTTTGAAGTTTTATGGGTTTATATGAGCCAAACTGACAACATTTGCAAGATCTCAAATGCTCCAGAGAATAAAGAGTTTTGCAGCTTCTTTTATACTTTTGAAATGAAGGAGGGAATTTAAGGAAGATTACATGAAAGTGGGAAAAAGCAAGGTGGGGACTGGATTACAGGATAGTTAACAAGATTATGTGCTCTCTTGAGGGTTATTATCCTCTTTGAAGGGTATTCTGGTATTTCAAAGGTTTTAACCTGGATGCACAAAAACAATGAACAGGGCTGGATTAAAATTTTTCACTAAAGAAGTCATAAAACTGGGGTATGACTACCCACCACGGCCTGCCCAGTTACATATTTATGATCAGATCATCTTGTTACGTTACTTTTCACAGAAACTCTTTTTTGTTTTTGTCCCTTTTCAATCCAAAGGATATAACAAAATATCCTTTGGATGGAAAGGATATTTTGGCCATCCTTTCAATGACCAAACTTTTGAACAAATAGTGTGGTCTCAAAGTGCTAGAAAGGCTCATTTCTAGAAAGTTTCAGTATCCACGTCATCTTGTTGACTACTGGGGATGAGGCAATACTCTAACTATGGGATATGAGCTAAGGCCAAATTCTTCCCAAAAAGGAAACCACAGGTAATGTAGTACAATCAAGAATTTTGACCCTTTTTTTGTGAAAATCATTCTGGATCATTTTTATCTTATGAACTATTATGATTTGAGTTTTACCTTTTGTTTCATTTTTCTATATTTGGTACCTAGTGTAACATTTGCATAAGCCATGGAAAGAGTATTAACAACTATCTTATACATGTTCAGTAATCATAAACAGTTGGACTACATAGAAAACCCCCCAGAAGTATAACTATTATTATGACAAATATCACCAACTGATACATAAAAATAAACAAATGGATTCTAAGTTCAATATCAATCCATATGTATACAGGCCTTATTAATTTCTTAGGATAGCTATCCACCTCTGATGTCAGTGGCTTCTCATCCTCAAGGAGTCTTTAATGTTCATAGACAGAAGTAGATGTCTATTTGTGGTTAGGTGCCTGATAAGGTCTCTTCCAACAAGGTTGGAGAGTGTCTTCCATTTGCTATACTTAAATTCTACATTCCTTAATTCCACAAATATTTTTGAGTATCTGCTGTATATTTTCAAGTATCAGGCACTACTCTAGATATTGCAAAAGTCCAGTAAATCTAGTGGGGCAAGATTAGCAGAGACTAAATTAAGGGTCACAGAGTCAATTGCTGATGGGGACTTGACAGGTCAAGTCAGGTTGAAGTGAGTGAAGTGCTAGGAAGTGCTGAGGACTGGGTGAACTGGGGAACATAGTCACCTTCTGAAGAGCCCAGCCCTCTTAGCTCCCCTGACTGATGCCATTGAGAAGGCAGTCCCAGTATTGCCAGATCCTCTGATTTTTTCCGAAGACGCTGGAAATCCAGACATTTCAATGAATAGTCCAAATGCAGAAAACCTTATGCAGGAAAAGGCTGGATTAGACACAAGAGTGGCTAATTCAAGGGTACCAATTTTCTAACCCTTAGAACCTGGAAATGTTACATTATTTGGAGAAATAGTCTTTGAAGACGTAAATAAATTAAGGATCTAAAAGTTAGATCAACCTGGATTGCCCTGGTGGACCCTAAATCCAATGACCAGTCTTTTTATAAGAGACAGTAGAGAAAAGGTCATGTGAAGACAGAAGCAGAGCTTGGAGTGATGCAGCCAGAGAAGATGGACAATGCCAACGGCCTCAAGAAGCTAGAAGAGGCAAGGAAAGAGTACCTGTTACAGACATTTAAAGGCACACAGCCTGCTGACACCATGATTGCAGACTCCGGGCTTCAGAACTGTCAAAGAATAAACTTCTATTATAAGCTATTCGGCCACTTGGTTTGTGGTCATTTGTTAGGGCAGTCCTAGAAAACTAATACACATAAATGCATGCTGGAAGTAAGCAAAAGTACCCCAGAAGTACAAGGGAGGGTCTCTAACTCTCTGGGAAAAGACTAAGGAAGAGTCAGGGAAGGATTTCTGAAAGAATTGACAAGTGAAGTAACAATTGCATGGCATGGGAGGAAAGGGGAGGTTAAGCACATTTTAGCTAGAGATAATCATATGAATTATTCAACAGTGAGGGTTATTTCATGAGGTAGTGAGCTTCCTAACAAGCAAATGTTTAGTGTATACATTCTACAAATGTTGGAGATTTTTAAAGGCAGTTTATTTACATGATAAGCATTACATTTGTATTAGATAAAACTTGAAATGCTTTCTGAACTTGAGATTCTAACGATCTTTGTGCTTTCCCTTCTTACTACATTCCCATATGCTGTCAGGGCTGGCTGCCAATGACAAGCTTAAGAGTTACCGTGATTCCAGAACACCAGACTGATTTTAAGGGGCCAGATCCCTGCTGCTCCCAGTCTCTCTATCCCATGGTGTAGGTGTTGTATCTGCCAGAAAGTAAATGACCAAATACCCTCAGACTTGGAATTCTACTTTATCTCTTGACCAGTAAAACATAAACTGCTCCTCTTTCTTAAAGGGTATTGAAATGGGTTAAGGACCATAAAATTGGATGACAAGTAGATCCCATTTGCAAACCAGAAATTTCAGGAACCAGAAATAAATGTGTCTCAATTTGAAAAAGATTAATAATAAATAAAGAAGAGAACATGGGTAAAACACATTCTAGGGGCTGTTTTGGGCTAGAATCTTTATTCAACTTCATAGAAATAATAAGTAGAGGTGACAAATGACAGGGCATAAACCTTTAAGAGATGTGCTTTTTTCTCTCTGCTTCCACTGCTTTTTCTCGGTCTGGGCTATGTTTACTCTCAAGTTAGACAAATATGCCAGGAGAAATGCAAAGTCATAAAATAAAACATGCCAAATCTGCTTAGACCAAGAGCTCCTCAGCTTTTTCATTTTAGAACCCCTTATATTACTTAATACAATTATTCAGGATTCCAAAGGGCTTTTGTGTTATGAGTTATAGCTATTAAATTTACTTTTAGAAATTAAAATAGGAAAAATTAAAACACAAGAACATACATGTACATATTCTAACATGCATCACAGCAATGAGATCATGACACATCATATACCCTCTAGAAAACTCAAATGTATATTCATGAAGGAATTAGAATGTATTACTAAGTTAGTACATTAATATTTTTATGAAAAGTCTCTTTCTTTCTTTCTTTCTTTCTTTCTTTCTTTCTTTCTTTCTTTCTTTTTATCTTTCTGTCTTTCTATTTATTGCTCAGGTACAGCTGTCTTCATTTTCTGTCACCACTTTTCCCTGCCCCCCCACACACTGACCTCCACTCTCAATCCTACTCGCCTTTGGCTTTGTCCATGCATCCTTAATACATGTTTTTTGATTATCCTTCCCCTTCTTTCCCCTGTTACCCCTCCTCCCCTCCAATCTGGTTACTGTCAGTTTGTTCTTTATTTCAATGTTTCTGGTTATGTTGTGCTTATTTGTTTGTTTTGTTGATTAGGTTTTACTTATAGGTGAGATTGTATGGTATTTGTTTTTCAACACCTGGCTTATTTCATTTAGCATAATGTGCTCTAGTTCTATCCATACTGTTTTGAAGGGTAGTAGCTTCTTCTTTCTTTCTGCTATGTAGTATTCCATTGTGTAAATGTACCACAGTTTTTTGATCCACTGATTTCCCGATGGACAGTTAGGTTGCTTCTAGCACTTGGCTCTTGTAAATTGTGCTGCTATGAACATTGAGGTGCATAGATTCCTTTGAATTGGTATTTCAGGATTCTTAAGGTATAATCCCAGCAGAGGAATTGCTAGGTCAAAAATAAGTTCCATTTTTAGTTTTTTGAGGAAATTCCATACTATTTTCCACAGTGCCTGCACCACTCTGCAATCCCACAAACAGCATGCTAGGGTTCCCATTTCTCCACAACCTCACCAGCACTTATTGGTTGTTGATTTGTTTATGATGGTAATTCTGATTGGTGTAAGTGGTACCTCATTATGTTTTTAATTCGCATCTCTGATGGCTAGTGATACTGAGCATCCTTTCATATGTCTCTGGCCCTTCTGTATGTCCTCCTTGGAGAAGTGTGTGTTCAGATCCTCTGCCCTTGTTTTAATTGGATTGTTTGTCTTCCTGAAGTGGACTCATATGAGTTCTTTATATATCTTGGAGATCAAACCCTTGTCCAAGATATCATTGGCAAGTATATTTTCCCATGTGGTAGGTTTCCTTTTCATTTTGCTAATATTTTCTTTGGCTGTACAGAAGCTTTTTATTTTGATAATATCCCATTTGTTTCTTCTTTCCTTTATCTCCTTTGATCTAGGTTGCATAACGGTGAAAATATTGCTGCATGCAATATCTGTAATTTTTGTGTCTATCTTCTCCTCTAAGGCTTGTACGGTGTCACAACTTATTTTAAAGTCTTTTATTCATCTTAAGTTTATTTGTGTATGGTGTAAGTTGGTGGTTGAATTCCTTCCTTCCTTCCTTCCTTCCTTCCTTCCTTCCTTCCTTCCTTCCTTCCTTCCTTCCTTTCTTTCTTTCTTCTTCTCTTTTTTTTTTTGCATGTAGCTGTCCAGATCTCCCAAGACCATTTGTTGAAGAGGCTATTTTTGCTTCATTTTATGCTTCTTCCCCCTTTGTTGGATATTAATTGATCATAGAGGCAGAGGTTTATTTATTTCTGGGATTTCTATTCTGTTCCATTGGCCTCTGTGTCAGTTCTGACAGTATCAGACTCTTTTAATTACAGTGGCTTTGTTATATAGTTTAATTTCAGGTTTGGTGATCCCTCCTACTTTGTTTTTCTTTCTCAAAATTACTGCAGTTATTCAGAGTCATTTTTGGTTGCATATAAATTTTGAATGTTTGTTCTATATCTGTGAAATATTTCATTGGTATTTTAATAACTTTTGCATTGAATCTATAAATTGCTTTGGGTAGTATGGACATTTTGATTATGTTAATTCTTCCAATCCATGAATATAGTAATGCTTCCATTTATCTGTGTCTTCCTTAATGTCTTTTTTTCAGTGTTGTGTAGTTTTCTGAGTACAGGTCTTTTACCTCTTTGGTTAGGTTTATTCCTAGGTACTTTATTTTTCTTGTTGCTGTATCAAATGCAATATTTTTATTGATTTCTGTTTCTAATATGTCATTGTTGGTATACAAAAAATGCCTTCAATTTCTAAATATTGACTTTGTATCCTACTGTTTTGCCAAATTCACTTATTAAATAGAATAGTTTTTTGTTAGAATCTTAGGGTTTTCCATGTGTACTATTATGTCATTTGCAAACAATGACAGTTTTTTTTTTCTTTTCCAATTTGGATGGCTTTTATTTTTTTATCTGATTGCTGTGGCTGGGACTTCCAATACTATGTTGAATAAAAGTGGTGAAAGTGGACAACCTTGTCTTGTTCCTGATCTTAGTGATAAATCTTTTAGTTTTTGCCCATTGAGTATTATATTGGCTGTAGGTCTCTCATATATGGTCTTTATTACTTTGAGATATGTTCCTTCTACTTCCACTTTGATGAGTGTTCTTATTATAAGTGGGTATGTATGTTTTAAAACATATTTTATTAATTATGGTATAACAGTTGTCCCACTTTCCTCCCTTTATTCTCCTCTGCCCTGCACATTCTGTCCCACACCATTCCCTCCCCTTTAGTTCATGTCCATGGGTCATACATATAAGTTCTTTGGCTTCTACATTTTCTATACTATTCTTAACCTCCCCCGTCTATCTTCTACCTACCATTTATGCTACTTATTGTCTATACCTTTTCCCCCTCTGTCCCCACTCACTCCCCCCATGAAAACCCTCCATGTGATCTCCATCTCTGAGATTCTGTTTCTGTTCTTGTTGTTTGCTTACTTTGTTTTTGTTTTAGGTTCAATTGTTAATAACTGTGAGTTTGTTGTCATTTTTCTGTTCATAAGTTTAATCTTTTTCTTAGTAAGTCCCTTTAGCATTTCATATAATAAGGGCTTGGAGATGTTGAACTCTTTTAACTTGACCTTATCTGGGAAGCACTTTATCTGCCCTTCCATTCTAAATGATGACTTTGCTGGATAGAGTAATCCTGGATGTAGTCTACGGCCATACCACCCTGAATGTGCCCAATCTCATCTGGTCTTGGAAGCTAAGCAGGGTCGGGCCTGGTTAGTACTTGGATGGGAGTAATCTTGGATGTAGGTCCTTCCTTGCTTTTCATGACTTTGAATACTCCTTTTTTCAGCTCTTTCTTGCCTATACGGTTTCTTTTAAGAAACCAGTTGACAGTCTTATGGGCACTTCTTTGTAGGTAACTCCCCTTTTCTCTTGCTGGTTTTAAGATTATCTCCTTCATTTTAATCTTGGCTAATGTAATTATGATGTGGCTTGGTGTGTTCCTCCTTGGGTCAAACTTCTTTGGGACTCTCTGAGCTTCCTGCAGTTCCTGGAAGTCTATTTCCTTTGACAGATTAGGGAAGTTCTCTTTCATTATGTTTTCAAAAATGTTTCCAATTTCTTGCTTTTAGTCTTCTCCTTCTGGCACCCCTGTGATTCAGGCATTGGAAATTGTTTAAAGATGTCCTGGAGGTTCCTAAGCCTCTCCTCATTTTTTTTGAATTCTTATGTCTCCATTCTTTTCTGATTGGATGTTTCTTTTTTCCTTCTGATCCACACCGTTGATTTGAGTCCTGCTTTACTTGCATCACTGTTGGTTCCCTGTACATTTTCCTTTATTTCATTTATCACAGCCTTCATTTTTCATCTAATTTGTGACCATATTCAACCAATTCTGTAAGCATCCTGCTTACCAGTATTTTGAACTGTGTATCTGACAGGTTGGCTATCTCCTTGTTGTTTAGTTGTATTTTTTCTGGAGGTTTGATCTGTCCTTTCATTTGTTTCAACTTTTTTGTCTCGGCACACCTGTTACTTAGCTAGGAGCGGAGTCTTATGTATTCACCAGGGTGGGGCAACCCTCATTGCTGGGTTGTGACATTGTATGTGGGGGAAGGGTCCGATAGAGAACAGTGCTGATTGCTCCACTCTCTGCCGCTTTTCAGACACTTCTTTCACTACCCACAATCAAATTGGGCCCTCTGGTGCTGATTGCCAGGTGGGTGGGTTTGTGTATGTTCTAGGACCCTGTGGATCTCTCCAATGAACTCTCCTGTAAGGAGAGTTCACCTGAACCCCCACAGGTATTTTCAGTCAGAGGTTTTAGGCTTTATTTCTCCACTGGAACTCTGAGTTGTGTGGTCTGTCTCACTCCCCAGTTATTCCTCCTGATGTAGCTGCATGTGAATGTGGAACTTCTCTGTCTGTAACTGCCGCCTCTCAGGGTCCACTAGCTGCTGCCTTACTAGGAGTCCTTTCCACTGGCCACTTGTCTCCACTCCTCCTACAGGGTGAATGTTTCTTCTTTAACTCTGTGGTTGTTGGACTTCCATATAGTTCAATTTTCTGTCAGTTCTCGATATTTTTTGTTTTTAAATTTGTTGTTGTCCTTCTTTTGATTGTGTGAGAAGGCACAGTGTGTCTACCTACACCTCCATCTTGGCCGGAAATCTGGTGTTGTATCTTATCAAATTGTTTTTTTGCATCTATTGATATGATCATGTGATTGACCATATCTCTTTCTTTTTGTTTATGTGATGTGTTCTGTTTATTAATTCATGAGTATTGTATCATCCTTGGATCCTTGGGATGAACCACACATGATCATGGTGTATGATCTCTTTAATGTATCGCTGACTGTGGTTTGACAATAATTTGTTGAGAATTTTAGCATCTATGTTCATCAGCGATATTGGCCTAAATTTTTTAAAAAAATTTTTTATTTATTTTTAGGGAGAGGAGAAGAAAAGGAGAAAGAGTTAGAGAAACATCAATGTGTGGTTACCTCTCACATGTTCCCCACTGGGGACCTGGCCTGCAACCCAGGTATGTGCCCTGACTGGGAATTGAACTGGCGACCCTTTGGTTTGCAGCCTGCACTCGATCCACTGAACTACACCAGCCAGGGCTGACCTATTTGTTTTTCTTTATTGTGTCTTTATCTGGTTTTGGGATTAGGGTGATGTTAGCTTCATAAAAGAGTTTGGGAATCTTCCATCTTCTTGAATTTTGGGGGATAGTCTGTGAAGGTGGGAGGTTAGCTCTTCCCTAAATATGTTGTAAAAATCTCATGTAAAACCATCTGGTCCAGGACTTTTGTGTGCTGCGAGTTTTTTTATTACCGATTCAATTTCACCAGCTATTATTGTTCTGTTCAGGCTTTCTGCTTCCTCTTGATTCAGTTTTGGAAGATGATATTTTTCTAAAAATGTAAATATTTCACCCAGGTTTTCAAATTTCTTGGCATATAGTTATTTGTAGTAATTTCTTAGAATCCTTTGTATTTCTGTCATACCAGTTGTAATCTCTTTTTCATTTCTGATTTTATTTTTGGAGGTCCTCTCCTTTTTTTTTCCTTGGTGAGTCTGCTTAAAGTCTTGTGATTTTGTTTATCATTTCAAAGAACCAGGGCTGTTTTTGTTGTTGTTCTTCAAGTTCTTGTGGGTGTAGGGCTAGGTTGTTTATTTAAAATGTGTCTATCTTTTTTTTAGGTAGGCCTATATCACTATTAAGTCCACTCTCAGATCTGTCTTCACTTTGTCCCATAGTTTTGGGTTGCTGTGAGTTCATTTTCACTTGTTTCCAGAAACTTTGAAATTTGTTCCTTGATCTCATTCTTAACTCATTCATTGCTTAATAGCATGCTATTCATTCTCCATGAGCCTGAGTTTTTTCCTTTGGGGTTGACTTCCAGTTTCAGTCCCTTGTGGTTAGGGAAAATGCTTGATATGATTTCAATTTTCTTGAGTTTATTGACACTTGTTTTGTGTTCTATTATGTGGTCTATCTTTGAAAATGTTCCATGTACATTGGAAAAGAATGTGTATTTAGCTTATTTGGAATGAAAGGCTCTCTATATATTAGTTAAGTTCATTTGATCTAAGACATTGTTCAATGCTGCAATATCTTTGTTGATATTTTGTTTGGAAGATCTGTCCATTTTTGACAGTGGGGTGTTAAAATACTCTACTATAATTGTGTCACTGTCAATATCTTTCTTGAAGTCCTTCAAGATTTTCCTTATATATTTTGGTGCTTCTATGTTGGGTGAATAGAAGCACCAAAACATTATGTTTATAATGTTCATGTCTTCTTCATGGATTCTTTCCTTGTGTATTATGAAGTTTCTTACTAGATCTCTTTTATGGCCCTTTTTTTCTTAGGTCTATTTTGTCTGAGATGAGTATTGCTACCCCAGCTTTTTTTCTGTCTGTTTGCTTGGAATATTGTTTTCTAACCCTTCACTTTCCGTCTGGGAAGGTCTTTTGTTCTGAGGTGGGTCTCTTGTTCAACATATGTGTGGGTCATGCTTTCTTATCCATTCAGCTAGTCTATGTCTTTTGATTGGAGCATTTTACCCATTTACTTTTAAGGTTATTATTATTATTACGTACTTATTCATTGCCATTTTACTTCCTTCATACCTGTGTTCCTCTCTCTCTCACTCTTTTTCTTCTTTTGTTAAAGATGGCCATTTAGTATATCTTGCAATGCTGATTTGGTGGAGATGTATACTTTCAGCATTGTTTTGTCTGGGAAGCTCCTTATTTTCCTTTTTGAGGTAGACCCTGGCTTGTGGGGTCTGCCACATTGTGGATGAGGCATGAGAAATTCACATGGACTAACGAGTCCTGTGGAGGAAAAGAGACAGCATGGCTTTTCTCATGAGGGGAAAATAGACCACAGCCTCTGCCATAAGAGGCCTTTATCTCTTTTTTTTTTCTTCAGCACATTATATGATGGCCCTCATTATACTATGTACAGTTTTGCTTTAGGTGGTTACACTTTACAGAAAACAAAGGAGCCAATGCTGCTAATCACATCACAGAAGAAGGATATTTGCAAATGCAAAGGGAAAAGTGGTTGATCCGGTTACACTCCATACTGGAGAGTTTTAGCATGGATTTTAGGAAGTTACAGTAAGCACTTGCTGTCTTAATTCAGGGTAAGGGAGGTTTAGCAAAAGCAAGTCTCATAGCAATCTGGGTACAATGCAGGTCTGATTCCCCATGGGGGAACCGATCCGCGGGTGTGGGTTCTGTGCACCAGACCTTGCTTTGCACTGGGAGCTGGCTCCACACCATGCAGAATGGTCTCCTACACCCTTTTATTGTAATTGATAGCCTTGCCAGATGGAATAGTCTTGGTTTCAGGCCTTTGTTTTTCATTACTTGTAATATTTCTCACCATTCCCTTCTGGCTTATAGTGTTTCCATTGGGAAGTCAGCTTGTAGCCTTATCAGGGCTCCCTTGTATGTTACTTCCTGTTTTTCCTTGCTGCCTTTAAGATTCTCTGTTTGTCTTAGGGTTTTGACATTTTAATTATGATGTGTCTTGGAATAGACATCTTTGTGTTCCTCTTAATTCATACTTGATGTGCTTCCTGGATTTGTGTGACTTTTTCTCTCATCAGATAAGGAAAACTTTCGATAATTAGTTTTTCAAGCAGGTTTTCTATCCTCCGCTTGTGTTCTTCTTCTGGTATCCTTATTATATGGATATTATTATGTGTCATGTTTTTTTTTTATTTTAAAATTTATTTAATTATTTTTCAAGTAGTTTTCTGTCTATTACTCCCATCCCATCCCACCCCTCGTGTTCCCCCCTCCCTCCCATTTCCACCCTTCTCAGTTGTTGTCCATGTATCCTTTGTATTTGTTCCTCTAAATCCCTCCCCTATTTCCCCTGAAATTCCCTCCCCTCTCCCCTCTCCCCTCTGGTCACTGTCAGCCTGTTCTCTATTTCAGTGTCTTTGGTTATATTTTGCTTGCTTGTTTGTTTTGTTGTTTAGCTTCCTGTTAAAGGTGAGATCATATGGTATTTGTCTTTCAACACCTGTCTTATTTCACTCAGCATAATGCTTTCCAGTTCCATCCATGATGTTGCAAAAGGTAGGAGCTCCTTCTTTCTTTCTGCTGCATAAAATTCCATTGTGTATATGTACCATAGTTTTTTTTATCCATCATATACTGACGGGCACCTGGGTTGCTTCCAACTCTTGGCTATCATAAATTGTGCTGCTATGAACATTGGGGTGCATATGTTCTTTGGGATTGGTGTTTTAGGGTTCTTAGGATACAATCCTAGCAGTGGAATTGCTGGGCCAAAAGGCAGGTCCAATTTTTGTTTTCTGAGAAAATTCCATACTGTTTTCCATAATGGTTGTACCAGTCTGCAATCCCACCAACAGTGAACCAGAGTTCCCTTTTCCCCACACCCTCTCCAACATTTGTTCTTTATTGCTTTGTTTATGATAGCCATTCTCACAGGGGTAAAGTGGTATCTCATTGTGGTTTTAATTTCCATCTCTCTGATAGCAAGCGATATTGAGCATCTCTTCATGTGTCTCTGGATCCTCTGTATGTCCTCCTTGCAGAAGTGTCTGTTCAAGTCCTTTCCCCATTTTTTAATTGGGTTAGTTGTCTTCTTAGAGAGAAGTTGTGTGAGTTCTTTGTATATTTTGGAGATTAAACCTTTGTCTGAGGTGTCATTGGCAAATATGTTTTCCCGTACAGTTGGTTGTCTTTTCATTTTAATGCTGTTTTCTTTAGCTGCACAGAAGCTTTTTATTTTGATGAGATCCCATTTGTTTATTCTTTCCTTTATATTTCTTGCTCTAGGGGACATATCAGTAAAAATGTTGCTGCATGGAATATCTGAGATTTTCCTGCCAATGTTCTCCTCTAGGACTTTAATGGTGTCACGGCTTGTATTTAAGTCTTTTATTCACCTTGAATTTATTTTGGTGTATGGTATAAGTTGGTGCTCGAGTTTCATATTTTTGCATGTAGCTGTCTAGTTCTCCCAACACCATTTGTGGAAGAGGCTCTTTACTCCATTTTATGTTACTGCCCCCTTTGTCGAATATTAATTGACTATAGAGAGTTGGGTTTATTTCTGGGTTCTCTATTCTATTCCATTGGTCTATGTGCCTGTTTTGATGCCAGTGCCAGGCTGTTTTGATTGCAGTGGCCTTGTAATACAGTTTGATATCAGGTATTGTGATCCCTCCTACTTTGTTCTTCTTTCTTAACATTGCAGCTGCTATCTGGGGTCTTTCATGGTTCCATATAAATTTTTGAAGTGTTTGTTCTAAGTCTGTGAAATATGCCATTGGTACTTTAATAGGTATTGCATTGAATCTGTAAATTGCTTTGGGTAGTATGGACATTTTGATGATGTTAATTCTTACAATCCATGAACACAGTATATGTTTCCATTTGTTTGTGTCTTCCTTGATTTCTTTCTTTAGTGTTGTGTAGTTTTCTGCATACAGGTCTTTTAACTCCTTGGTTAGATTTATTCCCAGATATTTTATTTTTGTTTTTGCTATATCGAATGGGATTTTTTTCTTGATTTCTGCTTCTGCTGTTTCATTGTTAGTATACAAAAATTCCTTTGCTTTCTGGATATTGACTTTGTATCCCGCTGTTTTGCCAAATTCACTTATTAAATAGAATAGTTTTTTGGTAGAGTTTATAGGATTTCCCATGTACACTATCATGTCATCTGTAAACAATAACAATTTTGTTTCCCCTTTCTAATTTGAATGCCGTTTATTTCCTTTTCTTGCCTGATCACTGAGGCTAGAACTTCCAATACTATATTAAATAGAAGTGGTGAAAGTGGACAACCTTGTCTTGTTCCTGATCTTAGTGGAAAAGATTTTAGTTTTTGCCCTTTGAGTATGATGTTGGCTGTAGGTCTTTCATATATGGCCTTTTTATATTGAGGAATGCTCCCTCTATTCCCACTTTGCATAGTACCTTTATCATAAATGGGTGTTGTACCTCATCAAAAGCTTTTTTCACATCTATTGATATGATCATGTGGTTTTTGTCTTTGCTTTTATTTATGTGATATATTACATTTACTGATTTGGTGATACTGAACCATCCTTGCTTCCCTGGGATGAATCCCACTTGGTTGTGGTGTATGATCTTTTTGATGTATTGTTGGATGCGATTTGCCAATATTTTGTTAAGGATTTTAGCGTCTATGTTCATCAGAGATATTGGCCTGAAGTTTTCTTTCTTTGTTGTGTCTCTATCTGGTTTTGGAATTAGTATGATGCTGGCTTCATAAAAAGAGTTTGGGAGTTTCCCATCATATTACGTTTTATGTTGCCCTGCAGTTCCCTTAACCCATCTTTGTTATTGTTTAGTCTTTTTTCTTTTCCTTTCTCTTCCTGGGAGTTTTTTCCTACTTTGTCATCCAGTTCACTCATCCAATCCTCTGTTTCATCTAGCCTGCTTTTGGTTCCTTCTACTGTGTTCTTCAGTTCAGAAATTGTGTTTTTCATTTCTTCCTGGCTCTTTTTGGTTGTTTCTATGTCCTTTTTCAAGCTGATATAATTTTCAATAAGTTCCTCATAGTTTCCCTGTAGTTTTCAATAATTATCACTGAGCTCCTTGAGTTTCCTTATAACCATTGTTTTGAACTCAATATCTCATAGTTGACTTGTCTCTATTTCATTTAGCACTCTTTCTGTGTATTCCTCCTTTCTTTCAATTGGGAGTTGTTTCTTTGTTTCTCATTAACTTTGAGACTCTTTTCATTTGCTTCTGCTTCTTAAATTGATTTGTTTTGAATCCCTGATTTTGTGGTGTGAATTTCTGTGGCTGGAGATCTGTGAGATTCAGTTGTTCAGTCTTCTTGATCTCCTGAACTTGATGCTCTTGGGATGCCCTACATGCTATTTATGTTGGCTTTCTGGATGCAATTAGGTTTTTATTTTTGGGTCATTCTTTGGTCTGTCCTTCCCTTCAGCTAATTGACTTCAGGTCACACTGCCCACCACATCTTTTATGCTGTTATGCTGATGCTGCCAGAACAAAACCACAAAGCCCAGGAAAAAAATTCACACCTACAGAAATAACTTCCCCACCTCAGAACCTCACTATCTATAGCAATTGATCCAGTATTAATAAGGGTGTAAAGAAATTAAGACTAGTATAAGAACTCAGTTCTTCCCAGGAAAGTATTATTTCACTCCTGTTGTCTCTCTACATCTGCAGGATTTCACAGCTAGAAGGAGCTTGCGAGTTCCAATAGTCTAACATTCTCCATTTTAATGGTGGGGATGAAGGCTCAGTGTGGTCATGACCTGGTCAAACCCTCACAATTCATTCTGAACATGGACAGCGACAGTAACCTGAGGCACAGTTGCAGAGGAGAATGGTGTGACATGGTCTCTGCCTCCACTCAGAGAAGGGTGGGTGAGGGAGTATGACTGTGTAGGCCAAGTCTAAAAGACAGTAAAGTAGGGATCAGTTGTTCTAGAAGAAAGTTCTAAGGGTTTGAGACTGAAACTATATAACTGAACAAAATAGGGGGTTAGGAAGGCACTTTCAGTCTTCACCATCTCTAAGGAAAGATTTTATTTTCTTTTTTTAAAAAGAAAATGTTCTTTGCAGTTTTGGATTGTCAGAGAAGCTCCCCCAGACCAAAGCTGTGGCTGGCTAAGGATACCCATGCTGCCATCTATGTCTTCTCACCTAGAGGTCAGCAGCCAGAACGGCTCTCAAGTGGCAATCAGAGGTGTTCCTCTACATGGCAGCCAGTACAGCAAAGGAGGTGATGGGCCAGCAGCTGGTAGACAAGGGCTTGTCCCCAGGGAGGCCCAGGTGGCAATGCCAATCATCTCTGTCATTTGAATCAGTCAGTCTGTATGGGACTTTAGTCTCCCAGTTTGTAAGAAGAGGGACTTGGACCAGATGATCCAAGACCCCTTGCTCTGTAATTCATGAATCTAACATGGTAAGGCAGAATGTGGAGGAGGTGAGATGGGAGTCCCAGTGCACAGCTCTCCACACCTTCTCCTGATCCACTGAGGCAGGGATCTAAATAGAAGTTCACTATACCAGTGGCTAACTTAACTGCCCTGAGCCCAGCTTTCTATGTTCTGCTGAATCTTCTCCATGGGCAGACACTTCTGGTCTCTCTTTCTCAAAGCTTTTGCTGGGGATTAGCTCATCTAGCACCAAGGGCTCCCTCTGTCCCATGGGTCCTGAGCTGGGTATCTGCACAGGATAATAGGCATGTTTGTTCCCAGCCTGACTCTTGGAGTCCTCCCTTGAATGACTTTGCTCCTTGGCTAAACAGGCCATCCATATCCCTGAAGCTGTCAAGCACTGAGACTGAGAGTGGGCTCTGGGTGCCATGTGTCCTTCTGTTTCAGGTCACCTTGCTCCCAGCCTTTGAATTCCACCAGTCTCTGGTGCTTATGGGCAACATATTCCAAGAAAGGAGGACATAGAGTGGAAAGTTCACAAGATAATTTTGGTCAGGTAGGATGGCTTATGATTTTTAGGTGTTGGGCAAAAAAGGAAGTTAAAAGACATTGAGCCCTGGCTGGTGTGGCTCAGTGGATTGAGTTCTTGCTTGGGAACCAAAGGGTTGCCGGTTCAAGCCTCAGTCAGGTCACATGCCTGAACAGTGGGCCAGGTCCCCAGTAAGGGGTGTGTGAAAGGCAACCACACATTGATGTTTCTCTCTCCGTCCCTTCTTCTCTCTCTAAAAGTAAATAAATAAAATCTTTTTTTTAAAAAAAGACATTGAAACCCACGGAGAACAAGAGCAGCTCTTTTTAAAACAACCTAAGTGTCCAGCAATGAATGAGCGGAGTAAGAAAATGTGATATATCACAATTTGCAAATATCATATACTAGAATATTATTCACACTTAAAAAGAGAATGAGATCTTGGCATTTGCAATAACATGAGTGGACCTAGAGGATATTATGCTAAGTGAAATAAGTCAGACAGAGAAAGAAAAATACAATATGATCTCACTTATATGTCAAACCTCAAAAAGAACAAGAAAACCTACTTTATAGATACAGAGAAGAGACTGGTGGTTACCAAAGGTGAGGGGTCAGGGGTGGGTAAAATATGTGAAGGGGGTCAAAAAGTACAAACTTCCAGTTATAAAATAAGTAAGTCCTGGGGATATAATGTACAGCATTGTGACCTTAGTTAATAATACTGTATTACATCCCTGACTGGGGTGGCTCAATGGGTTGGGAGTCATCCCCCAAACTGAACGGGCACTGGTTCCATTCCTGGTCAGGGCACATGCCTGGGTTGTGCACCAGGTTCTCAGTTGGGGGCATACGAGAAGCAATTGACCAATCTTTCTCTCATACATTGATGTTTCTCTCCCTCTTTTTGTCCCTCTGTCTCCTCCTCTAAAAATAAATAAATAAAGTATTTAAAAAATAATATATAGCATATTTTAAAGTTGCTAAAAGAGTGGAGCTTAAAATTTTCTAATGTAGAAAAATTATAGCTATATATGGTCACAGGTGTTAACTAGACTTATTGTGATGATTATTTTGCAATATGCAAAAATCAAATCGTTATATTGTATACCTGAAATTAACTTAATGTATGTTAGTTATACCTCAATTAAAATATGTTTTTAAAGCTAATTAATTAATTTTTAAAAATAAAAAATGGCTTGTATCACTTTCTTAACTCAAGCTAAGAAATAGCTTTTCTTTTTTAACAGAGATAGAGCCTTTAGCAGGAAATATTTCGTACTAATGTTTGGTTTTATTGTATAAACTTTTACATTTACCATTTATTTATGGTAAATGAGACTGGTTTCCATTTAATAACAACATACAAAGTCTAAAACTTTTATTTTAAATGAATTTACATAAGGTAAAACAGAAGTTGAATGAGGTAAAGATTATTTCAGATGGAGCTTGGATGAAGCTGGAGTTCAGGAAAACCAAACACAGAGAAGATGGGAACTAGCCAAAGGCAATAATCCTTATGCACAGACTTCCAGGCACTCATCTTATGTTGACCCCCATTCCCTCTCTTCTGCTTTCCGTTTCCTAAATTCCTCTCCCAGCCATCAATATCTGTGTTGAGCCCTTCCCCTGCTTGGGTGGTCTCTGGTTCACCAACCCCATCTACCTTCTTCAAGAGGGACTTCTTCATTCAGGTCCCCAGAATCACTTGGGAGTAAAACTGATGAAAAGAGACCCCTATACCACTAGATTTGGCCCCATAGATACTTCCTACTCCTCCAGTCTCTTCACCAAGGCAGACCAGCACTCTGACAGAAGTTACTTTTGAAGGAGCCAGCTTCCCAATGTGTATGGCAGACCCATATAACCAACAGAGCAAGGATTCTCCAGTTAAAGATCAATTACCTCTCCCAAGAAAAAAAAAATAAGTTATATATTTTTTCTTTTTTTCATCAATGTATGGTTACTTCTCATGCATCCCCTGCTGGGAACTGGCCCCTACTGGGAACTGACCTGCAACCCAGGCATGTGCCCTGACTGGGAATTGAACCACGATCGTCTGGTTCGCAGGCCCGCGCTCAATCCACTAAGCTACACCAGCCAGGGCTAAGTTATATTATACTGTTTATGCTATTACAGTTGTCCCAATTTTCCTCCTTCTGTTTCCTACACCCAGTCCCCCCCACCCACCTTCAGGCAATTCCTACACTGTTGTCCATGTCCAAGAGTCATGCACATATATTCTTTGGCTACTGTAGTCCCTATGCTATTTACACCCCTATGACTATTCCGCAACAGCCCATTTGTACTTCTTAATCTCTTTACCTCTATGGCCTATCCCCCTAACCCCCTTCCCATCTGTCAACCATCAAAACATTCTCTGTATCCATGATTCAGTTTCTGTTCTGCTTGTTTGTTCATTTTGTTTTTTACATTCAATTGTTGAGAGATATGTAGTTATTGCTATTTTATTGTTCTTATTTTTATCTTCTTTTTCTTAAAGAAGTGCTTTTAATATTTTAAGTAATAGTGCTTTGGTGGTAATGAACTCCTTTAGTTTTCTGTTGTCTGGGAAAGTCTTTTTCTGTCTTTCAATTCTAAATAATAGCTTTGCTGAGTAGAGAAACCTTAGCTGTAGGTCCTTGCTTTTCATCACTTTGAATATTTCTCACCAATACCTTCTAGATTGCAGTTTCTTTTGAGAAATCAGCCGACAGTCTTATGGGAGCTTCCTTGTAGATAACTAACTGCTTTTTTTCTTTCTGCTTTTCATATTCTCTCTGTGTACTTAAACTTTGGCATTTTAACTATAATATTTTTTGGTGTGGGCCTCTTTGGGTCCATCTTGTTTGGGACTCTGTGTGCTTCCTGGACGTGTATGTCTATTTCCTTCATGAAGTTAGGAAAGTTTTCTGTCATTATTTTTTTTAAATAGACTTCCAATTTCTTGTGCTCTCTCTTCTCTTTCCATCATCCCCATGATGCAAATGTGGGTATGCCTGAAGTTGTCACAGAGGCTCCTTACACTATCCTAATTTTTATTTGGATTCTTCTTTCTTTTTGCTGTTCTGATTTGGTGTTTTTCTTCCACAGATCCCAAGTCCCTGATTTGATTCTCAGCTTCATCTACTGTACCACTGTTTTCCTATAAATTGTTCCTTATTTCAATTATTGTATCCTTCATTTGTGACTGGATCTCTTTTATGCTGTTGAAGTTCTCACAAGTTCATTGAACATCCTTATAACCAGTGTTTTAAACTCTGCATCTAGGACATTGCTTGTCCCCACTTTGTTTAGTTCTTTTTTTTGAAGTTTTGTTCTGTTCTTTCATTTGGGCCATATTCCTTTGCCTCCTCATTTCAGCAGCCTCCTGTGTTTGTTTTTATGTATTTAGAAGAGCTGCTATGTCTCCTCAGCTGATAGTGTGGCCTAATGTAGTAGGTGCCTATAGGGTGCAGTGGCTCAGCCTCCCCTATTACCCAAGCTGGTTATCCACCATATGAGCTTTGTACACTCTCCTCTTGTAGTTGATCTTTGATTGCTGTTGGCACATCCAAGGTCAGCCACCACCTGTGTTCCATCCAGGGCCACCTGGCATGAGCTACAAAGTGATCTGCAGATGGATGCTGCTTGTGCTGTGCTTGGAGGTAACCAGGTGAGATCAAGCTGTGAAGGCCAGATACTGCTACTGCCAGGCCTGGGACCACTTAGTGAAAGGTTTGGGACTTGTAGAGGCCAGATGCTGTTTGTTTGACAGAATTTAGGAACACATGAAGCATGAGTCAAGAGAAGCCATTCATATGGAAACACCAATGCAAATAGCTTGGGTGGGCCTGAAAGCTGTGTGGGGTGGGGAATTACCAGGGAATTACCAGGGTGGGGCAAGCAGTGTGAGCCAGGTTGATGGAGTCTCAGATATGGCACCCACCTGTTGGCTCTGTGGGAGTAGGGGCTTTAAAAAAACAACAACAATGGCCTCTGCCAGCACTTCTGTCTGGAAAAAAGGTGCCCCTCCAAATCTCACCCTGATTCAGACAATTCAGTTTTTCCCCATATGTCCCTGGTGCCCCAGCACTGGAGTTCGGAAAGAGTGAGTCCAACCAAGTCCATGCACAGGCCCTTTAGGAGGACCTCTCTGGAATTACACAAGTTTCTGTCTTACATATCTTCAATCCCCTCTGTTTTTTACATCCAAAAGTTATGGGGTCTTATCTTTCTTGGGCTGGAAGGCCTGGTGTGTGGACGAGATCTCTTGCTCTCAGGATATCCTTCCTAATTTTTATCTGCCATGTAGATAAAAATTAGGAAGGATATCTAATTATCCTTTGAGGATGTGGGACCAGCCAGTTCCACATCTCTACCATTTTACCAGTCTCAATGTGGTTTCTTCTTTAATTCTGTAGTTGTAGGATTTTTATTCAGTTCTATTTCTGGTGGTTCCAAATGATTGTTGTGCTATAGTTTAGTTGTAGTTTTGATGTTGTTCAGGGAGGTGGGCTGTGTTTTCCTATACCGCCATCTGACTGCAAGTCTTCTTCCCTCAGAAACTGTATCAAAAAGTTATGTACATGTTTTATGAAGATTCTTGAATTAATGTGAGAAAAAATCTATCCAAAAATTCAGCAGTTGCTTATGCTCATGATCAGAGTTCTTGCATTTTCACTTGGGCCATGCCTTGGGCTCATTCTTGCTGTAAGCTTGAATTCTGATCCCCTACTCTTCCTTTGCTGGCACACAGTACAAGGTTTTGTCTCTACTATTTCCATCTGTTCTGTTCAGAATACTTGTAATTTAAGCAGACAAACAAACAAAAACTATCCTGGGAGGAAGTTGACCAGAATAAACAAAAGTGCTCAATTAATATTAGCTGAAGGAATGGGTGAATTATAGGTAAGTTTTCAGTAATAAGTATTATTACTCATGCTATTTCAGAAGATAGAAAGTTCCAGTGATTATCTGGGACAGCAGGGTAGGCTGACCAGGCACAGTTAAATCTTTTGATTTTTATTTCAGTTTGATCAAATAATTACACAAGGAAACAGTATAAATTTGAAGGTTGAGCTTAAGGCCCCCAAAGAAATCATTTCTTTATTATACTGCTAGTTAATATTTTCTTTCCATGTGCAGTTTGCCTACATAAGCAAACTTATCATTTACACTGCTTTTCAAGAAACAAAAATTTAATATAAGATACTCAAACTCATAACCACATTCAAATTGAAGTAAATTAAATTGGATATTCAGATGAAAGTCTACCAAAGTTTTTAATTATGTGTATATATACATTTTTCCTTTATGCAAATCTGTATACTTTCATGCTTTGCAACCTGCATTTTGTTCAAAAAAGTACTTGTGAGTATCTTTCCAACAAGTACATCCAATAAATACAAAGATCACTTATATTTATTGGTTATTCTTTCTTTTTGTACTTTGGTTTTTGTTTTCCTATTGGAGTAGCTGCTTTTTACCCTTTGCCTTCTATACAGGGTATGGCAAAAGTAGGTTTACAGTTGTGACTATGCAAAACAAAGAGTTTGTTCTTATATTATTTATTAATAACTGTATTATTTTCTAAACAGCTCTAACCTACTTTTGCCCCATGTTTTATGTGTTTTTAGTTGTGACTTATTTTTAATTTTGTATCATATTTACATAAGTAGTATGTAGTTAAATCTTTCACTTTTATTGCTTTATAGTCTTCATAGTTTCTCTTTCTGGTATCATACCAGAGAGGGCCCCCCAAAATAGAATTTATTTATTCAAAAAATGTGAATTTATTCTTATATGCTTAATGTTTAGTCATCTTCAATGTTCTCTTCATTTGATGCAATACACCTACTGAGACATTTTTTTCACTGCTCAAAAGTTGTGGATTTTTGTCTGAAATTTTTCTACATAAAATCGAAATTTTATATTTTTAATCACAGTTGACATACAATATTATATTCATTTCAGGTGCACAACATAGTAAATAGACATTAATATAATTGATGACATGATCACCCTGATGAATTTAGTACCCGTCTGATATCATGTAGAGTTATTACACTATTTTTTCTTTTTTTTATTGTTCAAGTACGGTTGTCTCCATTTGGCCCCCAGCGCTCTCCCTGACCCCAGCCACCCCCACCACCCACCACCCACCCTCAAACCTACTCCACTTTGGCTTTGTCCATCTATCCCTTATACATGTTCCTTGGCAACCTTTCTCTCTTTTCTCCCCCATTATCAAGTTTTTGAACTTGTTGATTGTGATGCCTTTTGCTGCTTCTTCCATTTTTTGTTTCACCTCTTCCACACCAGGAAAACATTTCCTTTTGAGGAATTATTTCATTCAGGGCAACAAAAAAAGAGTCATTTGGAGTGAGATCAGGTAAATAGGGTGGTGAAATATGGGGATTATGCCGATTGTCAAAACTGCTGAACACTCAGCATGGTGTGGGCAGGTGTGCTCATAAATCACCCATCATGACATGGGCAAACAAGTTAAAAGAATCTTCAAAAAAATTCACAGAAGCTGAACACAGCCTCTCACAACAACAGTAGCTTGTACACTGATACAGATGGGTTCCTTAAATATCCATCTAGTGAGGGAAGCCTGTACTACAAGGGGTCCACCTTCCAGAAGATAATTCCTGTTTTCTTGGGTCCCCCCTCATATTTAGAATGACTTTCCCTCTCCCAAAATTATATGAATTTTTACCTGAAAATTTCTTCATCACTTTTGTGGCTTCATATATGATATTTATGTTTTAAGTGAGTTAAGTTTTTATGGGGTATGCATTAGGAATTTAATTGTTTTACCCAAAATTTTAATCATTTTAATAATATTAATGATCAAATAATTAATCTCTCACCTATTATTTAAAATATGATCTTATGTACTAAATTCTTGTATATGTGCTTGTTTCTGAACTTTTTTTTCCATTTTTCTGCTTGTCTGTTCTGGTGCTCCTGCCACACTATTTTGGTTACTATAGGTTTGTGATGCATGTTAGAATCAGCTGGAACAAGGAGCCCTCTATCATGCCGTCATCATAGAATATTTCTGCATAGTTTCGCTTGTTTATTCTTCCACGTGAACTCCAGAATCATTTTGTGAAGTTCACATATACACATAAACATATATCATTAAAAGTGGTGTGGAATTGCATTAAATTTGTAGGTTAATATGAAGTGACTGCCATCTTAACAATATTGACTCATTCCAACTTAGAACCTGATAAGGCATATTATTGATGTGTTTTAAGTGTCATTTCAGACCATACTATTGACTCATGGAGTGTGAAAAACCTGCCAAGGATCTGTAAACCAGGTGCACTGAATTTACTTACATGCCCAGATAACTTTCTTCAAATATATAATTGAGGTTCAGAAGTTGAAAGTATTGTATTAAAGTAGGAAGCCAACCTTGTTGTTCACCCTAAAAAACATAAGGGTACTGATCTTGCCAAATATTCCAGGAAAAGCCATTTTTTGTCTTTTAATTTGGGGTATAAAACTTATAGAACAAATAATGGTGTTAATTCTTTCTCCTTTCCTCTCTCATGTACATGTCATCCACCTTCCAAAAAAGTCCTCTGTATTCACAGCGATAGAGAAGGATGAAGGATGAAGGATGAAGGATGAAGAGAAGTATTCCAAATGAGAAGTCTCAGTATTTCTCTGACAAGCCTCGGGGTGCCTACCTTGGATCCAAGACCAGGGTGTGCCATTATAATGTATGTCATGTAATGTGTCCCTGCAGCAGCTGGAATGAGAAGCATTTATGATAAGGATACAGAACTCCATTGAGTTCCTTGCTTTTGCCTAAGTCTACTGCAAGTTTCTTAAATGTGAAGGAAAGGATGAGGTGGCTGCTCTTTGAATTAACCTGCATGGTTGTTCGGGACTCTAAATGACTATTTAATTTCTGACCAGAAACAGGAACCAGGCCATACCCCCAATTGAGGGCACGCTGACAAAATGGCCAAGTGTGATCCTTAATTTGTTAATAATGATTTTAGGCCATGACCCTTAATAGGACCCTGTCACTGGTGAGGTGATTTATGTCTCCTGCGATGACATCGGTACCAATAGTGCTGATAAAAGAACACTTATATTGGAGCAAACAGGATGATGAATGGAATCCAGGTCTCTTTAGTCATCTCTTACTGCTTCTTCTTCACTACTAAGCTAATGTAGCGCGTCATCCCGTGCCTGGGGAGCAGTTTGGAGGCTGAATTTAATGGTGAAAGTGAGGGAAATGTACTAACCCTGAGTCAGGAGTGGCTGATGCTACACTTTAAATCTGTGTATACAAGAAGAGACAATCATGCTAAAAATTGGGATGCTTCTCTGCCACCCAATACTGCATTGTGTCCCATCTCATTGGATAGCAGTTTTCTCCCTCCATGTTTTCAAAATGTAACTCTCTAAAATCACAGTGCCTTTATTTTCATAACCTTGAGGGACTTCTTCTTGAATATGTCCATTCTTCCCTCTCCCTCCATTGTGGATATGGCTGGTCCTTTATGCAGATAGAAACAGACTTTCAGAGGAGCAAGAATAGTGCAAAGAGGCCTCTTAAAGACAGACATACCAGGTACAGGGGCTAGAAGTCAGGAGGATATTCCATCCATAGGGCTCCAGCATTGGCTAATTGTGTGACCTTGGGTAAGTCACTTGGCTTCTCTGGACCTTACTAAATTTTTGGAAAAGGGAGGTTCTAGGAGTATTTCCAGGTTCCCTTCCTGCTCCAAAACATAAGCCCTTTGAAAAGTGCATGCTACAAGAGCAAGAACACAAACCATTAACCCAATCTTTCCCTGAAAATAGCAATTCTCGGTAATATCAATGAAACATAATAAGGAAGGGGCATACCTCCCCGTGGACTATTCACAAGATGTGTATGTCACCCATAATTTGGCCAGCCCTTGAGTGCAGTGATTCTGCTGTACAGAGGGAAGTAGATGCAGTTTTATTAGCGCAATTTTATTGCCCTCACCAGCTGCACCCTTTTCTCTATAAAAGGTAATTACTTCCAATAGTAACAAGCTAATTGATTGCTAATTAAATCAATTGGCACACTAACCACTGTCAGAAAGTGACAGATTAGCAGGTCATGTGATGGTGTGTTAGTAATGAAAAGTGGACATGGTCTGAGGGTGATTGACACATGAGATGAAAAGTGATTTGGGATCTCTGAGGTGGTCAGAGAGAGGGCAGAGAGAACATGATTGATTCAATGGTGACTGTCAGAGAGGAAATGAGAATTGAATGGAATTCAGTATCTGCCTGAACCCTCACCACATGATGCTCCAAGTTTTTTCACATGTAAATAAGAAAGATGGAGACTTCTTACAAATGAAATGCCCAAATAGAAAGGACAAAAAGGGAGGGATACTGAGAGTGAAAGTGTATGAGCCTTAAAGGAACAGGGTTTTTTTTTCATTTATAAATTTGCAAAAATATAAAAATAAAAAACATTGTTTATAATTTGCCCTCAAATCTCAGCTGCCTGTGTGCTTATTATCTTTGAATGCCTTTTATTTATTTATTTTTATTTTTCTATGAGAGAATTTTTTTTAATTTAAATAAGGTGCTTATCTGCCATTAGTATCCGAGAAATGTGTTCATTGTCTACATTTGCCTGCTGAAGACAATGAATTAGATTGAAATTTTGGGTACCGGAAAAGTGTAAATGACTCTACTGCAATGTTATAAACCATGTTTCAAAGTGAATGGTGACTCATGCTCCTCATATTTTAATTGCCTATTTCCTTGTCAAAGCAGGCTCTGAGTTCTGAAGTCACTGTTGAAGTTCTCAGCAGACCTTCATCAGGGATAGAGTGAGAAATCTATCATAATCTACCCACATTATGCTGTGGTCCGAGGTCAGTGGAGCTTCTCTATCTTTACACTCTAAGATACTTCCTTTGACGCCCTACTGAAGTCTGAAATTCTATTGAGATCCCTTCATCACTTTGGGTTCTGAAGTCTTCTGAGTCCCATCAGGCAGAATAGAGAAGTACAGACCTGGTGGTGAATGGTGAATCTGACGCCAGATTTACTGGCAGTTTGTTCTCAAGGAGTCGCCTGACTTCTCTGAGCCTGTTTCCCATCCGTGAAATGGGTACAATATTACTCACTCCCCAGGGTTGTGGCAGAAGCTAACTGAGACAATTCAGGTGAAATACCACAAAACAAAGAGTGCTTGAGAAATGGGAGTTGATTACATGAACATTATCACTATACCAGAAACCTAACATAGACCCTGCTGCAGCCTGATGTGGAGGACCAGATTCTGAAGCCAGAGAGAGGAGTATGAACAGAAACTCTGAAATTTCACCCCTTTGGGAAATTCACCTAATTTCTAACATCTCTAGTTTTATCATTTGTAAATAGAGCAAAAATACCTGTATTATGTCTAGGGCTATTTGAGGATTAAAAAATTAAAGCATGTGGAATTTCTAACACAGATGCTAATTAGTTCCTTCTTCTAAGACTGTTAGCGCTGGCCAGGTGGCTCATTTGGTTGAAGTGTCTTCTTGTATACCACGAAAGGTTGTGGGTTTGATTCTTGGTCAGAGCACACACCTAGGTTGTGGGTCCAATCCCTGTTGGGGGGCATGTATGGGAGGTAACCAATTGATGTTTCTCTCTCACATCAATGTCTTTCTCTCTCTTTAAAATACCCTTGGGTAAGGATTAAAGGAAATTTAAATAAAAGAAGACTTTTAAAAGTAGGCAAAATTTCCCTTGTAGTTAGCTCTTAAAGGCAATGACTATGAGAAGCAGAGCATGGCTGCAATGAGTGCTGGAGGCCTGGGAAGACTTTAATCCTCAGCAGGTGTCTGAAATGTACACTTGTACCATTTTAAATACTTACGGACACTCTCGTCATGATTTCAGTAACAAGTCGTTGGGGTGTTTGTCCTATAATATATCACTCCTATCTCAGGATCTCAATGTGTCCCCATCAGGCCAGAACCTACTGGTTCCATCTTGTTCCAATAGTGACCCTTGTGACCTGGCTCCATGGCTTTGTTGCTGACATGGAGTTCTCAGACATGAGGCTGTTGAGAGGCAGAGAGAGTGAAATGTGCAGTGTTTCCTCCTCCAAGGGGTAATCTCTGTCATGTTCACAGCAAGCCTACAGCTCTCCTGGAAGCTGTGTAAAACCAATCCTTTTGAGGCCAAATATTTCTCAGAGCACAGCTGTCCTGATTATTTTAAGGCCTCCCTAAACAGAACTCTGTGTCCTCACCCCTCAGGAGCATGTGCACAGATATGTACATTCTCATACATTTCCTGCTTTGGTTCTGCTCAAAAGAAACCTGTTCCTCCCCAAAGGAGAGTAATATCACAGTAGAGAGACAGTCTGTCAGTCCACAGAGATTGGTCATGTTTCTTAAAACTTTTCTGAGTGACTCAAGGACTTTTAGGAGTAGAAGACACAAATTTCCACATTGCCCCTGAGGGCTTGGCCTAGTGTTTTTAACCTTCGCTGCACTTGGGAATCACCTTTAAAGTTTGAAAAAGACAAAAGACCTTGGTCCTACCCTTGAGATCCCAGTTTAAGCATCTGGGTGCAACATGGGCATTGGGATTCTTTAAAGCCTCAGGTGATTTTATGAAAGACAAAGTAGAGAATAATGGCTTGCTTGTGACTTGGTTAAACAGTGTGGGGCAAGGGAGCACACAGGGAAGATTTTCTGCCACACAAAGTGTTCTCCATCTGCCCCTGGGTTTTTGAAATTCTGTCATCTGGGGCCACCATCTATTACACCATGGTACCAGGATTAGGCTGCAAATCAACCTATCAGAGGGGGTAGGTTATTTATAGTGGGTACCCTATGGACTTTTCTGGAAATCACTCTTAGCTAAAATGAGAAGCAAGTTTAAACCACTGGCTTGCTACAGGGAGAAACCGTTGTGTAGAAGGTGCTAAAGTGACTCCATGAGAGGCTGAGATCCAGGCCTTGATGCAGGCCATGGGCCAATGTTTGGGGGTGTGGAACTGTTCTCATTTCCTTCCTCTTTTATCCAACAAGTCACAACACTGCCACAGTTACCATGGGCAGAGCAGACATCCTTTCTTATGGATTCCTCTACCTTGTGGTGTGTAGGCCCTTGTAGAAATGGTACTCTGGTGAACTCCAGATATTCATAAGCTTGGGTGGCTCACATTTCAATAATTAAGGGCTGTGGTAACTTCTGCAGGTGACGTGTCATGTTTGCAAAAGCAAGAGAGTTTTTTTTTAGCAAACTTCATAATTTTCTCAGGAAAGCATAAGGAAGCTTTGTGATTTGAACTCATTTCCCACCTTGATGGAAAGAAGTCAAGCAATAGCAGGGAGTGGGTGATTTTCTCCCAGTCCAGGGTCACCCAGGAAAGTCACCATCTTTAACACCATCTGTTTGTGTGCCTGCAAAACCTGTCCTGTCACTCAGGCTTCTGTTTGCTCATAGAACCATTGTTCTTCCAGATCTAATTATTCTTCTTGGCAAATGAAGAAAACTAAATAATCAGAGGCTGTGTGGTATAATGGTTAATGGCACAGACTATGGAGCCGCCACGTTGCTGCGATTCAAAGCCTGGCTCTGTCATTGTCTAGTCATGTAACAGTAAACAAGTTACTTAAGCTCTCTGTGTGTATTTCTTCATCTGTAAAGTGGGGATTATTACATGTATATACTCCATAGGGTTGTGGTTAGAATTAAATAAGGTAATATATTTTAGAGTGTAAACTATTATTATTAGAACATAAGAACATCAGGCCGAGGATATTTAGAGGGAAAATTCTAAATGTAGAAGACCTTTCCTTATTTTAAGTGGTTAGAGGAGACTATTCCTAGAAAATACTGGAAGAAAAAACTTCCTTAAAATTAGCAGTTGCTATTGTTAAGAAGTCTGAATATATTTTCTCTTTAATTTATTTGTTATTGATTCAAGAAAGAAACTAATGTTAGCCTGAACGACATGGAAAAGGAATGTTACAGAGAAGACAAACAGACCAGCTTAACAAAAGAGGTTATAACATGCCCCAAGAAAATCTTCCAATTACATTTGAAAAAGGGGCTCATCAATGGCTGTAATGGTGAAGATAATCGTTGCAGTGATACTCTAAACATTGTGCTAAATATCCTGCTTATTGCTTCTAACAGCCCACCAGTTCAGTGTTGTGAGACACATATCAGACAGAGGCTCCTAGAGATTATCTAACTTGTTCCAAACCACATGGTTTGAAAGTAATAAAGGTGGAATTCAGTTTCAGGTATGGGTAACTTAATTGTATAGCTTATTAGAGAAAATAATATTCAGAACCAAGCTGAATATTATTTATAGTCCCTAACATATCATTATGCTTATGATAGTCATATAACCAACTGTATCAGTCAGAGTTCAGAGAAACAGAACCAGTAGGAGATATATGAAATTTGTTGCACAGAATTGGTTTACCTGATTGAGAGGGCTTATAAGTCTGAAATTAACAGGGCAGGCCATCAGGAAAGGCAAGCTGGTCCTCTCAGGCATGAGATGAAGTTACTATCCACAGGTGATATTTTTTCCTCCTTATGAAAACCTCAGTCCCACACTTATGGTCTTTCAACTGATTGAATCATGCTGCATTCAAATTATTTGGGATTATCTCCCTTACTTAATGAAATTTAATTACATCTACAAAATATCTTCACAGCAATGCCTAGATTAATATTTCATTGAGTAGCTAGGAACTATAGACTAAACAAATTGACATAAAACTGATCATCACAACCCATCCCTTATCAACTTGTCGTCCATACAGATCTTCTTAAACCTTACTTATTTTCCAAAGCAGAGGCAATAATAAAGTCACACTTACACCTAAAATATTAAAATTATTGTGCATATAACCAAAAACATCTTAACCCTTTCCTGAGAAGAGCATTCAAAACCTTGCTTAATGATCAATCTTCTCCTTTGAAATCTTGTCCCTATGGACTAAATTTGACATAGGACTGGAAAGTTGATATACCACTGATGTAGGACAGTGAGGGTGTATTTCTGGACTTTCCAGCTGAAAGCAGACTATGTTGGGTGGTTTTTGCTAACAGGTTTTAAGAAAAAAATTCTTGCCAGATAAATAGCTATATGCAAAGCGCCAGGGGATGGGTCAATCTGTTCCAATGATAAAGCTACATCTGGAACAGCAGTTGCTAATTGTTGTAACTGTCAGATTAAGTTTATGATAATCCATTGTCATTCTCCAATATCCATATGTTTTCTACATAAGCCAAATAGGAGTAGTGAATGAGGATGTGGTGTAAATCACCACCCCTGTATCTTTTAAGGCATTGACAGTGACAATAATCTCTGCAGTTCTTCCAGGAATATGGTATTGCTTTACTATTTTTTTGTAGGTAGAAGCAGTTCTAGTGGCTTCTACTTGGTTTTTCGTACCATAAAAACTGCAGGTCAGGAAACCAGTCTGGAGATTCTGCCATTTATTTCTGAGATTCCAAATATATCTAATTTGATAGGCACTGCAAGTCTGGGGAAATAACCACAGGATGGATTCAGGGACTTAATGAGGCCACTCTAAAATGGACCTGAGATAAATCTCTATTTATCACCTGACCTTTATATAAGGCCCAATACTGACTAGTGAACCACAGTGACATTTTGAGTCTCTAGGAATTAGTGTCCATCAGAGCCAGTATCCTTTAGTCTCCAAAAGGTATGATTATTTTTCTTTCCCCTGTATACATTCATCCTGGCAATATGGCCATATATCCATTTGGAGTAGGCTAGGAGAAAAGCTAGCATTACACATTTTTGGTAGTATACTTGTGTCATTCCTCAAGGGGATCACACATCCACTTCATTCAAGGGGTTCTGGGTCTGCAAACTGATTCAAGTCTGGAAATTGATTGAAGTGTTGTGAATCTCCATTTTTAAAAAAGATTTATTTATTTATTTATCTTTAGAGGGGAAAGGAAGGAGAGAAATATCAATGTATGGTTGCCTCTCATGAGTCCCCTGCTAGGAACTGGCCTGCAACCCAGGCATGTGCCCTGACTGGGAATCGGACCGAGATCATGTGGTTCGCAGGCTCGTGCTCAATCCACTGAGCTACACCAGCCAGGGCTCCATTTTGATAATTTGAGTTACACTTCTGTTTACTCTACATACAAGCTCTTTTACTTTTTTAAATTATTTTTCAAGTACAGTTATCTCCATTCTATCCCAACTTCCCACCCTTGAAACTACCCCCCTTTGGTTTATGTCCTTTATAGATGTTCTTGAAAACCCTTCCCCCTTTTTCTCCCGATTATCCCCTCCCACCTCCCCTCTGGTTACTGACAAGTTGTTCTTAATTTCAATATCTCTGGTTATATTTTGCTTGCTTGTTTGTTTCATTTGTTTCAGTTAAAGGTGAGATTATATGGATTTGTCTTTCACTACCTGGCTTATTTCTCTTAGCATAATGTTCTCCAGTTCCATCCATGCTGTCTCAAAGGGTAGGAGCTCCCTCTTTCTTTCTGCTGTGTAGTATTCCATTGTGTAAATGTACCATAGTTTCTTGATCCACTCACTTACTGATGAGCACTTAGGTTGCTTCTAGCACTTGGCTGTTGTAAATTGTGCTGCTATGAACATTGGTGTGCATAGGTTCTTTTGGATTGATGTTTTAGGATTCTTAGGGGATAATCCCAGCAGTGGAATTTCCGGGTGAAAAAGTAGTTCCATTTTTAGTTTTCTGAAGAAATTCCATACTGTTTTCCACAGTGGCTGCACCAGCCTGCATTCCCACCAACAGTGCATTAAGGTTCCCTTTTCTCCACATCTTCTCCAAGACTTGTTATTTGTTGATTTGCTTATGATGGACAACTCTTCTGTTTATACTCATAAAGTAAAACTTTTATAGACTGTCTATCTATTTCTTTTCTAAGGAGAGAAGATCAATACCACAAGTCTTTACAAGTGACACTAATCTGATTACTATTTTGACTCTATTGTCCACTACAGTAACCACGCCCATCTTGTCCTCAAAGTGCTCCCACTTGACCTCTGCCCCTCTGGGATACAATGATCTTCATTGCATTTAAACATCCAATTCAATGGTGGCAAGTCTCACCGTATTTCTGGCTTACAGAGAAGAGCAACCACAGAGCTATCTCTTCAAGGATGAGGTGATCCCCTCACATAATTACTTCTCATAGTCATGGTGAAAGTTGTATCCTGAAAAGTGAACCCTTTCAAGGTGGGTGAGTAGATCTTTCATGATAAATTCACTTTACCATTTCACTCTCCCTAAGCCTGCCTGTACAGTATACCAGGAATTCTCTAGCACTATAGTTCGTTAAACATAGGCCAATTTTGTCCATATTTCATCCAACCAAATATATTTTTAGAGCCTTTAAACTTAGACATATATGCATACCAACTATTTCTGCCTTGAAGAACTTCCAGAATATAATAAGAGTCAAATAAAAATACTGTAGAACTCTTATCATATTTATTGTTAGAGTCAATGTCTTCCCAAAATTATTATACATTTTGAGGACATTGACTTTTTTCCACCTTTTGTTCTGCCTTCCTTTCCCCCCTGGACTCTCCATCTTTCCTTCTGTGGCTGTCTTTCCTTTTTGCTCCACCCTGAGTCAACCTGAATGTGGAACATAGCTCCTCTCTTTGCTAGCCCAAATATGTTCTACATAAGAGAGTAGTGTGCAACAGGCTTAAGGGAATGGAGAGAGGCTATTTCATAAGTCAAAACTGAATCTTTGTATTTAATGTTAAAGTCCTCAGACTTTTCTACTTTGGGGACCTGATTCCTAGAGCTTCTTCATCTTGTGTCCTGGGCTTTTCCCACAGGGTCAGGCCTTTTCTGTCCTATCTCGTTCCTGCTGGCACGTCTTCTTCCTTTTTCTCCTTAGTTCCTGGCACCTTTACTGACCTCATTCTTAGGCTGTCCAAGCATCTGCAAATGTTCTCACTTCATCATGCATGCCAACTTCAAATGTTCTTTCTTCTTCCTTTGTTTGTTCCTAACCACATTGTACCTCAAAAGGAATTTTTTCAAAAGCTCTTAACAGTCAATCTATATAGTTTTTCAACCCTATTTAGGGCTTAGTCTTTCATGTATGTCTTTTCATATCTATCATTTTAATTGTTCTTTGCAATCACCTCTTCAGGCTAATAGAGTAGACAAAATTATCACCCATGTACAGATGAAAAGGCTGAGGCTGGAAGATATGATGTGATTTGTATTTGATCACCCATCAAGTAACAATCCAAGAAACAGATTCAGAGCCAATTGAGAACCTGTGATATCATTGTATGCAGCCTCCTATTAGACATGGGAATCTGTTTTCATAGTATCCCTGAAAGTTTCAAGAATGTTTACCTGGTATTTTTTTTAATAGAAAAAATAAAGCTGCACCATTTACTTGTTAATTATCTCATTTCAGACTACAGTGAATCATTGTTTGGTGATCATCTTTGTCAAAGAATGGTTCTGGTGCCTGGGGCTTCCCTAAGTAGTGCCTCTGTCACACTTAGATGGGGACTACCATTTATGCTTCCTGTTTTTCTGAAGTGGATGTGAAAAATAAGCTTCCTTTTGAACTTGCTTGGCTTTTCAAAGGGGTGCAGGCAGAAAGTCTACCTTGACTCTGGCTGATTCCCTGCCAGCTCCTAAATCTAACCAGCTGTCACAGGTTTGATGATATATGCACCTGGCTTTCAATTTCCAATTTGCCTATTTGCCTCACCTCTACCACCACCACCCAAACTAGCTGATACTCTATAATTTTGGATATTGGGTTGTCTGTGTTTGGCTTCACACTGGAGCTAGGGTTAGCCAGAAGGTCAAACTGAGAAAGATATCAAGAGCACTATTAAGAAGATACAGTAGTCTGGGGCATAAAAGCTGTGGGAACTACACCAAAAAGTAAGACCATGGTCAGGAGATCATAACAGTCTCCAGGGAGAGTGGAAGACTTGCAGGTCAAGCAGGAAGAGTGAGAATTTCAGAAAAGGAGATGAGGTTAGTGGTTTGATGAATGCATTGTGCCAGTGGGAAGGCGTATGTATTAACTCCTCCACAGATGGGGGCTAAAGTGAGCATCCTTTCAGTTAGGTTCCCAGACCTGCCAGGGCATGGGGTAGGGCAAGGTTAAAAACTAAATGGACTGGGCCTTTTGATTTGCCAGCATGGCTCCCCTCCTTTCTGTTCTCCTATGCTACTCTCTAGTATTCTTCCAAGTTACAGCTTCTTGTCTTGGTCCATAAGACAATGTCCAATGCCCTTGTCTCTTGGACCCTTCCTCAATGTTCAAACCCACCATTCCTGTGCCTTCACCTGATAACAAAGAAAGATCAGACACTATTTAGTACAACTGTAATCCAATAGTGAGCCCCTAAATGACTGACTTGTTTACTAATTAATGCCTTTGATTTTTAGTAAGAAGAAGGTGAAAGCATGAACCCAGTGTTTTTCTCTCTTGCCCTTATTCTGAGCTTTATGTGGTCTTAAAAATGACATCCTTTCCCTGACCACCATGGCTCAGCTGGTTGAACATCAACTATCAAAGTGAAAGTTCACCTGTTCAATTCTGGGTGAAGTCACATGTTTGGGTTGCAGGCTGGTCCCCATTTGAGGACCTGTGCAACCAATTGCTGTTTCTCTCACACGTCAATGTTTTTCTCCCTCCATTCCCCTCTCTTACCCTGTCTATAAAACTAAATATATAGAAATCATTAAAATTTATAAATAAATTAATAAGGATCTTAAGCTTACTAGCATCTTTTAGTCACCCTAAGGCCACAGATGCTTCCTGGGCCAACTTCGTGCATTTCCTTGGCCTGTACACACTGGTCCACTGTCTCGCATGGCTCCATTTTCTCATGCATTGTATTTTGTTGTTGTTGTTGTTGTTGTTGTTATGTTTCTCAACCTAAGTTGGATCTTTTAACATAAAGGACAGTAGCCAAGTGTCAAATTTGGCTTTTCCCAAGTCTTGCTTACAGAAGGCCCAGAAATCTCCTGAAGTGATTGGCAATGTTGTCTTTGAGCCAAATGCAGAAGGCAGCTGCAGATGGTGCTATGGAGAGACAGTGTGTGGAAGGCACCTCCTGCCAATCCTGGGCACCTAGGCCCTGCCAGGCCACCAGATTCTTGGCTTCTAGTCAAGACCCCAGTCTTGCCTCATGAAGGTCATGTGGGACTGCATCCAGATACCTTAGGAGACTGTCTGGCAACCTGTTCCCCCAGCATGAGATGACTCCTTTTCTTGGCCTTGGAACCAGCCAGAACTGGGGGGCGAAATGCCTGACAGAATTAAAGTCTAAAAGCCTGTTTGCATCTTCACAGCCTTCAGAAGAATGCCATTTTCTTCAGCTTTTTAGGCAAAGCTTTCTGTTCTTAAGCCTAGCTTCTAATATGAACTTTGCGTACCTTGTGTCCATTTGCCACTACATGGAGCACAAGAATAAAACCAGTATGGTGATCAGAGACAAAGATTGTGACTGAATACTCATGATATAATTTTAGTTGTGGGATTACATGTCATCTGATAATTATTATTATTTTACTTTTTATGAAATTAGAGTTGTTTCCATTTTTTCTTCCTTTCCCCTCCCTCACTCAGCCCCCATATTGTTGTCTTTGTCCAAGGGTCATGCATGAATGTTCTTTGGTTAAGCCCTTCACCATCTTTCATCTAGTTCTTCCCTCACCTATGGACACTGTCAGTCTGTTCTATTTATTTATGCTTCTGTTTCTGTTTTGTTCATTAGTTTATGATGTTTATTAGATTCCATATATAAGTGAGATCATTTGTCTATCACTGACTGGCTTATTTTGCTTAGCATAACATTTACCTGTGGATATTTTCCTGTTGCATCTGATGAATACTTATTTTTTCTTACATAAGCATTTTGATTCATATTTAAAGAGTTTTGACATACCTTCTATGCCACTTCCAACTGTGAACTTGATGTATCAAGTATTGTTTGAAACATGCTAATAAAAATTTTTTTGTTACACAGACCAAGATTTTGGCAGCTGAGTTTAGTCAAGAAAGTGAAATTCCTAGGTCCAAATGTAGGTAAAATTTTGAGTAGTTACATCAAAAATTGCCTATTCTAATATTTCACCCATTTTTAATTGGGTTATCTGTATTTTTTAATTGAGTCATAGTAGTTCTGTGTATATTCTTGTTACCAGTTCTTCATCAGATATGTGTTTTGCAAATTTCTTCTCAGCTTTCCTTCCACTGTCTTAAGGTATCTTTTGATAAACAGATTTTTTAATTTTAACAAATTCCAATTTATCACTATTTTCCTTTATGGTGTTCCTTTATATGTGCAGTTTATGATATCTTTGCCTATCCAACCAAAGTATAAAGATAGTCTCCTATGTTATCTTCTAGAAATGTTATTGTTTTGCTTTTCACATGTAGGTCCAGAGTCCATCTGGAATTGATTTGTGTGGGTGGTGTGCTGTGGAGGCAAAGTTTAATTTTTCTACATAAGGATAACTAATTAATCAGGCATCACACATTGAAAGGCTATTTTTTCCCACTGCATTTCAGTGACATGTCTGATACTATATATGTGAGTCTGATAGTAGATTTTCTGTTCTGTTCCATTGGTTTATTTGCACATATTTGTATCAGTTGTGCACTATTTTAACTGCTGTTTGTGTCTAAAAGTCTTGATATCTGGCAGTTAAAACTTTTCAACTCTGCTCCGTTTTCTTTTACTCTGTCTTGCCATTCTTGGCCTTTTGATTTTCCTTATACATTTCAAAATGGTTGTCCATGTCCACAAAAAAAACTTGCTGGAAATTTTATTCAGATTGCCTTGAATCAGCATTAGTCTTTCAACACATATGCATGATATTTCCTCCATTTATTGAGGTCGCTTTAATTTCTTTCAGTACAATCATGTACTTTTTGTATAGAAGTCTTAATATAATTTAGGTTAAATTTATTCTTAGATGTTTCATGGGTTTAAAGTTATTATAAATGGTTTTGACTTTAAAATTTCATTTTCTAGTAATTTTAGCTAGTATAGGAAAATGTAATTTATTTTTCATTGACTCTGTATCCAAAAGTATTCTTAATTCACTTATGAATTCTAATAATTTATTTGTAGATGCTTTTGGATTTTCTATGTATAAAATACATCATGTGCAAGTATAGTCAATTTTACTTCTTCTTTTCTAATACTTCTCTATTTTACTTATTTTTCTGAAGTTATACTGGCAAGAACCTTTAGTATAATGTTAAATATAAGTAATGATAGAGGACATTTTTAACTTATTCCTGTGCTCAGAGACAAAACTCATTATTTTAACAATATGTAAGATGTTTATAAGATGGTACTCTAGTTGATTAATAAAGTTTTCTTCTATTCTTAGTTGGCTGAGAGTTATTTTTTAAATCATGAATGGGTGTTAGATATTAAACACTCTTCTTCTTCTGTTAAGGCGATTATGTAATTTTTTTTAGTAAAGTGAATTACATTCAATTTTTAAGTATTAACTCAAATCTGCATTCTTGGTAAATTGCCTTTTGGCATACTTCTAGATTTAATTCATTAATATTTTGTTGGGATTTTTGCACCTATGTTCATTAGGCATACTTGTCTGTAAATTTCTTTTTATGTAATGTCCTTTTCGGGTTTAGTGTTAGAGTTCATTGGATTTATAAAATGAGTCTAGAGAAGGGTAAAATTGGTATTATTTCTTCCTTTAATATTTATAGTAATTCAGTAGTAGTTATCTGGGTCTGGAATTTTTGTTAGCTGGAGTTTTATATTACAAATTCAATGTCATTAATAATCTAAATAGGGTTATTTAGATTACTCTGTTTTTTCTTGTGTCCATTTAAAAATTGTTACTATGATTTTTGTCTATTTCATTCTCTAGATTTTCAAATGTATTGGCATAAAGTTGTTTATAATATTCTCTTATGATTTTAATATCTGTAGACTCTAATGCTATTTGTTTTTTTCATTTCTGATGTTTGTTTTTCTCTCTTGTTTTTTATTCACCTTGTTAAGTGTTTGTAAATTAATCTTCTTACTTTGTCTTTGTTGATGCTCTTCATTGTATGTTTGTTTTAACTTTATTGATTTCTGCTATTCATTTATTTCCCATGTTTTACTTTCTGTACATTCAGATGCTTTACTTATTTACTTCAACCTAAGTAAAATAACAGTTTCTTAAAGTGATGTGTTTTTAGATCATTGTTAATATATGCATTTAGGGCTACAAATTCTAACACTGTTGAGATTTATCCTACAACGTTGATGTCATCTTTTGATTAAAACTCACTTCAAAATATTTTCTAGTATGTATTGTAATTTGTCTTTTTGATCCATGGGATGTTTAGAAGCATATTATTTCATTTAAGAACAACTAGGCATTGAGCTGAGTTTTGAGCAAGATGCCTCTCACAACCAAAAGAAGAATAACAATCAATCTAAAATCAAAAAACAACCAGAAGTGCCAGATAATCACACTGCATGGAACTCTGATAACCCAGAAATTAAAGAAATAGTCAACCAGACCAACCAGATCAATAAGACAGGTAGATGGAAAGAACCTGCAGCAAGGCGGTGGAACGTGTGGGCAGAGCTGGCTGAACAGGAAACTGAGACTCAGAGTTGACTGTGGACTATGTCAGGAGTTGCCAAGGAGGGAGAAACTCCAAGTCTCAAACAAGAGTTCATTGGAAAGTGGGGCTAGAGCTGAGCAGGTGAGCTACATTGTTCCCTTTCTGGCCCCTCCCCCATAGACAGCACCACAGAGCAGAAAAGAGGGTTGCCCCACCCTGGTGAATACCTAAGCTCCCATCCCCTTACAACTTAACAGGTGCTCCCAGACAAAGAGATAGCACCCAAATAAAAGAACAGAGTAAAACTCCAGAAAGAGAGCTAAGAAACGAGGAGATAGCCAATCTATCTGATGTAGAGTTAAAAGCCCAAGTAATCAAAGTGGTCGCAGATCTGATTGAGCCTGATCGCAAAATGAAAGAGCAAATGAAGGATATCCAAAGTGAAATAAAGCAAAATATTCAGGGAACCAACAGTGAAGGAAAGGAAACAGACTCAAATCAATGATTTGGAACAAAAGGAAGAAATAAACATCCAGCTGGAACAGGAGGAAGAAACAAGAATTCAAAAAAATGAAGAGAGGCTTAGGAATTTCCAGGACAACTTTAAACATTCCAATACCAAAATTATAGGGGCTCCAGAAGGAGAAGAACAAGGTCAAGAAATTGAAAACTTACTTGAACAAATAATGAGGAAAACTTCCTCAATCTGGCTAAGGAAATAGACTTCCAGGAAGTCTAGGAAACTCAGAGAGTCCCAAAGAAGTTGGACCCAAAGAGGAACACACCAAGGCACATCATCAGTAAGTTATCCAAGATTAATGATAAAGAGAAAATCTTAGAAGCAGCAAGAGGAAAGGAGAGTTACCTACAAAGGACTGCCCATAAGACTATCAACTGATTTTTCAGAAGAAACCTTGCAGGCAAAAAGGGGCTGGAAAGAAGTATTTGAAGTCGTGAAAGCCAAGGACTTACATCCAAGATGACTTATCCAGCAGAGTTTTCATTTAGAATGGAAGGGCAGATAAAGTGCTTCCCAGATAAGGTCAGTTTATTTTTATTTATTTTTATTTTTATTTTTTAATTTAATTCTTATTCAAGTACAGTTTTCTGTCTTATATTCCCAGCCTGCCCCCTGTGTTCCCCACCGCCCTCCCATTTCCGCCCCCCACCTTAATTATTGTCCATGTGTCCTTTATACTTATTCATGTGACTCCATCCCCTTTTCCCCTATGATTCTCTCCCCTCTCCCCTCTGAACCCTGTCAACCTGTTCCATATTTGAGTGTCATTGGTCATATTTTGCTTGCTTGTTTGTTTTGTTGTTTAGATTCCTGTTAATGGTGATATCATATGGTATTTGTCTTTCACAGCCTGGCTTATTTCACTCAGCATAATGCTTTCCAGTTCCATCCATGATGTGGCAAAGGGTAGGAGCTCCTTCTTTCTTTCTGCAGCATAGAATTCCATTGTGTAAATGTACCATAGCTTTTTGATCCAGTCATTTACCAATGGGCATCTAGGTTGCTTCCAACTCTTGGCTATCGTAAATTGTGCTGCTATGAACATTGGGGTGCATAGGTTCTTTTGGATTGGTGCTTCAGGGTTCTTAGGATATACTCCTAACAGTGGGATTGCTGGGTCAAAAGGCACATTCATTTTTAGTTTTCTTAGAAAATTCCATACTGTTTCCCATAGTGGTTGTACCAGTCTGCAATCCCACCAACAGTGAACTAGGGTGCCCTTTTCCCCACAACCTCTCCAGCACTTGTTGTTTGTTTCTTTGTTTATGATAGTCTAGACTTCCTCTATTCATATGTCTGTCTATCTGATCTTGGAGGGGACCTATTTATCCAATGTTCTACCCTTTCTTACAGATCTAAGAAGAATTGCTCATTTTTCAGTCTGTTCAGTTTTTCACTTGTTTTTAGGATACAGTGTGACTGGCTTCTAAGCTCCTTATATGAGGAGCCAGAAATTGAAAGTCAACATATTTTTAAATATGATTATTGACTTTTGATTCTGCATTTTAAACAGGTAGTATAACCTTATTGATATTTGGTTCTTTTTTAAAAAATTTTCAAGGAATCATGTTAATGTCTCTAGCTGTGATTATGGATTTATCTATTTCTCCTTTTAGTCAGTCAATTTTTAGTTATATGTATTTTGAAGGAATGGAATTAGGTGCATCTAGATTTAGCATTGTATTTCTCCTAGTTGATCTTAGCATTTTTAAAATGTTTATTTATTTATTTTTCTAGAGAGGGAAAGGAAGGGATAACGAGAGGGAGAGAAACATTGATGTGTGAAATGTGTTGGAGAAACATCCACCTGTTGCCTCTCATACACTCCTAATGGGGGGCCTGGACTGCAACCCAGGTATGTGCCCCAACCAAGAATCAAACCAATGACCCTCTGGTTTGCAAGATGACACTCAACCCATTAAGCCACACCAGTCAAAGCAATCTTATCTTTTTATCATTGTGAAGTCTCCCTCTGTGTCTCTACAAATATTTCTTGTATTAAAGTCTACTTTTTTCAATGTAAATATAGGTCCATCTGTTTTTTTCTTTTTTTTAAATTTATTTATCTTTAGAGGGGAAGGGAAGGAGAGAAGGAGAGAAATATCAATGTATGGTTGCCTCTCGTGAGTCCCCTGCTGGGAACTGGCCACTCAGGCATGTGCCCTGACTGGGAATCAAACCATGATCGTGTGGTTCACAGGCCTGGGCTCAATCCACTGAGCTACACCAGCTAGGGCTGTTTTTTCTGTTTTTGAAAATTGTATATGCTTCTTTTATTCTATATGCTTTAAGATTGTACCTTTTTCATTTTTTCACTTTTCATCTTTGTTTTTTATATTTAATTTTTATATCTTATATGAAGTATATGGTTGTTGTTGTTTTTTAAATCTAGCCCAATAATTTTTGTCTCTTAATTGAGTATTTGGTCCATTTACATTTACTGCAACTATTGCTATATTAGGTTTTAAGTATACCACCCTGCTGCTAGTTTTATATTTATCTCATTTACTCTTCACTCATCTGTTCCTCATTCCTTACTTTCTAAAGATTAATAAATAGTTTTATATTTTATTCTTTTTCTCATATTTTATACATATTCACATTCATATACATTTAAATGTTAGATATACAGGGGTGGGCAAAGGTAGGTTTACAGTTATAAATAATATAATAATAAATAAAAGGAGTAATCTCATGTATTCATAACTGTAAAGCTACCTTTGACCACCCCTGTATATTTTAGAAGTTGGATATATATATATATATATATAAATTTTTTAAGTCACTGTAGATTTTAAAACATTCATCTTTGATTTTAGAATCTACCTTAAATGCAGTCTCTATTCTTCTTGTGCAGTGAAAGAACCTTAAAATAATACTTTACTTCATTTATCCTCCTCCCATTGAATGTGCTATCAGCAGTGTGTTTTTTAACTGTACATAATTTTTAACCCCCATGATATTTTATTATTAAGTGTTCTAAAGAGTTAATATTAACTTAGATTTACTCAAATATTTATCTTTTTCTAGAATCATTATTCTTTTCTGGGTTAACATGCTTCCATTTGGGATAATTTTTCTTCTGCGTAAATAAATTCCTTTAGTATTTATTTTCATGGTGATATATTTTCTCTATGTAAAACATCTCCTTTAAAAATTCTTAAGGCCATTTTTTACTGGACTTAGAATCCTAGGTTAGCAATTATTTTCTTTCAAGACTTTAAAAATGTGATTTCATTGCCTCCCATTTCTTAACATCCATACTAAAAAGTCATTTTTAAGTTTTATTATGGTTTTCTTGAAAGTAGTATATCCTTTCCATATGAATTTTTATTACAAAAACAAACTTTTTATTTTAAAATATTTTAGGTATATAGAAAAATTACACAGATAATATAGAGACTTCTCAATAGCCCCTGCCTTGTTTTCCCTATAAACATTTTACATTAGCATAGTACATTACAATTAATATAATTAACTAAAATCTATATGTTATTCAGATCTCCTTATTTTTTATCTAATGTTGTTTTTTCTGTTTTAGGCTCTCATTCAGGATGCCACATTGCATTTAGTTGATAATGTCTCTTGGCTGTAGCAGTTCCTCACATTTTCCTTGTTTTTGATGGCCTTCTGTTTGAGGAATACTGGTCATTTATTTTGTGGAATGTCTCTCAGTTAGGATATGTCCTACATTTTTCTCATTATTAGACTTGAGTTATGATTTCTTGAAAGGAAAACCACAGAGGTAAATTGTTATTCTTATCACATTGTATCAGGGGTACACATTAACAAAATGAAATCATTGTTGATCACCTGGCTGAGGTAACATTCGTCAGATTTTTCCACTGCAAAGTGACTTCTTTTCTACCTTGTGCCACTTGGAAGAAAGATTGTTTTCTTTTGTTTTTTCTTTTTTAAGTGATTTTATTGTTTTTCAAGTACTGTTTTCTCCATTTTCCTGCCACTGCTTTCTCCCACTCCACTCACCCCCACCTTCCACCCTCAATCCTACCCGCCTTTGGCTGTGACCATGGGTCCTTTACCCATGTTCCTTGATGTCTCTTCCCTTTGTTTTTCCTATTATCCTGTCTCCCCTCTCCTCTGGTTACTCTGGAGAACATTACCATAAATGAAATAAGCCAGGCAGTGAAAGACAAATACTGTATGATTTCACCTGTAAGTGGAACTTAATGAACAAAACAAGCAAGCAAGCAGAGAATAACCAGAAAAAGAAAGTTGTTGATGGCAGCTCATACTTAGGAGTGAGAAGTTATGCTCCACCTCTTTGGGCTTAGAGCATTACACAAATTATTTGAAATTCTGGTACACAGATTTGTCTATTCTCCTCTATTTGTTTGTTTGTTTATTTGTTTGTTTGTTTATTTATTCAATCATCTATAATAATTGGCTATTTTATAGTTTGGTTTATAATATAATACTACTTTGTTTCTTTTTCATTTATTTTGTTTTTTGCTGAAATTATTCTAGCTTTGGCCATTTGCTGTTTTAGTTGGCAAGTGTGTTCCTATTATGTTCCTTTGCCATACTCTAATTAATATTTATTTTTAACACTTTCTTGCTTTTTGACATCTAAGATGCTCCAGCCTCATCTTTTATACTCTCTACCCTAGACTCTAGAATCAGCCATTTATCCAATGATTTTGTCTCTTCTTATTGAATAATTTTATCAGAAACCAAGTTTCTGAGTGCTAATTGTGCTCATTGCTGGTAGGGTATTTTTACTTCTAGATTTTCTCATTTGACAGCAATAAAATATGCATATATGTGTGCATACTAACCCATGTATATATACAAATCTATGAGTATTTATATGTATATCCATGCTTGTATATCTATATATATGATAAGATCATGCTGATACCTTCATCTGGATACTTTGAAGCCTTTCTCTTTTTTTCTTTGATTTTCAAGTTTTACATGTCTCTAATTGTGGTTTTCTATTCATGTGGCATATTTGGTATTTTTAAAGCAACTTGAATGGGTGGCTTAATGTCTTTCAGTGGTTGTGGAAGATGTTTGCTCAGTATCTCTTCAATTATTACTTCTGTCCCTCAATTCTCATATTTTGGGAGTCCAGTGGCATATATAGTAGATTTCTTTATTATGCTCTGCATGTCTTTAATGGGACGGAAATGTCTGCTTTTTCTGTTTTTTATTGCTGTGGGCTTCGATCTGGATATTTCCCTTGATCTGTTCTATCTTTTAGTTTATTAATTCTGTCTCTTGCATGATCTAATATATTAACAATTATCTGCTGAATCCTTTTTTTACTTATTTTTTCATTTGATTTTTATGAAGATTCTAATTTTGTTATGAAATTTACCATATTCTATTGTGTAAATGTACCATAGTTTTTTGATCCAATCATTGACCGATGGGCATCTAGGTTGCTTCCAACTCTTGGCTATCGTGAATTGTGCTGCTATGAACATTGGGGTGCATAGGTTCTTTTGGATTGGTGTTTCAGGATTCTTAGGATATACTCCTAAGAGTGGAATTGCTGGGTCAAAAGGCACGTCCATTTTTAGTTTTCTTAGAAAATTCCATACTGTTTTCCATAGTGAGACAAATACCATATGATATCACCGTTAACAGGAATCTAAACAAAACAAACAAGCAAGCAAAATATGACCAAAGACTGAAATAGGGAACAGGCTGACAGGGTCCAGAGGGGAGAGGGGAGAGAATCATAGGGGAAAAGGGGATGGACTCACATGAACCATAAAGGCCACATAAAGGCCACATGGACAATAACTAAGGGTGGGGGGTGGAAATGGGAGGGAGGTGGGGAGCATGGGGCGGGGGGCAGGCAGGGTTGGGAATAGAAGACAGAAAGCTGCACTTGAACAAGAATTAAATAAAAAATTATTTAAAAAATAAAAAAAGAAATTTACCATATTCTCATTTATTTCCCCAAACTTATTAACCTTATATATTGTTAAATCTTCATCTAATATCTGTATTATCCAAAACAATTGTGGGTCTGTGTATGGGTTGGCTTGCATAAAATAAACTGTATAGGTTTTTGACAAGTTTTCTTCCTTCAGTGAACATTTAATTTTCTCCTGGCATGCAGTTATACTATACGAAATTACCTTGATCCATTTAGTATATTTCCATTTTCTCCTAATTCCTGAATCTTAATTGAAACTGGTGTGTTTTATATGGCCCTTTCTTTTCAGTTGGTTCTGAGTTTTGTCTCCCTAGTACTGTAACTTTATAAAAATCTGTTTAGTGTTTAACTTTTCAGTACCTGCTTGGCTTATCAACATATAACTTATATGTTGACAAATAACTTGAAAGGAAAGTGTAAACAAAATGTCAAGCACAGTGTATTCATTTTCTCAGCCTGATATAACAAATTTGTATATGCTGGGTGGCTTAACCAACAGAAATTTACTGTCTCACAGCTCTGGAGACTAGAAATCTGATATTAAGTTTTTGACAGGGTCATGTACCCTATGAAGGTGTTGGGGAAGGATATATGATACATGTTCTAGGTTTTTCTCCTAGCTTCTGATAGTTTTTTTGCTTGTGGAAGCACATTTCCAATCATGATATGGTGTTCTTTCTATGTCTAAATTTCCCCTTTTTTCAAGTACACAGTCATATTGGATTAGGGGCATAATCTAATCCCAGTATGAACTCATTTTAGCTAATTATATCTGCAAAGACCCTATTTCCAGATAAGGTCACATTCTGAGATGTCAGAGAGTGAGGACTTCAACATAAGAATTGGGGGGCACATAGTTCAACTCATAACACTTTGCTCAAAGCACTTCCATTTCCTCTGTATCTTTTTATCTCTCAAGTCCTGGCTTCCCTACTGCTCTCCCATGTCTTAAGGCAGTCTTTTACAAATTATATTGTTTTTATCATTGATTTTAGCAAGAGAATTAATCTGGTAATACTAGTTACTCCAGCATGATTGAAAGTAAGACTGACTAATGCAGTTTTTAACATGGTATGTAGTTCTTTTAATTATAAACTGAAGGAAAGTAATACAGTGGCCATATCAGGCATATAATGAATAGTAGTTGGCAAAGAGACAGCTGGGGATTTCCTGGTTAAAAGAAAGAGCTACTGAGACAAGACAAGGAAGTTCAGAAAATAATCTATGCACAAATCCTGAGGTAGCCCACATGTTTTGGGAGTCCATGGAGTATGAAATCACTCTGGTTTCATCCTCATTTTGCCAGGAATTGATTTAACCTGGCACACACAATCAGTGTGTGTCCTTAGGGGAATTGACAAGCTTCTTATGATTAACAATTGGTTTCCCATATTTACTGCCCAATCCTTTAGACCTAGCCTATGACCTATAAGCTGCATTCCTGCTCCAGCTTGCTATACAAGCTGGGCCTTTGCCACCCTCCCATTATTCTCAAGTTTGATTTCTCTCATCCTGGACTCAACATCACAAATTGTCTCTTATCTGCCTAGGTTTTGGTCCCATGCCTCATTGTAACAATTCCTTTGACTGTCCTTACCTCATTCCTTCAATCTGGGGCTCATGATTTGAGTTTCTACCTGTGCCTTTCCCCCGCTCTTGAATGTGATCTAGATTCTATCTACAGCTGTTCTGCCGTTGAAGGACCCAAGATAACTTTCAGCCTGTGGCTGCCCCACATCCCTGTCTTACTCTGATCCTCTGAAGTTATTTCTCCTCCTTGGCTCACCTCAGGTCCACAAGCAGCTCCTAGATTAATTCATAGAACTAAGGGATTTAAATCTCATGCCTCTTAGCTCTAGAGAAATCAATAATATTATCCTTTTTCTGACTTGATCTCTTTCCTCTTTTTAACATTCTTGTGAACCAGGCATTCAGGAGAGTTAAAGTATCACAAAGTAATCAATTTTATTGGGGCCCCCTGTATGTAAGACAACTTTATAAATTTTCTTTGATCATTCACCTATTCATTTAACAACTGTTAATTGAGTGTCTAGGCTTTGGAAAAATATGATCATGAAAAAAATTCAATGTTTTCACCTTATGGAATCCAGTCTAGTTGAAGAGAAAGACATTAGCTAAATAATCCCAGAAATATAAAAATGCAACTGGAATAAGTGGGAGGAAGGAGAGGAACATGGTGTTCTGTGTCCATTTAAGCTAAACCCCAAAGTTCTCTTTCAGTCCATTCAGAACTTCTTAAACCCCTGCCCATAGACATAGCACTAAATAGGCTTATAACAGTGGTTCTCAATTCCGGTAGCATATTAGAATCACATGGGGTGGTTCAAAAAAAAGCAAGACCCCACTCCAGACTGATAAATTAGATTCTTTGGGAATGGACCCTGGCATGTGGTGGTTTAAAAAAGACAAATATCAAAACTAATAATAAAAAAATTAAAAAGACAAATATCCCCAGGGATTATAATGTCCACTGAGTAGAGAATTAATGCCCTGGGAAATAGAAAGGTTTCAGATGTTTTAGATTCATGGTTTATCACCTCTTTGATTTATCTGCCCTCCTGATTTTTGCCTGGTCTCTTGTTTTCAGTAATGGGGGCTCTTGGTTTGTTCTCCTTGTTTGAAAGGAGAACATTGACCTCAGGTCCAGCTTATGAGTCCCTGGCTTATCTGCTCATACCCTGGCAGCATGAAGTTCAAGTAGCTGATCAAGATCCAAGGCCTCCGAGAGGCCACACAGCTCCAACCAACAGTTATGTCCTCAGCTGGGGTATGAGCTGCTGAATTAACTTCTTTATTTGCATCCAGAATAATACAAAGAAAGAGGGAAGATGGAGGGGTTTAGTAGGTGGGAAGTGAGATCAAGGCATTCTCCAGGGCACAACCACTCCTTGAACCCTACCTATAGTCCTCTGTAGACAGACAGCAGTGGCTAGTGCAAGACATAAGCCCACTTTCACAGTGGCCCTGAGCTTCTAGGAACCTCCCAAGACAGCACTCAAGGATACCTGGTCCATGTGACTGGCCAAAGCACCAGCCTTCTATTCTCTGGTGAGTTCCCCCCACTCCTATGAAAAACATGACGCCTTTCTCTGCCTCTCAATAACCTTGCCCCCTGGTTAGCCAAGTCCTCTTACCTTTTCAGATGGGCCTCACAGCCCATTTATTTTACTTATGCGGGTCATGGCTGCCGTGTCTGAGTTTCTGCCTCAGATCTCTATTGAATTCAACATCGTTATAGTCCCCAGAAAAAGTTGGAGGTATTTCCAGATTGAGGGACAATTCATATGCTTTGGTAACAAACAGGACATGACAAGGCACTCAGTTCAGCAAGAAAAGCTTAGTTCCTCCTTGGTTTGCCCTTCTAGGCTAAGCCTGGGGATTTTGCTCCTGAGTTCTGGGGTCAGCTGCCAGATCCCACAATGATGTCATTGTCCATGTGGATTCAAACTCTTCTCTGCTAATAAACATCTATCTGCCTGGCCTGACTCCTGCCCCATGCCTGTTGCTCTGCCTTGCCAGTCCCCCTCCACTCTAACCCTCCTGGGAGCCTGTGTGGGCCTCCCTGGATCTGACCAGTGCTTTAGCCTCTGAGCACCAGAAGATGGATGTAATAAGTCAGCAGAGAGAGATATCCCTGATGTCTGATATGGGCAGGGGTTCGGAGACTCAGAGAGGAAGAAATGGGTTATAAGGGGTAGGCAGTGGAGTGCTCTCTTCCTACTAAACCCATAGCTTTGAAAGCACATAGGATACTGTAAATTTTCCCCAGTGTAAAAATATATAAAACTTCAGAAGCCTCTCATTTTGTAGGGATGTTGGTGAAGTCTCTTGAAAACTGACTTGATGCCTCTGAGCTTCTCTAAAGGTTCAGTAAATAGGACATGAAGTTCAGTTATAAAAATCAGTGTCTGGAACTCATAAGAAAACTGTTTGTTCAGGTCAATAGCTTTTCGTATTACCAAAATTCAAAAGGATTTTTATTTCCTGTGAGTGTTTGTAAAAAGGCAGCTTGTGGTCAGAAAGTAGACTCTAGAGCTGGACTGTGAGTTCAAATCCTAGCTCCACCACTTTTGAGCCGTGACTTTGGGGAATTTACATGCCTTCTTTGTGCCTCGGTTTTCTCATTTACAAAATGTGGATAACTGTAAGACCTATCTCACAGCTTATTATGAGACTTAAATGAGTAGCTGCCACATAGTTGTACACAATACTTGTTAATTTTTTTCAAAACTGTCTTCTTTAATGGTAGCAAACAATGTTCTCAAAAACACCCCAGTGATATATATCATCTCAAGTTTTGATTCAGCTGGTTTGTGTGTATGCATGAGTGTGTACACACATATATTTTGGTAATATTTCTCTATTTTAATTTATGGTTTACATCCAAAGCCCAGGATATAAAAACAGTTATCTAGAGAGTCATCTCACTCATGATTTTGAATGACCCAGGTACAAATGAAAGACATTCAGTCTAATCTATTTTAATTTATGCTGTCTAGCATCTTCTCAGACTTCTCTAGGAGTTAAGGTAGGGAGGGGAGGGAAAAAAAGGGTCAGTGAGGTTCCTACTCCTTCATCCCCTTTAATCCGAAGAGCTCTGCACTCATTTTTTTTTTTATGCTCGAACATTTCCATGGTTAAAAAAAAAGATTTAAATGCAACTGAGCTAGAAGATTTGAGTCTGTGTGCCCTTCAGACAATTATTTACAGGTGTTATTTCTTATCATTAAGCTGTCAATGAGCTTTGGATGAAAGAAAGTTAAAAGTCGCTCTACCCAACAAGAACCTGAAGTGAACCTTCTTCATATGAAGTGAGGAGAAACTAAGCAGATTATATTAAAGCTCTCCTATGAAAGTTACAAAGCTTAGCTAATAACTGTGTTTGAAAAGAGAGGCACCATCTCTCCACATAGAAACTGAAAGTGAACCTATGGGCACATCAGCACAGTTCTCCAAAATTCTTTGTTGCTGATTAAAACACACCAGACTCAAAGACACATGGACAAAAACTAAGGGGGGTGGAAATGGGAGGGAGGTAGGGAGAACCAGGGGCAGTGGGCTGGGATGGGAGTAAAAGAAAACTGTACTTAAACAATAATTAGAGTAAATAAATAAATACATTAATTAATTAATTAAAAAACCCACAGTAGACTGACTTGGATGAAGCTCCAGTATTCCTGCCTCAGAGGACCACAATGCATTTAGTCTGGAAAATGTTTACTGTGAACATTGCCACAGGCTTACCTTTGTCCCATGAAAACCACAATAATACACCCCGCAAATGTCTCATTTTGAGCAATATTGACTTTATTCTAAGACTATAAGATAATAACAGCCATTCAAGTAAAAGCAAACACTGACATGTTAAACACATATATTAACTAACTATAAGACGTGCCACAACTTCTGAAATAATTTTAATTTTTAAAATGGCATCTTAAAATCAAAGAAAATATGGTATCTGCAAATTTGTACTCTCGGGTATGTATTGAATTATTGGTTATAAATAATGTAGTGTTGGAGAACATTTGTGGAATATGATGCTTTGAGTTTTGAAATAAGTAACTTTTACCATTGGACAACATTATCTGGTTGAAGGCATCCCTGGAGCTATATGTAAGATCAAATTATCATTGTAGAGAAAAATGTTTATTTTTCTGGATTTGTTGGTAAGTATCTAATTTATTCAGAAGCCAGATCTAATTATTTAGATTACTATCAAAATAAAATGTGTCAAAATTCTGTAAGGTGACAGTTTGGGTTTTCTTTTATTATTTGTATCTTTTTATTTTTTCTTATTTCATTGGTTAGAATTTCATAACAATGTTAAATTATAGTGTTTAATAGAAGTTACCTTCATCTTTCCCTAATTTTGATGGAAATGTCTCTAGTGATTAATCATTAAATATAACAATGCTGGTTTATATGTACAACTTTTTATTTATCATTTTGCAGAAATATGCGAGGTCTGTCCACAAGGTATCCAGCCAGGTACTATGAAAAATAGAGATATTTATTGAAGAAGATACAAGATACAGGAAACGTTGTACATAGGACAGTAATGCCTCAGTCCCCTTCAAAGTAGGCACGTTGGGACTTCACATGGTTCTCACCTCAGCTGCTCCATTGTATTTTCCAGAATCTCATTGATAGTTTGAAATCTCTTACCTTTCAAAGGCGGTTTTAGTTTTTGGAAAAGCCAGAAGTCACTGGGCTCTAGGAGGGCTGAGTCACCTAGGCGATTTTATGTTTCACCAAAAAACTCTTCACAAGACATGATACATAAGTGGGTGCATTGTCACTATGATGATGAAGCTGCCAATCACCAGTTGCCCATAGTTGTGGCCTTCTGAATCATCCCAATAGATTTTGCAGAGGAATGTTCAAGCTTAACACAAAATTTGATGTGTATTTGTTGCTCTATTTGCTCAGTCATGAATGTGATGGCCACATAGTCCACGTGCTCACTCAACGGCGTCTACTGCCCCCCACTGAATAGTACAGTGAAAAGATCATTGTTCACACCTGTGCATTCCAGTCCACTCTCCTTGGCTGCCAGGTTACATCAATGTTGCACAAATCATTCTGATTATATTAACAATGGCTGGACTTTTTCTGGACAGACCTTGTATATTAAGTCTATTTTACAAGGGTATTTAAAAAGTAGAAATGGACTCTGGCTGGTATAGCTCAGTGAATTGAGTGCAGCAGGCCTGCAAACCAAAAGGATGCTGGTTTGATTCCCAGTCAAGGCACATGCCTGGGCTGCAGGCCAGGTCCCTAGTAGGGGGCATGTGAGAGGCAACCACACATTCATGCTTCTCTCCCTTTCTCTTTCCTTTCCCCTCTCTCTAAAACTAAATAAATAAAATCTTTTTAAAAAGCGGAAGTGCAGGCAGAATTTAATCCAATGCTTCTTTTGCATCTATAAAGAAGATTGTGTCATTTTTCTTGTTTAACATATTAGCACTATATGATACTAAATATCTGAATATTAAATTACCTAGAACTTATAATAGTAAAAGGAAGGATCGAAAATAGCACTGTTTTGTAAAGCATTTGCTTTGTGGATTGCCTATGACAAATTTCTAAACTCAGGTAGCCAGTTGCTCTCTAGAAGGCCAGTACATGGCCAGTATCTCAGGGACCTGAGACTCCTGAGAATAATGCCAGCCTAGGTAGGACATCACTAGGAGGTTATATCTGCCAGAAGAATAGGAGATGAACATGGCTTGGATGTGTTTCATGCCATCACCCCCTCTCAGATCTAAGACCTTCCTTCCTTCCTGGTGCAAAGATCATGAATACCAGAGCCTGTTATTTGTATTTACTTGGCACTGACCTTTCCCCCCAATCATCTTCATCCAGTGCAGAATTAATAATAGGACATGGAGAGGATGTGAGGGTAGGACTCTTCTTTATGGAGGTGCTGACTTCAGCCAAGAGAGCAGATTGCAGACAAACCCAATAATCCTTTGGCAGAAAACAGGTATGTGTGCACATTTGTGCATGTGTTCTCAGAGATCACACATATACTCATATACTTACACCTTTCCCCTTTCCTCACATTAGGTTTGTTGAGTATAGTTTCATGAATGCACAAATGAGCAAGTAAAGTCAGTTGTCTGGGTATGTCCTCATACTCACCCATATACACATATTAATATTAATGTCCACTCATAGATACACAGGCAAGTGAGAGAATCCCCTTCCCACTACTCCCATGTACATGCCAAGCTGCAATATGTACCTTCTGGAAGTCTCTGCAACAGGTTAAAACAGGAGGCTTTCAACCTGAAGATCAAAAATCTCAGTTCAAATTGCCTCAACCAAAGGTTTATTGATACACATAATACAAAGTCCAGAAGGACAGTGAGTTCCAGGGACGATTGATTTAGACTGTCATCAAGGGCTGAACTTCATCCTGTCATCCCCTCTGCCATTTGCACAATCATCTTCACCCAGAGTCTGGTTGCCCTTGTGGGTACAGTATGGCTCCCAGGAGCAATCAAGGCTGCACGTTTCCTAGTTCATATTCAGGAAAAGAAAGCAAGGGGATTCTCTAGGCTTTCCTAAGAAGAGTCAGGAAGAACTTTCCAAAAGTCAACAATAAACTTCTTCCTGCATGTTAAAGACCATAGTTAAGGCAGCAGCCTTCCCTGGAACAAGAAGATGGGCTTATACAATACTTAAAGAAGCAGGATTGTTTCCTTAGGCAGGGCACACGATGATGGGACAGATGCTGGGAGTCAAGAATCACAGCAGTCTGGAAGCTTTCTCAGCCCAATAATTGAGGCCCCTGTACTAGCCTCATGCCTTACAGTAGGCAGTTAGGATGCAGGGTAGAGATTTGTGGTCATAGTCCTGTCTGACTGTCCTGAAATCGCACCATTGAGGCAGGTGCCTTTCACAGACACAAGAAGGCATCATTAGTTGGTCTGGCTAGACTTCATTATTTCTTTCACTCCTGGGAGACCTGTTCTTAGAGACTGTGAAGTGAGATAAGTGTTCCACAGGTGCAGTGAGTGAGAAGTTCAAAGTTATACTTTGCATTCTTCCCTTCTTCTCTAATTCCCACCTTCGGCTCAAGGTAAAGTAAATGAAAACAATGGTTTTGGTACTTATTTATATTAGTCTCTGGCTATTGCCTCAACCAGAAAGTAGGGTAGTTGCTGTGGCCAAGGAGCTGGTGGGTAACTGCTTGTCAATGTGAATGTGTATGTGCATGAGCCTCTGTGACAGTATGTATGTGAGGATGTGTATGTTCATGAATCTGTGTAAATATGTATGTGTGTATGTCTGTGTGACTTACATATGCATATGCACATCCTTTTCAGTATTGGGTCTCTTAGATTTCTATATGAATTTTAGGCTCAGCCTGCCATTATGTGTATAGGAGTCAGCTGAAATTTTGATAGAGATTGCCTTGAATCTATAGATCACTTTGGGAATTGCCACTTGAACCATATTGAGTTTATGATCCATGAATATAGGATGTCTTTCCATTTATTTAGGTCATTTAAATGCTTTCACCCATGATTATCAGTTTTCAGAGCATAAGTGTTTCACTTCTTTTGTTAAGTTTATTTTAAAGTATTTTCTTCTTTTTTAATGTTATTATAAAGGGACCATATGTATATTTCACAGTGGTTCCCAGAGTCCCTGTCCTCCACTTCTGAAGGGTGACTTGGCCTTTCTCAAAATCAAGTGATAATTTTACCCCTTCAAAAAATTCAGGGGTTAAGGGTTGCCTGGGGTAAGAAGAGGCATAGAGGAAAGTTTTGGGTTTATGGAAATAATTTGTATCTTAATTATGATGCTGGAAACAGTTCAGCTCAGTGAGATATAAGATGAAGTTGTTGGGTGAAACTTCAAAGGATATCTCCTTACAAAGAGAGTAGACTCAGCTAGAACATATCTCATTGCCTCTTATCTTTTTTAAAATTTCTTCTTGAATATTGGAAGCTGTGGTGAAGGTAGAACAGCCATCTTATTACCATGAGGTGACAAGCACATGGGAACTGATGGCATCATGGAACCTTTTTAGCATCCTTGGATGGCCTACCTTTAGATGCCTCATTTATGCTTAAATTGTGCAAGCCCATTGCTCTTCATATTCTGGTCACTTATAGCTAAGCACAGTTCCTAACTGGCATAAGTGAAGCTGTGTGTCTATAGTAGTAAAATCCAGAGGATCAATAAATAATTCATTCAACCAGTGTAGGCCAACCAAGTGATTTGGGATTCTTCCTGAAAATAATGAAAACCATTTTCCTGTAATTGACAGAATTTTACTTCCCAAACATCTAGGTATTTGCTTTAAGGTTTGTGTTTTCTCTGTTGGTATGGCTATGTCTTTCTTGGTCTCAGGCTGCTTGCTCAGGTGGAAATCAGACCCTCCCCAGTTCCACAGGGTGAAAGAGGTTCTACTATAATCAGCTCAGACCAGCCCTGGAGAGTTCCTTCGTTCTTTATTTTTATATAGAAATCTGCCAACCGGAACCCAAATAAATCAATAGTGGCTAAACATGGAGGTTCCGCTTTTCAAATTTCTCTGGACCCCTTAAGAAATTTGAAAGCAAGAATTAAAAAGATTCTATTAGGAGTCCTCATAGAGGCTGAGAGAGAGATTGGGGCTGCCTTGGGCTTAGGAGCTGAGAAAAACATGCGTTCTTCATTAAGCCTGGCCCTGCCTGCCTCACCAAGTTCACCTGCAGGGCCTCACTCAGTCCCAGGCATGGCAGGAGGGAGGTCTCAGATGCAGCCAGGCTTGATGCAACCCCCTTCTATTCCTGGTCGAAAGACACACAATTTTCATGCACTGGGGATGGTGTCCATTATATGAAAAGCTGTTTCCAAAGTTCCTCCAAACTTGCAGAGTCCAGTGCTTTAGCCTTTTCTCAATGATTCTGTAAGCTGAACCTCCTCATCCCTTGCCTTCTCAAGGCCAATTCAGTCCATTTTTCCTGCCAGCACTGAGCCTCTGGTCAGCTGCATCGCTAAAGCTGGGAACACTGAGAGCAAGTATTTGTGTCTAGTCTTCACATGCTCCTGGGCTGATGGAGTGCTCCTAGAGGTCAATCCCAGAACCACACAGGCAGCTGCTTAGGAATCAAAACAACAAAGATATATGGGGAGATGCTGATGCTGTCAGTCTGTGGGAAGGGGAGGTTGGCATTTTGTGTTTTGACTCCAATCTGCAGATGAGTTTTATGTAATGCCATATTTGGGAAACATAGTTTTAGGGGACACAGAATCTTCTGGTCTGGCCACATCATTACAGTTGCTACTCCCTAATGCCCTATACTTGGCCACTTTTGCTAGGCACTCCTCTTGCTCCATCCTAATTTAAATTCAACTATCTCTTCAGTCCCTGGAGCCATCTGGGCCTTCACAAAGTCCTGGGTTGCAACCCTGGATTGCAATGAGTCCTCTATCTCTTGTCTGTTTTACATTGGGCCCTCTCCTCATCTTGGGGAAATCCACAGAGCCATAGGAATTTCTGTTGTAATGACTGAGTTTTATCTCATTTATCAAAGGGTGAGCCCTTATAGGCTACACATCTATCATCTACTTTATGGTCTTACAGTGCCTCAGACCATGTGCAAACTCGAGTCTGGGCCTGGCACAGTAACTGCAGTAGACTGCAGTGGTTAACTCTTGCCTCAGCAACATCTATGATCTATAAGTTGGGTCAGATTCCTAAATCCCCTTGGCCTCAGTTGCAGTTTAAAGAGGCTAGCACAGAATCAGGCTTTTAGCAATTGTTGACTAAGTGGTGATTATTGTTTTGATAGGGTTGGTTATTTGTTTTTCTTTTCATTCTTTTCACCTTCATTCTTTAAACAAAATTTCAGCTGTTGGTGTGAAAATAATCCAGGTATTAATATGAAGATGATGTGCAACCTACATAGGCAGGTATGATGCAGTTGTCACAGACCAAATACCATGCAACTCCATTACATTTGAAAATGAGACACAGATACACCATGGATATGCACTTAGTGTATATGCTTAGCACTTAAGAAATTATTTGTTTCTGCCCTGGCTGGTGTAGCTCAGTGGACTGAGCGCGGGCCTGTGAAAGAAACGATTGTGGTTCGATTCCCAGTCGGGGCATATGCCTGGGTTGCAGACCAGTTCCCAGCAGGGGACTCATGAGAGGCAACCAGACATTGATATTTCTCTCTCTCTCTCCTTCCCTTCCCCTCTAAAGATAAATAAATAAAATATTAAAAAATAAATAAAGTTCACTCCTGAAAAATAAAAAAAAAGAAGTTATTTGTTTCTCCTTAGATGCTGTACAAAGAGTTGGATTCTGATACCAGGTGACCAATGTGGAGACCTTAATAGCTTCTTTAGGAAAAGAATGATATCCATGGTAAATTGAGATGAGCATGTCAAATGGAGATCAATTATGCCTATGTCATGCAATATAAACATATCTAAAAGCAGCTAAACAGACAGTGAAACATAAGGGGTCCTACAGGTCTTTGCTACATAAAGTACAACAGAATTGTCATAACGTGGGAGCTTGTCACAATGCAGAGTCCCATCTGAGATCCACTGAATTAGAATCTGCATTTTAACAAGCTCTACATGTGATTTGTGTGCACATTTGTTGTTTTAAAAGAGGCTCCTTTAGAGAAACTTTTAAAACAACAGCAAGAAGAAGAGGTCTGACGTATGTTTGGCCTCTTTCATAAGCCTTAACTAGTGTCATGACCTACTTAGTAGCACTTACCTCCACACTCAGAAAAGCAGTTCCTGTACATATGGACCTATGTTTCACAGAAATTCTTAATGAAAGTCAAATCAGTCATTGTTAACATATTCTTGCTCCTTAATAACTTTGGCCACCATGTTTGCTTTAGGTAATTGATTCTAAAACATGAGATTATGACCGTGTGAGATACATTACCATTTATATCTCCCAGTGCTAGTAGAAATAGATAGACTTGTAATTTGTTTATTCATCAATAATTTTGCTGAGTGTCCAAGCATTGGGAGGTGCCCTGAAGATAAAATGATGACCAGAAGATGGCCCTTACTATGGTTGACAAGAAAGGCAGATATAAGAAACAGATCATTACAGTCCAACATGTGTACAAAATGATGTGGGGGCAAAGAGGAAGAAGCGATTTTAAACTCTACAGAAAATTGCTGAGGAAGAACATGTTTCTCTTCCCTGCTTTGTGGAAAGTGAGACTTAAGGAAGGAGCAGTCGGAATAAAGACACCCATGAAAGACCTTTGTGAATGTGACTGTCTTCTGTGTACAATCTTTCTTCTCAGGTTGCCACAATTGCTTCAGGGACCAAAGTAATGTCCTTAAATTTATGTCCTTCTGAGATCAATAGCTTGTCTTGTGTTTATCTTTTCCAAAATTTCTTTATTTAGCTTTTTCTAAATACGTCACAGCATCTCTACTACTATTAGATCAGAAACAAAGAAATACACCTTATTGGTGATTTCTTCCAATATCTGGCAATACTGTGGGAGAGATGTTTTGATTAGGCTATTTTCATTACCAAAACACTATAACACAATAAATTAATTCAATGTTGTGCACTTATCTATTAGACACATTACTATAGGAGTATAAAAATGTTAATTATTCATTATCATTGCTCTGATTATTTGTTGTGGCTGATAATTACATTGAATATATTTTATATCAGTAATAACCTTCTGTCTACATTTACAACATGTCGTATCTTGGGGGCTTGTCAAGTTTTTCCCCAAGCCTTTCCTTTATTAAGACACAGACCTCAGGAGTACATAACCTTTATGTTGAAGGCTGATTTTCTTCTTTCATATGAAGAGCAAATATTATAGATTAATTAATCCAGGATGATTATAATTTAATCACTCTTCCTCTGGCTTCATAAGGGATTTGGCTTTTATTCACTTTCTCATTCATATTGTTATGAAGAATAAATGCAGTCATAAAATATTTGTGTGCTATGAATTCACAGAACAACTAACTGAAAACCTGGAGGGGAATGTGAGCCAGCCAGGCACTCACTTAAGTCTCATACTATCTGGCCTCTGCTTCAAATACAAGCTAATGACCCTCAGGTGAAGAGATTTAACCAATGCAGGAGAGATTGGCCTGTAAACCAAATGAATTTGGGATAATTCAACCACAAACTAAATATTTTAGTTCCACAAAATTTACCAAGCACCTACTATATGTTAAACTTTGAGAATAAATTATTTCCAAACTGCTTGATGTTGGAACCATTATTGAATGTCTGTTTGGCTGGCTTACCTGGCTTCCTTACCTGTAAAGTGGGATGATAATGATTGAACCTATTTCACTGGGTACTGAGGGCTAAGTGAGTTAATAATAAGTGTCAAAGTGCCTTGAATGATGCTTAGCACTGGCAAGCACTCAATAAATATAAGCTGTTATTATTACTGTTATTATTCAGATGCTGTTTCTTGTCAAGATGTAGGTAGATGGGTAATAAGTAAGTAGCACAATTAATTATTTAGACACAGTACTCAGAGCCTATTGAAAGATACAAACTAGGATGCGGTCAGTTTGCCTGTGGTGTGGTGGGTAAGGGAAGACTGTCAAAATGAGGATCCACCTTTAAGAGATGACTCATAGAATAAATATGCTTCTGGGTTGTGAAGGTCCACCACAGTGAAGGTGGTAATAGGGGACAGGTAGGTGCTATTCAGAGAGGAGGGAGAGTTTCCCCTAAAAGATGAAAAGTTTTTCAGCCACTAGGGTGTGTGTGAGGGGAATGAAGGGCACTGAATAGGTTGAAAAGAACTAAGTACCCTAGAGACAAACCTGGTGGGTTGGCAGCTGTGGACTTCACACTGAGGGCACCAAGGAGCCAGATACTATTGAAGGCTTTTCAACAGGGAGTCAAAAATCAGATTGGGATAGCAGGATTGTCCCTGCAGCAGCCTGGAGTGTGGAGGTGGCTGAGAGTCTGACAAGAGAGAACCCACAGCAGAATCCAGGCAGGGGCTATGAGGGCTGAGGCAAGGCTGGGAAAGGTGGGTCTTGGTGCAAGTGTAGGGAGGGAGGCATAACTAACTCCACAACTGGTCTGAGGATGCCTTCTGAGCAGAGAAGCTTTTGAGTTTGGTTTTAAATAACAGCTATATTATTGGCTAGGTGAAGGTGAGGGACAGGAGGGAAAGGATAACAAGCAACATTTTTTACATGGCCACTGCATGCCAGGTACTGCACAAAATGCCTCACCTCTGTTACCTCATTAAAGAAGCTCAGTGAGGCTCTGTTTGTTATATACCAGGGCCAAAGAATAAGAAAGTGGTAGTTGTAAGTCTTGGAGCATTTCCCCCAGGTTTTCATTGTCAGTGGAATTAGTGATATGATTCTGGTGATTCTTCAGAGTTTCAGTCCACATATGAAATGGGAAACACCAGAACCCTCACACAGGGATATTGCCTGGTGGGGAGTTGCTTGGAAAACCTACCAGACTTTTGAGCAGCCATGAATATGTCTCATAGAAAGTTTATTTTCTAAAATTTTTTCTTAAGTATATTTTATTGATTATGCTATTATAGTTGTCCCAATATTTTCTTCTCTTTATCCCCCCCATCACCCTGCACTGCTCCCTCACCCTCTATCATCCCCTCCTTAGTTTGTGTCCATGGGTGTACATATAAGTTATTTGGTGTATCTAACTCCTATACTATTCTTAATGCCCCCTCTCTATTTTATGCTTAACCATTATGCTTCTTACTCCCTGTACCCCCCGCATTTTCCCTCTGCCAACTGATAATCTTCCCTATGATGTCCATTTCTGTGATTCTGCTCCTGTTCTAGTTGCTTGGTTAGTTTTTGTTTTTGTTTTTTAGATTCAGTTGTTGATAGTTGTGAGTTTGTTGTCATTTTACTGTTCTTAGTTTTTTATTTTTTTCTATTTCTTAGATAAGTCCCTTTAACATTTCATATAATAAGGGTTTGGTGATGATGAACTCCTTTAACTTGACTTTATCTGGGAAGGACTTTATCTGCCCTTTCATTCTAAATGAAAGCTTTGCTGGATAGAGTAATCTTGGATATAGGCCCTTGCCTTTTATGACTTCGAACACTTTTTTCTAGCCCCTTCTTGCCTGCAAGGTTTCTTCTGATAAATCAGCTGATAGTCTCAAAGAACTCCTTTGTAGGTAGCTGTCTCCTTTTCTCATGCTGCTTTTAAGATTCTCCCCCCTATCTTTAATCTTGGGTAGTATAATTATGATTCCCCTTGGTTTGTGCTTCCTTGGATCCATCTTCTCTGGGACTCTGAGATTCCTGGACTTCCTGGAAGTCTATTTCCTTTGCCAGATTGGGGAGGTTCTCCTTCATTATGTTTTCAAAAGTTTTCAGTTACTCACTCTTCCTCTTCTCCTTCTGGCACCCCTGTGATTCAGATATTGGAATGTTTAAAGTTGTCCTGGAGGTTCTTAAGCCTCTCCTCATTTTTCTGAATTCTTGTTTCTTCATTCTATTCTGATTGGATGTTTATTTCTCCCTTCTAGTCCAAACAATTGATTTGAGTCCCTGCTCCTTCTCTTCATTGTTTCCCTTTTTTTCAATCTTCATAAGCTTCACTTTTTTTCTCTATTTTGCAACCATACTCAACCATTTCTGTGAGTGTCCTGATCACCAGTGTTTTGAACTGAGCATCTAATAGGTTGGCTATCTCTTCATTACTTAGTTGTATTTTCTCTGGAGCTTTGATCTATTCTTTTATTTTGGCCATATTTTTTGTCTTGGCGCACCTGTTATGTAGCGAGGGGTGGAGCCTTAGGTATTTGCCAGGGTGAGGCAACCCTCTTTGCTGCCTTGTGGTACTGTGTATTAGGGAGTGGTCTTAGAGGGAAAAATGCTGCTTGCTGGGCTCAAGCCTCACTTTATGTCACTTCCCTCACAAGTGGACTGTGCTCTTTCAGGTGCTGAATTCCAGGTGGGAGGGTTTGTGTACTTTCTAGGATCCCATGGGCCTCAGCTAGAGGTTTTGATTCTTTAGTTTCCTGGTCAGCCAGGCCTGCCTCTTGCCTGTGCTGTCCACCCCTTTGCCATGGTTCCTCTCCACCCAGCTGCCCACCTCTGCTATGAATGTTTCTTTAACTCCTTGGTTGTTTGAGTTCCATGCAGTTTGATTTTCTGACAGTTCTGGTTGTTTATCATTTTTAAATTGGTTGTTATCCTTCTTTTGGTTGTGCAAGGAAGTGAAGCATTTCTACCTATGTCTCCATCTTGGCTGGAACTCCTCCCCCTCAATAGTGCCAGGGTATCAGCAAAGGCAGGAGCAGAGTGGGCTGGAGACACCTGATGAGAGATTGGGATAGAAGCTTTGTGGAAGAGCTTTGGGAGAGAGAGAGTAGCCTCAGGGATCGCAGTGCTGGGTCATCACCCAAATGGCGGCAGCCTTCACACTCAGGCAGAACACCTCGTAGAAAGTTTAAAATTTAACTATCATAAAAAATGGCTACTCCTTTGAAGTGAGTGTTTATTCTCCCTGAACAAGGAGAAGACTGGACCTCAAGTGCCTGCTGCCTCCATGGTCTGCAGGAGCAACCTCAGTGATGCTGACTGGTATGTGTGTTTGGATGTAAGAGACAAGAATACAACATGGGTGATGGGGAAGGGAGAGTTGAAAGGGTATAGGGCTGTCTGAATTATGGTGGGCAAGATCAGTGAGGAGATCTGGGGGTGTAAAACATGCTCCAGTCAAAAAAAAACATTTTCGGAAACCCAGGCTCATGGCACTGCGGTGAAAGCTAGAAGGAAATTTCAAAGTTCCTTCTCTCTCTGGTCCTCAGTTTCCCCATATGTTCAGTTGGGTAACTCATCACAGAACTGTGCTGAGAATTAGTGATAATGTTGATTAACCAGTACAGTGAAAGTCTAGGGACTCCATTATTAGTTCCTGTCTTTGGGAGGGGGCTTCAGACAACCAAGAGCTACAGTGAAAACCTGTGTTGGACAGTGAGCCCACCAGAGGCAACCTTGAGCTCATGATAAGGGAGTGGGTTTCTAATAGGAATTTCAGCAGGAACTTTGGGAGCACTTTTAAAGTAAAGACTGAAAGAGATTAGTTTAAAGAGTGCTCTTATATTCAGTTCTCAACCCTGCCTGCATATTAGAACACCCTAGGTTGCTTCTAGACATAGTAATGTTCAGCCCTGACCAGTGTGGCTCAGTAAATGGGCATCATCCTGCAAAGCAAAAATTTGCTGGTTCGATTCCTAGTCAAGGCACTTGTTGGGGTGCCTACAATACACAATCGACTGATGTTTCTTTCTCATATTGATGTTCTCTCCCTCTCTCTCCTTCCCTTCCTCTGTCTCTAAAAATAAATAAATAAATAGTATTTCTAAACTTAGTAGTGTCTAGGCTGCACCCCCAAAGATTTGGATTCCTTTGCTCTTGAGTGGGCCTAGGCATGAGTATATTTTAAAATCTCCCTAGCACATTCTAATATGTCATCAGAATTGAAACCACAAATTTAGGCAGAGAATACAGGCCAGCTGTTTAGGCTCCTCCAGGCATTAATATGACCTCCAGGGGTGCTTCCCTGAGTGTAGGGATATTAACAGGAAGCCTTGTAAGAGCAGCAACTACACACACAGAGCCAGGAAAGCTCTGTGAGTCAAGGTCCTTGGGGACTCACCTAGTCTTCCTCTGCCTTCTTGGAATGGGGCAATGTGGACCTTGTCATTTGGGCCAGCCATAAAACTTGGAAACATTTAGTTCAGAGTCGCTATTACCAGCCTAGTCCATAGAGGGAAAGAAATGAATGACAAAACCTGTGACTGACCCTTCAATGCAGTTCTTCATGCCTGCACATTATGATATGATACTGCCCTTGAGCAGAAGAAATGGCTACAGAGCTGAGGAGTTTAGCTATGCTCAAAATCTGAGCTTTCCACAGTGCAAGGCAGGTCTTAACTAGCTTGGCCTGGTCTGCAACTATTTAGCCAACTCTCATATCTACAGGAGAGAATTTTCCTGTTTATGAATTACATGTGGCTGACTTTAAATTCCAGCCTTGTTTATTTCACTGTTCCACACCCTCCTTGGTCTTCCTTCCTATGGCCTGGATGGCACACAGACTTAACAATTGCTATCTGAGCAGACTACGATGTTGAGTTGCTTTCAGTGTTGGCTTGACTCTCACACCATAGGCACTAAATAAATGTCTTGACTGACTGGTTATGTCCACCAGATTAAGAATTATTTTTGGATTGTCTTATTTCCTCCATTGTGCTAATGAGCAAGAGTTGACTGTGATACTTTCTAGATTGAGTAATTACTCTTTCTACAAATGCCTCCCAACCCAGAAATAGAGAACAGAAACTTTTTTATGATAAAGTGTTATCTTTCTACAATCTCTCATTAGTTTAGTTGTATTTTAGACTGGAAATGTAATCTAGCAGTTTCCACAGTGGTCCAACGTACACTGTATTTAAACCATTGAAGCACTATGTTTAATAATTATGATGCCTCACCCTGGCTGGGTGGCTCAGTGGATTGAATTCTGGCCTGTGAACCAAGTGGTCGCTGATTCGATTCCCAGTCAAGGCACATGTTTGGATTGTGGACCATGTCTCCAGTAGGGGGCATGCAAGAGGCAATCGCACATTGATGTTTCTCTCCCTCCCTTTCTCTCTCCATTCCCCTCTCTCTAAAAATAAATAAAAATAATAATAGTGTCTCTTTCGCATTTTGAGAAGTTTAGAGGAAAAATCATAAAGAAGCCTTTTTAAGAGAGCAGATGTCTGAACTCAATGCCAAAACAACTTCAGAAACCATCAGTTTAGTGAGAACATTATACAATATCTGATTAAAATGAATAAGGGCGGAGTAATCTGGTGGGTACAGAAACCAACCCCTAATTTTCAAAAGGTTGTTAGTAGGGCTTAATATATACTCTGGGAGTCAGTCTGTAAACTATTTTCTATTCTAAGGGAGTATTTTTAAAAGATTTTATTTATTTATCTTTAGAGGGGAAGGGGCAGAGAGAGGGAGAGAATATCAAGGTATGGTTGCTTCTTGTGCATCACCTACTGGGAACTGGCCTGCAACCCATGCATGTGCCCTGACTGGGAATCAAACCACGGTTGTTTGGTTTACAGGCCTGCACTCAATCCACTGAGCTACACCAGCCAGGGCATCTAAGGGAGTATTTTTGAGTTTGAACAGCAAAGGCCACATGAGAGAAAGTTCTCTCCTAGAAAGATGGCACAGAACTTTTAGATCCTTAGGATGGGTGAAATGTAACCAAATATTAGGTTATATTTGAGGATCATTACTATTAATAACAGTACAAAATGTAAAAACTTTATGATTTTGCTTTCACACCCTTATTAAAACTTAATTAGTATTCTTTTTCAGTTGTTCCCAGCACAAAGCACCTGTAGGAAATCTGCCACTGTTTCTTCAGTTGTATCTTCTTCCAGCCTGGATTCTTCATCCTCTTCTTTACAGGTGCTAATCTTTTTTTAAAATTTCATTTGCAAATAGTAGTTGCAGTAGTAGCAGTGTTTCTCGTGCAGCATATTTAAATAGCTGTGCTACTTTTATCTTTCTCGTGGTCAACCTACACCTGTTTGTATAAATCTACTGTTTATTTTACATAGCTTGGGTTAATTCTTTTAGAATTCTTCTCATGTTCTCTGTCTTCCCTCAAAGCTGCATTTTGAGGGCAGAGTCGTGCTTATCCATTACTTCTCTGTGGCCCTGTAATGCAGAGATGGAGAAAGACGGAGCTCAGTGGCAGTGATGTACAGCCCTGGCTAGAAAGTCTGGAAAGCTGACAAGACACTCTCTGTTTGTCATAGACGATCATCTTTTTCTTGCCTGGACCACCACATAAATTGTGTCAAGTTTATGTGGCAAGGATGATCCCCTCTCACTGTTCAGTGGCTTTTGGAGTGCTTTTGGCAGGTCTTAACAAAGCACTTTTAGCTTGTTTCATTAGGGATTGATTCTAGGTGAATCTGTGCTACTGCCTTGTCCATCATCTCAACCTTAGATGAAAAGTCCAGAAAATCTTTTCAGATTAATAACCATAGTCCTCATTGGGAGTTACCCATTATTCCCAGTGTTTAGGAGACTAAAGGTAGTCTTCCCAGGAAACCAGAGAAAGGGTAAGCAGTGAATAATTATAATTAAATAGTTGGTAAGTATTCAACTTGAATACAGCTCTTGGCAGTTTGTTATTCCAAAGTAGGAATTATAGTTGAATTAATATTTATGCCTTTATTTTTATGAAGAAATATACTTTAGTGGGCAGCACATGTTTGCATAGTTTTTAATCTTGCTTTCTCTCAGTCACCTAAAGTTAAACTAATCATTGGCTTAAGAAAGTAAAACTAGCTGGCATTTCATGGAAGCTACCTGAATTGCAAGCACATTGTAAACAAATCCTAAAGGCTAGTTCTCATGTAGGATGCACAATAAAAATTGTCTCAAAAGTATTAAAAAGAACTGTTACCTATATTCCACCTTAGATTTTGATTTCATTGATCAGAGGCGATTGTCTATTGAGTCTAATTGCCCATCCATTGGTATTTTTGGAAGATTACAAGGTAATCTGCCTCCTCTTTTTTATTTTTCTCTGCTTTACTGGCACTATTGGCTGCCACATTCTTTCCAACCCTCTTCATCCCTCGGTTCTACAGGCTCTTGCTCTCCCTAACCAGGTTCATCTAAAATAGTCAAAGTTCAGAATCCTCTTCTCAATCAAAGCCCTCATTCTTATCCAATTCATGGGTCTAATCAGGAGTATCTGCACTTTAAATGAGACACCCAGGAAAAATATAACCACACAATATGGTCAATTAATTAGTGGCCAATGAGCTAAAAATATACAATGGAAAGAAGGAAACTCTCTTTAATAAATAGTATTAGAAAAATTTGATAACCACATGCACAAAAATGAAATTGAACCACTATCTTATATAAAAATTAACCATCATACTACAAAAATAACTCACACTGAAAATAGACAACTACTGGAAGAATACATAGGTGGTGAGCTCACTGGCATTTGTCTCGGCAATGATTTTCTGTGGGAAGCAGGACATAAGACACCAAAAGCACAGGGAACAAAAGCAAAAATAAACAAGTGGTACAACATCAAACAAGAACACTTCTCCACAGTACAGGAAACCATTGAGAAACTGAAAAAGCAACCTACCAAATGGGAAAAAATATTTGCAAATCATATACCTGATATGGGGTTAATATCTAAAATATTTAAGGGGGTTAGAAAAGATGGAGACGGAGTAGGACGGAGTGGATTCCAGCTCCCATACACATGGGAGAAAATCCTGGCAGATCTACTGAGGAACAGCGCAATCAACCAACTATTCCCCAGCATTTATGAAAATAAGAGACCAGAGATTGTGACGGACACTGAGGACCAGACAGCTGCAGATCAGTGGGGTCTCGGGAACCTGAGTAAAGAAAAAAGCAGTGGCAGTGGCAGCAGGCGCCCTCAGCCAGCACCTAGCAGCCTTGGCCGAGGTCCAGAGGCATTGGTCTGCATCCAGTGCCGGAGGCATCTGCCATGGGAACCTGGGCATCCAGCAGCCTCAGTAGGCGACCAGCGCCGAGGGCACTTGCTACGGACTCTTCAGGAACCCCAGCACCTGACAGGTCTACAGCAGACTTTTTTAAAAAAATATTTTATTGATTATGCCATTACAGTTGTTCTATTCCCCCTCCTTCATTCCCCTCCACCCTGCACACCCCCTCCCCCACCATTCCCCCCTTTAGTTTATGACCATGTGTCTCAAGTTCTTTAGATTCTATATTTCCCCTATTGTTCTTGCCCTTCTCCTGTCTATTTTCTACCTACCATCTATGCTACTTATTCTCTGTACCTTCTCCCCCCTTCTCCTCCTTCCACTCCCCTGTTGCTAACCCTCCACGTGATCTTCATTTCTATGGTTCCACTCCTGATCTAGCTGTCCTCTTAGTTTGCTTTTGTTTTAGGTGTGGTTGTTAATAACTGTGAGTTTGCTGTCCTTTCATTGTTCATATTTTTTACCATCTTTTTCTTAGATAAGTTTCTTTAACATTTCATATATTAGAGGGCTTGTTGATGATCAACTCCTTTAACTTGACCTTATCTGGGAAACACTTTATCTGCCCCTCCATTTTAAATGAAAGCTGTGCTGAAGAGAGTAATCTTGGAAGTAGGTAGTAGATAGGTAGTAATCTTGGAAGTAGCCTTTCATGACTTTGAATACTTCTTTCCAGTCCCTTTTTGCCTGCAAGTTTTCTTTAGAGAAATCAGCTGGTAGTCTAATGGGAACTCCTTTGTAGATAACTCTCTCCTACTTTCTTGCTGCTTTTTGGGAGCCTTGGGCCTGCTTAAGGATTCTTGGGAGAGAGCTGGGTCATCAGCTCCCTTCCTCCCCGTCTAAGCAAGGCTGGGCAACACTGGGCAGAGACCTGACTGCTTGAGTTTACAGAGAGGGTAACAAGGACAAAGGGCTGTGTTCAACTGCGGACTCTGGTTGCCAGCCCACCAACCTACCAGCCCAGGAGAATTGAGAGGTGCATTGTTGTCAAGGGTCTGGCTGGGAATTGGGCTGGGCTGAGAGGCAGGCTTTCTGGAGAAGTTTTTTTTTTGGAAAGTGGACTGAAGTGTTCTCCTGCGATGGCATCTTGGCTTGCTTCCCACCCAACCTGGCAGCGATCCAGAGGAGGGGTGGAAGCACTTGAGCTGCCCCACAGAACTGGGAAGGACCATTCTATACCCTGCGGGACCCAGGCAACCTGGAGGGCATGCAGGTGCCCACACCCCAGTCTGGCAGCCTGGATGGTGCGGGCACGCCTGCACCCCAGCTCACAGAGAAGATCCCCAGGGAAGGTGCTCTGAAAAGAACCTAGATCCCCTCCTGGAGCGGTGGGGAAAGGCTAGCTCCTGGGAGAGCACTCAGAAAGACTGCACCAATCAACCCACAGCCTGCTGCAACAAGAAAAACTGATTCAGGCAGTTTGAAACCAACAAGGGATTTTTTTTTAGTAACTTTTTTTTAAGTAATCTTATATCTTTTTAGTTTTATTACTGTTTTATCTTTCAATATTTTTTCCTGTCCTTTCGTTTTTTCTTAGTACTTCTTCCTTTCTTTCCACACTTATCTTTTACCTCCTTTCTCTTGTCTTTTTTTTTGTTTGTTGCTTTGTTTTCTTTTACTCACCAGGGACACAAACAACTGGGAACCATGGAAAGACCAGAGTGAGACCTAAAGAGGTGGCATCCCAACAGTAGAAACAGAGAGACAAATTTCACTTTGCTATAGCATAGAAGCCACAAGTTGCTGAATATTTGTATTACTTTTCATTATTCTCACTTCTTTTATATTTTAATAATATATTTGTATTCCTCCTCTTTCTGTATAGGCTTCTTAGTCTTGGTTGGTTATATTGTATTATTTGACAGGTTTCCCCTGTTCTCTCCTCCACAGTGTATTGCTAATTTTCTATACTTCACACCACTTGTTTTCCTTTAGCACACTATCCAAAGTTCTATACCCCCTATTTAGACAGATCACATAGAGTCTGTCATATGACTGTTGCTCTAATATTATTGTAAATAATAGCTGGTCTATACAACTGTAAATACTTCACAACACATCTCCCAGAACTTAGCCCACTTTACAGGTTCCTAAATTCTATTACTGTAGTGATTCACTCTATTTGCTCACACACTACATCTATTTACTATTGTACTCTCACTTTACCTAAAAATCTGACCACCCACAATCTCACTGCTTTTTACATCCAACTCACAAGCCTTCCATTCCCTCCCCAACAAGAAACATCTTTTCTCCATCCTTTCTCTTTTTTTAAGATTTTATATATTTATCTTTAGAGGGGTAGAGAAGAAGAGAGGGAGAGAAATATCAGTGTATGTTTGCCTTTCTTGAGTCCCCTGCTGGGAACTGGTCTGCAACCCAGGCATGTGCCCTGACCAGAAATCAAACTGTGATCATCTGGTTCACAGGCCCCCCTTCAACCACTGAGCCACACAAGCCAGGGCTGTCCATCCATTCTTAAAAATGGGAAGTTGAGTTGAAGATTATGGTTAACACTATATATAACCAAAAGATTCTCTATCTCTTCTCTACCGGCTGTGACTGTAAATATCATAAAGTATTCTCCTGCTGTCAGAAACCACTTTGCCTCCCCCTCCAACTGATCACACACACACAAAAAAAGGAGTAGGTGGAAGTGGAGAACATCAAGATACCTGCAGGAGACTGCACCACTGAATCTCACAGGTATTCTACCACAGAAATTTACACAATAAACCCAGGGAGTAAGAACAGATTAATTTAAGAAGCTGAGGCTAACAAACAATGAGAAGACAAAGAAGCAATCACCAAATGAAAGAAAAGGAGGGAGCCTCAGAAAGAATGTTAGATGAAATAGAGGCAAGTCAAGTATCAAATATTGAATTCAAAGCACTGGTTATCAGGAAATTCAAACAGCTCGCAATGAGCTACCAGAAACTACAGGGGAGCTACAATGAATTCACTGCAAACTATATAACGTGAAAAAGGAAATAGAAACCATCAGCAAAGACCAAGAGAAAATTAAGAATAAAATCTCTGAACTGAAGAACACAGTAGAAGGAATGAAAAGCAGGATAGATGAAGCAGAAGATCAGATCAGAAAGTTGGAGGACAAAGTAGAAAAAAACTCTCAGAAAGAACAAGAAATGGAAAAGAGGCTCAGGAAGAATGAAGAGGAATTAAGAGAAATGCAAGAAAATATGAAACTTAATAATATCCAAATAACAAAAATACCAGAAGAAAAAGAAGAACAAGGGATAAACAACCTACTTGAAAGAGTAATGATGAAAAAGCTCCCTAATTTGATGAGAGAAAAAGTCACAGAAATCCAGGAATAAAAGAGAGTCTTAAACAAGAGGAACCCAAAAAGGCCCACTTCAAGACACATTATCATTAAAATGGCAAAATTCCAAGACAAAGGGAGAATTTTTTATTATTATTATTTTTTTATTTAATTCTTGCTCAAGTATAGTTTTCTGTTGTATATTCCCTGCCCTGCCCCCCCAGTGCTCCCCATCTCCCTCCCATTTCTGCCCCCCACCTTAATTATTGTCCATGTGTCCTTTATACTTATTCATGTGAGTCCCTCCCCTTTTCCCCTATGGTTCTCTCCAAAGAGAGAATCTTAAAGGCACCAAGGGACAAAAAGCAAATAACATACAAGGGAGCCCCAATAAGGTTGGCTACTGACTTCTCAATGGAAACACTCCAAGCAAGAAGAGAATGGCAAGAAATATTCCAAGTAATGAGAAACAGAGGCCTACAACCAAGGCTACTTTACCTAGCAAGGCTCTCAATCAAGAGAAAAGGCCAAATAAAGAGCTTCCAAGACAAAAGAAGTCTAAAAGAATATGCCTCCACCAAACCAGCTCTACAAGAAATACTGAAAGGACTGCTTTAAGGAAAGGAAGGAAAAGAGAGAGACAGAGAGGAACACAGGTACATAAATGGCAATGAATAAGTACCTATCAATAATATCTTTAAACATAAATGGATCAAATGCTCCAATCAAAATACATAGAATAGCTGAATGGATAAGAAAGCATGACCCACACATATGCTGCCTACAAGAGACCCACCTCAGGACAAAAGACCATCACAGACTAAAAGTGAAAGAATGGAAACAAAATTTCCAAGCAAATGAACAAGAAAAAAAAAGCCAGGGTAGCAATTCTCATATCAGACAAAATAGACTTCAAATAAAGGGCCATAAAGAGAGACCCAGAAGGTCACTTCATAATACTCAAGGGAAGAATCCACCAAGAAGACATTAACATCATAAGTATATATTCACCCATAAGTATAAAAGCACCCAAATATATAAAGAAAATCTTAGAGGACCTCAAGAAAGATATTGACAGCAACACAATTATAGTAGGGGATTTTAACACCCCACTGTCAAAAATGGACAGATCTTCAAACAAAATATCAACAAAGATATAGCTGCACTAAACAACACCCTAGATGAAATGGACTTCAAATAGAGCCCTTCATCCCTAAGAAACTAAATACACATTCTTTTCAAATGCACATGAAATATTTTCAAAGATAGACCACATGATAGAACACAAAAAGACCCTCAACAAATTCAAGAAAATTGAAATCATACCAAGAATTTTCTCTGACCACAAGGGACTGAAATTGGAAACGAACCCCAAAGGAAAAAACCCAAAAAACCCAAAAGCATGGAGACTGAATGGTATGCTATTAGACAATGAATGGGTCAAGAATGAAATTAGGGGAGAAATCAAAACGTTTCTGGGAACAAATGAAAATGAACTCACAACAACCCAAAACTTATGGGACACAGCCAAGGCAGTCTTGAGAGGGAAATTCAGAGCAATACAGGCCTATCTAAAAAAGAAAGAAACATTTCAAACAAACAACCTAAAGCTACACCTACAAGAACTTGAGGAACAACAACAAAGACAGCCTAGAGCAAGCAGAAGGAAGGAAATAATCAAGATCAGAGCAGAATTAAATGACATAGAGACTAAAAGCACAATTGTAAGGATCAACAATTCCAGGAGCAGGTTTTTTGAAAAGAGAACAAATGGCAAGCCATTAAGTAGGTTCATCAAGAAAATAAGAGAGAGGACCCAAATAAACACAATCAGAAATGAAACAGGAGAGATTACAACTGATACCACAGAAATAGAAGGAATTGTAAGAAATTACTATGAAGAATTGTATGCCAAGAAATTTGAAAACCTAGGTGAAATGGACAAATTTCTAGAAAAATATAATCTTCCAAAACTCAATGAAGAACAAGCAGGAAGCCTGAACAGGCCAATAACAGCAGATGGAATTGAAGCAATAATAAAAAAAAAACTCCCATCACACAAATGTCCTGGACCAGATGGTTTCACAGGAGAATTCTACAAAGCATTTAAGGAAGAGCTAACTCCCATCCTTCACAGACTATTCCAAAAATTCCAAAATGATGGAAGACTCACAAACTCTTTTTATGAAGCCAGCATCATCCTAATTCCAAAACCAGACAAAGACACAACAAAGAAAGGAAACTTCAGGCCAATATAGCTGATGAACATAGACGCTAAAATCCTCAACAAAATATTGGCAAATTGCATCCAACAATACATTAAAAAGATCATACACCATGACCAAGTGGGATTCATCCCAGAGATGCAAGGGTGGTTCAATATTTTCAAATCAGTAAATGTACTACACCACATAAACAAAAGCAAAAACAAAAATCACATGGTCATATCAATAGATACAGAAAAAGCTTTTGATAAGGTACAACACCCATTCATGTTAAAAACACTCAGCAAAGTGGGAATAGAGGGAGCATTCCTCAATATAATAGAGGCCATATATGAGAGACCTACAGTCAACATCATGCTCAATGGGCAGAAACTAAAATCTTTTCCACTAAGATCAGGGACAAGACAAGGTTGCCCACTTTCACCACTTCAATTCAATATAGTATTGGAAGTACTAGCCACAGGGATCAGACAAGAAAAGGAAATAAAAGGCATCCAAATTGGAATGGAGGAAACAGGACTGGCATTGTTTGCAGATGATATGATAGTGTACATGGAAAATTCTATACACTCTACCCCAAAACTGATTGAACTAATAAATAAATTTGGCAAAACAGCAGGATACAAAGTCAATATCCAGAAATCAAAGGCATTTTTGTATACTAACAATGAAATAGCAGGAGCTTAAATCTAGAAAAAACATTCATTCAATATTGCAAAAAGAAAAATAAGATATCTGGGAATAAACCTAACCAAGGAGGTAAAAGACCTGTATACAGAAAACTACAGAACATTGAACAAAGAAATCAAGAAAGACATAAGCAAATGGAAACATGTACCGTGTTCATGGATTGGAAGAATTAACATCATCAAAGTGTCCATACTACCCAAAGCAATTTACAGATTCAATGAGATACCTATTAAAGCACCAATGCCATATTTCACATAGAACAAACACTTCAAAAATTTATGTGGAACCATAAATGACCTCAAATAACTTCAATTAATTTTATAAAGAAGAACATAGTAAGATGGATCACAATATCTGATCTCTCAGCACAATTTATGATAGCCAAGAGTTGGAAGCAACCTAGGTGCCCAGCAGTAAATGAATGGATCCAAAAACTATGGTACATATACACAATGGAATTCTATGCAGCAGAAAGAAAGAAGGAGCTCCTACCCTTTGCAACAACATGGATGGAACTGGAAAGCATTATGCTGAATGAAATAAGCCAGGTGGTGAAAGACAAATACCATATGATCTCACCTCTAACAGGAACATAAACAACAAAACAAACAAGCAAGCAAAGTATGACCAAAGACACTGAAATACAGAACAGGCTGACAGGGACCAGAAGGGAGAGGGGAGAGAATTTCAGGGGAAAAGGGGAAGGATTCACAGGAACAAGTATAAAGGACACATGGACAAAAACTAAGGTTGGGGTGGAAATGGGAGGGAGTTGGGGAGCACTGGGGGGTGGGCTGGGATGGGAGTAAAAGACAGAAAACTGTACTTGAACAATAATTAAATAAAATTTTAAAAATAAAATAAAATATTTAAGGATCTCATACAACTAAATAACAAACAAACAAAACCCCTGAAAATTGTATTAAAAAATGGGCCAAGATCCGAATAAACATTTTTTCAAATGAAGCATACAGATGATCACAGTTACATAAAAAGATGCTTAATATCATTAATCATCAGGGAAATGGAAATCAAAGCCACGATGAAATCTCACCCCTTTTGAAATGGCTATTATCAAAAAATATAAGAAATAACAAGGGTTGGTGAGGACGTAGAGAAAAGCAAACACTTGTACATTGTTGGTAGGAATGAAAGATGGTACAACCGATATAAAATATTATATGGAGATTCCTCAAAAAATTAACAATAGAACTACCATATGCTCCAGCAGTTTTACTTCTGAGTATTTATCTAAAGAAAACAGAAACACTGTTTCTGTTTTGTAAAAGGATACATGCACCATCATGTTCATTACAATGTGATTATACATATATATGTACATATATATGTATATTACATACATGTGTGTATGTATAACCATACCACACACACACTGGGATATTATTTAGGCATAAAAAGAATAAAATTTTGTCATTTGCAACAACATGGATGGATCAAGGACATTATATTAAGTGGAATAAGTCAGTCAGAGAAATACAAAAACCCTATGATCTCTCTTTTGCATGATATCTTAAATATTAAAATTAAAAAGAAAGCCAAGCTCTTAGCTACAGCAAATAAATTTGCGGTTGCCAAAGGTGAGGGTAGGGACTGATAGAAACGAGTAAAGAGCATATTAAATATTTTAAAAATAAAAATTAAAGTATGCTACAAAATAAAAAAGAAACATTATTTGTTTTAACCAACACTTTCCTAGATAATCAGTAGAATGTCTTTTGCCAAAACATTTATTAGCACCATAATAAAAAACCTGTTTAATTGTTAAGAAATACCTCCCTAGATCTTCGCCTTATAAGGATCTCACCCACCTTCACACCCTATGGTCCTGAAAGCAATGCAAGGCCAGTGGAATTAAGAAGGGGTGCATTAGTCAAAATCTTTCTGAAGTCTGGAGTCTTTCTCCCTCTTTCCCTTGCAACAGTCCTGCTCATTGGCAGACCTATCTCTGTCATGGTTGATGAATATTTTCAGAGTGAGTAGAGAAATCATAAAACATACCTAAGCTAGGAAAATCTTACAAAAGTTGCTTTACACCCAAGAACACAGGAACATGGAGTTCCTGTGTTTTCAGAAAAATGACTGCTTCATTTGGCATTATTATTGTGGGTCATTAGTAGTGACCTGAGTGTTATAACTTGTATGACTCGTCACTTATCACACTCTACCTCTGCATTTTCCTAAAGAGCTTCTGAGGGTTTGTGAAGGAATAGCAGCTGGAGAGGAGAGCCTGCCAGTGCTGCCTTTCTTCTTCAGCTTTCTTGCTGTCTTCTGAGAGAAGAGCTCAAGCTTGTATTTCTCATTCATCCTTCCTTAAGCTGTTCTTAGGACCAAAGTCAGAGAGGCTGCACAGAGCAGGCAACCATCCTACTTTGGAACCTGTTCTCTCTTTTCTCCTTTTCTATCTTCTCTTTGCCTGACTAGCAACACCAGCGCTGGATTTCCCAAAAGACAACATAAGCATATGTTCAGACACTAGCAAACCAGAGCACCAAAGGAATAAGGAAAATGCCATGGAAAGTAGAATTTCAGTTTTTCAAAGTCTGCAAAAGAATCATGGAGAAAATCAGAGCTCTATGGCATATTTTTACCCTTATTTTATGAGCAAGTATGTTTTTTCCCAAAGATTTTATTTATTTATCTTTAGAGTGGAAGGGAAGGAGAGAAATATAAATGCATGGTTGCCTCTTGTGCATCCCCTGCTGGGAGCTGGCCTGCAATCCAGGCATGTGCCCTGACTGGGAATTGAACTGCAAATCCTTTGGTTCACAGGTCTGCACTCAATCCACTGAACTACACCAGCCAAGGTGCGAGTATGTTTTTGAATTATGTATGTGAAGCACCATAACCTTTTTTAGTTTTGTTATTGAAGTGCGTGATACTGTCTATCATAGTACTGAGCCAAGTTGTTCAGAGAAAGGAAAGTTAAAAGGGGACAAAGACCCTCAAGAAGACACAGGTTTGAGAGTGGCCTTGAGGGATGGGTTGAGTTTAGATGGAGACAGAGGGAACAAATTTGTCTATCTTCCAACCACTTTGCTTTTCTTTACTCTAAATACAGCGGGAACAAAATGCAAGGGTCTTACCCATCAGATTTGAACTACTGGCAGCATCCCTGCTGTTCTGTGAAAGCCCCAAAGTCCATGACATCTCTTTACAATGCAGAGAAACACCTGGTCCTTCTGAATTCATGTTCAGAAGAATTTCCCAGCTGATAACAAAGCCCTCATGAAGTCAAAGCAGCAAATATTTTGATGCTAATGCATGGGGTGCTTTCAAATCATTAATAACATTGACAATGCTAATAATGTTCATGTGGGAGAACAAAGAGGGGAAAAGGATAGCTCTCAGGGTAGTTCTAATCTGTCACTTGGAGACTGTCTGTTATACATCCCATGGAAGATGATTTTCCCTTCTTTGTTTCCTCACCTTTGCATCCCAGATACACATCAAGATGATGGGCATAATTGTTGGTGGACCTTGGGACTTGGGCCTCATGAACTTTTCAGGCATTGCCTGAAAACCACAGAAGCCTGGATCATGGAGGTGCTTGGGGAAATAAAAAGATTGCTGCAGCATGAACTCACAAACCATGCTAATGCAGCGAGGGCTTAAACCCCCATGCTCACACCAATATAATGGGCCCTTCCCCTCAGGGCCCATTAAGTGATTATTCTGGTCAAATGACCACCTACCCAGCCTAGCAGCCCTGGGCTGAAATGGAATTAGAAAGCAGGGGACAAATTCTTTAGCATTCTCTCCCCAAATTGACCAGGATTTCAGCCTCCGTATTCTATACCCCTGCTGCCACATGCCCTTCTCCTGATAGTTTAGACTCAGAATTCGGAAAAGTCCTTCAGATCATTTAGCTGAAATCTCTTATTTACGGGTGGGGATGTACCTTGGTCAGAATCACTCTGCTAACTAGGGTGAAATCAGCACCAAAACCCAGAACTTCTCATCCTGAACTCTTTCTACTATGTCAACTCTACTTTTGTCCTTTTACTCTTCCACAGTCTATTTCAAGGGAAGGATAAGTCTTTCACTTCAAGGTGTAATTTACTAAGAAATGTAGTTATCCTAATAACTATATATGAAAGTAATGAAGTTCCTATTATAGCATAAATCTTCTATGAGAAGTTAGTTTTTGAGCTACGTGTTAGGGAGGGGAAAACTTTAATAGCAAATGTCAGAAAAATGCATTCCTGACAAAGTGAGCAACTGACAAAGACATGGAGGCAAGAAAGGGCCTGTGTGAGAGATGACAAAGGGAACAAAGGCCAGGTAACTTGAGAGCTGGGGTGGCATAGATAGGTGGAGCTGGAAATTCTGAGAACTAATTCTTGCTAAGCCATCAGGGAGGTGTTTTACTATCCCTTGGGAAGTTTAGTGAGTGGATCTTCTGAAAGGCTTTCCAAAGAAATCAAAGCACTAATGGTGGCAACCCCAATCCAGTGGATGTCCAGTAAGAAAGATGTTTTAGATAAATCCTTTCCAGCCTGTCATAAAGCTTCCTTAAGACATCTGTTTGCTGGTATATTTGAATCAAGCCTGACAGTTCTGGAGATATCTGAACCTCCTGGTGGGTGGGCAGGATGCCTCAGAGGCCTTTTTCTTGTGTGTATGAGTTTTAGGAGACAGCTTAAGGTTAATGGTCAAAAGCACAGACTCTAAGGCCAGGTGGTCTGGGTTCAATCTCAGCTCCGTGTCTTACCAGCCCTGCAGGCTTGGCAAAGCTACTCAACTACTGTGTGCCTCCATTTCCTCAGATGTAAAATGGTGATGTAAACAACAGTACCTAGCTCTTTTAGTTATTTAGAAGATAAAAGGTTCATATATTTAATATAGTGTCTGGTTTATAATTATTGCTAACTGTGAGCTGCTATTATTATTATTATTTTTATTGCTTTTGTTGTGGTTGATGATGCATCCTCTTTCTTGCTTTCTCACCATTTATTCATGTTATTTACTTCCCATATTTGTTGAGTAGCTGCTCTGTGCCAAGAATAGAGTGAATTATTGAGGATATAGGTATACAAGACTCCTTCCTGTCTCTTAGGGCTCATGATCTAGTAGGGAGTTGGGGGTAATGGAAACAGTGGGAGGGTGTAAGTAGAAGGAAACACAGGTTACCCTAGGAGCCATACAAAAAGAAATAAGGAGAAGGTCAGCAGAGTTTTCAAAGAGATGTGATCCACAAGTGAGTCTGGAAAGACAAGAGAGAATCATTAAGCATAGAAAAGAGGAAAGGAAGCCCACCTCTTCCATCTCAAACTTCTCCTACTCCTCTAGTATACACTATTCTGTTGGAATGGCAACACCCTTGAGTTACAAAACAAACAAGACTGCTGGTATTTACTGTGTATCTTCTGTGTGCCCATAGTGTTGAGGCTCAATTCACAAGGAGCCCACCATTAGACTCAGGGGTCAAGACCTCAGCAATGAGAAAACAAGGCCACCACCATGAGAACAGGTGTTGTGTGCAAGGCGCAGCTGGTAAGTGTAAATTACCCCAGGTAATGTCCAAAAATACCCAAAGGGGATTAGCCTACAGAATGTGTCCTGACTTATCTCAGGCCCCTATAGTGTTACATTAGCTTTCTTTTACACACAACACACTATGCAGAAGATCCTTTAAATCTGTTACCTGCTTTGACCTGAAAACCCTTAAGAGCAGACTCTGTAGAGAATTAGAAAACTGGTAAAAAGGGGCAAATAGTTTGCCTGAGGTGGCTGAATTAGTTATCAATTATTGTGTGATGAATTAGCCCAAAACTTAGTGCTTTAAAAGACAATAATCACTTTTATCTCTCAGTGTCTGTGGGCCAGGAATTCATTCTGGGCATAGCAGAAATGGCTTATTTCACTCTACAATGTCTGGGGCCTCAGCTGGAAGACTCAAAGTCCAGAGACTGGATTCATCTGCAGGCCAGTTCACCCACATGTCTGGAGGTAGATTCTGGCTGCTGGGGCTGTTGGTCGGAACACTTATGCATGGCTTCTCCATGTGGCTTGGGCTTCCCTATGATGCTGTGGCTGGATTTCAAGAGCAAATGTCCAGAGAGAGAAAGCCCCAGGTAGAAGTTATGCCTTTTATGACATTACCTGAGAGGCCATGCAGCACCACATCTGCCCTATTCTATTTACTGATACAGTTACAAATGTCCATTCAGATTTAGGGGAAGAAAACATAAATCCTTCTCCTCAAAGATCAATGTCAATCTCACATTAAAGAAGAGCACATGGTATGAAGTACAAATTGGACATCTCCGTAAAAACAATCTCCCACCATGACACAACTGTCAAATGGTGAACTGAGGTCCTTTACTGGATATGGCTGCACCAATAACAACACCAGCTTCCACAATGGAAGAAGACACATGCATGTATCTGTGGATATTTGAATATGCAGAGACATATGCTACAGGCTCCGTAGCTGGGTAATATAACTCTAATATGCAGAAGGTAGCCATTCTCCAAGACTAGTCTCCTTTTGACTTTCTAATCCCTAAGATCCTGGCCAAAGTTTTAAGAAGAATACCAATGACAGAAACCCAAGCTGACAAGTATCAGAAGAATGAGCACTAAGTTTTCACCTGACTTCCTGACTTAGTGGTTTTGGGGGAACATCCCTAATCTTGTTTTCAGCTGCTTATGCATTTCTATGCTGCTTATCACCTTTTAGACTCAGATGCAATCTGAATTATTCACTTGATTTAGGGCAAATACACCTATTTCCTCCCAGGACCCTAGGGGCAGGCATAGAAAATTAATTCACAATGTCTGTAGCTGAAGTCATTCACAATTTCCACACCAAGGAAGAAATAAACTGAAGATATAGGACTTGAAAAAGCTCAACAATGTTGAGAATAGTCATCAACAATTTTCATTGCTCTGTAGAGATAACAAATGCATACTGATGACCACATGAAAAGTTTGTTAGCTATTTAAAAAAGGCTTCTCAGTCCTAGTGGTGGCAAGGCCCCATAGAAGTAACTGAGGGGCCAAAGAAGCTCTTCCCTGGAAATGTAAGAGAATGACACAGAACTCCCAGGACAGAGACGGGTGGACCTGTTGACCTCTCAGGGCTCTCCGTAACCTGTTCTATTCATGTATTCCAAGACTAATGAGTTGGGGCTCTGACCCTGAAGAGGAACAGAGTTAAGGATTTCTTACCCTTGGGCATGATATAAGCCTGAAGGGCAAGTATAATAGATGGACATTGATTATAGATGGACAGCACCAATGTGGACTATTCCTCACTACTCTGATTTCCCAAGAGCTATTTGGTTATGACATGCTCTCTGACAGAAATATCCTTCATGCTGCCATCCTTAGAATTTTGGGAGTTGGCTTTCCTTTATTGTAAACTTCAAAATATTCTCCTGACACTCTAATTGTGTCCTTAGACATGAGAAATTTCTAATGAGAGAGAACTGCTCTTGAGTGTAGGAGTAAAATAACTGTAGACTATTAGACCTTGGGGAGGAAAGAAAATAATTTTCTGATGGTCTCTGTACATTTCTAAAAGTTCCTCTGAGTTTCTTTAGGGAACTCAGGTGCAGGGTAGAGAAGCAGGTGAATGAGCTCCTGCACTAACTAGACTAACTTCTGTTGATCTGTTTTACACACTGAATCAAGGGGTCCTCATTAAAAAAAAAGTACACTAATCCAACTCCCTTGATATATAGAAAACAAGGTGGATGTTGAAAGAGGACCATTTCTTAAATTGATTTTTTCACAAAGAAAAAGATCTAGAAACTCAAAACCTCAATCAGTCACATTTCCTTCTAGAAAAATCATCATACAAAATGTTCTGACTGTAGATCATGCAATTTTTCATGACTCACAAGGCATTGTTTGTTGGGGAGCTATGGAAACAGAAGGTTTACAAGGAGCTAAATTGCCTTTCCAGAATGACCTTGGTAAGACAGCTCTTTTTTACATTTTTCCTTTTGTATTCATTTTTGTTATTTCAGTAATTCCTCTACCTAGACTCCTGGGACATAGGCACCTGGCTAAATTGATTCTTTTTTTTTTAATGTCACAGTATTTTAGAATGTTTTCAAGTGGGGAATACTCCTTCCTTTCTCCCACCCTACTTCTTTTTTAAAATTTTATTTTAATTGTTGTTCAAGTACATTTCTGTCTTTTACTCCCATCCCAGCCCATTCCTTCACAGTGCTCCCCACCTCCCTCCCATTTCCACTCCTGTTAGTTTTTGGCCATGTGTCCTTTACACTAGTTCCTGTAAATCCTTCCCCTTTTCCTCCTGAAATTCCCTCCCCTCTCCCCTCTGGTCACAATTGATTCTTTTTCACCCTCCAGTTTGAAAAGGGTACTACTCCATAAAACACAACTACCCTAATTCTTTTCTTCCTTGTCATTTTATTTGGGAACCATTTGGCCTTAGCAACCCCTGCTGCTTGATAAGTGTGAGCTACAGAGAAGTCATGTAACTGCAGTCCTAAGTTGTTATTGTTATTTCTGACATGAAATTTAGCAAATGCATCTGCTGCTAGGAATACTTAACATAAAATTTTCAGAAAAAAATATTCTCTTAACACTGAGGGTTGATTGTTTTAGAGATTCTTTTATGATCATCCCCTAGATGGTGATTGATATTATTAATTGTCACTATCATCTGATTATTAATGTATTTTTGTGGTGATATTGAGATTAGGCACTCAACATAATTGATTTTTTCAGGTAAAAATAGTAAGTAGCTGTCACGACTTAATTCTTATTATATGCCAAACACCTTATTTACATAATACCATTTCGTTTAATCATCACAAGCAACCCCATTCTTTAGGTGAAGAAATTGAGGCCTTACCACGTTTAGGCACATATCCAGTGGTTCACAGTTGGCAATGAAGGGCCTGCATTTGGACCTGGCTTTGTCTGACTCCAAAGTCCAAGTTTTTTGTCATCCTGTTATATTAGATATCCTCCTACATGACATTAGATGTCCCTTTGATTAGAAATCTGCATTTTTGTCTTTTAAAAGCAGATTTGGAGCACTATGTAAGCTTTTCTTGGTAACACTACCCTATTATTAAGAATTTCAAGTTGCCATAATAATACAAATATTTCTTTTTTCACTCTAATTGTATATTTTTAATTCTTTTCTATTTTTAATTCATTTTTATTAATGTTCAAGTATACTTGTCTCCATTTTCCCACCACCACTATCCCCTGCCCCCCCACCCTCACAAATATTTCTTTCACTAAGCATCTATCTATACCACAAATGGGCTAAAGGCTTTACATATGTCATACTTGTATAAGATCCCTACAAAATGGATATAATTTTGTCAACTTTGTGGCTGAGTAAATAAAGTCTAAGGTAAATTATCCGTAGGAGCCAGAGTTGAGAAATGTACCAGGTCTTTCTGACCCCAGTGCCTTTATGTCCACAATGCCTGTAAAGGAATAATAATATACAATGACAATGTGGAGGCACGTCATGTTTTATATAAATTATATAAAACCACTGTGTTGGTTCAAGAAACAAAGAGTGAATTAGAAACACGGCAGCAGTTTGTCTGCTTTTTTAAAACAATGAGCATGTGTGTGAGACAATAACCAATGACCTACTATTGTCTCCATCTGCCCACTTTTCTGTCTCTCAACACCAGTTTCTCTAAATGTAGCAGCGGTGTCAAACTCATTTTCATTGGGGCCACGTCAGCCTCGTGGTTGCCCTCAAAAGGCCAAATGTAATTTTAGAACTGTATAAATGTAACTACTCCTTAACTAGGGGCAAGGAGCTTGGTGCTGCCATTAGGTAGAAACAAGGTGCCGGGCTGGATAAAACAAGGTGGAGGGCCAGATTCATGCCTGTTGGCCTTGTGTTTGCCACCTGTGGTGTAGAGGATGACTCTAATGTTAGAAGATGTGTCTTCATAGAAATGGACTTCTAACTCCAAGCCACTGATGCTCATCTGTTCCAACACAGGGTAGGGGCAGGGGAGCTGTGTTGGACTCACTGTGCAATAGTACCTTAGTTGCTATGTAGCAACTTCCTCAAGGTTTGAAGCTCTGTGAGAGAAGATATTTTAATTTAAAACAAAGAGAAGGCATTTTAATATTAAAACAAAACGTTTTAATATTTTGTTTAGTTTTCTAACTTCTATGCCTAGTAGGTTCTCAATAAATATTTGTTGGTATATGGTTACACTAAATGCAAAATAATAAAAAAAGTTCAAATTGTGAGGAAGTTTATCTCCACATCAAATAATCCTAAATTGAATATATTTAGTGTGTGTGCCCTTTTTAAAAAATAGCTTTTCTGCTTTCTCCTTCTCTGAAAACTCCTGCTTCTGGTTTAGGAAGATAAATTATCATGCATGTTATGATTAGGTAGAAAGTAAGAGTAAATAGACTCCACATCAGAATAATTGAGTTCTAATTTATGAGCACTAGGGCATGTGTGGTAGCCACTCAAGACTTTTGGTTTCTTCTATCTTCTTTGGGTCTTCAGCTGCATTTCAGGTCACTGGTTACAAGGCAAGTGAGTTTGAGTTAAAGATATTTTATTATGATTACTATGACTGCTGCCAGTATAACTGCAAAAACTTCTTATATCTTATCAAATACTGAGATGCTACCTGATACCCTTTAAACATGGAATGTTGGTTTCCAAAAAGCAAAAGGCTTTGTTACTTGGTAAGCTCATTTATAGAGACTCCCATTGCAAGAATACCCAAAGTTATAATGGTGGTCCTTGATTCCGTGATAAGTTGTGTTAATGTATTACTGGTAGTATGCAATTATTGATTCATTTATTTATCAAAAGCATTTCCTCAGAGTACTAATTGAATACTTACTTAGTACCACGTACTCTTTTAGGGCCTGAAAGAGTGCAAAACAAAGTCTCTGTCTTTGTGGAACTTATATTCTCTCAGAGTTTTCAATTTGGACTGAAGCATAAAAATTTGATTATACCCATCACCACATGTGACCTTCAGAAAAATTTTGAGTATTAAGCTGGACAGGTATCGATTTTCCCTTTTCAGAGATGAGCAGATTCACCTGGATTCTCCCCTTGATCTCTGCAGGATCCAGAAAGGACTGGACTTAGTGAGCTTTGTCAAGGGAAGAGAAGACAAAAGGGGCTCAGTGTCTGAGGGAGTGTACACAGGTGTGCACACCTGAGAGACTGCACAGCTGTGAAGCCTGAGGTCTCTTGGGGAACCAAAATATGGATTCAACCTCTTTTGAATCACCTCCATTCTTGTTTCTGCAATCTTCTCTCTGGGCTTCTCACTACTGCAGGAACATGTAGTGAATACCAAATAAGGTGCTACTGGGCCTGGAGGGGCCCCCCTCAGCTTGAATGCTCATCAGGTGGGGTAGACCTGTGGGCGTGTCCTACTGGTAGTATCTTTCCCATGAGCAAGGGCTTCACATGAAGGCAGAGCAGTGACACATCTACCTACAAGAAAGTACATGTTCATCACAAATAGGACATTGCACCTCTGCAGAGACTCACTGAAAAAGCATTTACTGCAAGATACAAATTATATGTGTGTCTCATCTAGAAGCATTTAAGTGTCCATTTAATTCCCAGCAGTAGAATGTTGTAAGTGGCATGGTATAGCAGCAGGCTGTTGTGGCAGTGATTTCTTATCCTCCAGCTCCCATAACCTCCACTCTGGAGGACTCTTGTAAGGACTCTTCCTAGTAGAGAGAGAGGACAAAGTGCCCTGCCTTTGACCTGCCTTCAGGATGTATCTAGGGGCAGAGAGAAATGAAGAACCTAAGGAAATCCCAGTGAAGCCCCCCACAGAAGATAGCAATTCCTCACTTGCTTAGACCAACAACCCTTTGATTCCTGCTTCTCACCCTCATCCAAGCCATCTCACATTTTCCCCAGGTAATGTTCCAAAATATATACACTAAAAATCATATTTTATTTTTATGGCTTCTCATTATCTCAACTTTCAACTGAGAGTGACTCTGTCACTTGCTTGGGATCCCATTAGGCTTGACAAAGTTGTAGTGAGAAAGAGCTATAAGAAGGTGCAGTGTGCCCTGGCTGGTATAGCTCAGTGGATTGAGCATGGGCCTGTGAACCAGACGATCGTGGTTCGATTCCCAGTCAGGGCACATGCCTGGGTTGTAGGCCAGTTCCCAGCAGGGGATGCATGAGAAGCAACCATACATTGATGTTTCTCTTCCTTTTTCCTTCCCTTCCTCTCTAAAGGTAAATAAATAAAAAAAAATTTTTTTAAAGTTTTTTTTAAAAAAAAGAAGGTGCAGTGTGCTGCAACCCTATACAAGAGCAACTTATTGCTGAGGCACTGTGTGCCGAGTAGGGACAGCTCAGCTAGATCTGAGTTTGCACCTTAGTTCGGCACTAACCTCCCTGAATTAAAGTTTTCCATTTAAAATGGGTAAGGACACTGCTAGCACCTACTACACAGGACTATAGTGTGGATTGAATTATTATGCACTGCAACTTAGCCCCAGGGTGGCAAGTGGGAAGTGCTCCAAAAGGTAAAGCAGAAGTTTGTAATGTACGGATGATTTCAGATCTTTGGTTTTATTCCCAGACCATGTGGATTAAAGATGAGATAAATTTGTATAGCACATTAGACACATAAAAGGGCAGTCATTTCAATTATTTAATTAGATTATTATAGTTTTAATGATAAAGGCTTATTTCTTTATAATCCTTTACCCTATCAAATTTTTTCTGTGACTATTTAATCATGTGTTAATTTAAAGTACTACCCCCAATTTTTTCTTTTATAATCCAAAAAAAAGTCACTGATATTATCACCATTTGAAGATGAAAAAACTGAGGGCTGAAATGTTACCTAATTTTTGGTGACATCACAAGGACACAGGCTGGCTGTCCTGAGCTGCCCACTTCCTGGCCTATAGTCTAGAGGATGCACCACTTACCTGCATCCCTCTCATCACCAGCTACTGCCTAGATCAGTCTGATCGATTCTCTTAGTTGCAAAAACAAAAACTAAAAACAAACAAGAATTAATCTAACCCAAAGTCTTCTCTTTTACCAATAAAGAGCATTATAAAGGTGGTCAGCTCAGAAAGTCTGGTGGTGAAACTAACTTCATGACAAGAGCAGCAATATGTCAAAGGCTTGGTCCTTGCCATCTGAAATCTGGTGACAAACTACTACCAAGGAGGGCCCTTAGACACTGTTTATAGCAGTCCTATAAGTCAGTCCCTAAGAAAGAGCATTCAGGAAAGACATCTGACCAGTTGAAAGGTGAACAGAAAACACGAAGGATGAATGGTTTTGATGTTTGAAACAATTTTGGATTTGAGTCTAGGAATCAGGACTGGCTAATGATATTTGTATTTGAAAGAGTAGAGTCTTCAAGAGCGGGCCTCTTGAGGTAGTGTCAAGAGGATGCAGAACTGGAGATAGGGAGGCTGACAGTCTGTGTTACTATAAACTGCCTCTAAAGCCTATTTTTTCAGCTATCATTTGGACCTCATTTGGTGTAATTTGTTGAAAAGGGGTAGGGGAGGAAACCTCCAATACCATCTGCTTCATTGTTTTGTGGGAAAATACATGCAGTTAAAGCAGGGGCAACATATTATTTGCCCAGTCTGAAGCTTTTGGTGCTCTCCTATAACTATTTGACCTGAATATATTAAATAGTGTAATGTTTTGTTACATGTCCCAGGACAAAAAAAGAAAAAACGTCAGGCTATCACTTATTAGCTTTCTGTTCCTGGGTCCTTCTACAGTTGAGTAGATAGCGTGAAAGATAGTGGGGAAATCCAAAGGTAAAGGTTAAACTCTGTTTTATTATGTTTACAGGATTTAAAGTGTAAGTAAGGAAGTGCTTACATAACATCAAGTGAAAGTGGTGGATTAGTAACCAGAGCGGGACTTGAAAGCGGCCTTAATCCTCCGAATCTCCAGGGGTGAAAGGTCAAACTCTAACACCAGGTTGTGTAAAGAATGGAGAAGGCACAAGCTTCTGTTTCATCATGGCCCTGCTAATCCACTGAGGAAATGAGCAGCCAGAGGTTGGGGTGAAGTAACTGCCTCCTCCCAGGGAAAGCCACCTGTGAATTCAACCAAGGAGGTGTAATTAAAGTCTGAAAGGCTCAGTGCAGGGGGGTTGACCTGGGACAGACACAGCCCCCAGCTGCCGGGTGTGAAGGCAGGGTTTCCACAACCTCTCATAAGTCAACCCCTGCCAAAGCCAGAGAGTGGACCACTGCTTTCCCCTGACAAGCTCTTGTCATACTGAAAAGTGGGCTGGCAGACCAGTGACAATCACACACAAACACTCCCAGCCCAGCTGAATGGTAACTCTGTAAGGGGTTATTGGCATACTAAAGGAGTCAGTTGCCAAGAACATGGGCCCAGAGAAATGTTAATAAATCAGTCTTCCTCATTTTTTCTTTTGCTTGCTTGTTCTCTCTCACTCATCAAAAATGGGAAGGAAAAAAAACCTTTTCTTACTCATGAATATACATTTTAAATAGATCCTCTAAAATTATACTAAGTCTTGTCTCCTAACATTTAAAATACTTTTGGAAGTAATGGCCTGTAATATATCAAAGTGTGTTTATTTAGCTACTTGCCCCTTTGATTGTCCCTTTATATATATCCATCTACCTGTCTTAGTACATTGGAACTGGATGGGTGTACAAGAGATCTTAAGACACAAAAATAAATCCAGAGGCAAGTGTGACATTATATGGACATAAACTTCTTAGGAGAGGCCTAAGATTAGGATCCAGATTCCTGTTTTTCTTCCATCTCTCTTGGTAGACACTTTAGGCATCTTTCCTTAAATTCCCGTTTAAGCCAGAGTGTGTTACATGAAATGTTTAAAGTCCATAACTTAGTAGACACCTTTCCTCCATGCATGGACAAATTGGAATTTTGGATACAATCAATTTATGGAAGAAAGTTCCAACATGCTTCAGCACAAATCTGAAAAAGCTTTCAGAGTAGCCATTTCATATTTATTCTGAGCTGGCCTTTATTAAATCACTAGTGAAAAATACGGAGATTCGTCTCAGCTGTAGTTTCATCATCTTAAAACAGCAGAGGCATTTATCTTATGAAATTGTAGAAGTCGAGGGCTGTGCAGACTGATGGCTCAGAGGTGCTCCTGGCATTAGTATCCGATTGTCTTGCCTAAGGTGTTTATGACACACACAGCTGTTAATAGACTGTGCTGTTCATTTTTTACAGAATTTGTGGTTTAAGCATTATGCTTAGAATATCTAAAATATTTCATTCTTTTAAAAAATGGTATCAAACTATTTAATGCAAAATGTGAAAAGTGCTTAGTTGCATATATTTTATTCTCTGCCACCTCTATTTTTTCTCCAGAGCCCTCAACTCATTCCTTGGTGCTTTAGAACCTGGCTTGTACCCCAACTCTGTTCTTCATTAAGTCAAAACTAATAACATAACTGCATCTGGAAAATGAGGGGGGAGATTGAAAAATAGATCAAACATGAGATTCAAAGTGCACTACGTGTGGATGGAGCCTATGCTTGCATGGTACTTCAGGGGAGATGTCAGAGATAACAGCCTATTCAAACACCCAGTATATCAAAATCCCCCCAAGCCACACATTATTACTATACTGACAAGGTTCTCAAAGGGTTAAATTGTGATATAATCATTTGGTGTAGTCTAATTTGATGCTAAAATGGTCCCCCAACATAGTTTACAATATTCCTCAACCCTACTAAGGCATTACTAAGTGGGGGGAGTAAAGAGGTGTTGAGGTCTTTAAAAACTAAAGTCAAAATAGAAGCAATCTTTAACCTGGAAATTCCACTCACAATGGAGCTTGTTTGGGAATGAGCTCCATTGAAGAAGCTGAGGAAAGGAACCAGTTATGATAAATGGATGAGAGTCAAAAGCCAAGATATAATGATTTATTTAAGAAGAAACAATTTCTAAGTTGTGGCCTCCAAACTAACTCTTAGAGAGAATGAGGAACCCAAAAAGGAAGTTGTGTCTAGTGTATTTATGGGACAGAACTTGTGGGAGAGCTCAGGAGACTATGCAGGAAACCCAACGAGGATGTCCTCAGTGGCCTGTTGGAGAGGAACAGACAGGACTTATGTGTACGTGGGGATGGAAAGAGAAATGACTTCTTACTAACCAGCAACCTTCAAACCTCTTTCCTCATCTCCAGACTTGGAGTTTGATGTTGAAATGAGGGCAAGTCTGAAGGGAGAGAACTTTCCTATTTTCATTTTGCCTAAATATAATCAAAGGGATTTGAAGAGAAAAAGGTTTTGTCCTATTAAATCCACAGTTTGAGGCAAATTTGGGGAAAGCAATAGCAGAAAGTAATGTCTTAAACCAAAGAGCTTTAAACTCACATTTGGAGGTTGTCATAAATGAGAGGAGTATACTAGAGAGAGTTGATATGCAGAATTCAAGAAAATAAAATCAAGTATAATCCCATGTCTAACAGATTAACTGAACATTCTGTTTTAAGCCAGCAGGTAGATGCTGATAGAGCCGAGGAATTAGAACAGCATGTTTCCAGGGCTGAAGCCCACATGTAACTTCTCTCTCTCATAAAGGAAAAAATCAGGAGAAATTAGAGCACAGCTCTGTTGTCCTGAGTCATGAAGGGATGGGGGAGCAGTAAGGCTCAAGTACTAGCTTTGCCCCTTGCTGGCTGTGGAAATTTGGCCTGAGTATTTCACCTTGCTGTGTCTCTGTCTGGGAGATGGAGTTGATGATGGCCTCTTTGTAGGGTTTCTGTGGGAGACTGAAAGGGATAGTGTATGGAATGCACTTAACACAGTGTCAAGTACAAAGTAAGTGTTTATTATCAGTTAGCCTGGCAAGCCAAGCATGATGGTTTGGTTAATTTTTAGAATCAGCTTTACTGGTCCAGCAAAAGTCTCTAAGCAATAGTGTCCTCCGTTAAGGGAAGATTCATGCCACCCATTCACAGAGATCATCCTCAATTCACAGGCCTCAGTCACACAATCTCCTCACAGATGCCCCACTAAGGCCTTCCACTTAGACTCCCTGCAGCTTCTGGCAGCTTCCAGAAAGATCATCCTTGCCTAAAGCTGGGCACTGGCATCTTTGTGGCACAATAGTCACAGAGTGGGAGGTGGTTGGGCTAGTTATTGCACCCCGGTGTGCAGGGGGCAGATTGGAAAGAGCTGACTACTCTCCAGAAATTTAACAAATGGTCTAGGGGTTTGCATAATATGCATACTTTAGGAAAGGAGCCTGGAAGGGGAAACAAACACGCTCTCATTTTCATTAAGCAATTTTCTGTTTTTTAAACAACAAATTATATAAAATGATATATCAGGAAATAAAGATGTATACTTGCAGCCTTTAAATGAAGATGCAACTCATGGAGGTGCAGCTTCACCCAGGATGCTGAGAGCTATCAGTTATATGTAAGCAATATTTAGTTTCTCAAGGGAAAAACATAAAAGGTTCTCCAAATTAAACTTATTTTTAACACAAGAGATAACTGCTTTCTTAACAATATTTGTGACTGTGGTACCAATCTTCCTTGTATCAGGTCAGCTTCTTTTTCTTTGTTCAGAGAGATACAGGACAAATTATTTTGAAAGCAAACATCTTTTATTGCAATGCCTTGCTTTCAAAATTCTGGCCTTAATGACTATTAAAAATCCGAAGGAATGAGTAACTTGAATTCCTGTTACAGATTTCAACACATGATGCACATTTATTCTGGCGTCTGCATCTTTGCTTTGGTGGTCAGTGCCGAAAATCTTTCACCTTCTCATTCACTTGTTACAAGTAATATTCTTCTAGTTAAACAGGTAGTAAAAAGAAAGAACACTTTTTGTGTCCCAAACACCATTCTAAACACGTTGCCTATTTGGCTTCCCCCAGTCCTCAGATGACACTCTGGGGAAGGCCCACTGCTGAGTTTGTTGCAAGCAGGGCTATGGCTTTCCTTGGCTGCATGGGAGGAGGAGTGGTCCTTCCACCCCCAGGTGAGGGATCAAGTTCAGAGTCCTGGGTTCTAGTTCCAGCTTTGTCACCAATAATGGGTGACACTAGCAACTTATTTGAGTCCCTTAATGTTATCCCCTCATCAAGTAAATAAAAGACAGAAGCATATGACTTCTACTGTCCTTTGGAAAGCTGGGTAGTTTTGTGGGGTTTTTTTGTCTTCAGTGGAGTCACACACAGGTTGGATTTCTGGCTTGGGTATCTCATCTGTTGAAGAAATGCTATTCCAATGATTTAGGGGGTCCTTGTAAACTGTCCTGCTATGAGAAAATCCATAAATAAATAAATAAATCTATCTTGGAAAAGTCTTGCTTGCCAAATTCAATTTTATCACATGTGGCTCCAGTTATATCAAGGAGTGTCAGGAGAATTTCAAAGTCAAGTTAATTCATTCAAATTTGAAAGTGGTGAAGGAAGTCATTTTTCTTTCTAAGGTGGAATAAAAGTAAATATCTGATTTCTCTTTATCAAAGTGGTGTCTGTGTTGTTGTTGAAGCCTTTTATTTTTACTCTTTCATCATGTTGCTCACTTAGGCTATTTAAAGAATAAGGTTGTTATGTTTATAATAACCTAGGAAGAAAATTATATCCAAGAAACTTTATAGCTCCTAAAGTATGTCATCTCTTGTATACCACACCCTAATAGTGAGCATAATAATATACTCATAAAAAGTGATAGCTGGCATTTGTAGGAAAGTTATTCAGCTATTGCATGAGAATTAAAATAAAATTATCTTCTCACCAAAGGAGGTAGTAATCACCCCAGGCTAAGGCGGAGGTAGAGTTTAGAAAAATCTGGGTTCTGAGGATCTTATTTCTGTACAAAATTGGTAACTTCTTTTCATATTGTATGAACTACACACAACATTAAATACCTATTTTGAAAACACAGCCCTGCCCAACCAGCTCTAAAAATAGGTCTTTCCTTTTAAAAATTGAGCTTTTTTTTTCACTAGTTTTGGCTTTTGTTATTGTCAAAAACATTTCTTCAAAGCCCTCATTGCCTCTTTTCAGCCAGCAAATTAGTCAGGGATGGTGTTTCTCCGCAGCAACAGCGCCTGGGGCTGGACAACTCACACATCAGTCAGAGAAGAAGAGATGAAAGAGGGAAAGTGTGTGTGTGTGTGTGTGTGTGTGTGTGTGTGTGTGAGTGTTTGTAAGAGAGAGAGAGTGAGAAGTAAAAAAGAAGGATTCCTAAATAGTCTCTGTTGTCCCATTTCTTTCTGAGTCCATTTCAGAGAGAAGATGTTTTTGATAGAATGCCTGGTCTCTCTCAGTGTCTAATACACCTTTGAACTTGCCAGCACACACTAGGGGTCTATCCTATTCTATTACCTATTAGTCTGTCCATCTGCCCCTACCCCAGCTACATTCTGATCAAGTGTATGTGTGTATGTGTGTGTTTATTATAAGGATATATACATATGTGATAAACAATATTTAAGTTAAGTTATATGTGATATATAAGTATATATCACATATAATATATCAAATTATATTATATAATTTATGTTATATGATATATACTATGTGTAGTATATAATATACTATATAATATGCAACGCATATTGCATGACATAAATTATATTATATGCGTTATGTGTTATATATTGTACATTGTGTATTACATGTTACATATTATATATAATGAATTATATTATAATTATTATATACAATATATGATATATTATATGTATTATATATAGGCATTCACACATACATACCCCACAATATTATATATACTAAATAAGTTCAATATTTTCTGAATTATCAAAATTAGGAAAGGAAAGGGACCCTTATGTATGTTGCACTAGAGATCATAAATATAAACTCCAGTAATAATTGCTTATTTCTAAAAAATACTTATATTAATGTAGATGCATTATACAATTTAAATTTATAATTGTATTAATTTTTCATCATAAATATTATTTTGGTCATAGAAATATTGAGAAATACAGAAAAATAGTACAAACAGAAGAGAACAGTGATTCGTAAATATAGGACTTAAGAATGCTACTACTAACAGTCTGGTGTGTTTGGTTTTAGTCTTAACATACTATAACATACTATAACATATTGTTATAATTATAGGGTCTGTGAACTTTCTTTCATCACATTTTCCACTAAAAATAAAACCAAAAAACCTCTACTTTCTTCTGAGATCTTTGTAAACCTAACTTTAAGTGCCTATGAATGGAATATCATAATTTATATAATCATTTTCTTATTATTGAATTTATAATTTGCTCCCAATATTTTTCCACCAAAGCTTGTGCTACCTGTCTTCTGCTCATAGTTATTTGTTTTCTGTTACTGTCTATCTAAAATGCTTTTCTTTTTCTTCCCCAGTAATCCACATTACTTCTCTCATCCTTCTCAGGAGGATTTCTGCATTTCATTCAGCTAACCCGTTTTGTCTTTGAGAAGTCACCATGACACTTGATCAGGCATAAAACATCTAGAAGTAGATTTTTTTTTACAAGCAAGGTTCCTACAGCCATAAGCCTTGCATTCTGCTAGATCCCATTCCCAATTTTCCTGAGGGTGGTTCGGTGTTTTTGGAACCAGTGTGCTTTGCTGATAAACCATGCACCATACCTTCTCACTTAGGTCCAATCAGACTGCTAGTCCCTGGGGTCAGAGATCATTCCAATGTTTATTCTAATACTCTCTGTAGCTCTTAGCACCAGGCTTTGCCAACTGTGAACACTTGGTGCACAGTAAGTGTGAACAGGGCCTTATTCACTTTAATATAGATCAGCCTCCCTTGCTGTGTGGTCTCCAGCTTAGTGCTTGTTCCCTTCCACATTTACTGAGCACCTATTAAATTTCAGGTGCTATGCTGGGCATTGTGGGAAAAGCAAAGCATTATTTAAGAATGTCCCTGCTCTAATCCCTCATCTAGGAGAGAAAATAAACCAGGTTCAATGACAACTATAATATTATGAGTCTCTGTCAAATAATAATGATAATAAAATAATATATACCACTAATTAGGTGCTTGCCATGTTCTGTCAAAGTGTAATATACCTTACACTGCTCTTTTCTAGGTTGCAAAGCCAAAATCCAGGATTCTCAGGAACAGTCTAAGAAAGCAAGGTGTCAGGGAACACAGAGGGAAGAAAAGCCACTTAAAATTGGAGGGAAAGGGAGATTTTGCAGGGTGAATGCTATCCACCTTTTGGAAACCTGGAAACAGAAGGAAAGAACATTTCAGGTAGAAGAAACTTTATGAGCAAAGGCCTGGAGTCAAAAACCCCATGGGTCTTTCAGACACATGTAGATAATACTCAAAGGTAGGTTTGGAGGACTGAGGAGGTGGCAGCCAGGAACATTTGAGCACCTACTATAAACCGGTTAAACAGACTTTGCCTGCCTTATCTTGTTTTGGCCCCCACAACTCCACTAGGACAATATTATTACCCCCATTTTGAAGATAAAGAAAGTGAGGCTGCTAACAAATGGCCAGCTCTGCCAACAAACACCCTCTATGGGACAGCACAGCAGGGCAATTAAGAGCACAGTTCTGAGTCCCATCCTTTTGCCAAGTAACTGTGAGACCACAGGACCCTTATCTCCTTGTGCCTCAGTCTCCTCATCTATGAAACGACCATGATAATGGCACATTCCATATAGGGATACTGTGAAGACTAAATGAGCATGTGGCCAAGAGAAAGTGCCTGACACATGCTGGTGAGTATAATGATTCTTCCTGTGTGCACTATGTCCCTCACCTGTCTCCCCATCCACATACCTGATGTCCTGTGAAGAGGTTCCATTCTTGACTATAGTAGAGTCATCTCTTCCCTTCCCTGTCTGCTCATGGCACTTACTGCCAATGTCAAGCACTTAGATTTTGTAAACCCTCTACCTTTTGCTCTATTGGCTTCTTTTTGGTGGCACCTAATACCTAGATCTTTTCTTCTGTCAACTTCTTTGAACTCTTAGAAAGCAGTAACAAATCATTTCTCTTATACCTCATAATGTACCACCAGTCCCACCAATATTACACAGGTACCAGGCCCAAATTCCTGCTTATTGATTATTACCCACTTCCCAAGGTCTTTGGTATAGAGAGGGCCCACAGGACATAGTGTATGAGAAATGTGGGAAATCACTGTCATCATCTCTCATGTAAGATCTCAAGTGGTAAAATGGTCCCTAGGTGGGCTGGCAGGTGGAAAGCTGACTGAGAAGCTGGATATTCCTGGCCCTGTTGGAAAAGGTAGGAGGAGGTTCGAGTCAGAGTTGCTGGGGAAGAGAGTGTCATGTGTGTTGTGTCAACTGCTCTCAAAGAGCCACAAAGAGACAGGTGATGATAAGGCAAGTTCCTGCCCAGAGCAGCACAGTTGGCAGTAGATGGCTGACCCCCAGGCTGAGAGAGATGGAAACAACCCCACCGGGAGGCATGTCTACAAAGTGGGTCTCCTGCCAGTAAGGAGTCCAAAAGACACTAACTGCAGGCATTTCCAGCCTCAGTTTTGGGGACCCCATGTTTACTGTAGCTTATTTTATTTATGTCTTATATCCTCTCTTTGCTTACCAGAGGCTTGCATTTTTTAATGTTTGTGTGTACATGTATTTATTTTATTTTAACTCGTCAATTCTATGTTTTAAAATGTTTTCTGACTTTATTTCATTGAATTTAACCTTTTTTCATTGAACTTGGTTGTATTCATGTATTTTTTAAAATTTTTTTATTTTGGATTACCTCAATTGAGTTTTTGTTACTAACAATACTTGAAAAAAAGTAGTATTTGTATAGTAACTATTATGTCCCAGTCTTTAAATAGCACTTTAAGAGCAGGTGGCACAACACACATGACACTCTCTTTGCACATATTAGCTAAGTTTATTCTCACAACAACAATGTGATATAGATATTATTTTATTAATTTCTATTTATTTTTTTAATAAATTATGCTTTATTATTTCTTTTTTTTACAATTTTTTTATTTAATTATTTTTCAAGTACAGTTTTCTGTCTATTACTCCCATCCCATCCCACCCCCCATCCTCCCCCCTCCCTCCCATTTCCACCCTTCTCAGTTGTTGTCCATGTATCCTTTATATAGGTTCCTCTAAATCCCTCCCTTATTTCCCCTGAAATTCCCTCCCCTCTCCCCTCTGGTCACTGTCAGCCTGTTCTCTATTTCAGTGTCTTTGGTTATATTTTGCTTGCTTGTTTGCTTTGTTGTTTAGCTTCCTGTTAGAGGTGAGATCATATGGTATTTGTCCTTCAACACCTGGCTTATTTCACTCAGCATAATGCTTTCCAGTTCCATCCATGTTGTTGCAAAAGGTAGGAGCTCCTTCTTTCTTTCTGCAGCATAAAATTCCATTGTGTATATGTACCATAGTTTTTTGATCCATTCATTTACTGACGGGCACCTAGGTTGCTTCCAACTCTTGGCTATTGTAAATTGTGCTGCTATGAACATTGGGGTGCATAGGTTCTTTGGGATTGGTGTTTTAGGGTTCTTAGGATACAATCCCAGCAGTGGAATTGCTGGGTCAAAAGGCAAGTCCAATTTTAGTTTTCTGAGAAAATTCCATACTGTTTTCCATAATGGTTGTACCAGTCTGCAATCCCACCAACAGTGGACCAGAGTCCCCTTTTCCCCACACCCTCTCCAACATTTGTTGTTTATTGCTTTGTTTATGATAGCCATTCTCACCGGTGTAAAGTGGTATCTCATTGTAGTTTTAATTTGCATCTCTCTGATAGCTAGTGATATTGAGCATCTTTTCATGTGTCTCTGGATCCTCTGTATGTCCTCCTTGCAGAAGTGTCTGTTCAAGTCCTTTCCCCATTTTTTAATTGGGTTAGTTGTCTTCTTAGAGTGAAGTCGTGTGAGTTCTTTGTATATTTTGGAGATTAAACCTTTGTCTGAGGTATCATTGGCAAATATGTTTTCCCATACAGTTGGTTGTCTTTTTATTTTAATGCTGTTTTCTTTAGCTGCGCAGAAGCTTTTTATTTTGATGAGATCCCATTTGTTTATTCTTTCCTTTATAGTCCTTGCTCTAGGGGACATATCAGTAAAAATGTTGCTGCGTGAAATATCTGAGATTTTCCTGCCAATGTTCTCCTCTAGGACTTTAATGGTGTCATGGCTTATATTTAAGTCTTTTATCCACCTTGAATTTATTTTGGTGTATGATGTAAGTTGGTGCTCGAGTTTCATTTTTTTGCATGTAGCTGTCCAGTTCTCCCAACACCATTTGTTGAAGAGGCTATCTTTACCCCATTTTATGATACTGCCCCCTTTGTCGAATATTAATTGACTGTAGAGATTTGGGTTTATTTCTGGGCTCTCTATTCTGTTCCATTGGTCTATGTGCCTGTTTTTATGCCAGTACCAGGCTGTTTTGATTACAGTGGCCTTGTAATACAGTTTGATATCAGGTATTGTGATCCCTCCTACTTTGTTCTTCTTTCTTAACATTGCAGCTGCTATTCGGGGTCTTTTATGGTTCCATATAAATTTTTGAAGTGTTTGTTCTATGTCTGTGAAATATGCCATTGGTACTTTAATAGGTATTGCATTGAATCTGTAAATTGCTTTGGGTAGTATGGACATTTTGATGATGTTAATTCTTCCAATCCATGAACACGGTATACGTCTCCATTTGTTTGTGTCTTCCTTGATTTCTTTCTTCAGTGTTGTTTAATTTTCTGCATACAGGTCTTTTACCTCCTTGGTTAGATTTATTCCCAGATATTTTATTTTTGTTTTTGCTATATAGAATGGGATTTTTTTCTTGATCTGCTTCTGATATAGATATTATTGTTTTTCCTACTTCCAAGATGAGTAGATTGAAGCAAAGAGAGGTTAAATAGCTAGACAAAGTCATGCAACAAGAAAATGACAGAGTCTGAATTTAAAACCCAGTCACTCTGACTCGAGTTGGTACTTAAATCACTACCTATTATACCAACCTATAATAGTAATAGCAAACATCACTTGCAGGCTTGTGGTTTGCCTGGCCCTTATTATGAGCTTTATATTTCTTGCCTAATTTGATCCTCAGTAGAGAATGTTATTATTCCAGTTTTCAGATGAGGAAACTAAGGCTTAGAGGATTCAAATCCTGCCTCTGCTTCTCAGCGGCAGACTCAGCATGTGCAGCCAGGTATGTGGGCCCCAGAGATTGTATCCAGAATCATCCTGCACACTGTCTTCATTTTCTTCATGTCTTTTAAAGTAGCACAGATTTTAAAATTCTAAATGTACTGGACTCATCTTAAAGGACAGTTGTAAAATTCCAAAGGGAAAAGTAATCAAAGTTAAGTTCTAACATTAATAGTGATAATATGACCTTGCCATTAAGTGCTGGTAAGAGAATCTAAGTAAGGATCTCAGTCTGTCTGTGCTTACTCGAGGCTGGGGAAGACAGGGTGTTTCACAGAGAGCTTAAGTTTCCAGGCCCCTGGCTTACTTCAGACTTGGAATTCACCACAAGGTCTCACTGAACCTCAATGGCTCTTTTCTGTTTGGAAGTCTGCACCCAAAAAATTCCAGGTCATAGGCATGTGTCTTATAAATCAAATCATGAAGAAATAAGGACTGGCAAACAGCAAGATCACCTTAGGGGAGCTTCCAGGAGCCCATCAGCCATGGGGACAGTGAAGCTCACTAGGTCAGGCACTTCGTCGTGGAGGGACAGATTAACAAAGAGCTTGACTGGATCTGGAGGATATAGCTCTTTGAAGGCTATCATTGCTGAGTCATGTTATGGGTCTAAGAGTCACATTGAGAGGTGACACAGTGATAGCCTTTCTTCCCCTCTCCCCACCAACCATAAGGAAAGGGAAAACAAAACTGAAAGGAAATAAAAAGCTGAGGATATACATTATTATCATTGAATACAGCAGCAGAGCTCAGAGGAAAATGTTATTCCCATTTCACAGTTAAAGGCACTGAGGCTTGGAGAAGTGAAGCAGGATTATCAGCCAGCCCAAGGCAGCACCTACTTTTAAACTGATTTCCAAGTTAGGTGCTACCTTGCTGTGTGGCCTCCCTGTGAGGACAGATGGCATGGAGCTCACTCAGGAAGGACAGGTAGGGAGAAGACCAGTGCCACTAAAGCATAAGACATTCCAGATAAGTACTGGCATCTAAAAACAGGGGCATCTTGGGGGCCTGGTAGATGCAACAGATTGAAGCCGAGACTGGGTCCAGTGACTCTAACCACAGAGATTCACCATTTGTGCTGACACCTGAGCTAGAGGCTAGGGATGTGAGAAGGTGGTTAAGAAGTGAGGAAGGAAATCTGAAAAAATAAGACCCTGAGCTGTACTTAGGAGGAGTATTGGGGCAAGGGAGTAGGCATAAGCCCAGTTGCATCAGGTGTCACAGAACCTGGACATTCACACTGAGATAGCATTGACTGCTATCATCACACTGGGTTTTAAAATGTATCTCCCTTTCAAAAATAGAGGTCATTAAAAAAAACCTTTAATCCCACAGCTCCAAGTAACTCCTGTTGGTATAAAGGAAAAATAAAAATAATACATAGGCTTGTTTAGGAAATTCGAAGTGCAGTGAAAGGCAAAAAATGGTAGGTAATCTTCCCCCTTCTCTGATTCTCAGTTCTCAGTAGTCACACTACTAACAGTATTTGTTCTTACAAAAATGTGTGCATTTACCAGTATCCAAACACCATAAATATATTCTCTCTACCTCTCTCTCCCCATATATGCAGAATGTTTGCATAATTATTTAATAAGTTTACATGTTCTATATTTGTGATTTTGCATAATATTCTTATATATTAAAAACACATAAAACATGTATTTTACAAGATACCACTAATCTCCATTTGATGTTTTCACTCCAATAGTGAAAGATATTTGAAGAGATATTTCCCATTAGCATACAACTCATAACTCATTTTTTTCCTCTGGCTGCATATTTGTTCATCATATGACTATATAATGAATGTTTTACCCAGCCCCCCTTTGATGGGGTCTCTTCCCCCAAATTAAAAACAATATGGCATGCAACTGTATGGGAAAACATATACCTTAGACAAAGGTTTAATCTCCAAAATATACAAAGAACTCACACAACTTCACTCTAAGAAGACAACTAACCCAATTAAAAAATGGGGAAAGGACTTGAACAGACATTTCTCCAAGGAGGACATACAGAGGATCCAGAGACACATGAAGAGATGCTCAATATCGCTAGCTATCAGACAGATGCAAATTAAAACCACAATGAGATACCACTTTACACCGGTCAGAATGGCCATCATAAACAAAGCAACAAACAACAAATGTTGGAGAGGGTGTGGGGAAAAGGGGACACCCTAGTTCACTGTTGGTGGGATTGCAGACTGGTACAACCACTGTGGAAAACAGTATGGAATTTTCTCAGAAAACTAAAAATGGACCTGCCTTTTGACCCAGCAATTCCACTGCTGGGATTATATCCTAAGAACCCTAAAACATCAACCCAAAAGAACCTATGCACCCCAGTGTTCATAGCAGCACAATTTACAATAGCCAAGTGCTGGAAACAACCTAGGTACCTGTCAGTAAATGAAATGGATCAAAAAATTATGGTACATATACACAATGGAATTCTATGCAGCAGAAAGAAGGACTGAGCTCCTACTGTTTGCAACAGCATGGATGGAACTGGAAAGCATTATGCTGAGTGAAATAAGCTAGGTGTTGAAAGACAAATACCATGTAATCTCACCTTTAACAGGAAGCTAAACAACAAAACAAACAAGCAAGGAAAATATGACCAAAGACATTGAATTAGAGAACAGGGGAGAGCGACCAGAGACGAGAGCAGAGGGAATTTCATGGGGGAAAGGGGATTTACAGGAACTAGTATAAAGGACACATGGACAACAACTAAGGGGGTGGAAATGGGAGGGATGTGGGGAGGATGGGGGTGGCGCTGGGATGGGAGTAAAAGACAGAAAATTGTACTTGAAAAATAATTAAATAAAAAATGAAAAAAAACAAAATGGCATGAATAACCTAGTACATCTATTTCGGTAAGTGTTTGTACAAATATATATATATATATTCAAAAGATAAATTCCTATAAGTGAACTTAGCAATCAAAGGGCACAAGTATGCCTTTCTGGTTGTGGCAGTTATTACCAAATTACCTTCTTGAAAGGAGGTTACCTCCACCTGAATGCCCACCAATGGTGTGTAAAGCTGGTTTTTCCATGCCATCACCAGCTCCAGACATTGCCAAATTCTCTGTTTTTTGTTTCATCATTTAAGTTGCAAGTTATAAAAATTACTGTTAATTTAATTAAATTGTCAAAGAAATAGTTTATTCTTTTTCTGCTGATCACCTACTCATACCCTCATACATTCTTGGATTGGCTTGTTACTCTTTTTTTCTTACTGATTTTTTATGAGCTATTTATTGATTTAAAAAATTAGCCCCTTGTGAAATGTGCAACAAACAAATACTTTTCTTTATTTTTCTGTCTTTCTCTTTCTTTTTCCAGACATTTAAATAATTTTGCTTACAGACACACTAATTTTAAATTATCAATAATGCCATTGTATCCTTTTATTGCTTCTGAATTATGTTTCTACTTTGTGAAACCTTGTTATACACCTTGGTTTCTAAATGTTATTTTCACTGTAATTTTACATGTTTAGATCTTAGGTCCAACTAGAATATATTTTGCTGAAAGAAGTTATCCAGCTTATTTTTTTCTAACAAATTCGTCTAAAACCATTTTAAAAATCTGTTTTTCCAACTGACTTTAAATGTCATTTTATATTCCATTTAGTACTCATATACATTTCTGTCTTCTCTATTCTATTCCACTCTTTTTCCCCCTGAAATTATCTTCAGGTCCAAAGTATGTTATTTATTGTAACTGCATAACACATTTCAATATCTGCTAAAACTAGTCTCATCTCATTATTTCTGTTTTAGAAATTTTGGTGTTTATTTTTCCAGATGAATTTCATATAATATTTTCAAGTTCTAAAAAAATCTTGATATTTTAAATTAATTTTACAAGTTGAAGATTAATTTATAAAAAGTTTATAGCTTTATAAAGTCAACACCTTCTGTCTAAGAACTTAGTGCATCTTTTATTGACATGTATCTATTTCTGTGACTCTTAGTTTTAAAGTTTTTTCATTAAATACCTGCACATATGTTAAATTAGTTCTACTTATAGATATTATATCTTTGGTTGAAATTATTAGTGAAACTTTTATTCTATTATATTTTGTAACTAATTTTTGCAAAGATGTTGATTTTTGCACACTCATTTGTTAACTAACAGCCTATTAAATTTTTCTTCTGTGTAGAATTTGTTCTTACAGTTTTAAATTATCTTGGATTTTCTCAATCCATAATTATATTATCTGGGAAAAAATTGCCATCTTTTTTTAAGTACTTTTATCTTGGATTTCTTTCTTTTTTAAAATTGTAATAGGTAATACTAGCAGTAAAATATTAAATAATAATTATGATAATAATCAGCCTTGTTTCATCCCTGGTTTTAAAGAAAATATTTCTATTAGTCACCACTAAGTATGATTCTGACTTTTGATTTGGGACACACACACACACACACACACACACACACAAGGATTTATGTAATCCTGTTTTTCTAGGACATTTTGTTCTCATAATTAGGAACAAATGTTACTTATGTGTTTTTTATACTAAGGACTTAAATAATTCTGCTTTTATTGTGTGTTTTTTATTTCAGAAGAAAATATTTACTTGGTCAACTTCCTTTTCAATCCATATTGAGATTATAATTTTTTGATGTCCTACGAAAATTTTCTGATGTATCATACTAGTATATACTTAACTTCTTCCTTGCATTTCAGGGTTGAATCTTAATTGGCTGAGGCACATACTGTTTTTATAGTTCTGAATACTTTTCTACATATTATCATTTTCTCAATCCACATTTTTATTAGTATTCAAGTTCATAAGTGAGATTCATGTATAGTTTGTGTTTATGCATGTATGAGTATTTGGGTGAGTACGTGTGAATTGTCTTGTCAGTATCTAGGTTTATTTTTATTAATTGCCAATTTATCTCCACCTTTACTAGTCTTTGAACCCCTTCAGGGGAAAAGCTTTGTCTGATTCATGTCTGACGGACAAGACACGTGGGCAATGCTTAGCATTGAGATAGCACTCAGTATTTGTTTACAGAGCTGAATAGGTGTTAGATTTGCCAAGTTAAATAATATTTTATTATATGCTATTCCAAATATTGTATGGGCCACAATGGTACTAAACAGTTATTTGTTGGTTATCTAAATTCACATTTAACTGGATGTCATGCATTTTCTTTAGCTAAATTTGGCAACTCTAGTTTTTGGAATAAAGAAAGAAAGAACGTGATCAATACCATACACCAAAATGATAGTGACTGATACAGCTATCACACTTATCTCTCAGAGGTGCTCTGAAGGAGTGAGAAAAGTTTCCAAGGCCTGGGAGCCTCTGGAGATGAGGATGGAAGGGCTGTTTGAAGGCATTTTAACCAAGATTTCTGGGTACATGTTCAAGGCATGTCTCCCAGATTGAATGCTTACCTGACATTGAACTGACGCTAGAATAAAAGAGGAAAAAATGCAGACTATGCTGGGTTTATAGCAATGACTAATGCAATAAAATAGAAAAACAAGTAAATGGGCATGGTTAGTGTATGAAAATACTGATTTTTTTTAATTTCTTTCCTCATTGGCACTTGGCTGAGATACCCAGAATAAAGTTTCTATGCCTTGTAATGCTCAGTGAAAACAATAGCAGGCCAACAAAGACTTAAGTATAGCTGTGTAGACATCGAGTCATCCTTAATTAGACCCAGAGAAAACCATCTGCTGGGTGAGCCTGGTGGAGACTCACCCATCTCCCTGGGGAAATGTGGTGCTGCAGCTCCATGTGGCCCCTACCCCCATGCTGATGGGCCAGTCAGCAAGAGCAAAATGTATCTCTTGGTACATTTTGCCAAGAGATAGACAAAGACCTGTCATTGGAGAGGATTTCCCAAGCAAGAAAAAGTTGGGGAACATTGAAGATGGAAAAGAAGATGTCTAAGTTTTCTGTTGGCTGGGGATATTTGGGTATGATAATTCCTCAATCTCATTTGCTCTGTTTTTTAGTCAGAAAAATCCACATTTCTTAGCCCTTCATCTCCCTACCTCTCTATCTCATGGCTGAGTATGACACACCTTGCCAAGCACACTCTGCTCACAATGTCATGCTCTCACTGCCCAGGAGGCACCATGTTCCATCTCTTGACCCTCAAGCATGCTTTTTGCTTTCCTTGCAGGTCCTTCTCAGCCATTATTGCCTCAACAATTACCATCTCTTCAGAAAGGTGTTCCTGACCCCCTCCAGATGCAGTGACACAGATGTGTCCCTACACTCTGACAGAAGATAGGTTATGCCCACAATCCCACCCTTAGCATGCATTGTACATTGTAATTGCTTACCTGTCTGTTTCTCCAACTACTCTGTGACCTTGTGAAAGGCAAGTAGAATGTCATAGTTGTATTATACTCCTGGACCCAATCCCTGGCAGTAGATCCTCAATAAATAATTTTTTAGTTTAATAAATAATAGCCTAGGTTTCCCCAAAAAAAACAAGGAAAGAGGGATTTTCAGTGAATGAAGCACAAATCTAGACTGAATAAGCCAGGGTGAAATGGGGAGGTAAGGGTAAGGTGACAGTAGGCAGGGAGATAAGATTTTCTAAAAAAGAACATAAGCCCTGACCAGTGTGGTTTAGTTGTTTGGAGCATCATCCCATGCACTGAAAAGCTGCAGGTTCAAGTGCTGGTCAGGGCACATGCCTAGGTTGCAGGTTTGATCCCTGGTCCAAGCATGTACTGAAGGCAATTAATTGATGTTTCTCTCACATTGATGTCGCTTTCTCTCTTACTCTCTCTGAATTTCTCTCTTCATTCTTCTCTCTCTAGAGCAATGAAAAATGTCCTCGAGTGAGGATTTTTTTTAAAAGAGCAAAACATCTGAGCTTCCCAGTGCTGCTTGCACCTGAGATGTAGATCTCCTCACAGTTCTACATTTCCTTCGCATACAAGATTGTGAAAGAAAAGCTGCTATTTTTATCTTCTCTTTAGGGAAAACATGAAAGAAGCAGCATGCTCTGGTGTCCTGCGTGAGAACGCAGCCCCTCTGCATTCCTGAGTATAACCATTAATCTTCCCATCCTGAGGGGGATATTGTTGGCTCCACCAACTCTTCTTGATGTTTCCCTGTTTACTTGTTGGTCTTCTCCAGTGGGCTGTGAGCACCTTCAGAACAGGGACTGTGTCTTTTTTATCTCTATTTCCAGTACCCAGCATAGTGCCTAGCACTAGAAGAAGTAATCAATAAATACTTTATAACCAAATGGGAAAAAATGAACAAATGAACCATCAGTAAAAAATATTTTATTTTTTTTACAATTTTATTTCAATATGACATATCCACATAGTGCATTTTGTGCCCACAACCCAAATCAAATCTTTGTCTGTCACCATATATTTGACCTCCTTTATATTTCATTATCCTTCCATCCCCCTTCCCTATGGTAACCACCATATTGTTATCTATGTCTATGAGTTTTTGTTTGTTCATTTGTTGCTTTTAGTTTTATAGCCCACATATGAGTGAAATTCTATGGTTCTTGACTTTTTTCTGTGTGACTTATGTCCCTTAGCATGATATCCCCAAGATCTATACATGTTGTCATGTATTTTATCTTTTTTTATGTCTGAGTAGTATTACATTGTGTATACATATCACATCTTCTTTAACAAATCATCTATCAAAGGATAGTTTGGTGGTTTCCACATCTTGGCCACCATGAATAATGCTCCAATGCACATAAGGGTGCATATGAGGGGGGACTCAAAAACTGAAATTTTCTTCTGGATGGTGGTCCCCTTATAGTACAGAGTGAGTGTTCGAGGAACCCATCTGTATCATTGTACCAGCTGGTGTTGTTGTGAGAGGCTGCATTCAGCTCCCGTGAATTTTTTTTGAAGATTTTTTAGTGCATTTGCTCATTTCATGATGGATGATTTATGACTGCACCTGCCCATGCCACACTGAATGTTCAGTGTGGCATGGGCAGGTGAATGACCCTATGCCCCACCCTCCCTATTCACCCCATCTTACCCTGGGTGACTTTTTTGTTTCTCCACATGGAAAAAGTTCTCAAAGGGAGACATTTTGCTGATGTGGAAGATGTAAAACAAAAAAACACCAAAAGCACTAAAAGTCATCAAAATTGACAAGTTCAAAATTGTTTTTGAGCATTAGAAAGAACATCTCGATAGGTGTATTGTATCAAATGGATAGTGCTTTGAAGGTAATTGAAGTTTAAGTACACAATTTTTTAATAAATATATTTCATTTTAGGGGGATCTCCCCTCATATATCTTTGTGAATTCAAATTCACATATCTTTCATATATCTTTCCAATTCTAAGGACAATACCCAAGAGAGGGATTGCTGGTTCACATGGCAACCCTATTCTTAATTTTTCGAGGAACCCCCATACTGTTTTTCAGTGTAGCTGTAATGTACTGTACCAATGTACATTTTCATCAGCAATGAATGAGGGTTCCTTTTTCTTTACAAGCTCTCCAAAACTTGTTATTACCTGTTTTGATGGTAATAAACATTCTAAGGGGTATATTTTACTGTACTTATAATTTGCATTTCCCCAATGGCTAGCGAAGTTGAGCATCTTTTCAAACATCTATTGGCCATTTGTGTGTCATCTTGGGAAAAGTGTCTGTTCAGGATATTACCCACTTTTAAACTGGATTATTGGTGTTGAGTTGTGTAAGTTCTTTACATAATTTGGATATTAACCTCTTGTTGGGGCTGTTGTTTGCATGTATCTTCTTCCATTCATCTGGTTGCCTTTTTGCTTTGTTGATGGTTTCCTTTATTGTGTATCAGCTTTTTAGTTTGATATAGTCCCATTCATTTGTATATGCCTTTACATTCCTTGCTTTTGAGGTCATATTCATAAAATCCTCTCTAAGACCAAGGTTCATAAGTTTAGTACTTATGTTTTCTTCTTTGTGATTTATTGTTTCAGGTCTTATATTTAGATCTTTGATCCATTTTTAGTTAATTTTTGTACATGGGGACAAACAGTAGTCTAGTTTCATACCTTTACATGTATCTTTCCAATTTTTCCAGCATCGATTGTTGAGAAGGCTTGCTTTTCCCCATTGTATGTTTCTGACTCCTTTGTTTAAAATTATTTGCTCATATACATGTGGGTTTATTTCTGGGTTGCCCATTTTGTTACATTGGGCATTGTGTCTGTTTTATTTTAAGACTATTTTTATTCTGTTTTGGGGAGATCATTTGAATTTGGGAGAAGTTAACCCAGAATTGCCCCCATTTCTGCCTTTTAAGAAACTTTGGAAGATACTTGCTTTTATACCAGCACCAGTATCCATAAAGTGTGCATGGGATTCCTGAAATATTCCCAGGTTCATGGCAGGGCCAAGAAATAGGGGAGAAGCTGGAGGAGCTGAACATCCCAGCCATACTGGTACTGTGATTCCCAGAGTCTGGACACTTACAGCAGGATGCTGGCATCTCCACATATATATATCTGTACACAGAAGATGTTATATTGAGACTCCAGGTTAGAAATATTCCTTCACAAAACTAATATTACCTCAGCTTTTCATTTTAGAATCATCCTCCTCCTCAACCTAGATGTTGATTCCTCCTGTCTCTCACAACTAAGTGGTACCCTCTCATCATCTCCTGGAAACACAAAACTATTTCATGCATCTTATAAACACCCTGCTCTAGACATCTTCCTTGCAGGCTTGCTTCTGTTCCATCCATATCAGAATTAAACTCATCTCTTCCAATGTATTGTGGCCATTAGACTTTTTAAAAACAAAATCCAGTAGGATATTTGACTATACCAAATTATTTTTCTCTAAAAGAAGGCGATAATGGACATTTCCTATATGTCAAGAGATATTTTTAGAAAAACAGTATGACAGTTTCCTGAATGAATGTTGCCCAGAATCTATCTGCCAGTGTGCTAAGGAGACATTTCCTAATCACAGTGCTGGACTCAGTACATGCATGACCAATGAAAGATGAGTGATTCAAGAAAAAAATATAAAAATTAAGGATATCTGACAATTTTTACCAATTGGCCCAGTATAGAAGACAATTTAATTTGCTTGAAGGTGGCTTTTTATTTGTCGATGTGGGTGAGAGAGATCAGGTCCAGTGGTTGGTATGTAACGTGCATGAGACATACATAATCATCAGCTGAGGTCACATAAAGGCTTCATTTAAAACACCCTTCCTTTGTTTAGAAAGTCTATGGAAAGTTCCATTAATTACTCACTTTTTGTGGAACTAGAAACTACATTCTGAAAAGGTGACTGACTGGCCTACTGGGGACACTGAAGATTTTGAGAGTACAAAAGTGACAGTGGGAGGTCAAAATATAATCCAAAATAAGATTATATGTGCTAAGCACTTAAAACCAAACAAAAAAAGAAGGCTTAAAAAAATCTCAGGTTCGACTTTTAGAGGAAATGGCATTGGACCATTATGCTTTGAACATGCCTATCTCTCAACTCAAGTGCATAACTAAGATAAAATATTATAAAATTAAAAATTAAAAAGACATGCTCAAAAACATGACAGGCATCTCCATAGAACAACACAAACACAGAAATGCAAATAAATAAGCAGATGTCAAGCAGGAGACCTGCTGGACCTGAGGTGTAGAAAAAGATAAAGGTGGGGAGGAATTCATATTCTGTGACTAACAAGCTGAAAATACTACCACCACCATCCCCAATATACACACACACACACATGAAGAAGAACAGCAGAGATAAGCTCACTGGCAAAAAACAGAAAACTGAATCAGATCATCTCTGCCTTAAACAGAAAGCTGAAAAAGTTGTTGTTCACATTGTTCTAGGGATGAAGAAGAGGTTAACAATCAAGATTTAAGAGAAGCATCTCGTTGACTTCTTATTCCCAAGGGAATGGGAACCCCAAATTAATATAAAACAGTGCTCTCATATAGGGGCTACTAGGAGGAAAAAGGGAGGAACTACCAAACCACTAGACACTAAGTGATAATAAACACAGGGAGAGAGAAAGCAAAAGGCAAAAGTTCTTATTCAAGGTGAACCAGAAAACTAAAATCCCAATGGACATGAGGAAAAATAATAATAAAAATGGCCAGTAAAATAGATCATATCAGATTTTTTCTACCCCAAACAAAATGAAAATAAGAAAAAATCTAAAAATGACATTAAAATACAATTATGGTTCTGGGGAAAAAATGTAGTGGTGGCAAAACACTGATTTCATTGCAACAACTTAAAAATCAGATAAATTGCAAAACCTAATGATTCTAAAGTTTGGAGAGTTGTAGAAACAAAGAATTACATGAACTAAAATTTCACAGAAGAGAAAGGGTTTCTGATATGAGTATCAGTTATTGCTTTTTTCCCTCTGGGTGCATTTGCTGATTTTGGATTTGGTTAAGAATTCCACCTAGTGAACAGAAGAAGATTTGATAGAGGAAAGAGAAATGAACAAAGGTATGAAGTTTACATAGGGATGATGTGAAAACTTGGAAAACTCTGGAGCTATTGTAACAAAACTGGCTTTCCCCATGGTTCATTTTCAAAATTTAGTGCCGGGGGTGGGGAGGGAGAAAAAGGAAAAAAGGGAAGTCCCCGTGAAATAGTGACAGCAAATTTTTTAAAAGTCAGGAACAACACAAAGATGCCTGCCATCATTCTCTACATTGCACAGTAATATTAATGGAGAAAAAGACAAAAATAGATTGAGTGCTATAAGATTTTAAACAGATTTTTTGAAATATAAATGACAAGATAAACTGCACATATCTAACATGTACAATTTGCTAAGTTTTTTAAGACTCATTTAATTATTGTTCAAGTACAGTTTTCTGTCTTTTACTCCCAAACCAGCACACTCCCCTCCTAGTACTCCCCACCTCCCTCCCATTACCACCCCCCACATTAGTTTTTCTCCATGTGTCCTTTATACTTGTTCCTGTGAGCCCTCACCCTTTTTCCATGAAATTCTCTCCCCTCTACCCTCTCCCCTCTGGTCCCTGGCAGCCTCTCCTGTATTTCAGTGTCTTTGGTCATATTTTGCTTGTTTGTTTGTTTTGTAGTTTAGGTTCCTGTTAAAGGTGAGATCATATGGTATTTGTCTTTCAACACCTGGCTTCTTTCACTCAGCATAATGCTTTCCACTTCAATCCATGCTGTTGCAAAGGGTAGTAGTTCCTTCTTTCTTCCTGTAGCATAGAATTCCATTGTGTAAATGTACCATAGCTTTTTGATCCAGTCATTTACCGATGGGCACCTAGGTTGCTTCCAACTCTTGGCTATCATAAATTGTGCTGCTATGAACATCGAGGTGCATAGGTTTTTTGGATTGGTGTTTCAGGGTTCTTTTTTTAAAATTTTTATTTAACTCTTGTTCAAGTACAGTTTTCTTACTTGTAGTCCCAGCCCTGGCCCCCGCCCAGTGGCCCCATCTCCCTCCCATATCTGCCCCCCACCTTAGTTATTGTCCATGTGTCCTTTATACTTATTCATGTGAGTCCTTCCCCTTTTCCCCTATGATTCTCTCCCCTCTCCCCTCTGGACCCTGTCAGCACCTTCTGCATTACATTGCCTTTGGTTACATTTTGCTTGCTTCTTTGTTTTGTTGTTTAGAATCCTGTTAAAGGTGAGATCATATGGCATTTATCTTTCACTGCCTGGCTTACTTCGCTCAGCATAATGCTTTCCAGTTCCATCCATGATGTTGCAAAGGGTAGGAGCTCCTTCTTCCTTTCTGCAGCATAGAATTCCATTGTGTAAATGTACCATAGGTTTTTGATCCAGTCATTTACTGATGGGCATTTAGGTTGCTTCCAACTCTTGGCTATCATAAATTGTGCTGCTATGAACATTGGGGTGCATAGGTTCTTTTGGATTGGTGTTTCAGGATTCTTAGGATATACTCCTAGCAGTGGAATTGCTGGGTCAAAAGGCACGTTCATTTTTAGTTTTCTTAGAAAATTCCATACTGTTTTCCATAATGGTTGTACCAGTCTGCAATCCCACCAACAGTGAACTAGGGTCGCTTTTCCCCACAACCTCTCCAACACTTGTTGTTTGTTTCTTTGTTCATGGTAGCCATTCTGACTGGTGTTAAGTGGTATCTCATTGTGGTTTTGATTTGCATCTCTCTGATAGCTAGCAATATTGAGCATGTTTTCATGTGTCCCTGGATCCTCTGTATGTCCTCCTTGCAGAAGTGTCTGTTCAAGTCCTTTGCCCATTGTTTAATTGGGTTGCTCGTCTTCTTTGAGTAGAGTTCTGTGAGTTCTTTGTGTATTTTGGAGATTAAACCTTTGTCTGAGGTGTCATTGGCAAATATGTTTTCCCAAGCTGTTGCTTTTCTTTTTATCTTGATACAGAATCTTTAAATTTTGATGAGATCTCATTTGTTTATTCTTTCCGTTATGACCCTTGTTCTAGGGGACGTATCAGTAAAAATATTGCTGCGTGGAATATCTGAGATTTTCTTGCCAATGCTCTCCTCCAGAGCTTTAATGGTTTCTCGGCTTATATTTAAGTCTTTTATCCACCTTGAATTTATTTTGGTGTATGGTGTAAGTTGGTGCTCGAGTTTCATTTTTTTGCATGTAGCTGTCCAGTTCTCCCAACACTATGTGTTGAAGAGGCTATCTTTACTCCATTTTATGTTGCTGCCCACTTTGTCGAATATTGATTGACTGTAGAGAGTTGGGTTTATTTCTGGGTTCTCTATTCTGTTCCATTCGTCTATGTGCCTATTTTTATGCCAGTGCCAGGCTGTTTTGATTACAGTGGCCTTGTAATACAGTTTGATATCAGGTATTGTGATCCCTTCTACTTGTTCTTCTTACTCAAAATTGCAGCTGCTATTTGGCGTCTTTAGTGGTTCCACATAAATTTTTGAAGTGTTTGTTCTATGTCTGTGAAATATGCCATTGGCACTTTAATAGGTATTGCATTGAATCTGTAAATTGCTTTGGGTAGTATGGACATTTTGATGATGTTAATTCTTCCAATCCATGAACACGGTATATGTTTCCATTTGTTTGTGTCTTCCTTGATTTCTTTCTTCAGCATTGTGTAGTTTTCTGCATACAGGTCTTTAACTTCCTTGGTTAGGTGTATTCCCAGATATTTTATTTTTCTTTTTGCTATATCGAATGGGATTTTTTTCTTGATTTCTGCCTTTGCTGTTTCATTGTTAGTATACAAAAATGCCTTTGATTTCTGGCTATTGACTTTGTATCCCGCTATTTTGCCAAATTTATAATTAGTTCGAGCAGTTTTTTTGGTAGAGTCTATAGGATTTTCCATGTACACTATCATGTCATCTGCAAACAATGACAGTTTTGTTTCCTCCTTTCCAATTTGGATGCCTTTTATTTCCTTTTCTTGTCTGATTGCTGTGGCTAGAACTTCTAATAGTATATTGAATAGAAGTGGTGAAAGTGGACAACCTTGTCTTGTTCCCTATCTTAGTGGAAAAGCTTTTAGTTTTTGTCCATTGAGTATGATTTGGCTGTAGGTCTTTCATATATGGCCTTTATTATATTGAGAAATGCTCCCTCTATTCCCACTTTGCTCAGTATCTTTATCATAAATGGGTGTTGTACCTTATCAAAAGCTTTTTTGTTCAGTACCTTTATCATAAATGGGTGTTGTACCTTGTCAAAAGCTTTTTCCACATCTATCGATATGATCATGTGGTTTTGTGTTTGCTTTTGTTTATGTGGTGTATTACAGTTACTGATTTACGAATATTGAACCATCCTTGTATCCCTGGGATAAACCCCACTTGGTCATGGTGTATGATCATTTTGATGTATTGTTGGATGCGATTTGCCAATGTTTTATTGAGGATTTTAGCGTCTATGTTCATCAGCGATATTGGCCTGAAGTTTTCTTTCTTTGTTGTGTCTCTATCTGGTTTTGGAATTAGGATGATGCTGGCTTCATAAAAAGAGTTGGGGAGTTTTCCCTCCTTTTGGATTTTTTGAAATAGTCTGTGAAGAATAGGGGTTAGTTCTTCCTTAAAAGCTTTGTAGAATTCTCCTGTGAAACCATCTAGTCCAGGACATTTGTGTGATGGGAGTTTTTTTATTATTACTTCAATTTCATCTGCTGTTATTGGTCTGTTCAGGCTTCCTGCTTCTTCTTCATTGAGTTTTGGAAGATTATATTTTTCTAGAAATTTGCCCATTTCACCCGGGGTTTCCAATTTCTTGGCATACAGTTCTTCATAGTAATTTCTTGTAATCCTTTGTATTTCTGAAGTGTGAGTTGTAATCTCTCCTCTTTCATTTCTGATTGTGTTTATTTGGGTCTTCTCTCTTCTTTTCTTGATGAGCCTATTTAATAGCTTGTCTATTTTGTTTATCTTTAAAAAAACCCAGCTCCTGGATTCATTGATCCTCTGAATTGTGCTTTCAGTCTCTATGTTATTTAATTCTGCTCTGATCTTCGTCATTTCCTTCCTTCTAGTTGTTCTGGGCTATCTTTGTTGTTGTTCCTCGAGTCCTTGCAGGCATGGGGTTAGGTTGCTTGTTTGAAATGTTTCTATTTTCTTTAGGTAAGCCTGTATTGCTGTGAACTTCCCTCTTAAGACTGCCTTTGCTGTGTCAAATAAGTTTTGGGTTGTTTTGAGTTCATTTTCATTTGTTTCCAGAAATGTTTCGATTTCTCCCCTGATTTCATTCTTGACCCATTTGTTGTTTAATAGCATGTCATTTGGTCTCCATGATTTTGGTTTTGGGTTTTTTTTCCTTGGGGTTGTTTTTCAATTTCAGTCCCTTTTGGTCAGAGAAAATGCTTGATACGATTTCAATTTTCTTGAATTTGTTGAGGCTCATTTTGTCTCATATTGTGTGATTTATCTTGGAAAATATTCCATGTGTATTTGAAAAGAACATGTATTTAGTTTCTTTCGGATTAAGGGCTCTCTATAGATATCAGTCAAGTCCATTTCATCTAGGGTGTCATTTAATGCTGCAATATCTTTGTTGATATTTTGTTTGGAAGATCTGTCCATTTTTGACAGTGGGGTGTTAAAATCCCCTACTATAATTGTGTTGCTGTCAATAACTTTCTTGAAGTACTCTAAGATTTTTTTTTATATATACTGGTGTGCTCCTATGTTGAATGCATGTATATTTACAATGTTAATGTCTTCCTGGTGGATCTTCCCTTGAGAAATATGAAGTGACCTTCTGGGTATCTCTTTATGGCCCTGTTTTTGAAGTCTATTTTGTCTAATATGAGAATTGCTATCCTGGCTTTTTTTTCTTGTCTATTTGCTTGGAAAATTTGTTTCCATCCTTTCACTTTTAGTCTGTGTAGGACTTTTGTCCTGAGGTGGGTTTCTTATAGACAGCATATTTGTGGGTCATGCTTTCTTACCAATTCAGCTATTCTGTGTTTTGTAAAAGGCAAAAGCTTTATGTGACCTGAAGAGAAACCAGAGTATTATTCTCTGTGTTTTGATTGGAGCATTTAATCCATTTACGTTTAAGGTTATTATTGATAGGTACTTATTCATTGCCATTTTTGTACCTGTGCTTCTCTGTGTCTCTCTTTTTTTCCTTCCCTTTCTTAGAGCAGTTTCTTTAGCATGTCTTGCAGACCTAATCTGATGGAGGTATAATTTTTTAGACTTCTTTTGTCTGAGAAGCCTCTTATTTGGCCTTCTATCTCGATTGAGAGCCTTGCTAAGTAAAGTAGCCTTGGTTGCAGGCCTCTGGTTCTCATTACTTAGAATATTTCTTGTCATTCTTTTCTGGCTTAGAGCATTTCCATTGATAAGTCAGCTGCTAACCTTCTTTGGTCTCCCTTGTGTCTTACTTCCTGTTTCTCCCTTGCTGCCTTTAAGAATCGCTGTCTTGGAATTTTGCCATTTTAATGATGATATTTCTTGACGTGGGCCTCTTTGAGTTCCTCTTGATTGGGACTCTGTGATTCCTGGAGTTGTGTGGTTTTTTTCTCACATCAAATTAGGGAAGTTTTCAATCATTACTTTTTCAAGTAGGTTTTCTATCCCTTGTTTTTCTCTCCTCCTTCTGGTATCCCTATTATTTGAATACTATTACATTTCATATTCTCTTGCATTTCTCTTAATCCCTCTTCATTCTTTCTGAGCCTCTTTTCCTTTTCTTGCTCTTTCTGGGAGTTTTTTCCTACTTTGTCCTCCAACTCGCTGATCCGATCTTCTGCTTCATCTATCCTGCTTTTGATTGCTTCTACTGTGTTCTTCAGTTCAAAAATTGTATTCTTCCTTTCCTCTTGGCCTTTGCTGATAGTCTCTATTTTCTTTTTCATGTTGATAGAGTTTGTGGTGAGTTCATTGTAACTCCCCCATAGTTACTTGTAGGTCATTGTGAGTTCTTTGAATTTCCTGATAACCAGTGCTTTGAATTCAATATCTTATAGTTGACTTGCCTCTATTTCATCTAACATTCTTTCTGAGGCTTTCTCCTTTTCTTTCATTTGGGGATTGTTTCTTTGTGTTCCCATTGTTTGTGAGACTCTTCTTGTTAGCCTCAACTTCTTAAATTGATCTGCTCTTACTCCCTGGTTTTATGGTGTGAACTTCTGTGGTAGAATACCTGTGAAATTCAGTGGTGCAGTCTTCTACAGGTATCTTGATGTTATTTGTTTCCACCTACTTCTCTTTTCTGTGTGTGTGTACAGTTGGAGGGGGAGGCAAAATGATTTATGACAGCAGGAGAGTACTTTATGACATTTACAGTCACACTCAGTAGAGAAGAGATAGAAGATCTTTAGGCTACATATAGTGTTAACCATAATCTTCAACCCAACTTGCCACTTTTGGACCAAAGATAAGTTTATCTTTATGGACCAAAGATAAGTTTCTTGGGGAGGGAAGGCTTGTGAGTTGGATCTAGAAAGCAATGAGGTTGAGGGTGGTCAGATTTTTAGGTAAAGTGAGAGTAAAGAAGAGTCAATAAGTGTAGTGTGTGAGCAAATAGAGTTAATCACTACAATAATGGAATTCAGGAACCTGTAAAGTCGGCTAAAATCCAGGAGATGTGTTGTGAAGTATTTACAGTTGTGTAGAACAGATATTATTTACAATAATATTAGAGCAACAGTCATATGACAGACTCTATATGATCTGTCTGAATAGGGGGTATAGAGCTTTGGGTAGTGTGCTAAAGGAAAACAAGTGGCATGAAGTATAGAAAATTAGCAATACACTGTGGAGGAGAGAACAGGGGAAACCTGTCAAATAATACAATATAACCAGCCAAAACTAAGAAGCCTATACAGAAAGAGGAGCAATACAAATATATTATTAAAATTTAAAAGAAGTGAGAATAATGAAAAAATAATACAAATGTGCAGCAACTTGCAGCTTCTCTGCTATAGCAAAGTGAAATTTGTCTCTCTGTCTCTATTGTTGGGATGCCGCCTCTTTGGGTCCCACTCTGGTCTTTTCGTGGTTCCCAGTTGTTTGCGTCACTTGTGAGTAAAAGAAAACAAAACAACAAACAAAAAAAAGGCAGGAGAAAGGTGGAAAAGGCGATAAGTTTGGAAAGAAAGGAAGAAGGACTAAAACAGGAAAAGGGAAAGGAGAGGAACAAACTATTGTAAGATAAAACAATAATAAAATTTAAAAAATAAGATTATAAAAAAGGAAAAAAAAGTTTCTAAATGAAAAAAAAAATCCCTTGTTGGTTTCAAACTGTCCAAATCGGTTTTTCTGGTTGCAGCAGGCTGTGGATTGATTGGTGCAGTCTTTCTGAGAGTGCTTTCCCAAGAGCTAGCCTGTCCATGGTGCATGCGCCAGCCAGGCTGTAGGACTTGGGTGCAGGCACGCTGCCTGGGTCCTGTGGTATCTTACACAGTCCTTCCCAGTTTGTGGCAGGACTCAGGTGCTTCTGCCCCTCCTCTGGATCGCAGACAGGCTGGGTGGGAAGCAAGCCAAGCTGCTATCTCAGGAGAACACCTCAGTCCACATTCCCCAAAAAAACTTCTCCGGAAAGCCTGCCCCTCAGCCCAGTCCAATCCCCAGCCAGACCAGTGATGACAGTGAACCTCTCAATTCTCCTGGGCTGGTGGGCTGGTGACCACAGAGTCCCCAGTTGAATATGGCCCATTGTCCTTGTTAGCCTCTCTGTATACTCAAGCAGACAGGTCTCTGCCCAGTGTTGCCCAACCTTGCTCAGACGCGGAGGGAGGGAGCTGATGACCCAGCTCTCTCCCAAGGACCCTGTAGCAGGCTCAAGACTCCCAAAGAGTCTGCTGTAGACCTGCCAGGTGCTGGGCTCCCTAAGGGGCTCCCTAAGAGTCCTCAGTGGCAGATGCCCCTGCCACTGGTTGCATTCTGGGGCCTCTGGACTGAGTGCGGTGGCGGCACCGAGGCCATTAGGCGCTGGTCAAGGGCAAAGGCCCCCTCCACTGCTCCTCTTGTGGAGGTCCCCGAGACCCCACTGGCCTGCAGCTGTCTGGTCCCTCCGTCACAATCTCTGGTCTCTATTTTCATAAATGCTGGGGAACTGTTGGTTGATTGATCTGTTTCTCAGTAGATCTGCCAGGATTTTCTCCCATGGGTACAGGAACTGGAATCACTCCATCCTACTCCATCACCATCTTCCTTCCACTAATTTGCTAAGTTTTGACATATGCTGACACTCAGGAAACCATCACCTTGATAAAAAAGTAAATATATCCATCACCCCTAAACATTTCCTCATATCCCTTTGTAACCCCTGCCTTTACCCCTCCTAGACCCTACATCCAGCCCCATGTAACCACTGATTTGATTTCTGCCACAATAGATTATGTTTCATTTTATAGTATTTTATATGAATAGACTCATATAGCATACACTCTTTTTTGTCTAAATTCTTTCTGTCAGTACAATGGTTTTTGATATTCATTCACATTTTTACATGTATCAGGCATTCATTGCTTTTTATGGTTGAGTAGCATTCCATCATATGGATATATCCCAATTTGTTTATCTACTACTTTTTCTTAGACATTTGGGTTGTATCCAGTTTTAAGCTATTGCAGCAAAGGCTCCTATGATCTATATATTAAATATAATCCTAATCAAAATTTCAGCAAGCTTCTTCTTTACACAAATAGACAAGCTGATTCTAATTATATGGAAATACAAATTACGTAAATTAGTCAAAGCAATATTTAAAAAGAGAAAAGTTGGAGGACTAATTGGTTTCAAAATTAAATATAAAACTACAATAATCAAACCAATATGGCTTTAACAAAAACATAGGCACGTAGATTGATGAACAGAATTGTGAGTTCAGAAATAAGTATCACATTCATGGTCAATTTTCAACAAAGTGCCCAGGCAATCTAATGAAGGGAAAGAAAATCTTTTCAGTAAATGGTGCTGGAAGAATCATATAAATACATGCAAAAAAGAACAAAGAAAGAAAGAGAATTTATTACTTGATGGCAAAAATTAACTCAAAATAAATCTTAGGCCTACAAGTAAAATCAGCTAAAACTATGAAATTAAGCTTCAAGAAGGAAACAGAAGAATAACCTTGGTAACCTTGGGTCTGCAAAGATTTTTTAAATGCAACAAAAAATCTGAACTAAAAATATCAGTGTCTAGGACTTCATCAAATTAAAATTCTCTTCAAAAAACACTAAGAAAGTGAAAAAATAAGCCACAGACTTGGAGAAAATAGTTACTAAATATCTACCTAACAAAGGACTTTTATTTTACATATATAAAAATGTTATAGCCCTGGCTGGTGTAGCTCAGTGGATTGAGCGCAGGCCTGCGAACCACACGATCACGGTTCGATTCCCAGTCAGGGCACGTGCCTGGGTTGCAGGCCAGTTCCCAGCAGGGGACTCACGAGAGGCAACCATACATGATATTTCTCTCCTTCTCTCCTTTCCTTCCCCTCTAAAAGATAAATAAATACAATCTTTTTTAAAAAGTTAAAGTTTAAAAAAATGTTACAAATTAATTTTAAGAAGACAAGCAATCACATTTCTAAAGCTGGGCAAAAGATGTGAACACAGAATTCAACAAATGAAACATTAGGATGACAAATAAGTGCATGAAAAAGTACACAACCTCATAAGGCATTAAGGAAATGCAAGTTAAAATAAAATAAAATACTATACACTGACTAGAATGTCTAAAATTTTAAAAGGCTGAACATATCAAGTGTTAACAATGAAGTCAAACAATGGGAATGTTTCTACACTACTAGATGGCGTAGTTGAGAAATTATGTACCTATTTCAAAACTGATTGGCAGTTTCTCAAAAAGTGCAACATACAAGGGGACCCCCAAAAAGAATTTATACAAAAATTGCATATTTATTCTTACGTGTTTAAACTTCAGTCACCTTTAAAGCAATCTCCATTTGATGCAATACACCTATCAAGCCATTCTTTCCACTGCTTAAAAGAGTTTTTTAATTAATTCTTGTTCAAGTACAGTTTTCTGTCTTATATTCCCAGCCCTGCTCCCCCCAGTGCTCCCCACCTCCCTCCCATTTCTTCCCCCCACCTTAGTTATTGTCCATGTGTCCTTTATACTTGTTCCTGTGAGTCCTTCCCCTCTTCTCCCGTGATTCTCTCCCCTCTGGACCCTGTCAGCCTGTTCCGTATTTGAGTGTCATTGGTCATATTTTGCTTGCTTGTTTGTTTTGTTGTTTAGATTCTTGTTAACGGTGATATCATATGGTATTTGTCTTTCACCGCCTGGCTTATTTCGCTCAGCATAATGCTTTCCAGTTCCATCCATGATGTTGCAAAGGGTAGGAGCTCCTTCTTCCTTTCTGCAGCATAGAATTCCATTGTGTAAATGTCCCATAGGTTTTTGATCCAGTCATTTACTGATGGGCATCTAGGTTGCTTCCAACTCTTGGCTATCTTGAATTGTGCTGCTATGAACATTGGGGTGCATAGGTTCTTTTGGATTGGTGTTTCAGGGTTCTTAGGATATACTCCCAAGAGTGGAATTGCTGGGTCAAAGGGCACATTCATTTTTAGTTTTCCTAGAAAATTCCATACTGTTTTTCATAGTGGTTGTACCAGTCTGCAATCCCACCAACAGTGAATTAGGGTCCCCTTTTTCCCACAACCTCTGCAGTACTTGTTGTTTGTTTCTTTGTTCATGGTAGCCATTCTGACTGGTGTTAAGTGGTATCTCATTGTGGTTTTAATTTGCATCTCTCTGATAACTAGCGATATCGAGCATCTTTTCATGTGTCTCTGGATCCTCTGTATGTCCTCCTTGGAGAAATGTCTGTTCAAGTCCTTTGCCCATTGTTTAATTGGGTTGCTTGTCTTCTTTGAGTGGAGTTGAGTGAGTTCTTTGTATATTTTGGAGATTAAACCTTTGTCTGAGGTATCATTGGCAAATATGTTTTCCCAAGCTGTTGCTTCTCTTTTTATCTTGATACTGTTTTCCTTAGCCATGCAGAAGCTTTTAATTTTGATGAGGTCCCATTTGTTTATTCTTTCCTTTATGTCCCTTGCTCTAGGGGACGTATCAGTAAAAATCTTGCTGCATGGAATATCTGAGATTTTCTTGCCAATGCTCTTCTGTAGGGCTTTAATGGTTTCTCGGCTTATATTTAAGTCTTTTATCCATCTCGAATTTATTTTGGTGTATGGTGTAAGTTTTTTAACTTGTTGATTTTGATGCTTTTTAGTGCTCTGACATTTTTTGTTTCACTTCTTCCACATTGGCAAAACATTTCCCTTTGAGAACTTTTTCCATCTGGAGTGAAAAAAAAGCATTGCTTTGGGTGAGATGGGGTGAATAGAGAGGGTAGGACATGGGGTCATGCTCTTTTTGTTAAAAACTGCTGAACACTGAGGACACACTGTAAGCAGGAGCCATCATAAATTGCCCATCTTGAAATGGGCCTATGTGTTGAAAGAATCTTCAAAAAAAATTTCACGGAAGCAAAATGCAGCCTCTCACAACAACACCAAGTGGTACACTGATACACATGGGTTCCTAGAACACTCACCTAATAAGAAAAGCCTGTACTTCAAGGGGACCGCCCTTCAGAAGATAACTCTGTTTTTCAGGCCTCTCCTTGTACATATAACCAGTCATCCTACACTTTACTTAAGAGAAATGAAAGCTTTTGTCATACCAAATGTATGTTTTTTAATTTTTTCAATTAAAGTTGACATTCCAAATTATATTGGTTTCAGGTGTACAGCATAGTGGTTAGACATTTATGTATCTTATGAAAGGATTCCCATCAATAAGTCTTAAGACTAACCTTGCACCATACACTGTTATTACATTACTGACTATATTATCTATGACATCTTGCTGACTATTTTATGACTGCCAATTTGCACTTTTGAAGTATTTTTTATTCATTATGCTATTACAGTTGTCCTATTTTCCCCCTCCATCCCCATCTGCCCTGCACCCTCTTCCCAGCAGCAATCCCCCCATTAGTTTATGTTCATGGGTGATACATATAAGTTCTTTGGTTTCTCCATTTCCCATACTATTCTTAACCTGACCCTGTCTAATCTCTACCTACCAATTATGCTTTTTATTCCCTGTATCTTTTTCCCCATTCTCCCTCTTCCACTTCTCCATTGATAACCCTCCCTGTGATCTCCAATTCTGTGATTCTGTCCCTGTTCTAGTTGTTTGCTTAGTTTGTTTTTGTTTTTTAGGTTCAGTTGTTGATAGTTGTGAGTTTGTTGTCATTTTACTATTCATAGACTTCATATTCTTTTTCTTAGATAATTCTGCTTAACATTTCATATAATAAGGGCTTGGTGATTATGAACTCCTTTAACTTGACCTTATCTGGGAAGCACTTTATCTGCCTTTCTATTCTAAATGATAGCTTTGCTGGATAGAGTAATCTTGGAGTAATCATGACTTTGAATATTTCTTTACAGCCCCTTCTTGCCTGAAAGATTTCTTTTGAAAAATCAGATGATAGTCTTATGGGAACTCCTATGTAGGCAACTGCCTCTTTTTTGTCTTGCTGTTTTAAGATTCTCTCCTTATATTTAATCTTGGATATTTTAATTATGATGTGTCTTGGTGTGTTTTTCCTTGGGTCTAACTTCTTTGGGACTCCCTGAGCTTCCTGGACTTGCATATTTATTTCCTTCAGCTGATTGGGAAAGTTTCCCTTCATTATCTTTTAAATAAGTTTTTAATTTCTTGTTCTACCTCTTCTCCTGGCACCCCTATGAGTTGGATATTGGAGCATTTAAAGTTGTCCCAAATGTTCCTAAGCCTGTCTTTATTTTTTTTTATTTATGTATTTTTAGAGAGAGAAGAAGGGAAGGAGAAAGAGAGGGAGAGAAATGTCAGCATGTGGTTGTCTCTCTCGCACCTCTTACTGAGGACCTGGCCTGCAACCCAGGCATATGTCCTGACTGGGAATAGAACCAGAAACCTTCAATTTGCTGGCCAGTGCTCAATCCACTGAGCCATACCAGACAGGGTTTTGTTCATTTTTTAAAAATTCTTGTTTATTCATTTGTTCTGTTTGAGTGTTTATTTCTTCTGTCTGTTCCAAAACTTTTATTTGAGTCCAGGTTTCCTTCTTTTCACTGTTGATTCCCTGTATATATATTTTTATTTCACTTTGCATAGCCTTTACTTTTTTCTCTATTTTGCAACCATACTCAGCCATTTCTGTGAACGTCCTGATTTCCAGTGTTTTGAACTCTGCATCTGATAGGTTGGCTATCTCCTCATTGCTTTTTTTTTTTTTTTTTTAGTTTTGATCTGTTCTTTCATTTAGACCATATTTTTGTCTTGGCATACCTGTTACATTGTAAGGGGCAGAGGATTAGGTATTCACCAGAGTGGTGCAACCTACTTCACTGTGTTGTGATGCTGTATGAGGGGGAAGAGTCAGAGAGGGAACAATGCCACTTGTTTGGCTCTTGCACAGGTTTCAGTCACTTCCTCCACAATACCTGAGTGAATTGAGCCCTTTAAGGAGCTGCCTTCATGTTGATCTCCAGGTGGGTTGGTGTGTGTAAGATCTAGGACTGTGTGGGCTCCTCCATTGGACTGGCAGTTTCTCCTGCTTCAGCAATTCCCACAGATTTTTGCAGCCAGAGGTTTCAAAGCTTTCTTTTCCTATGCTGGACCCATGGGTTTCATGGTCTGTCTTGCTCCTCAGTTGTTTATCCAGGGAATACCTAGTCCACCAGCTGCCAATTTGTTGGTGTGGCCTCTCTGCTCTGGCTGCCTGTCTCTTCCTCTCCTACCAGTCTGAATGAATGTTTCTTCTTTAACTCCCTGGCTGTTGAATTTCCATACACTTTTAATTTTCTGGCAGTTCTGGTTATTTTTGTTTTAAAATCAGTTGTTATTTTCTCTTTTGATTGTGTGAGGAAGCAAAAAATATCTATTTGTTCTTCCATCTTGGCCAGAAGCCCAATCTGTTCTTCTTCATCCCTTCACCTTTTGCATCCAGTCCTCCAACCCCCTTATCATCTTGCCATTGTCAATTTGTTGAACCAAATATTTGTACATGAATAATCACACTTCATTTGCAATAGTGAAACACTGTAAGAATTTGAGATGAATGAACTAGAGTTTATATTTATATTGTATCTAGTTAGAAAATCAAAGTTTTGAAGCAGTAAGAGAGCTCATTAAGATTTCTAGATTTAGAAAAATGGCAGTGGAGTAGGCCGGAGCGACTCCAGTTCTCCTACACCTGGGAGAAAATCCTGGCAGATTTACAGAAGAACAGCGCAATCAATTCCCCAACCAACAATTCCCCAGCATTTATGGAAATAAGAGACCAGAGATAGTGATGAACCAGACAGCTAGAGGTCGTTGGGGTCTCAGGGACGCGAGTAAGGACGGAGGCGGCCAGACCGGCGGGAGCCATTAGCCAGCGAGTAAAGACCTCAGAGCCTTGGCTGCCTCAGCGGTCGGGGGCCCAGAGGCTTCCTCCTGCGCCCAGCGACAGGGGCATCTGACACAGAGGACTCATTGGGACCCTGGCACCTGTGAGTAAAGACAAAAGCGGCAGCGGCAGGGCCGGCTGCCCTCGGAAGCCAGGCACCCCAGAGTAAAGTCAAAAGCAGCAGCAGCGAACCAGCAGCCATTGGCCGGCAGGTAAAGACCACAGAGCTGCTGCTGCCACAGCTTCCAGGGCTCAGAGGCTTCTGTCTACTGCCAGCATTGGGGCGTCTGCCACAGAGGACTCAGTGGGAGCCCAGCAACTGTGAGTAAAGACAAAAACAGCAGCGGCAGGACGGGCTGCCCTCAGCCAGCCCAAAACACCTCGGAGCCTCTGCTGCCGCTGGGTTAGGGGTGTAGAGGCTTCCGTCTGTGGCCAGTGCCATGGAGGACTGATAGGGAGCCCAGCACCCAGTGGAGCATTGGGCAGGCTGTGGGGTCCTTGGAAGAGCTGGCTCCCCCCTCACCATCTAGGCGGGGCTGGGTGGCAGAGACCTGTCTGCCTAGGTGTGCAGGGAGGGTGGCAAGGACAGGGGGTCATGTTCAGTTGCGATCTCTGTGGTTGCCAGCCCACCAGCCTGCCAGCCTAGGAAATTTGAGAGGAGCATTGTCCTAACCAGTCAGGTTGGGGATTGGGCTGGGCTGGGAGGTACGCTTTCTGGAGAAGTTTTTACTGGAAAGTGGACTGAGGTGTTCTCCTGTGAAGGCAGCTTGACTTGCTTCTCACCCAGCCACAGGACTGGGAAGGGCCAGTACCAGATCCCATGGGACCAAGGCAGCCTGTCAGGTGGGCGGGCACCCGCACCCCAGTCTGGTAGCCTGGCTGGCCAGCAGGTGTGCGCCTGGGCCTACAACCCAGCCCACAGAGAGGTCCCGCCCAAACCAGAAAAATCAGATTGGACAGTTTGAAACCAACAAGGAAGGAGTTTTTTTGTTGTTGTTTTTTTTTTTGTTTTTTTGTTTTTTTTTACTTTTATTTTGAAACTTTTTTCAGTAATCATATATATTTTTTAATTTTATTCTTGCTGTATCTTTCAGTACTCTGTTCCTCTCTTTTTTCCTGTTTTAGTCCTTCTTCCTTTCACCCCAAATTTATTGCTTTTTCCTCACTTCTCTTGCCCTTTTTTGTGTGTGTTTCTTTGTTTGTTTGTTGCTTTCTATACCACTGTAAATACTTCACAACACATCTCTCAGGTCTTAGCCCACTTTACAGGTTCCTGAATTCTATTACTCTAGTGATTAACTCTACTTGCTCACACGCTACGTCTATTTACTATTCTTTACTCTCACCTTACCTCAAAATCTGACCACCCGCAACCTCACTGCTTTCTAGATACAACTCACAAGCCTTCCCTCCCCAACAAGAGACGTATCTTTGGTCTATCCTTTCCTAGAGGTGGCAAATTGGGTTGAAGATTACAGTTAACACTATATAGAGCCTAAAGATCTTCTATGTCTTCCCTACCAGCTGTGACTAAAAATATCATAAAGTACTCTCCTGCTGTCATGAACCATTTTGCCTCACCCTCCAGCTGATCACACACACAAAGAAAGGAGTAGGTGGAAGCAGAGAACATCAAGATAACTGCAGGAGACTGCACCACTGAGTTTCACAGGAATTCTACCACAGAAGTTCACACCAATCAAAAGACAAAAAGTAGCTGAATGGATAAGAAAGCATGACCCACACATATGCTGCCTACAGGAGACCCACCTCAAGACAAAAGACCATCACAGACTAAAAGTGAAAGGCTAAAAACAAATTTTCCAAGCAAATGGACAAGAAAAAAACAGCCAGGGTAGCAATTCTAATATCAGACAAAATTGACTTCAAAAAAAAGGCCATAAAGAGAGACCAAGAAGGTCACTTCATATTGCTCAAGGGAAGAATCCAGCACGAAGTCATTAACATCATAAAGATATATGCACCCAACATAGGAGCACCGAAATATATAAGAAAAATCCTAGAAGACTTCAAGAAAGATATTGACAGCAACACAATTATAGTAGGGGATTTTAACACCCCACTGTCAAAAATGGACAGATCTTCAAGACAAAATATCAACAAAGATATAGCAGCATTAAACAACACCCTAGATGAAATGGTCTTGACTGATATATATAGAGCGCTTCATCCCAAAGAAGGTAAATACACATTCATTTCAAATGCACATGGAACATTTTCAAAGATAGACCATATGATAGGACACAAAATGAGCCTCAACAAATTCAAGAAAATTGAAATCATACCAAGCACTTTCTCTGACCACAGGGGACTGAAATTAGAAACCAACCCCAAAGGAAAAACCCAAAACACCCAAAATCATGGAGACTGAATGGTATGATATTAAACAATGAATGGGTCAAGATTGAAATTAGGGAAGAAATCAAAAAGTTTCTGGAAACAAAAGAAAATGAACTCACAACAACCCAAAACTTATGGGACACAGTGAAGGCAGTCCTGAGAGGGAAGTTCATAGCGATACAGGCTCACCTAAAGAGGATAGAAACATTTCAAACAAACAACCTAACCCGACGCCTGCAAGAACTCGAAGAACAACAACAAAGACAGCCCAGAGCAAGTACAAGGAAGGAAATAACCAACATCAGAGCAGAATTAAATGACATAGAGACCAAAAGCACAATTATAAGGATCAATGAATCCAAGAGTTGGTTTTTTGAAAAGATAAACAAAATAGACAAGCCTTTAAGTAGGCTCATTAAGAAAAGAAGAGAGAGGACACAAATAAACACAATCAGAAATGAAAGAGGAGAGATTACAACTGATACCACAGAAATAGAAGGGATTGTAAGGAATTACTATGAAGAACTGTATGCCAAGAAATTTGAAAACCTAGGTGAAATGGACAAATTTCTAGAAAAATATAATCTTCCAAAACTCAATGAAGAAGAAGTAGAAAGCCTGAACAGACCAATAACAGCAAATGAAATTGAAGCAGTAATCAAAAAACTCCCATCACACAAAAGCCCCGGACCAGATGGTTTCACAGGAGAATTCTACAAAGCGTTTAAGGAAGAGCTAACCCCTATTCTTCACAGACTATTCCAAAAAATCCAAAATGATGGGAAACTCCCAAACTCTTTTTATGAAGCGAGCATTATCCTAATTCCAAAACCAGATAGAGACACAACAAAGAAAGAAAACTTTAGGCCAATATCACTGATGAACATAGATGCTAAAATCCTCAACAAAATATTGGCAAATCGCATCCAACAATACATCAAAAAGATCATACACCATGACCAAGTGGGATTCATCCCAGGGATGCAAGGATGGTTCAATATCCGCAAATCAGTAAATGTAATACACCACATAAACAAAAGCAAGGACAAAAACCACATGGTCATATCAATAGACGCGGAAAAAGCTTTTGATAAGGTACAACACCCATTTATGATAAAGGTACTCAGCAAAGTGGGAATAGAGGGAGCATTCCTCAATATAATAAAGGCCATATATGAAAGACCTACAGCCAACATCATACTGAATGGGCAAAAACTGAAAGCTTTTCCACTAAGATCAGGAACAAGACAAGGTTGTCCACTTTCACCACTTCTATTTAATATAGTATTGGAAGTTCTAGCCACAGCAATCAGACAAGAAAAGGAAATAAAAGGCATCCAAATCGGAAAGGAGGAAACAAAACTGTCACTGTTTGCAGATGACATGATAGTGTACATGGAAAATCCTATAGACTCTACCAAAAAACTGCTGGAACTAATAAATGAATTTGGCAAAACAGCGGGATACAAAGTCAATATCCAGAAATCAAAGGCATTTCTGTATACTAACAATGAATCAGCAGAAGCAGAAATCAAGAAAAAAATCCCATTCGATATAGCAAAAAGAAAAATAAAATATCTGGGAATAAATCTAACCAAGGAGGTTAAAGACCTGTATGCAGAAAATTACACAACACTGAAGACAGAAATCAAGGAAGACACAAACAAATGGAGACGTATACCGTGTTCATGGATTGGAAGAATTAACATCATCAAAATGTCCATACTACCCAAAGCAATTTACAGATTCAATGCAATACCTATTAAAGTACCAATGGCATATTTCACAGACATAGAACAAACACTTCAAAAATTTATATGGAACCATAAAAGACCCCGAATAGCAGCTGCAATGTTAAGAAAGAAGAACAAAGTAGGAGGGATCACAATACCTGATATCAAACTGTATTACAAGGCCACTGTAATCAAAACAGCCTGGTACTGGCATAAAAACAGGCACATAGACCAATGGAACAGAATAGAGAACCCAGAAATAAACCCAACTCTCTACAGTCAATTAATATTCGACAAAGGGGGCAGTATCATAAAATGGGGTAAAGATAGCCTCTTCAACAAATGGTGTTGGGAGAACTGGACAGCTACATGCAAAAAAATGAAACTCGAGCACCAACTTACATCATACACCAAAATAAATTCAAGGTGGATAAAAGACTTAAATATAAGCCATGACACCATTAAAGTCCTAGAGGAGAACATTGGCAGGAAAATCTCAGATATTTCACGCAGCAACATTTTTACTGATATGTCCCCTAGAGCAAGGACTATAAAGGAAAGAATAAACAAATGGGATCTCATCAAAATAAAAAGCTTCTGCGCAGCTAAAGAAAACAGCATTAAAATAAAAAGACAACCAACTGTATGGGAAAACATATTTGCCAATGATACCTCAGACAAAGGTTTAATCTCCAAAATATACAAAGAACTCACACGACTTCACTCTAAGAAGACAACTAACCCAATTAAAAAATGGGGAAAGGACTTGAACAGACACTTCTGCAAGGAGGACATACAGAGGATCCAGAGACACATGAAAAGATGCTCAATATCACTAGCTATCAGAGAGATGCAAATTAAAACTACAATGAGATACCACTTTACACCGGTGAGAATGGCTATCATAAACAAAGCAATAAACAACAAATGTTGGAGAGGGTGTGGGGAAAAGGGGACTCTGGTCCACTGTTGGTGGGATTGCAGACTGGTACAACCATTATGGAAAACAGTATGGAATTTTCTCAGAAAACTAAAATTGGACTTGCCTTTTGACCCAGCAATTCCACTGCTGGGATTGTATCCTAAGAACCCTAAAACACCAATCCCAAAGAACCTATGCACCCCAATGTTCATAGCAGCACAATTTACAATAGCCAAGAGTTGGAAGCAACCTAGGTGCCCGTCAGTAAATGAATGGATCAAAAAACTATGGTACATATACACAATGGAATTTTATGCTGCAGAAAGAAAGAAGGAGCTCCTACCTTTTGCAACAACATGGATGGAACTGGAAAGCATTATGCTGAGTGAAATAAGCCAGGTGTTGAAGGACAAATACCATATGATCTCACCTCTAACAGGAAGCTAAACAACAAAGCAAACAAGCAAGCAAAATATAACCAAAGACACTGAAATAGAGAACAGGCTGACAGTGACCAGAGGGGAGAGGGGAGGGAATTTCAGGGGAAATAAGGGAGGGATTTAGAGGAACCTATATAAAGGATACATGGACAACAACTGAGAAGGGTGGAAATGGGAGGGAGGGGGGAGCCTGAGGGGGTGGGATGGGATGGGAGTAATAGACAGAAAACTGTACTTGAAAAATAATTAAATACAAAAATTGGAGGGAAAATAAAAGAAGTTTTCTAGATTTACATACAGAAATCAATGGCATTTCTCTACACTAAAAGTAACTAGAAAGTATTATGGATAAATGTAATATTCTATTAACAGAACTACAAATTGTTTTAGAATAAATCTAACAAGATATTTTCAATACATTTAATGAAGAAAAATATAAAATTATCATGGCCAGGTTTCTTAGTTGGTTGGAGCTTCACCCCATACACCAAAAAAGTTGTGGGTCCCATCTCCTATCAGGGCACTTGTAGGAGGCAACTGATAGATGTTTCTCTTTCACATCAATATTTCTGTCTCTCTCTCTCTGTCTCTCTCTCTCCCTCTCTCTCTCTCTCTGTCACACATACACAATTCCTTTCTCGAAAATAAATAAATACATATAATGTGAGAAAAATTATAAAATATTATTTTAAAAATAAAATATAATTTAAATAGAGCTATAGACCTTATTAAACTATTTTTAAAATTCCCCAAAATGATAGTTCTACCAAATTAGCCTATAAATTCAATATAATTCTATTCAAATACCAACAGAAATTTTTATGGAATTAAAAAAATGTGCTACAACCCACTTAGAGGAATTAAGGGCCAAGAGGAGCCAAGTAAATTTGAAGAAAAAGAGCAAAATTTGTCTTTCTTTATATTAAAACCCATTATATAACCATGGTAATTAAAAGAGTATGGTATTGCTACAATATAAATAAACAAATAGGACAATAGTAGATAGAAATCTTAGAAAGAGACCTGTGCACTGATAAAAATTTCATTAAATTATAGAAATGGTAGAACAAATTAGAGGGAAAAAGAGGTTCCATTAAATATATCATTTGGGAACAACTGGAGAAAAATATTGTAATTCCTTTCTCTTCACATACTGGGAAAATTTTGCTATTTATATAATTAACAAATGTTTGATATATAAATAGTTGGTATATAGAGTATACAAAAGCTGACACAAATTAATAACAAAATACAACTTGATACACAAATAGACCAAAATATGAAGTCATTTCACATACAAGGAAGTCTAATTGACCAATATATGTCAGATAAATATTTTGTTTCATTAATAATTATCTTTTATTGTAACCATCAATAATCTTTTGAACAATTTCACATCAGATTAGCAAAAAGTTTAAGGTTCACAACTCATGTGTTACTAAGCAAGCACATGAGGACTGGGAACTTCTCTGCACAGTTGCTGGAAAGGTAAACTAGTGTAAGCTTTTTGGGGAGTTATTTGGCAACATCAAGTAAAGCCGAAGGCACTCACAACCTATGACCACATCCACAGACTGGGAAGCAGTGTGAATGTCAGATCTTTCAGTAGAGATCAGATTGGCATGTTGTTAAGTTTGTACTTTAATCTCTTTCCAAAAGCACTTCTCAAAAAATATACAAAGAAAGGAAGAAAAAAAGGACAGATAGGAAAGGATGGGGGAGAGAGAGAGGTAGAGAGAGAATTTTAAAAAGGAAAAGAATAAAAAGAGAAAGTTTGGGCGATTCACATAAAAGTACTATAACTTAATATTTTCCCAACTGTTAGGTTCAGCAATTTGTGTCAAAATCACTTCAGTATGGTACAACTAGAATCTTTTAAAAAGATTTTCTTAATTTATTTTCATTTTCATTTAACCTCAAGATATATTTTGATTTCTCATTGATTGGTTGTTCAGGAGCATGTCATTTAATCTCTGCATATTTGTCTGGGGACAGTTTTTCTTTTTTTTTTCTTTTTCTCCAATTTTGTATTTAATTATTTTTCAAGTACAGTTTTCTGTCTATTACTCCCATCCCATCCCACCCCCTCAGGCTCCCCCCTCCCTCCCATTTCCACCCTTCTCAGTTGTTGTCCATGCATCCTTTATATAGTTTCCTCCAAATCCCTCCCTTATTTCCCCTGAAATTCCCTCCCCTCTCCCCTCTGGTCACTGTCAGCCTGTTCTCTATTTCAGTGTCTTTGGTTATATTTTGCTTGCTTGTTTGTTTTGTTGTTTAGCTTCCTGTTAAAGGTGAGATCATATGGTATTTGTCCTTCAACACCTGGCTTATTTCACTCAGCATAATGCTTTCCAGTTCCATCCATGATGTTGCAAAAGGTAGGAGCTCCTTCTTTCTTTCTGCAGCATAAAATTCCATTGTGTATATGTACCATAGTTTTTTGATCCATTCATTTACTGACGGGCACCTAGGTTGCTTCCAACTCTTGGCTATTGTAAATTGTGCTGCTATGAACATTGGGGTGCATAGGTTCTTTGGGATTGGTGTTTTAGGGTTCTTAGGATACAATCCCAGCAGTGGAATTGCTGGGTCAAAAGGCAAGTCCAATTTTAGTTTTCTGAGAAAATTCCATACTGTTTTCCATAATGGTTGTACCAGTCTGCAATCCCACCAACAGTGGACCAGAGTCCCCTTTTTGGGGACAGTTTTTCTTTGGTATTTTTTATTTTTAGTTCTTTTTACACTTATCCAGTATATTACTTTGTGAACTTTTGGTTTCAGATGTGTATGTACATATGTACTGATTTTTATTATAAAATATAAAAGCATTTCTGAGCATTGACAACAAAAACATTTAAATGCCACTGTGAGTCATTTGCTTGTAGAAGGAAATAATAGTGCCTGTCCACAAACCTGTTTTCCTTTACAGAGCAATGACCATCCATACCAGGCTCTCCTGCACTGCACTGAGTAAACAGTGCTGAATAAAGGGACTGATCAGAGAAGGGTCATGTGGTCACCATAGTATGACCCCACAGCCCTGGAAAAGTGAACAGGCAGGTGTCTGACTGATGTCAGTGTGGAAGGAATACCATTTGGGAGGTGATGAATTTGGGATGCATCTGCATTCAGGAAGTAAGTATTGTATATAATTTACTACTTGATATCAACAATCCACTATGCTCTTATAGCAAAGAGAGGCTACACATCCCAATAACAATATTTTCCAATTGTGCAGCATTTCCATGAAAGCCAAAACAAACCAGAGAGAAGACATTCCCCTTCCTTATTTCTAGCACAAAGCTTATCTAACCTGGGAATATTGCACATTGTTCTTTCCCCAGCACCTATAATCAGTGAGATCAAGGCATGGTCATATTAAAGTCTGATTAAAGTACATAGACCTTTTAACTCTCACAATAAAGGTCAAGGAGAGATCAAATGGGCATTAGTAAAGTCCAGAAGAGCCTCAACACTCACTCCCTAGGTTCTGGAGTCATAGTACTTCTCACCAACTTCACAGGGAAATTGAAGACCTACTTTATAAACATGGACTAAACACACAATCTTACCTAAAAGATGATACAGAAATGTACCATTTCAAAAGGGTCTGGAAGAATTCATTAGTGATTAATGTACCCTTCATTAATAAGGAAAACTAGAGCTATTTGAGACACATCCCTGAAGATACATGTGATGCACTCTTTCCCTTGGTGGCCCTCCTTGGTGCAAAAATCCTGGCTTGGTGAACCTGATTGGTTAATCTTATAAGATGCTACTAAGGCTCTTAATACCTAACAATGGAATTATTCAGGCCAAGAACATTAAGCCACTAAACAGTCAAAATCCACAACTTTTCGCCAAGTTTTGGACAAGTGACAACCTCATCCTTACTCTCCCTGACCCCAGCAGTACTGAGAGCCCTTATTGCTGCTCTCCTTTCCCTCCCCCCAACAAATTCCCAAAGGCCAACCAAAGCCAGATATGAAAAGAGGTGGAGCACAGATGCAAACATAAATTCTTCCCTCCATTACAGTGATCACTTGGCTACAAATTCCCCGCCCCCCCCATGTCAAAGGCGCAGTTCACTCAGAAAAATCAAGGACAAATGGTGTTGACATTGCTCAAGCTCCAGAAATGAAGCTGGGAGTGCAGGTAATATGTTCAGGATGCCCACTCAGGTGGTGTGGCTCAAGGAATGGAGTTGGTTTGCTTGTGTGACTTTATAGGAATTAACATTGATTTCTAGTCAGAATCTGAATAGAGGACAACAAGAGAAGGCAAGGGTTAGATATAAAGGAAAGTCAAGGAAGGTAATAACACTGAGCTGGAGTCTGAAAAATGTACTTCACCTACTGACTCCACCATAACTGCATGGCTTGAGGTCAGTCTCTTGACATCTTTAGACCTCAACTTTTCTCAGAGTGGGAAGGTTTTGACTACTGGAAGACTTTATGATTCAACCTGTCTTCAGAAAAAAAGTGCTTTGAGGGCCCTGGCTGGTGTAGCTCAGTGGCTTGAGTGCGGGCCTGTGAACCAGAGGATTGCTGTTCGATTCCCAGTCAGGGCACGTGCCTGGGTTGCAGGCCCGTTCCCTGCAGGCCAACTCCCAGCAGGGGAAGCACGAAAGGCAACCATACATTGATGTTTATCTCCCTCTCTCCTTCCCCTCTAAAGATAAATAAATAAATAAAATCTTAAAAAAAAGAAAAAATGCTTTGAAATGCTGCAGTACAAATGCCAGTTTGCATATGTCCAATCTGGTTAAACTGGTACTAGACAGATGCACTCTTCAGAAAAATTTTTGGATGTTTCTTATAGGTGCTGTCAGTGCTCCCTCTTATGGTATCAGACCTGTTACTGTGCTTGCTTGTCCTGGTTCTTCATCCTCAGTCCCCACTCTCACTGTGATTATCAACTTCTCAACTGGTCTCTGCATCTCCCAGTGACATCCCAGAAGGCATCTCCCAAGACCATGCTTCCCGGAGCACAGTTATCCTAATGCCACTTTCTGCCACATTGTCCCTAGTTCACCTGGTGTTGAGTTCAGAGCAAAGCCTTGGGAGAGAACCAACAAAACAGGGACTTGCCAAGCAACCCAAGCATTCATATTTCATCTCAACAGCAAAAAATTAATCCTTGCTTTTTACAGTAGTTATTTTACAGGAAAAACTCAATTGGTTGTCAAATAACTTTCCCCAGACTGTCTAACTACATGACAAGAGAAAGAGAAATTTGTTTTCAGGATTTTGTTATCAAGAAAATTGGATTCTTAGTCCTAAAAATGATATGGTTAGAATTAGTGCTGAGACAAACATAACCTTTTTTCTCTGATTAGTGCAAATGCCACCCAGTCAACAATAGAAGAATTACACAATCTAGACTTAATAATGATGATGATGATAATGATGATACTGTAATTCATTGAGCAACTACCATGTACTATTCTAAACACTTCACATGTACTAATTTACTTGTCCTCTCCCCAGCCCTATGAAATAGCTACTATTATTATCTTCATTTCATAAATGAGTAAGTTTAGGGTTCAGATAGGTTAAGCAACTTTCTTAAGATAACATAGCTAGTAAGTGGCAAAGCTATGTTTCTAAAAGAAACAAAGTTACTAATGTAGCTAGTAAGTGGTTCAAGGAAGTTTCTTTGTCTTTGATGTATTTATTTTCTTCTGGATGCACCTAACTATCAAATATCTCCTGAGCTTTTTCTGCATGCTAGGCACTCACCTCATAAAGCATTTTGTCTGGCAGAAGAAATACAAATTCAGCAAATGTTTACACACATAAGTATTTGTATTGCAGTTATAATTAGTACTATAAAGAAGAAGCTCTGAGTGCTTCTTAGAGAAACTATAAGGGAGAGAATGGATCTCTGGCACAGGCTCAGGGAGAGCTCCCCAAGAAAGGCATGTTTAAGCTGAGAGTTTAAGGACACAAAGGAGGGAAAGAAACATATGCCACATCAAGGAACAGCATGTTCAGGGCAAACACCCTAAGTTAGGAACTAACTCGGCATTTGGAATATTCAAAGGATGAGATGGTGGGGTCAGGTGAAAGGGGATGAGAGAAGAATAGGACAGGAAACCAGCTGTGCAGACCTTCATGAGCCAAATCAATCTTCCTAAGAACTCTAGATAGTGCTCTTTGTTATTCTCTATCTGCCCCTCCAAATCCACTCTCCACTTTCCTCACTCTGCCCTGGGCTCCACAAGGCTGAACTGGATAGTCTATATCAGTAAGTTCCATTATCCTCTGGCTTCCAGTTGGGTTCAGCCCATGGAAAGCACATGTAAATGATCAGAGGGCAGGCAAGGAGTGAGGTCCGAGTATCTGCTGCCTGCTCCCTCCATGTGGGTTGTGGCCACCATATTGTTCTACATAAAGCCATACACTTTGTTAGGTGGCACAATTTTTAAACCACAGTAGTGTTTTTCAAACTTTTTTCATTATCATGGCCACTGAGATATATTTTTTGGTTTTTTTGGGGGGGTATTTAATTCTTGTTCAAGTACAGTTTTCTGTCTTATATTCCCACCCCTGCCCCCCCCCCAGTGCTCCTTACCTCCCTCCCATTTCCTTTCCCCACCTTAGCTATTGTCCATGTGTCCTTTATACTTGTTCATGTGAGTCCATCTCCTTTTCCCCTGTGATTCTCTCCCCTCTCCCCTCTGGTCCCTGTGAGCCTGTTCCATATTTCAGTGTCTTTGGTCATATTTTGATTGCTTATTTGTTTTGTTGTTTAGATTCCTGTTAACGGTGATATATGGTATTTGTCTTTCACCACCAGAAATATTTTTAAGACATTTTATTCCCATAATCACTTACCAGTGAAATCTGTTTATATACTGCACATATGTGTTGATGTACTCTATGTACATCTGTGCTCTCTATATAGAAAAAGAATTTTTCCACACCCCCACTCTCAACCAGTTTTCTTCCCTTTGTGAGTGATATCACCCCCTATGGAGAATGCCTGAGTTACAGCCACTTCATTGTATTAGCCCTACAGTCTAGGGCTAGTGATGGCTCCCACTGTCACCATCCTGGGGTGCACCATTATTCCTTGCTGCTTTCCCTTACCTTTACCCCAACCTTTGTGAGTAACCCCTGTATTGAACTCCTTGTTTACCATGTCAGTGAGCCATCTTCTTCCTGCCAGAATTCTGACTGGTATAGAAGCCATTAAACATCACTAAGAAGGAGAATGGCATTGTCAGATTTGCACATTAAAAAACATTGGAATTGTGTGAAGAATGCACTGAAATGGGGTAGGTGACCAATTCCAAGGCCAATAACATGGTGATGGAGACTTCCGGCCAAGATGGAGGCATAGGTAGAAACACTGTGCATCCTCACACAACCGAGTTTAAAGACAACAAAGTTTTAGTAACAAAAACACAACCAAAGCACAGAAAATTAAACTGTATGGAAGTCCAACAACAATGAACTGTTCAGCCAGGCTGATAAATCAGGCAAAGGAGTGAGCAGTGAGACAGACCGTGCAAACCAGGGCCCCAGCCACAGAAATTAAAGCCTAAAAGCACCAAATGGAAAAATTTGGGGGGCCAAAGTGCTGGGAAAGGCTCCCAGGCTCACAGAGAGTTTGTTGGAGAGACCCACGGGGTTCTGGAGGGTGTACAAGCCCACACACCTGGGATCCAGCACCAGGGGGCCTAGGTTTGCTTGTGGGAAGCAGGAGAGGGGACTGAAATCTGAGAGAGAGTGGAACAAATGCTATTGCCCCTCTCTGACCCCGCCCCCACATACAGCATCACAACCCAGCCACTTGGTCGCCCCACCCTGGTGAACACCTAAGGCTCTGCCCCTCATACATAACAGGCACAAATAGACCAAAATATTACAGCTCAAGAAGAACAGCTCAAAGCNGGGCCCAGATTTGCTTGTGGGAAGCAGGAGAGGGGACTGAAATCTGAGAGAGAGTGGAACAAATGCTATTGCCCCTCTCTGACCCCGCCCCCACATACAGCATCACAACCCAGCCACTTGGTCGCCCCACCCTGGTGAACACCTAAGGCTCTGCCCCTCATACATAACAGGCACAAATAGACCAAAATATTACAGCTCAAGAAGAACAGCTCAAAGCTCCAGAGCCAATACTTCTAAGCAACCAAGAGATAGCCAATCTATCAGATGTACAGTTCAAAATATTGGTGATCAGGATGCTCACAGAACTGGTTGATTTTAGTCACAAATTAGAGGAACAACTGAAGGCTAAACTAATTGAAGTGAAGGGATATGCAGAGGAAACCAATAGTGATGGAAAGGAAACTGGGACTCAAATCAATGGAGTAAACCAGAAGGAAGAAAAAAATGACCAAACAGAAAAGAATGAAGACACAAGAATTCAAAAAAAAAATGAGAGGCTTAGGAACCTCCAGGACATCTTTAAACGTTCCAACATCCAAATTATAGGGGTACCAGAAGGGAAAGAGGAAGAGCAACAAGTGAAAAACTTATTTGAACAAATAATAAAGAAGAACTTCCCCAATCTGGCAAAGGAAATAGACTTCCAGGAAATCCAGGAAGCTCAAAGAGTCCCAAGAAGTTGGACCCAAGAAGGAACACACCAAGGCACATCATAATTACATTACCCAAGATTAAAACGAACGAGAAAATCCTAGAAGCAGCAAGAGATAAGGAGATAGTCACCTACAAAGAAGTTCCCATCAGATTGTCGGTTGATTTCTCAAAAGAGACCTTGCAGGCAAGAAGGGGCTGGAAAGAAGTATTCCAAGTCATGAAGTCCAAAGACCTACATCCAAGATTGCTCTATACAGCAAAGCTTTCATTTAGAATGGAAAGGCAGAAAAAGTGCTTCTCAGATAAGGTCAAGTTCAAGGAGTTCATCATCACCAACCCCTTATTTATATGAAATGTTAAAGGGACTTATCTCAGAAAAAGAAGATAAAAAATATGACCAATAAAAAGACAGCAAACTCACAGTTATTAACAACCACACCTAAAACAAAAGCAAACTAAGCAGACAGCTAGATCAGGAGTGGAGCCATAGAAATGGAGATCGCATGGAGGGTTAGCAACAGGGGAGTGGGAGGAGGAGAAGGGAGAGAAGTTACAGAGAATAAATGGCATAGACAGTAGGTATAAAATAGACAGGCAGAGGGCAAGAATAGTAGGGGAAATATAGAATCTAAAGAACTTTTGACACATGGACATAAACTAAAGGGGGAGAATGGTGGGGGAGGGTGTGTGCAGGGTGGAGAGAAATGAAGGGGGTAAATGGGACAACTGTAATGGCATAATCAATAAAATATATTTAAAAAAAACATGGTGACAATGGCAGGCAATAATTGCATTCTTGTTACTGGAGTAGATTTTCCAATTTTACCCAAATGATTAGTGTCACTACATTAAAACTCATATCTCTGTGTCAATACCAACAGTAATGACCACTTGAAGGAAAACCATTATGAGTGAAGATGGTAATTCCTATTATTATATGTGTTTGTAAAACTTACAAGGAGGCTGAAGGAGGAAACAGAAGAAATTTTCTCACCATTGAGAGTCATGCCCTGGAGAAAAAAAACAAAAACAAAAAGAAAACAGGTTTAAGCTTGATTCTGTCTAGATGCAGAGTCATAAACCAAATGGATTTTTAATCTCTTTAGGGTTCAAAGCCAGTCATAGTAGGAGCCACAATTTACTGAATATCCCCAGTACTCTACAAAGCACTGTAAATATATAATCTCATTAATCACTCCAATAGTCCTGCAAGATTTGTCATTTCCCAACTTCATAGTTGAGTAAACCAAGATTCAAATAATTAGGTAACATTCCTAAGGTCAACCATATCGTGTATAGATAGTGCTTTTCATTATTTAAAAGTTGACTTATTTTATCCACCAAACAATACTAAACTGAACATGATCCTGTCCATAAAAAGAACATAGTTGGCAAATAAATATTATTCCTCATTCCAACTCCATCAGAGTGAAAGTGACTGCCTGCAGCACTGCATTAAGAATTCTGAGATGAATCGGGGAAAGTGGGAAATATTGATATAATTGATTCGTGACATCTTTCACAGATAAGAGAAAGGGGAATGAAGGCATCTATGCCACTTATCTTTCATCCTTCACAGACTTCTACTACGGAGGAGATGTAGAAGTCTAGAGCTCCCACGTCATGCTCCGTCCTCTACCCTCACATGCTGCAGCTCCCATTGGCTGTTCTCAGGGTGCTAGGTCTACCTGAAAGTGTGGTGCTGTATTTTCAAACAGTATTTTTATTTATATTAATACACAACTTGAGCCAATGAGCCCATTAAAATAATGTGTTAGCTGCTGAGACAAATTTACTACAAAATTCCTCCTAACTCTCAAAATGTATCATGAGTAAGCCAAATCGATGGTGGTCAATGAGTTCCTAAAACATTAGGACTCAGACTAATTTAATAATAAAATAAGTATAGTATAGTACCTACCTCAGAGGCTGATATAAATGATGAAAGGAATGAATACAGTGACTACAACCTGGTAAATACTCAATCAACTTTAGCTATTATTATTATTATTATTATTATTATTATTATTATTATTTCTAGTATAATTTGATATTCATAATGATGATTATTCAACTCCTAATGATATTAATGAATATTGGAGCAAATCAGATTATGAAATGTCCTGTCCTCTATCACATTTTCTGGTTTCTTCCTCACAGCTGCTCTTCACAGAGATATATGTATCATTATCCCCATTCCACATATAAGAAAAGTGAAGATCAATGAGTTAAAGTGAACTCAAGTCTGGTCTCTCTGCTACCAGAACCTTGTGTTAATTATCACTTGATGGAAAAGTAGGGCATCACTAACTTATGCAGCCCCAACCCCTACTCCTGGGGGTTTATTTCTCTACAGACTTTGGATTTACTAGGATAGCCCATGCAGGATTCAGAGTATTAAATGGCCCATGTTGGCCCTTTGGATTTCTCCTGTCTTTTCTCAGTCTCATGTGGTAGTTGAGAGCAGTGGAACAGACTGCCAGAGCTCAAGCTCTGTCATTGCCCTTTGGTAACTGTGAGTTTGAGCAAGTGACTGGCTTCTTGCTGTCTTGGTTTCCTCATCTCTAGAGAGAAGAATTAATGGTAGTAATGAAAACCACCACTCTCTGAAAGTACTTTCCCTGAAGCAGGGCTAGGGGTAGTCCTTTTTGTGCCAAAGGCATGTTTTTCCATGCTTTTCCCTCCCTGAATGCCTCTCTCTCTCTCTGACTTTAATGCCCACCAACCACCGGCCCCTAGAGCCCCACATCCATTGTGCCCGCAGCCACTGAGGGCTCACATTCAATCTGCCTTTGTGCCCTGTCCCATCCTGTCAGTGAGGTGGAAAGTTTGGAACAACCACAACAGGCAAACAACAATTTCCCAGCCTCCCAGTTACATTTTTTACCTTTTTTGTTTATTCCACAACCTTGGAGATTTTGGGTTTCCAGCTCCTTCCCTGGTTCCTCAGACCTCATTACCTTCCATTTCTCACTTTCCCTCACCTGCTCTCACATTGGTTTTTCTGTCCTCCTGGATTGGCTGTGCCTCACTCCTTGTGTTGTCTGCTTCCACACTCTCTGGCTTCTGACTTTGTTTCTCCAAGGTGTGGGCACTAAGGACACTGAGCTGCTAGGCAGTGAGGGCACTTGGTGGGAATGAGGCTCGGGTGAGTCACAATTTCTCACATCCATAAAGTTGTGAGCCCCTGAGGGGAGTTGGAAAGAGGACTGTGCAAGTGCAGGGTTGGTTCTGTCTTTTAAAAGGAATTATTTAATTATTTTTCTTTATTTAACATTTTGATAATGTAATCATCAGAAAGTATATTTAAATATAATTTATCTGGATAATTTGAGGGTGCTCTTTTAAATTTTGTGCCTGTGGAGCTTGATGTCTTGTTAGTGCCCCCCCCCCACCCCCAGTCCTCTTGTGCACTACTACTATCCTCCTAAACATAAACTGGATATTACTCTCTGGGCTTCAGCTCCCCATCTGTAGAATGGGTGTTATACGCTCTCCCTCCGAAGGTTACTCTTGGAGTTAAATGAGGGGACACATCTGTAACCTTAGCACAGTGCCCAGAGCATTGTCAGCAGCCCAAGAAATATGATTATTATCACATGCAGAAGTGGAACCAGCATGGCCATATTTGGCCTCATATTAAGATTCTCTTCAAAAGACTCCTTTTCAAGCTTCCCCCCTTTCCTCCTCCACCTTTTCCTCAGGGTACATCACTCCGAAAACCACTGCAGCCATCTAGAAACATGTCAACAGAACTGAAAACACTCCAAATGAAATTTTCACATTGACTAAAATTGTCATGCATGTGATGCATATGGCAAAGCTGAAAAGGTAAACCAAAGAAAAAAATGCTCTAACTTTAAACATCACACATTTTTAATCTGTATATTTGAAATGAAAAAAATTACCATTAAAATAATGTGTTGAAAATTTACTGAAACTAGAAAAGTAATAGCAATGACAGTGAAAGTGTGGTCTTAAAAAGACCATTAAAAAGATCTTACAATGAATCCTAGCCAGCGTGGCTCAGTGGATTGAGTACTGGCCTGCAGACCAAAGGGTCACCAGTTCAATTCCCAGTCTAGGGCACATGCCTGGATTATAGGTCAGGTGCCCAGTAGGACCTTGCACATGGGAGGCAAGCACACATTGATGTTTCTCTCCCTCCCTTCTCCCTCTCTAAAAATAAGGAAATAAAATCTTCTTTTTTAAAAAGATCTTACAATGAAAACATGGCAGTGAGGTGGAGGGTTTCAGGAAGGGATGGGAAGTGAATCCTAAAGCACCCACATCTTCAGAATAGTAAAAGCAGTTTGACTATCATCTTTCAATGTAACTTCCTATCTTGAGAAGACCTTTAACCTGTCAGTCGGCTGAAATAGTTTTTAACTATTGTTTCCCACTATTTTCCCCACTTGAAGGGACGTTTAATCCATATGTTTCTGATTCATTTACACCTGATTCATTCATCATCACAATGTTTTACTGAGAAAAGTTTCAAAGAGTCAGAAAAGTTCCTGTCTTTCATTCATTTTCTTGTTCCACCTCCTCAATTCACACTTTCCTCACTGTATGGACCTGGACTTTCCCTGTGGCCAGCCATAAAACACCTCCACTCCAGAGGCTGCAGCTGAATCCTCTGCTCCAAGCCCAGGATACTTTTAAAGGTTTGCAATTTGGCAAACACAGGTTCTTTCACCCCTATAAAATGGAAATCCAAACATATCTTTTGTAGAAACCCCATACCTATCAAACCCCCTCCTGCTTGCTACCCTCTGCCCTGCCAAAGCCATGAGAATATGAAATAAAACAGATGTGCTCAAAAAGGCACTGTGCTCATTTGTCCTTTCCATCCCACAACCCACAGCACCGACTGCCCACTCGGTGACTTTCATGATACTGGTAAGCAAACACTAGTGTTCAGACCTGCTCCACTGCTGGTTCCTGCTTAAAGTCCACTGGCTGCCCAATGCCTCACTTGGGTTACAGGGTCAAATGACAGCTGCCAAAAGGGTAAAAAAGAAATTCAGCCCCTAAGCTCTTAGAGTAGCTGGTATAGGAGGGTCAAGGATAGAAAGACAATAACACATTAAAATGGACATTTTAAAGCCTGCAATTTGTGGCAGTCAGAGCTCATTTACTCAGCTAATGTCTTATTTAAAACTAGTCAAGTATGTGTGTGTGTGACTGTTTTTTAACCCTATTCTCAAAGATCCTTTAACATATCATAAACTTACTTTTCCAGGAATAAGTTATCAGTTTCATGGTTTGACCATAAACTGAGAAAAACAAGTCATTCGTAAACCCAATAAATTCCCAGTTACAAAGTAATCCCTGGGATCCACTCCCAAGCCCCTGGGATGGCTCAGCATGACCAGTTTGGGGTGATCTGGTGATGAAAGATATATTATTGAAATCCAGAAAACCTTGGGAAAAAATGTATAGCAAAACATCTAAATTGAAATGAAATGCAGATTGCTTGGCTGCCATCAGAAGTTTTTCTTCCTTCCTTCCTTCCTGTCTGTCTCCCACCCCAAACAATTTCATATAAATGTCTTAAGGCTTAGGACACACAATTAAAAGATTTATATGTAGACTAGAAGCAAAACAATTGCATGGGTTTCAAGGTCTGTGGCATTTTTGAGATGGATTGGAGAGGCTTGTGGAGGACACAGACTGACATATGACCCCTTCCCTCTGTCCCACCAGCCAGCCGTTTTCTGGGTGCCACTCTCAGAACTCATTTTCCCAAGCTGTCTAAGCCTGTCCTGCTCTCCCATATGACTAGAATTACTAGAATGTCCACTACGTACAGTGGTTGGTGAAAGCTACCTTGTCCTGAGTGACATTTTTCATTAAGTAACACCATTTGAGGCATGTTTGGGGAAAGAAACCCTATGGGAAAGTCAGATAGCTTAAGAAGACAAAAGAGGCTCTGTCTGGCACAATGATACAGTTATTGTAGGATTTCACACTTCCAGCTCAACTCCAAGTCCTTCTGCAAGCCAGACTTATGATTGCAGTCTGACTGTCCCCTTTCCAACTCAAACAGAAAGGTCTCCAGACTCAAGAAGGATTTCACTTACAATCACAGAATTTTGTCTGTGAAAGGGACACAGACTTCAGTCTAATAGCTATGAGAGAAGACAATATTATTCATTAGGATTACCAAGCCAGCAACAAGATCAGTAGTTTGTCTTATAATTGCTTCCCCTTTTTCATCTGCCAGAATTAGAACTTCAAATATCTTAGCTCTTTCTCCCTGGCCATTCTTTTCCCCAACACCAAATGCAATAACAGCTCCTCAGAATTTAGTAACGAAACCCCAGTGTGGAGTATATTCCTTCTGAAAGCAGATGTTATTAACAGAGAAATGGACCCTGACCAGTTCAGTGTCTGCAGAAAAAAAGTCGAATGTGATTCAATGGACATTTTTTTTTTCAGAATACTCTGTCAATGACAGATGGAAACATATGTTTTTTATAAATTTCTCATTCCAAAACAAAGACTGACAGTAAAGCCTAGGGCTTTTATATTTATATAAATTGTTAAGTTGTTCACTGGGGGAAGAATATTTCAATTAGCATGTCACTGCTCATCATGTGGGCTTCAAGAAAGGTGTTCTGATTAAGCTATCTGTTTAGCAATACATCAGAAGTTGGGGCTTACCTTAGAGCTATTCTCTTCAAGGTCAATGACATTACCTGATGATAGCCTGACTTTTCTGAGCTTTTGTTTAAAATCAAATTACACATTCAAGATCCTACTTTAAATATCATCAATTAAGAAACCACTTTGTTTTAGTTCAATAGACATTGGCTAAGCAACTGCTAGGTGGCAGGCCTCTGGCTAAGGGAAGTAAAGAAGTGTCATGAATAAGGCCTGTTTCCTCAAAGGCTGAGATCTGGAATGATACTTAGGTAAATAATATTGCTTACCAAATTTCAGAAATTTATTTCTGGTTATTAGTTTTTATGGGGGAAAGAGAAATGAGCAATTGTCAAAACCAGTTGAAGATAAACTTTGCTTTCATTTGTGACTTTATAAAACTGCTATGCAACATCTTCAAATAAAATATTTTCTTTTTCAGAACCCCTTCTCATTCATCTTTTTAAGCTGAGAATGTGTTTATAAACTATAGAAGAAGCAACAACTCACCACTCAACCGTCATGCTTTTAGCTGTGCTTTCCTCCTTTCCTTTTATGTACTCTGCTGCCGCCCTTAGGACAACATTGTAAGTTATGAAGTTTTCCATGGGGCTTTTTTTATGTGTCACTCTTTGCATCTCATTAGCTCATGCACACATCCTTAAAATTGATGGTACACTTTTGTGCAATTTAATCTAGAGGAACATGCCAAGGTCTACCAGACTGAGGTGTCCAGGAAAGACAAGGACTCCAAATTTGTTCTTTCTATCTACCCAATTTAGTAGCCATTTGTCACCGTCAGTTAGTCAAATATGAAACAAATTACCCATGGCTTGAACTAGGGAACAAAGTCTGAATGACAGCAAAAAAGAAAACAATCAGTTCATGTGGGAAATGTGAAGTAAGTAGGTGGCATGGTTAGAAGGCACAGGGCAAGTCTACACCAAAAATATCTCTGACTCATGTCTGAAATTCTGTCATTGTAATTCATCCCTTTGTGCTAAACATCACTTTCTTCCTAGAGTTGTTTTTAAAATATCCACAGTCCAACAAAGGGCAACTGTAAAATAAGTCCCTAATTCAACCAACATATGTTTATTGAGCCTTTTCTATAAATCAAGCTTGACATTTAAAAAAAAAGATATCATCATTGCCTACAAGGAGCTCACCATCTAGCTCTACACAAGCAGTTTCATACTTTAGAAGACACTCCTTTGATACATCACCCATTTAATTACTGCTTTCCTCACTCCTATTTCTTACTCAAGTTTATTAAAAAGTAGAATTTACTTTCACCAATTCTACGCCCATGCACTCCGTTAATTCCTCACTTCCAGGCTCCTGCCCCAACCAGTCCTATGAATAAAGTCACCTAGGACTTCCTTTAAATAAAGTTCAAAAATCCCCTTTTTTTTCTGTTCATATTTCATGTAACTTTTCTAGATAAGTTGACTCTTTCCAAACACTTCTTTCTTGGAACTCTATTCTCTTAATCATTTATACTGACTTCTCTTCCTCTGTCTTCCTTTTAAGTGTTGGGTTTGGGCCTTTGGCCTTTCACCTTTACTCTACCAGTGATTTTCTACCAGGAGCAATTGTATCCCTTTGGGGACATTTTGCAATTTCTAGAGACATTTTTGATAGTCACAGCTGGATAGGAGGGGATGCTATTGGTTACTGGATAGAGGTCAGGGATGCTATTAAACATCCTACAATACATAGGAAAGTCTCCCAAAACATACAAACAAAAAACAACAACATCCCATCCACAATGTCAACAGTGTCAAAACCAATGAAACTTGTTGTACATTATCTCTTAGTAAAATCACTTGCACACATGGCTTCCTCTACTCACTCCTATGCAGATATTACTGGAATCATTGTTTAAAAACAAGATGAAGAGAACAGAAGCCCAGAGTTATCATATGGGTCCATACCCAATGGACCATATTCATCTGCACCTGTGAGAGCCACAGAACCTGGAATTAAAATGGGCCGCAGTGAGCTCATCTTTTTCTCTCACAAAACAACTTTTATTTGATAGCAGCATCCAGTCTCCCATACTTGAACCCTGAGAGTTAGCCCCAATTTTTTCCTTCCTCACTACTAAGCCCTTCTGATTCTACTTTCTAAAGAAATCTTAAAGCCATCCTATCATTACCACCTCCATGACCACTGCCTCAATTCAGACCCTCCTCAAAAATAGACTTATACCCCAAAGAGTCTTAGAACTGATGTTCAACCTGCAGGCTCACATTCTTGAAGACCAACTTTTTAGAAAAAGATTTTTATTTTTCAATTACAATTGAAATACAACATTATATTACTTTTAGTGTATATCCCAGTGATAAGACATTAAATTACTAAATGATTATTTGAGTAAATCTTATACCCATCTAACACCATACATAGAAGTTAGAATATTATTGACTATATTCCCTATGCTGTACCTTATGTCTTTATGACTACTTTGTAACTACCAATTTGTACTTCTTAATCCTTTCACCTTTTCCAGCCCCCACAACCACTTTCCATCTGACAACCATCAAAATATTTTCTGTATGTAATTTATTTAGTTCATTTATCTTGTTTTTTAAATACAATTGTTAAGAGATATGTATTAATGGTCATTTTATTTTTTATTTTCTATCCTTTTTCTCCTTTTTCAAAAAAAATAGTCATCCAAGGGTATGCTTTTTTTATTTTAGGAAAAGAGGAAGGAGAGAGGGAGCAAGAGAAAGAGAAAGACAGAAACAAAGCAACATCAATGTGAGAGAGAAGCATCATCAGTTGCCTTAGTAGATGTCCCAGCCAGAGATCAGGGATTAAACCCAAAACCTAGGTATGTGCCCCTGCCGGGAACCAAACCCACAACTTTTAGTGTATGGGAGATGCTCCAACCAACTGAAGAAGCCAGGGCTCTTTTTCTTCTTGAAGAAGACCCTTGAACATTTCATGTAATAATGGGTTTGTGGTGATGAACTCGTTTATTTTTTTTTCTTACCTGGAAAGCTCTTCATCTGTTCTTGATTCTAAATTATAGTTTTGTTGGGTAGAGTAGTCATGGTTGTAGGTCTTGCTTTTCATCACTTTGAATATTTCATGCCAATCTCTCTGGCCTGCAAAGTTTTAGGGACAATATTATGGGAGTTCCCGTGTAGGTAACTAAATGCAATTCTCTTGTTTTTTTTTTTTAAGATTCTCTCTCTTTTTCTTTAACATTTTGGATTTTAATTATTAAGTGTCTTGGTGTCGACCTTTTTGGGTTTGTTTTGTTTAGGATTATTTGTGCTTCCTGAACTTATATGTCTATTTCCTTCACCAGATTGGGGCAGTTTTCTGTCATTATTTTTCAAATAGGTTTTTGATTTCTTGCTCTTTTATTTCTCTTTCCAGTACCCCTCTGATGTGAATGTTTATATGCTTGTTTGAAGTTGTCCCAGTAGCTCCTTATGCTATCCTCATTTTTTAAAATGTTTTCTTTTTGCTGTTCTGATTGGGTTTTTGTTCCCTTATATTCCAAATTGCTTATTGATTTCAGCTTCATCTACATTACTGTTGTTTCCATGTAAATTATTCTTTATTTTACTTACTGTATCCTTTATTTCTGATTTTTTTATGGTTTCCATGTCCTTTTTTATGCTGTTGAATTTCTGTCTAAGTTCTTCTACTCTTCCCCTAAGTTCATTGAGCATTATTTTAAAAAATTTTTATTGTTATCTATTACAGTTGACCCAATTATTACCCCTTTTCCCTCCTCCATCCAGCCCTCCCCGACTCCCACAGTCAATCCCTGCACTATTGTTTATGTCCACAGGGTCATTCACGCATGTTCTTTCACTAGTCCCTTACCCTTCTTTCCACCACTGTCCCCCTCCCTCACTGAGCATCTTTATAACCAGTGTTTTGAACTCTGTATCTAGGAGAATGCTTGTCTCTACTTTTTTAGTTCTTTTTCTGGAGTTTTGTTCTGTTCTTTCATTTGAGACATGTTTCTTTTTCTCCTGATTTTGTTAGCCTCTTTGTGTTTGTTTCTATGTATTAGGTAGAGCTTCTAAGTCTCCCAGACTTGACAGAGTGGCCTAAAGTAGTAAATGTAATATAGGGTCCAGTGACACAACTGCCCCATTCATTCAGGCTGCGCCTCCCCCTGACTGTGTGGACTCTGTACACCCTTCTCTTATAGTTGAGCCTTGATTGCTGTTGGCACATCAATGGGAAGGATTTATCCCCAGGCTGATTCATTGAAAGGCCTGACTGTGACTGCTATGGAGAATCAGTTGTGTAGGAGCCCACCCCATAGGGCAGGACTTACTTCAGCACGGCTCTGGTGCCCACTGAGTCTTTCCCCTAAATGTGTCTCTTGCGAAGTTGGTTGGGTGGTACTTTGATATTGTCTGAAGCTTTCCACTGGGTGCTCTTGCTCTGGGAACTTCCAAAAGGTTCAGGCCAAGGTCAGCCACTGCCTGTGTTCTGCCTAGGACCACCCAGCATGAGCTACAAAGCAATCTGAAGATGGCTGCTACTTGTGCTGGGCTTATAGGTACCTAGGAGATTCCAAGCTGTGAACCAAGCTCAGCTGATCCTATTGCTGGACCTAGGCCATTTAGCAAGAAGTATGGAGTGCACAGAGGCCAGATGTTGCTTGTTTGAGAGATTTTAGGAAGATCTAAAGCATGAGCCAAGACAAGATATTCATACAGAAAAGTCACTTGAAACTTCGGTGTGTCCTTGAATTGTGTGGGGCAGTGCCTCAGGGAATCATCAGCCAGGTTGATGAAGATATGGTGCCCAACTTACTGCATCTGTGGGGAAAGGTCTCAGGAAAGAAACAATGGCTTCTGCCTGTGTTTCTGTCTGGAAAAAAGCTCTTCTTCCTGCTCTGTCCCTATCTCTAGTACCTTTTGAGCTGCTGCCTCAGTACTGGTGCTCACAGTGAGTAAATCCATGTATGGGACCTTTAAGAGGAACTGCCTAGGGTACCAGCAGCCCTCCATGTCACTCAATCAGAATCCCTCTGGCTTTTACAGCCAGAAGTTATTGGGACTTTTCTTCCTGGCACTGTAACTCTGGACAAGGGTTTTGGTGTGGAGTTGGGATGCCTCATTCCTGAGGAGGGACCTCTGTACCCAAGATATCCTGCCTGATTTTTAGCTGCCACTCTTTGCTGTGGGACTAGCCCATTCCTCATCTCTGCCCTTCTTACCAGTCTCAATGTGGCTTCTTCTTTATATCCTGAGTTGTAAGATTTCCATTCAGTTAGATTTCAGGTGGTTCTGAATTATGATTATACCATTTTGTTGTAATTTTGATGTGTCATGGGTGGATGCCAGAACCACATTTATCTATGCCACCATCATGACCAGAAGCCCTGCAGACCATCTGTTAAATACCCAACTGAAAAAATTTCTTATACAGCCTTCTCTGAATCTTCCACCCTTTCATAACTACCCCCATATTTTCTTCACATGCATATAATTGCAATAATAAAAATGACTAATATTCACATAGCTCCAAACCCTCTACTCAAAATAATCATGTGCCACTAGCTCCTTTGCCTTCACTTTTACAGAATGACACATATTTCTATAACAGAGGATTAATTCAACATATAATATATAATGGAGGATTAAATTAAAATAGACTAATTTATTCTCAAGTATAAGTAGTTCTTGTTTAAACCTCTGTTTTAGCCCTTACAGAAGATGAAGAGCTGTATACTTTGACTATATACTTTGGCTATAGCCACCCTATATCCAAAGGGTGGATATACTTTGACTCCTAACACAACAACAACAAAAAAAAAGACAACAACAAATTTAAAAACAAAAAATAACCAGAATTGCCAGAAAATCAAACTGTATGGAAGTCCAATAACCAAGGAGTTAAAGAAGAAACATTCATTCAGACTGGCAGGAAGGGTGGAGATAGGCAGTTGGGATGAAGAGGACATGCAGCAGCTGGTGGTCCTACATTTGTGTGTGTATAAACCGGGAGGAACAACTGGGGAGCCAGATAGACCATTCAACCCAGTGAGGAAAAAGAAAGCCTCAGAACCTCTGGCTATCAAAACCTGTGGGAATTGTGGTGGTAGGAGAAACTCCGAACCTCACAGAAGAGTTCATTGGAGAGACCCATAGGGTCCTAGAATGTACACAAAACCACCCACTGAGGAATCAGCAACAGAAGTGTCCAGTTTACTTGTGGGTAGCAGGGGAACTGACTAAAAGCTGGCCAAGAGTGGAACAAGTGGCATTCTTTCCTCTCTGACCACTCCCCCATAGACAGTGCCACAATGCAGTTACCTAGGTTGCCCATTCCTGGTGAATAATTAAGGCTCTGCTGCATCGTACAATGTAACAGGTATGCTGACACAAAGAAACATAACCCAAATGAAAGAACACACCAAAACTCCAAAAATAGAACTAAGTAATGAAGAGATACCCAACCTATCAGATGCAGAGTTCAAAAGCAGTAGTAATCAGGATGCTACAGAATGGTTGAATATGGTCACAAAATAGAAGAAAAAGTGAAGGCTATACAAAATGAAATACAGAAAAATATATAGGGAACGAGAAGTGAAGGGAAGGAAACTAGGACTCAAATCAACAATGTGCATGAGAAGGAAGAAATAAACGTTTGACCAGAACAAAATGAAGAAACAAGAATTCAAAAAAATGAGGAGAGGCGTAGAAACCTCTAGGACAAATTTAAACATCCCAACATCCGAATCATCAGGATGCCAGGAGAAGAGGAAGAGCAACAAATTTAAAACTTATTTGAACAAATAATGAAAACTTCCCTAATCTGGCAAAGAAAATAGACTTCCAGGAAGTTCAGGAAGCCCAAAAAGCCCCAAAGAAGTTGGACCCAAGGAAGCACACAACAAGGCACTTCATAACTACATTACCCAAGATGAAAGAGAAGGAGAGAATCTTAGAAGCAGTGAGAAGAAAAGGAGACAGTCACCTACAAAGGGGTTCCCATAAGACTATCAGCTGATTTCTCAAAAGAAACCCTGCAGGCAAGAAGGGGCTAGAAAGAAGTATCTAAGTCATGAAAGGCAAGGACCTATATCCAATAAAGCTATCATATAGAATGGAAGGGCAAATAAAATGCTTCCCAGATAGGATCAAGTTAAAGGAGTTCATCATCACCAAGCCCTTATTATATGAAATGTTGAAGGCACTTACCTAAGGAAAAGAATAAGATCAAAAATATGAACAGTAAAATGGCAACAAACTCATAACTGTCAATAACTGAACCTAAAAGAACAAAAATAAAAATGAACTAAGCGAACAATTAGAACAGGAACAGAACCAGAAAAATGGAGATCACATGGAGGGTTATCAGAGGGGAGGGAGTGGAGGGAGGATGGGGTAAAAAGTACAGGGAATAAGAAGCATAAATGGTAGGTGCAAAATAGATGGACAGGTTAAGAATAGTATGGAAAATGGAGAAGCCAAAGTACTTGAATGTACCATCCATGGACATGAACTAAGGAGAGGGAATGCTGGTTGAGGGGGTGCAGGGCAGAGGGGAATAAAGGGGGGAAATGGGACAACTGTCATAACATAATCAACAAAATATACTTTTTTAAAAAGCCCTTACAAACATGTATTTTTTTATTGTTCAATTCAATGGAAGCCAACTGTACAAACATTTGATATATATAAACATGTGCTGTACCTAGTGTGGCTCAGTAGACTGAGCACTGACCTGCAGACCAAAATGTTGTTGGTTCAATTCTCAGTCAGGGCACATGCTTGGGTTGTGAGCCAGATCCCTAGTTGGGGGTATGCAAGAGGCAACAATGCAGTATATGTCTCATGCATTGATGTTTCTCTCCCTCTTTTTTTCCCTTCCCTTTCTTTAAATATAAATAAAGTATTTAAAAATATTAAAAATATGTATATATAATAGTACACATTATATGTATTATTTGCTGTTGACACCAAAGGCATATAGCAAAGTGAATATTCAAGAAAGTAGATGAGTGGTTTGAGTCTAGACACAGGGATTTTGAGTGGCAGTCTAGAATTCTTACCTTGATGGCATGGCTCCCAGACAAAATTCAGCAACTTTTCAGTGTTTCTAAAGACGACACTAAGCTCTAAACAAACAATCCAAACTCTTGATTTCCTTATTTGTAAAATAACAATAATCATCATTTCTTGCTTTCCTCCTATTATCTCTTGATCCCACCCAAGCAGGCTTCTATACCCTCTTCACCAACACAACATTTGTCAAGGATATGTTATTAATCCAATAGTCTCCATTTTACTTCATTTATCAGCAGCATTTAACCTAAAGGTCACATCTCCTATATGGTATCAATACAAGATAGAGGAAAGCTGAGAGGAAGGAGGAAGATGGCAGCAGAGTAGGACAAAGGATTTAGCTTCCCTCCACGCCCTGGAGAAACACTGGGCTGATCTGCAGAGGAGCGCAGCGAATACCCAACAGGGACCCAGCATATAGGAAGGCAGGACTCCAGAAAGTGGAGCGGACACTGAATGACCAGAGGTCTAGGAGAGCAGACAACCGCAGATCAACAAGGTATGAGGGAACAGCACAGAGGTTGCAGGTCCTCCGCCGGGCCGTGCCAGGGCCCTGGCGGGGTCGCCCCAGTCTCTGAGAGCTGAGGGTGGGCAACAACAACCCTGGGATAGAATTAGTCACCGGCACCCTCTCTAACCAGCAGGGCACAGATTGGAAAACACCAGGAGAGATTGGTTTGCCTGTAGTGGCAGAGAGAGGAGTGGGCATTGGGAAGCAAACCAGAGAGCTCTGATAACCTGTGGAGTCAGGCTGTGGTTACCAGCTTGGGGAACTGAGTTGCCCCTGCTATCCTGGTAGCCTGAGCAGGCACTCCCACAGTCTCAGAGAGTTGCAGGGTACAGGCAGGGCCCCTGGTAGAGCACCTGTCGACAGCTCCCTCCCTACCCAGCCAGGCCCAGACTAAGAAGCACTGGGAGTCAGGCTGTGGTTACTGGTTTGGGGAACTGAGAACTCGGGACTTGAGCCAGCGCTCCCACAGTCTCGGGGAGCTGCGAACTACTGGCAGGGCCCCTGGAAGAGCACCAGTCTCCAGCTCCATCTCTACCCAGCTGGGCGCAGACTGAGAAGCTCTGGGAGTCAGGCTGTGGCTGCCGGCTTGGAAGAATTATGAGTTGCCCAGTGTGTGCAGCCACAGCACTGGGAAAGATCCAAGCCCAAGCCTACGAGACCAGGAAGGCCTGGCTGGGAGCACGAACCCTCACGCCAGGCCAGGGCTGGGAAGCCTGCGGAAAAACCTGCTCTCAGTGGGGCACAGGAGAGCAGCACCAGTCTGGATCCTGGGAGGGCACTGGCAAGACCAGCTAAGTCCGCTGAGACAAGAGAAAGGCAACACTAATAGCCCCACAGGCTGCTTCATTTAGTGAGACCAGAAGAAAAGGTTGAACAAGCTGGAAACCAACAAGAGAAGTAGATGGAAGTAGAGAACACCAAGATACCTGCAGGAGACTGCAGGAGACTGCACCACTGAATTTCACAGGCATCCTACCACAGGAGTTCACACCATAAACCCAGTGAACTACAAAAAATCACTTAAAGAAGCTGAGGCCAACTAGAAGAGCAACACAAACAATGGGAAGACAAAGAAACAATCCCCAAATGAAAGAAAAGGAGGAAGTCTCAGAAAGAATGTTAGGTGAAATAGAAGCAAGCCAACTATCAGATATTGAATTCAAAGCACTGGTTATCAGGAAATTCAAAGAGCTTACAACAAGCTACCAGAAACTACAGGGGAGCTACAATGAACTCTATGCAAACTATACCAACAGGAAAAAGGAAATAGAAACCATCAGTAAAGGCCAAGAGGAAATGAAGAATACAATTTCTGAACTGAAGGACACAGTAGAAGGTATGAAGAATAGAATAGATGAGGAAGAAGATCACATAAGTGAGATCGAAGACAGGATAGAAAGAATCTCCCAGATGGACCAAGTAATGAAAAAGAGAATGAGAAAAAAATTAGGAGAATTTAAGAGAAAGTCAAGACAATATGAAACATAATAATATCTGAATAATAGGAATAACAGAAGGAGAGGAAGAAGAACAAGGGATAGAAAACCTACTTGAAAGAGTAATAACGGAAAATTTTCCTAACTTGACGAGAGATAAAGTCACACCAATCCAGGAATCGCAGAGAGTCCCAAGCAGGTGGAACCCAAAGAGGACTACTGCAAGACAGGTCATCATTGAAATGGCAAAATTCCAAGACAAAGAGAAAATCCTAAAGGAAGCAAGGGAGAAAAAGGAAGTAACATACAAGGGAGTCCCGATAAGGTTGGCTACTGACTTCTCAATGGAAACATTCCAAGCAAGAAGAGAATGGCGAGAAGTATTCCAAGTAATGGGAAACAGAGGCCTACAACCAAGGCTACTTTACCCAGCAAGCCTCTCAATCAAGATAGAAGGCCGAATAAAGAGCTTCCAAGACAAAAGAAGTCTAAAAGAATACGCTTCCACAAAACCAGCTCTACAAGAATTACTAAAAGGGCTGCTTTAAGGAAAGGAAGGAAAAGAGAGAGACAAAGAGGAACACAGGTACACAAATGACAATGAATAAGTACCTTTCAATAATAACCTTAAACATAAAAGGATTAAATGCACCAATTAAAAGACATAGAATAGCTGAATGGATAAGAAAGCATGACTCACACATATGCTGCCTACAAGAGACCCACATCAGGTCAAAAGACCACCACAGACTAAAAGTGAAAGAATGGAAACAAATTTTGCAAGCAAATGGACAAGAAAAAAAAGCCAGGGTAGCAATTCTCATATCAGACAAAATAGACTTCAAAAAAAGGGCCATAAAGAGAGACCCAGAAGGTCACTTCATAATACTCAAGGGAAGAATCCACCAAGAAGACATTAACATCATAAATATATATGCACCAACACAGGAGCACCCAAATATATAAAGAAAATCCTAGAGGACCTCAAGAAAGATATTGACAGCAACACAAGTATAGTAGTGGATTTTAACACCCCACTGTCAAAAATGGACAGATCTTCCAAATAGAATATCAACAAAGATATTGCAGCATTAAATGACACACTAGATGAAATGGACCTAGTTGATATATATAGAGCCCTCCATCCCAAAGAAGCTAAATACACATTCTTTTCAAATGCACATGGAATGTTTTCAAAGATAGATCAAATGATAAGACACAAAACGAATCTCAACAACTTCAGGAAAATAGAAATCATACCAAGCATTTTCTCTGATCACAAGGGACTGAAATTGGAAACCAACCCCACAGGAAAAAAACCAAAACACCCAAAAGCAGGGAGACTGAATGGTATGCTATTAAACAATGAATGGCTCAAGATTGAAATTAGGAAAGAAATCAGAAAGCTTCTGGAAAAAAATGAAAATGAACTCACAAGAACCGAAAACCTATCAGACACAGTGAAGGCAGTCCTGAGAGGGAAGTTCATAGCAATACAGGCTTACCTAAAGAGGACAGAAACATTTCAAACAAACACTCTAACCCGACGCCTGCAAGAACTCGAGGACCAACAACAAAGACAACCCAGAGCAAGTAGAAGGAAGGAAATAACCAAGATCAGAGCAGAATTAGATGACATAGAGACTAAAAGCACAATTTTAAGGATCAATGAATCCAGGAGTTGCTTTTTTGAAAAGATGAACAAAATCAACAAGCCATTAAGTTCATCAAGAAAAGAAGAGAGAGGACCAAATAAACACAATCGAAAATGAAAGAGGAGAGACTACAACTGATATCACAGAAATAGAAAGGATTGTAAGAAATTACTACGCAGAACTGTATGCCAAGAAATTTGAAAACCCAGGTGAAAGGGACAAATTTCTAGAAAAATGTAATCTTCCAACACTCAACAAAAAAGAAGCAGAAAACCTGAACAGGTCAGTAACAGCGAATGAAATTGAAGAAGTAATAAAAAAAACTCCCATTGCACAAAAGCCCTGGACCAGATGGTTTCACAGGAGAATTCTATAAAGCTTTTAAGGAAGAGCTAACCCCTATTCTTCACAGACTATTCCAAAAAATCCAAAAGGAGGGAAAACTCCCCAACTCCTTTTATGAAGCCAGCATCACCGTAATTCCAAAGCCAGATAGAGACACAACAAAGAAAGAAAACTTCAGGCCAATATCGCTGATGAGCATTGATGCTAAAATCCTCAATAAAATATTAGCAAATCGCATTCAACAATACATCAAAAAGATCATGCACCACGACCAAGAGGGATTCATCCCAGGGATTCAAGGGTGGTTCAATATAGGCAAATCAATAAATGTAATACACCACATAAACAAAAGCAAAGACAAAACCCACATGATTATATCAATAGACTGGGAAAAAGGTTTTGATAAGATTCAACACCCATGTATGATAAAGGTACTCAGCAAAGTGGGCATAGAGGGAGAATTCAATATAATAAAGGCCATGTATGAAAGGCCTACAGCCAACATCATACTCAATGGACAAAAACTAAAAGCTTTTCCATTAAGATCTGGAGCAAGACAAGGTTGCCCACTTTCACCACTTCTATTTAATATAGTATTGGAAGTATTAGCCACAGCAATAAGACAAGAAAAGGAAATAAAAGGCATCCAAATTGGAAAGGAGGAAACAAAACTGGCATTGTTTGCAGATGACATGATAGTGTACATGGAAAACCCTATACACTCTACCAAAAAACTGCTGGAACTAATAAATGAATTTGGCAAAACATGGGATACAAAGTCAATATCCAGAAATCAAAGGCATTTTTATATACCAACAATGAATCAGCAGAAGCAGAAATGAAGAAAAAAATTCAATTAGACATAGCAAAAACAAAAACAAAATATCTGGGAATAAACCTAACCAAGCAGGTTTAAGACCTATATGCAGAAAAGTACACAACACTGAAGAAAGAAATCAAGGAAGACACAAATAAATGGAAACATATACCGTGTTCATGGATTGGAAGAATTAACATCATCAAAATGTCCATACTACCCAAAGCAATTTATAGATTCAATGCAATACCTATTAAAGTACCAATGGCATATTTCATAGACATAGAACAAACACTTCAAAAATTTATATGGAACCATAAATGACCTCGAATACCAGCTGCAATTTTGAGAAAGAAGAACAAAGTAGGAGGGATCACAATACCTGATATCAAACGGTATTACAAGGCCACTGTAATCAAAACAGCCTGGTACTGGCATAAAAACAGGCACATAGACCAATGGAATAGAACAGAGAGCCCAGAAATAAACCCAACTCTCTACAGTCAATTAATATTTGACAAAAGGGGCAGTAACATAAAATGTAGTAAAGAAAGCCTTTTCAACTAATGGTGTTGGGAGAACTGGACAGCTACATGCAAAAAAATGATACTTAAGCACCAACTTACACCATACACCAAAATAAATTCAAGGTGGATAAAAGACTTAAATATAAGCTGTGAAACCATTAAAGCTCTGGAGGAGAACATTGGCAGGAAAATCTCAGATATTCCACGCAGCAACATTTTTGCTGATATGTCCCCTAGAGCAAGGGATGTAAAGGAAAGAATAAACAAATGGGATCTCATCAAAATTAAAAGCTTCTGCATAGCTAAGGAAAACAGTATCAAGATAAAAAGAGAAGCAACAGCTTGGGAAAACATATTTGCCAATGATTCCTCAGACAAAGTTTTAATTTCCAAAATATACAAAGAACTCACTCAACTCCACTCAAAGAAGACAAGCAACCCAATTAAACAATGGGCAAAGGACTTGAACAGACATTTCTCCAAGGAGGACATACAGAGGGTCCAGAGACACATCAAAAGATGCTGGATATCACTAGTTATCAGAGAGATGCAAATTAAAACCACAATGAGATACCACTTAACACTAGTCTGAATGGCCATCATAAACAAAGAAACAAACATCAAGTGCTGGAGAGGTTGTGGGGCAAAGGGCACCCTAGTTCACTGTTGATGGGATTGCAGACTGGTACAGCCACTATGGAAAACAGTATGGAATTTTCTAAGAAAATTAAAAATGAATGTGCCCTTTGACCCAGCAATTCTACTATTTGAAGTATATCCTAAGAACCCTGAAACACCAATCCAAAAGAACCTATGCACCCCGATGTTCATAGCTGCACAATTTATGATAGCCAAGAGTTGGAAGCAACCTAAATGCCCATCGGTAAATGACTGGATGAAAAACCTATGGTACATTTACACAATGGAATTCTATGCTGCAGAAAGGTAGAATGAACTACTACCCTTTGCAACATCATGGATGGAACTGGAAAACATGCTGAGTGAAATAAGCCAGGCGGTGAAAGACAAATACCATATGATATCACTGTTAACAGGAATCTAAACAACAAAACTAACAAGCAAGCAAAATATGACCAATGACACTGAAATACAGAACATGCTGACAGGGTCCAGAGGGGAGAGGGGAGCGAATCATAGGGGAAAAGAGGAAGGACTCACATGAACAATTGTAAAGGACACATAGACAATAACTAAGGGTTGGGGGCAGAAATGAGTGGGAGGTGGGGAACACTGGGCGGGGGGCGGGCAGGACTGGGAATTTAAGACAGAAAGCTGTACTTGAACAAGAATTAAATTTAAAAAGTATATAAAATAAAATAAAATAAAATAAAATAAAATAAAATAAAATAAACAAGATAGAGGAAAGCTGCATTGTACTCACTAGACTTTACATGAACAAGAAACAAACTTTTATTGTGTTAGAACCCTGAGGTTTCAGATTATGGTAGACAGACTAATGACCACCCTGAAATGATCACATCCTCATCCCCTGACTCTGTGAATATATTTCCTAACATAATAAAATGAATTTTGCCGATATGATTAATGTTATAACTTTGAGATGGGGAAATTATTCATGGTTACCTTGTAGGGTCCAGCTAATTACACAAGTCATTAAACCCAGAGAACTTTTCTCATGTAGATCAGAGAGGTGCAATGTGTAAAGGACTCAATGATACATTGACACTTTGAAGATGAAGAAAAACAGCTATGAGCCAAGGATGCAGCAGTCTCTCGAAACTGGCTACAGTAAGCTGCAAAAAGGGAACCTAGGACCTACACCCATGAGAAATTAGATTTTACCAACATCAAAGAGTAAGGAAATTCTGCCTTAGAGTCTCCTCAAAGGACCACAGCCTTGCCAGGACCTCGATTTTAGTCTGGTGATAATTATGTCAGACTTCTGAACTACAAAACTGTAAGATAATAAATTTGTATTATTTTAAGTCACTAAATTAGTGGTAATTTATTATGAGAAAAAAGACTGATATAAAAGGTAGTTTTCTTACAGTAGCATATCTCTGCCTATGCTGACTAATACATACATGAAGCACATAGTAAAACATTCAGTAAAACTTATCTATAGTAATTACTTTTAGTGTATAAAACAACTGTTTCATGTGAACAGTTTTGTCCTACAGAAAAAACCACAGTGGGTTGCACTGAATAGGTATTTCAGGTATTTCAGGATAATTCTAATGTTGATTGAATGGCAAAAAGTGATGAAAGTCTCCTAGAAGGTTCAGATGCTCTGATTTTGAGTGAAGACAAAGTTCAGTGGCTCTCATTACTTCATCAGTATCAAAGTTGACAGTTTAGGACAAGCAACAACTGTCCCACATCAACACAGCCTACCTTATAAACTCTTTCTACAGGCCCTCTCTCTCAGCAACTATCAGCAGCCCTGAAGTCCTGGAGACCACAGATAAGAAAAAGTGAATAAACAGTAAATATACACTATAACAATGTGAATTTGACTTGGAATTCCTGAGGAGAGAGTTGGATTGAACATGCAAGGCCTCGTTCCTCTGAAGTGCTGGAAAATATTTTTTCCTTAGAACTTGCCCTAGAACTTGCTCCCTTGGTCATTCTATTATACCGTATACTTTTTAAATAAATAAGTGATCACATTTTTTCCCAAAGCCAATGATTCCTAAAAACTCTTCCAAATCTTTTCTGGAATTCCTTCAAAAAAAAAAAGAAAGGAAGGAAGAAAAGAAAAGAAAGAAACCCAGAGAGGCCACAGAGGAAATTAGTTCAACTTTAACAGATTTGGCTTTTCCACCATGGATGTACCTTGGACTGGGGAGTATACCTTGAATGATACATTCTCCAAGCTTGTGAAATTGTGATCCTAGAGGTCTATGAACTGTGAAGGCTGACAGGAGCTACCAAAGCAGACAGAGACCCTGCAGGAATCTAGGCACTAAAGTCAAGGTTTACAGTAAGTGATGGATACAAACCAGTGTTCTGACCTAAGCATAAGCTTTTCTGAAATTCATACTTTGGTGTCTTAAAATGCTTCATGCATGACACATATTTCTATTATTTTAAAATTATTTTTAAAAACACATGGACCACAGGCTTAAACACTTCATCGATTTTCCATAAAAGCTACAAAAAAAGTGGATTGAGACAGTTTGATGTGGTAAAATTTTTTCACCATACTTTCTATCCACACTCTTTCATCCCATACACAACAGGACATTTTGGAAGAATGAGAGAGGGAAATAAGCTTCCTTTTTGCATAGCTACCTTGTCTTGACATGGGCCTGTCCATCATTGCAGAGACCAGATGAGATTTTTAGGGAAACAGATGTTAAATCTTATCTCACCAGAGATTTCCTGTGAATGGAGACTGGCTGACACTATGAGGCAGGAACACATGTTTAATTGAACTTTAAGATTAAACTAACATTTCTCTAGCTAGAAGAGCCTTCTCACCTCTTGAATTCTCTGTTTATGTTGAAATGCTCCCAGTATCTGTCATGCCTTGGCCTCTTGATGCTGTGATACCTGCCCCAGTTTTTCACTCTCCTGCCTGAATGGTAGCAACTCATTTTAGAGCCACCAGATGTCAATTCACTCCTGCCAGAGAGCTTTGTTTTGACAAAAAAATAATGGGAGAGATACAGATAGAGACTGAGAAACAGAGATAGACAGAAAGAGATTTCTTTTTTAAATATATTAAATTATATTTTATTGATTACAGTTGTCTTGATTTTCTCCCTTTGCCCCCCTCCACCAAGCATCCCCTACTCTTCAGGCAACTCCCCCATGATTATTCATATCCATGGATTATTCGTACAAGTTCTCTGGCTATTTCATTTTCTATACTGTACTTTACATCCCATGGTTATCTGTTACTACCTATTCATACTTTTTAATCCCCTCACTGCTTCACCCATTCCCCCACACCACCCTCCTATCTGGAATCATCAAAACTCTCTCTTTATCCATGACTCTGTCTCTGTTCCTCTTGTTTGGTTTTGTATTCAACTGTTGATAGATATATATTTTTTGCCATTTAACTGTTCACAGCTTTGATTTTGTTTTCCTTAAATAAGTCCCTTCAACATTTTATATAGTAATGTTTCGGTGATAATGAATTCCTTTAGTTTTTCTTGTCTGGGAAGCTCTTTGTCTGCCCTTCAATTCTAAATGATATCTTTGCTGGGTAGAGCAATCCTGATTGTAGGTCCCTACTTTCCATGACTTTAAACATTTCTTTCCAATCCCTTCTAGCCTGTGAAGTTACTTTTGAGATATCAGCTGACAGTCTTATGGGAACTCTCCTGTAGGTAACTAACTGCTTTTCTCTAGCTGCTTTCAAGATTCTGTGTTTACCTTTAATCTTTGGCATTTCAGTTATGATGTGTCTTGGAATGAACCTCTTTGAATGCATCTTGTTTGGGGCTCTCTGTGCTTCCTGGACATACATGTCTATTTCCTTCACCAAATTATGGAAGTTTTCTTTCATTCTCTTTTCAAGTAGATTTCCAATTTCTTCTTGTTGTTTTTTTCACTTATCCTTCTGGCACCCCTATGATGCAGATGTTGAACCTCTGAAATTTGTCCCAGAGTCTGTTTACATTATCCTTGGTTTGGGAGATTCTTTTTCTTCTTCTTATTCCGATTGGGTGTTTTTGCTTTCTTATATTACATATCATTGATTTGATTCTCAGATTCACTCTAGTGTTGTTTTCCTGTAAATTGTTCTATATTTTAATTAGTGTATCCTTCATTTCTGACTGGCTCTTTCTTATGTTGCTGAGGTCCTCACTCAGTTTCTTGAGCATCCTTATAACCAGTGTTTGAAGCTCTGCATCTGACAGATTGCTCATCTGCATTTCATTTAGCTCTTTTTCTGGGGTTTTGATCTATCTTTTCATCTGGACCATATCTTTTTGTCTTCTCACTTTGGCAGTATCCCTGTGTTTGTTTGTATATATATTAGGTAGAGCTGCTTTGACTCCATGTCTTGGCCTAGTTTTGTAGTGTAGTAAGTGTCTTGTAAGGTCCAGTGGCACAGCCTCCCCTCCCACCCAAACTGGGTATTTGAGATGTGCACTTCATGAGGGCTGGGTATACTCTCCTCTTATAGTTGAGCCTTGGTTGCTGTTGGCAGATCAATGGGAGGGATTTATCCTAGCCAGTCATTTGCAATGATTGGCTGTGACCACTTGCCACCAAACTCTGCCCTCTGTGGAGGATCAGCTCTGAAAGAGCAGGGTGGTGGTGCTCCAACATGGCCTGTAGTTTTCCACTGGGTGAGCTCATCCTGGTATTTTCTGAGTGACACAGGCCAAAGTCATCCCCCAACTGTGTTTTGTCTGAGGCCACCCTACTCAAGCTATAAGGCAATCTGAAAAGGCTGGGCTTGGAGATTCCCAGGTAAAGCCAAGCTGTGAATCTAAGCTGGCTGCTGCTAGTACCAGACCTGGACTTCACTGAGGCCAGCTCTTACCTTTTTCATAGAATTTAGGAAGTTGTGAAGCATAAACCAAGACCAGCCAGTCATATGGAAAAGCAGCTTGGGTGGGGTAGGGTCTCTGGAGATCTTTAAGGCAGGCCAGATAGTGTTAGCCAAGTTTATGGAATCTCAGATATGGCACCATCTTGCCAACTGTGTGAAAGGGTGTGGTTTAGGAAAAGGACAATGGTCTCTGCTTGTCTTGATGCCAGATTCTTCAGGTTCTCCCTGAATACCACTGGTGCTTTTCAAGCTGCTACCCCAGCGCTGGAGCTTGGAGGAAATGAGTCTGAGTATGTAAGTCCTTGTGTGAGTTCTTTAAGAGGAAATGCTGGGGCTCCAGAAGTTTCTTCCACTGACTCAATCCCTGCTGGTGGCCTATCTTCCTAGCCCTTCCTAGGGCTTGGGCGGGGGGGCCTGGTGTGTAGCTTGGAGTCCTCACTCCCAAGATACCCCTCCTAAAGTTTTATCCACCACACATGGGTGAGGGACCAGACCATTCCATGCCTGCACCCCTCCTACCATTCTAGATGTATGTGGTTTCTTTAATTCCATAGTATTCGGACTTCTATTCAACTCAATTTGTGATGGGTCTGAGTGATGGTCATTCTATATTTTACTTGTAATTTTTATGTGGTTGTATGAAGAGGTGAGCCTTGTCTGCCTATGTTGCCATCTTGACTGGAAGTCCCAGAGACTTCTTGACTTAATTTTTTTATTGTTGTTCAAGTACAGTTGTCTCCATTCCGCCCCCTCGCTGCCCCTTACCCAGCCATCCCCACCTCTCACTCCTGATCTCACTTGCCTTTGGTTTTGTCCATGTGTCCTCTATAGTTGTCTCTGAAGACCCCCATTATTCTTTTCCCCCTCCCCTCTGATTACTGTCAGTTTGTTCTTACTTTCAATGTCTCTGCTTATATTTTTCTTCACTTAATTTTGAAATTGTCTTGTGAGTAGGTGGATTGTCTATTTGTGAACGAATCTTCCATGCAGTAAAGAAACCAACTTACTGATGAGAGAAAGGTATGACCAGAAATATGAAGTGAAGTCAGAGACCACAGAGTGCAATGGTTCGTATACCAAAGGGAACAGAGGACTGAAGTTATAAAAAACACAGGAAATTTCTTTCATAAGATAAATCTTAATTCATCCAAGTGTGCTATAAAGGGAGTATTTTTTGTCTAGGGTGGGGTCAGCAGGCCATTAAGGTGGCTGCTTTTGTTTCCTAAGATACTCTTTGCTCTTAGAGTCCTCTCAGATTACTCTCATTCCCACTGCACTCATGTCAGAGAAGTCTTCTTCACACCTGAGTCTTCTTCATTAGTGACTTCACTAATGAAGTCACACCTTTATTAGTCTTTTCTTCCCAACAGCACTACCAGGAACACTTGTCAAGATGTCTGCCCTGCTTAAGGTTCACATCCAGGAGGGCTCAGAAGTGCTGACGTTGCCCTCTTCTACATCTCTCTCCATTCCACTGCTTCCTCGGGAGATTGACTATAAATGAAAATCTATTCTCAGGAGACCTGCCCAGTTTTGATATAAAACACATCACGATATTATAAAATATGCAAAGAGACGGGTATTTTCATATGAGATTAGTGTATTCTTTGTATTTTTCATAGAGTCAGAGATGTTGTAATTTCCTGACTGTCATCATAGAATTTTTCTTACCTAGACTTTAGGTTTGGTTCCTCCATTAACTTCATACATTATTCTAACAAGTGTCTTCACATTTAAGAATTGAAATTTGTTCTTCAGTAAGATGTGGGAGTTGGAGTAAATCATCTAGAAAATTCTCTGCTGGGTTTCTTTTCTGTGACTGAAATTCCCTAGACAACTAGCATTTATTACATATGAAGAGGTATGAGATTTGTTTCTGTCTCTCCAGATTATAATAGTAAAGGAGTATGGTCAATGTGTAGACAACTCTCTAATTTTAAAAAGTCTATGCTAAAGGACTATGAGCCAGGAAAGAGGAGTGTGTGGGAGAATGAGGCAACAGAAACAGATTCTGGGAAAAGAAAGTACTTAAAGAAAGAGTAACATTAATATTGGTCTCTTTCTGGACTATCCCTTTTCCTGAGTATGTCAATATGTCTTAATTACTTGTGCTGCTTTCTTAATTACTATAGTTTTATATTAAGTCTTGATATCTGATAGTATAAGAACTACATCTTTGTTTCTCTTCTTGAAGCTTGTCTTTCTTTCTCAATATACATTTTAATATCAGCTTGTCAGTTTCCGTTTTAGAAAGTAATGAAAGTTTTGATTTACTTTACCTTGAATCTATTGATCAACCTAGGGAAATACATCTTCTTTACAATATTGAACCTTTCAGTCTATAAAACATTATCTATCCCTCTAGTTCCTTAGATCTTTTCCAATTTCTCCTCAAATTATTGTAGTTTTTATTTACAGGTGTTGTGAATCATTTGTTTGATTTATTTCTAGGATTTTGGTAGGTTTCTATACTATTGCTTAAGGTATATTGTGAAAGCTTTATTATTTTGTTGTTTATTGATGCGTATTAAATGCAATTAATTTCAAAACAGTGCTTTGTATCTATCAACCTTAGTAAATTTATCCTAAAGTTTATCTATATATTCTTTAACTTTATGATTTATAAAATCATGTTGTCTTTACATAATGATAGTTTTATTTAATCATTTTCCATCTCTAGTAGATGGCCACCCAAAGTTGTCTAGTCTTAATTCTTGAAGTTGTAAATATTACCCATTTTAGAAAAATATTATTTGAGATGATCTGGATGGGCTCTAAATTCAATCAGGAATATTATTTTTAATGTTAATTTTTTAAAATTTAATTGTTGTTCAAGTACAGTTTTCCATCTTTTACTCCCATTCCAGCTCACACCCCTAGTGCTCCCCACCTCCGTCCCATTTCCACCCCCCTTAGTTGTTGTCCATGTGTCCTTTATACTAGTTCCTGTAAATCCTTGCCCTTTCCCCCCTGAAATTTCTTCCCCTCTCCCCTCTGGTAACTGTCAAAACATAACCAAAGACACTGAAATAGAGAACAGGAATATTATTATAAGAGAAAAGGAAGGGCGGGTAACAGAGACACACAGAGGGGAAACTGATATGAGCACAGAGGTAGAGTAATGCAGCCACACACCTTGGAATGCTGACTCAACCATCAGAAACGAGAAGAAACAGGAAAGAATTATCCATTAGAGTTCCCAGAGTGAGCATGATTATGTCAAATTATGGACTTCGAATTTTCAGACCGGCAAAGAGAATACATTTCTATCTTTTAAACCATTAAGTTTGTAAGAATCAGTTACACCAATCAGAGAAAACACACCATCCTAATGGCTTTTTAAAAAATCTGGTATCAGAGATTTAATGTCATTTTTAAGTATAAATCAAGTTCAAAAGTGAACACTACTTTCTTCAATTTTATAATATAAAACAGCCAGATTTGTTTCAAACAATTCAGCTCATACTGTAATTTGAAGTCTATGAGAATATTGCTCAAAAAGAAAAACAAGATTTATAAATGGTGAGAAAAGAATTAAACAATGTTTAAAATAAATTATGCAAAAAACTATTATTTTCTTCTAATGCTTTCTTTTTTATTATTCTATTACTCTTGTGCCAGTTTTTCCACCTGTGCCCTCCTCTGCTCATCCTAATAGCTTTTATTTCTTTTTCTTGCTTTCTTGCTTCAGCTAGGACTTCAGAACAACATTAATAGAAGCATAATAGCAGATATCTTCATCTGGCTACTCAGCAGTAAAACCGTAAATATTTCACCAATATGATATTAGCTGAAAATTTTTAAAAGAAATCCATGAACTACTTGAAAGCAATTCTTATCTATTCCTGGTTTGCTAAGAAATTTTGCAAACTGATATTATATTTGATCAAATTATTTTTTAAATTTAATTATTGTTGAAGTACAGTTTTCTATCTTATATTCCCAGCCCTGGTCCCCCCAGTGCTTCCCACCTCCCTCCCATTTCCACCCCCCACCCTAGTTATTGTCCATGTGTCCTTTATACTTGTTCATGTGAGTTCATCCCCTTTCCCCTATGATTCTCTCCTCTCTCCCCTATTTTCTGAATTTATTGAGATGATGTGGTTTTTCTCCATCATTCCAATTATGTGACAAAAATGCTGATTGATTCTTTTTTTACTCAAATCAAGTGTGATTTATATTATTTATTTACTGATTAATATTTTAAATACAATTTAAAATAATTAGAATCATAAAGAAATACAGTAGTAACCTTGAATAACACTATTATTGAAATGTCTCAGTATGATATTGTTGTTTCTAACCTCAGTGACTGTTAAACCTCAGAACAAAGGGTTTATTTTTTCTTTCGTTTTTTTTGGGGGGGTGATTTATTTTTGTTCAAGTACAGTTTTCTGTCTTATATTCCCAGCCCTGCCCACCCCCCAGTGCTCCCCACTTCCCTCCCATTTCCACCCCCAACCTTAGCTATTGTCCATATGTCCTTTATACTTGTTGCTGTGAATCTTTCCCCTTTTCTCCTATGATTTTTTCCCCTCTCCCCTCTGGTCCCTGTCAGCATATTCTGTGTTTCAGTGTCTTTGGTCATATTTTGCTTCCTTGTTTGTTTTGTTGTTTAGGTTCCTAATAAAGGTGAGATCATATGGTATTTGTCTTTCACCGCCTAGCTTATTTCACTCAGCATAATGCTTTCCAGTTCCATCCGTGATGTTGCAAAGGGTAGAAACTCCTTCTTTCTTTCTGCTGCATAGAATTCCATTCTGTAAATGTACCATAGTTTTTGGATCCATTCATTTACTGATGGGCATCTAGGTTGCTTCAAGCTCTTGCCTATTGTAAATTGTGCTGCAATGAACATTGGTGTGCATAGGTTCCTTTAAATTGGTGTTTCAGGGTTCTTAGGATACACTCCTAACAGTGGAATTGCTGAGTCAAAAGGCATGTTCATTTTTAGTTTTCTTAGAAAATTTCATACTGTTTTCCATAGTGGTTGTACCAGTCTGCAATCCCACCAACAGTGAACTAGGGTGCCCTTTTCCCCACAGTCTCTCCAACATTTGTTGTTTTTCTTTGTTTATGATGGCCAACTGACTGGTGTAAAGTGGCATCTCATTGTGGTTTTACTTTGCATTTCTCTGATCACTATCAATATTGAGCATCTTTTCATGTGTCTCTGGATCCTCTGTACATCCTCCTTGGAGAAGTGTCTGCTCAGGTCCTTTTCCCATTTTTTAATTGCGTTGCTTGTCTTCTTTGAGTGGAGTCATCTAAGTTTTTTGTATATTTTGTATCATGGGCGAATATGTTTTCCAAAACAGTTGGTTCTCTTTTTTATTTTAATACTGTTTTCTTTAGCCATGCAGAAGCTTTTAATTTTGATGAGATCTCATTTGTTTATTCTTTCCTTTATATCCCTTGCTCTAGGGGATGTATCAGTAAAAATACTGCTGCGTGGAATATCTGAGATTTTCCTGCCAATGTTCTCCTCTAGGGCTTTAATGGTTTCACGGCTTATATTTAAGTCTTTTATCCACCTTGAATTTATTTTGGTGTATGGTGTAAATTGGTGCTCCAGTTTCATATTTTTGCACGTAGCTGTCCAGTTCTCCCAACACCATTTGATGAAGAGGCTATCTTCACTCCATTTTCTGTTGCTGCCCCCTTTGTCGAATTAATTGACTGTAGAGATTTGGGTTAATTTCTGGGCTCTGTGTTCTTTTCCATTGGTCTATGTGCCTGTTTTTATGCCAGTACCAGGCTGTTTTGATTACAGTGGCCTTGTAATACAGTTTGGTATTGGGTATTGTGATCCCTCCTACTTTGTTCTTCTTTCTCAAAATTGCGGCTGTTATTTGGGATTGTCTACGGCTCCATATAAATTTTTGAAGTGTTTGTTCTCTGTCTGTGAAATATGCCATTGATAGTTTAATAGGTATTGCATTGAATCTGTAAATTGCTTTGGGTAGTATGGACATTTTGATGATGTTAATTCTTCCAATCCATGAACACGGTATATGTTTCCATTTGTTTGTGTCTTCCTTGATTTCTTTCTTCAGCGTTGTGTAGTTTTCTGCATACAGGTCTTTAACTTCCTTGGTTAGGTGTATTCCCAGATATTTTATTTTTCTTTTTGCTATATCGAATGGGATTTTTTTCTTGATTTCTCCCTCTGCTGTTTCATTGTTAGTATAGAAAAATGCCTTTGATTTCTGGATATTGACTTTGTAACCCGCTGTTTTGCCAAATTCATTTATTAGTTCCAGCAGTTTTTTGGTAGAGGCTATAGGATTTTCCATGTACACTATCATGTCATCTGCAAACAATGCCAGTTTTGTTTCCTCCTTTCCAATTTGGATGCCTTTTATTTCCTTTTCTTGTCTGATTGCTGTGGCTAAAACTTCCAATACTATATTGAATAGAAGTGGTGAAAATGGACAACCTTGTCTTGTTCCTTATCTTAATGTAAAAGCTTTAGTCTTTACCCATTGAGTATGATGTTGGCTTTCAGTTTCTCATATATGGCCTTTATTATATTGAAGAATGCTTTCTCTATTCCCACTTTTCTGACTCCCTTTACCATAAATGGGTGTTGTACCTTATCAAAACCTTTTTCCCAGTTTATTGATATGATCACGTGGTTTTTGTCTTTGCTTTTGTTTACATGATGTATTACATTTACTGATTTGAGAATATTGAACCATCCTTGCATCCCTGGGATGAATCCGGCTTCATCGTGGTGTATAATCTTTTAAATGTATTGTTGGATGCAATTTGCCAATATTTTGTTGAGGATTTTAGTGTCTATGTTCATCAGTGATATTGGTCTGAACTTTTTGTTCTTTGTTGTGTCTCTATATGGTTTTGGAATTAGGATGATGCAGCCCTTCATAAGAGAGTTTGGAAGTCTTCCATCATTTTGGAATTTTTGGAATAGTCTGTGAAAGATAGGAGTTATCTATTCCTTAAAAGCTTTATAGAATTCTCCTGTGAAACCATCTGGTCCAGGGCTTTTGTGTGGTGGGAGGTGTTTGATTACTGCTTCAGTTTCATCTGCTGTTATTGGTCTATTCAGGCTTTCTGCTGCTTCTTCATTGAGTTTTGGAAGATTATATTTTTCTAGAAATTTGTCCATTTCATCTAGGTTTTCCAATTTCTTGGCATACAGTTCTTCATAGTAATTTCTTACACTTCCTTCTATTTCTGTGGTGTCAGTTGAAATCGCTCTTCTTTCATTTCTGATTGTGTTTATTTGGGTCCTCTCTCTTCTTTTCTTGATGAGCTTACTTAATGGCTTGTCGATTTTGTTCATCTTTTCAAAAAAGCAACTCCTGGATTCATTGATCCTTAGAATTGTGATTTTAGTTTCTATGTCATTTAATTCTGATCTGATCTTGGTTATTTCCTTCATTCTACTTGCTCTGGGCTATCTTTGTTGTTTTTCCTCGAGTTCTTGCAGGCAAAGGGTTAGGTTGTTTGTTTGAAATGTTTCTCTCTTCTTTACATAAGACTGTATTGCTCTGAACTTCCATCTCAAGACGCCTTCGCTGTGTCCATAAGTTTTGGGATGTTGTGAGTTCATTTTCATTTGTTTCCAGAAACTTTTTGATTTCTTCCCTAATTTTATTCTTGACCCATTTGTTGTTTAATAGCATACCATTCAGTCTCCATGATTTTGGTTTTTGGGTTTTTTTTTCCTTTGAGGTTGGTTTCTAATTTCAGTCCTTTGTGATCAGAGAAAATGCTTGGTATGATTTCAATTTTCTTGAATTTGTCGAGGCTCTTTTTGTGTCCTATAATGTGGTCTATTTTTGAAAATGTTCCACATGCATTTGAAAAGAATGTGTATTTAGCTTCTTTGGGATAAAGGGCTCTATATATATCAGTTAAGTCCATTTCATCTAGGATGTTGTTTAATACTGCAATATCTGTTGATATTTTGTTTAGAAGATATTTCCATTATTACAGTGAGATAATAAAATCTCCTACTATAATTGTGTTGCTGTCAATATCTTTCTTGAGGTCCTCCAAGATTTTCTTTATATATTTGGGTGCTCCTATGTTGGGTGCATATATATTTATGATGTTAATGTCTTCTTGGTGGATTCTTCCCTTGAGTATTATGAATTGATATTCTGGGTCTCTCTTTATGGCCCTTCTGTTGACGTCTATTTTGCCTGATATGAGAATTGCTCCCCCAGCTTCTTTTTCTTGTCCGTTTGCTTGGAAAATTTGTTTTTAGGCTTTCACTTTTAGGCTGTGATGGTCTTTTGTCCTGAGGTGGGTCTCTTGTAGGCAGCATATGTGTGGTTCATGCTTTCTTATCCATTCAGCTATTCTATGTCTTTTGACTGGAGCATTTAATCCATTTACGTTTAAGGCTATTATTGATAGGTACTTCTTCATTGTCATTTGTGTACCTGTGTTCCTCTTTGTCTCTCTCTTTTCCTTCTTCTCCTTAAAACAGTCCTTTTAGTATGTCTTGTAGAGCTGGCTTGGTGGAAGCATATTCTTTTAGACTTCTTTTGTCTTGGAAGCTCTTTTTTTGGCCTTCTATCTTGATTGAGAGCCTTACTGGGTAAAGTAGCCTTGGTTGTAGGCCTCTGGTTCTCATTACTTGAAATATTTCTTGCCATTCTCTTCTTGCTTGGAATGTTTCCATTGAGAAGTCAGCAGCTATCTTTATTTGGGTTAATATCCCTTGCATGTTACTTGCTTTTTCTCCCCCGATGCCTTTAAGATTCTCTCTTTGTCTTGGAATTTTGCCATTTTAATGATGATGTGTCTTGAAGTAGGCCTCTTTGTGCTCCTCTTGATTGGGACTCTCTGTGATTCCTGGATTCATGTGATCTTTTCTCTCATCAAATTAGGGAAGTTTTTCATCATTACTCTTTCAAATAGGTTTTCTATCCCTTGTTCTTCTTTTTCTCCTTCTGGTATTCCTATTATTCTGATATTATTATGTTTCATGTTTCTTACGTTTCTCTTAATCCCTCTTCATTTTTTCTGAACCTCTTTTCCTTTTCTTGCTCTTACTGGGAGATTCTTTCTACTGTGTCCTCCAACTCGCTGATCTAATCTTCTGCCTCATCAATCCTGCTTTTCATTCCTTCTACTGTATTCTTCAGTTCAGAAATTGTATTCTTCATTTCCTCTCGAAGAGGCCTTTGCTGATAGTTTCTATTTCCTATTTTTTGTTGCTATAGTTTGCGGAGAGTTCATTGTAGCTCCTCCGTAGTTTCTTGTAGCTCATTGTGAGCTCTTTGAATTTCCTAATAACCAGTGCTTTGAATTCAATATCTGATAGTTGTTGACCTGTCTCTATTTTATCTAACATTTTTTCTGAAGCTTCCTTCTTTTCTTTCATTTGGGGATTGTTTCTTTGTGTTACTATTGTTTGTGAGACTCTTCTTGTTTGCCTCAGCTTCTTAAATTGATCTGCTCTGAATCCCGGGGTTTATGGTGTGAACTTCTGTGGTAGAATACCTGTGAAATTCAGTGGTGCAGTCTCCTGCAGGTATCTTGATTTTCTCCACTTCCATCTACTCTGTTTTGTGTGTGTGTGTGTTTGTGTGTGATCAGTTGGAGGGGGAGATAAAAATGGTTTTTGGCAGCAGAAGAGTATTTTATGATATTTACAGTCACAGCCCGTAGAGAAGAGATAGAAGATCTTTAGGCTATATATAGTGTTAACCATAATCTTCAACCCAACTGGACACTTTTAAGGAAAGGTGGACAAAAGATAAGTGTCTTGTTGGGGAGGGAAGGCTTGTGAGTTGGATCTAGAAAGCAGTGAGATCGTAGGCAGTCAGCTTTTCAGGTAAGGTGAGAGTAAAGAATAGTAAATAGGTGTAGCATGTGAGCAAAGAGAGTTAATCACTATAGTAATAGAATTCGGGAATCTGTAAATTAGGCTAAGATATGGGAGATGTGAACTATTTACAGGTGTATAGAATAGCTATTATTTACAATAATATTAGAGCAACAATCATATGACAGACTATATGTTATCTGTCTGAGTATGGGGTATAGAGCTTTGGGTAGTGTGCCAAAGGAAAACAATGGGGTGAAGTATAGAAAATTAGAAATACACTGTGGAGGAAAGAACAGGGGAAACTTGTCAAATAATACAATATAACCAGCCAAGACTAAGAAACCTATACAGAAAGAGGAGGAATACAAAGATACTATTTAAATATAAAAGAAGTGTGACTGATGAAAAAAATAATACAGCTATGCAGCAACTTGAGGGTTCTCTTCTATAGCAAAGTAAAATTTGTCTTTCTGTCTCTATTGTTGAGATGCCCCCTCTTTGGGTCCAACTCTGGTCCTTTCGCAGTTCCCAGTTGTCTGTGTCTCTTGTGGGTAAAAGAAAACAAAGCAACAGACAAACAAACAAACAAACAGAAAAGGCAGGAGAAAGGAGGAATAAGCAATAAGTTTGGGAAGAAAGGAAGAAGGACTAAAACAGGAAAAAAGAAAGGAGAGGAACAAAGTATTGAAAGATAAAGCAATAATAAAATTAAAAATATATAAGATTACTTTTTTTAAAAGTTTCCAAAAACAAACAAACAAACAAAAACCCCTTCCTTTGTTGGTTTCAAACTCTCCAAACTGGTTTTTCTGGTTGCAGCAGGACCTCTCTGTCTGCTGAGTTGCAGGTGCACATGCTCACACAGGTGGGCCAGCCAGGCTACCAGACTGGGATGCCGTCACCCCCACACTCACCAGGCTGCCTGTGTCCCATGGGATCTGGCATGGTCTTTCCCAATCCTGTGGTGGGACTCAAGTGCTTCCGCTCCTCCTGTGGATGGCTACTGGGCTGGGTGGGAAGCAAGGCAAGCTGCTGTCACAGGAGAACACCTCAGTACACTTTCCAATAAAAACTTCTCCACAAAGCCTGCCTCTCAGCCCAGCCCAATCCCCAGCCAGACAGGTGATGACAATGCTCCTCTCAGTTCTCCTGGGCTGGTGCGCTGGCGGGCTGATGACCACAGAGTCTGCAGTTGAACATGGCCTTTTGTCCTTGTTACCCTTCCTGTAAACTTAAGCAGACAAGTCTCTGCCCAATATTGCCAAGCCTTGCTTAGACAGGGAGGGAGGGAGTCAGCTCTCTCTCATGGACCCTGTAGCAGGCCCAAGGCTCCCAAAGAGCCTGCTATAGACCCACTGAATGCCAGTCTTCTGAAGCGCCCTCCGTAGCATACGCCCCTGGTGCTGGTCCCAGACTGAAGCCTCTGGACCGGGACCATGGTGACAGCACAGAGGCCGTTAGGCGCTGGCAGAGGGTGCCCGCACCACCCCCACCCACCCACCGCCACCTCCACTTTTGTCTTTGCTCACATCCCAGGGTCCCCACTGACCTGTAGCTGTCTGGTCCCTCCGCCACAATCTCTGGTCTCTATTTTCATAAATGCTGGGGAACTGTTGGTTGATTGCACTGTTCCTCAGTAGATCTACCAGGATTCCTCCCAGGGATATGGAAACTGGAATCGCTCCATCCTACTCCATCGCCATCTTCCCTGGTCTCCCCCTGACTGATTCTTTATTGCTGAACAAGCATTGCATTTCTAGAACAGACACAATTTGTCCATGTTCTATAATCTTTCTATATTTCCCTGGATTTGGTTTGCTAATATTTTGTTGAGAATTTTTGTATCTGTGTTCATAAAAAAGAATGGGCTATAATTTTTCTTTCTTATAATGTCCTTGGTAAGCTTCTGAAATCAAAGTTAGCTTGGTTTTATACTACTAGTTGAGAACAGTATCCTCTTCTTCTATTTTATGAAATAGTTTCTGTGAGATTGATTTTATTTCTTCCTTCAATGTTTGGAAATATTCATGTGAATTTATGTGGACATGGGGTTTTGTTACAGTACGTTTTTTCAATTGATTGAATTTGGTTGACAAAATAAAATTATTTAGATTCATTTTTTCTACTGTCAGTTTTCATAAACTGTATTTTACAAGAAATGTGTCTATTTTTAACTTTGTTGTCAAATATGCAAGCATAGTGTTCTTTTTTCTTTCAATTATCTGTAAGACCATAGTGATGTCTTCTTTTGAATTCCTGATATTTGAGAGAGAGAGGAAGATGACGGCGGAGTAGGACAAAGGATTTCGCTTCTCTCCACGCACCGGAGAAGGACCTGGCTATTCTGTGGAAGAGCACAGCAGATGCCAAATTGGGACCCAGCATATAAGAAGGCAGGACTCCAGAGAGTGTAGCGGACACTGAATGACCAGAGGTTGAGGAGAGGAGACGACCACAGATCAACAAGGTACGAGGGAGCAGCGCAGAGGCAGTGGTGGGCCCCCTGCCAGGCCACCCCAGGGCCCTGGTCGGCTGCCCCGGTCTCTGAGAGCCGAGGGTGGGCAACACCGTCTCTGGGAGAGAACTGGTCACTGGCACCACCCCCATCTGGCAGGGCGCAGATTGGAAAACACCATAAGAGATCAGTCTACCAGTAGTGGCAGAGAGAGAAGTGAGTATTCAGAAGCAAACCAGAAAGCTCTGATAACCTGTGGAGTCAGGTTGCTAGCTTGGGAGAACTGAGAGTTGCCAGAGCATTCCCTGCTTTGAGGGGCCTGTGCCTGCCCTCGAGCAGTCCTGGGGGGTCTGGGGCTGCTGGCAGGGCCTCCAGAAGTGGGTCAGTTGCGAACTCCATCCCTACTCAGCCGGCACAGACCAGCTCCATCCCTGCTCAGATGGCACAGACTGGGAGGCACTGGGAGTCAAGCCTTGGCCTTCTGCTTGAGTGGCTGCAGGTTGAACGCGACTTCCCGCACCGGAGGAGCCCCACGCAGGCCCTCTACTTGGGGAACCACCAGTCACCCGTGCTTTTCCGGTGGGGCGGGGTCTGCTCCGACCCTCAGCTTGGGGAATTGAGAGTCACCCTGGCGATCCCTATGGCAGGGGACCTGCACCAGCCGGCGAACAGTCTTGGGGAGTCTCGGGCTGCTGGCTGAGCCCCTGGAAGAGAGCCAGTCACCAGCTCCATCCCTACTCAGCCGGCGCAAACAGGGAAACACAGGGAGTCAGGCTGTTGCTGTTGGTTTGGGAGAATTGTGAGTTGCCCTGTGTGTTGACCCACAACACAGGGAAAGGTCCGCACCCAAGCCTACGAGAACAGGAAAGACTGGCTGGGAGTGTGTGCCCTCAAGTCAGAACAGGGCTGGGAAGCCTGGGAGAAAATCCGCTCTCAGTAGGGTGCGGGAGAGAGGCGCCAGTCTAGATCCTGGGGGGTACTGACGAGACCAGTTGAGTGTACCAAGACGTGAGAAGAGCCACAATAACAGCCCCTCAGGCTGCTGCAGCTAGTGAGACCAGAAGAAAAGGTTTGACTCACTGGACACCAACCAGAGGAGTAGTGGGAGCAGAGAACACGAAGATACCTACAGGAGACTGCACCACTGAATTTCACAGGTATCCTACCACAGAAGTTCACGCTATAAACTCAGGGTACCAGAACAGACAATCTAAGAAGCTAAGGCCAACAAGAAGAGCATCACAAACAATGGGAAGACAAAGAAACAATCCCCAAATGAAAGAAAAGGAGAAAGTCTCAGAAAGAATGTTAGATGAAATAGAGGCAAGTCAACTATCACATATTAAATTCAAAGCACTGGTTATCAGGAAATTCAAAGAGCTTACAACGAGCTACCAGAAACTACAGGGGAGCTACAACGAACTCTCCGCAAACTACACCAGCATGAAAAAGGAAATAGAAGCCATCAGCAAAGGCCAAGAGGAAATGAAGAATACAATTTCTGAACTGAAGGACACAGTAGAAGGTATGAAGAGTAGGATTGATGAGCCGGAGGACCGCATAAGCGAGCTCAAAGACAGGGTGGAAAGAATCTCCCAGACGGATGAGGAAATGGAAAAGAGAATCAGAAAAAATGAGGAGAGTCTAAGAGAAATACAAGACAATATGAAACGTAATAATATCCGAATAATAGGAATACCAGAAGGGGAAGAAGAAGAACAAGGGATAGAAAACCTACTTGAAAGAGTAATAACAGAAAATTTTCCTAAGATGAGGGGAGAGAAAGTCACACGAATCCAGGAATCGCAGAGAGTCCCAGGCAGGTGGAACCCAAAGAGGCCTACTGCAAGACACATCATCATTAAAATGGCAAAACTCCAGGACAAAGAGAGAATCCTAAAGGCAGCAAGGGAGAAAAAGGAAGTAACATACAAGGGGGTCCCAATAAGGTTGGCTAATGACTTCTCAACGGAAACATTCCAAGCAAGAAAAGAATGGCAGGAAATATTCCAAGTAATGAGAAACAGAGGCCTACAACCGAGACTGCTTTATCCAGCAAGGCTCTCAATCAAGATAGAAGGCCAAATAAAGAGCTTCCAAGACAAAAGAAGTCTAAAAGAATACGCCTCCACAAAACCTGCTCTACAAGAATTACTAAAAGGGCTGCTTTAAGGAAAGGAAGGAAAAGAGAGAGACAGAGAGGAACACAGGTACATAAATGGCAATGAATAAGTACCTTTCGATAATAACTTTAAACGTAAATGGATTAAATGCACCAATTAAGAGACATAGAATAGCTGAATGGATAAGAAAGCATGACCCACACATATGCTGCCTACAAGAGACTCACCTGAGGACAAAAGACCACCACAGACTGAAAGTGAAAGGATGGAAACAAATTTTCCAAGCAAATGGACATGAAAAAAAAGCCGGGGTAGCAATCCTCATATCAGACAAAATAGACTTCAAAAAAAAGGCTATAAAGAGAGACCCAGAAGGTCACTTCATAATACTCAAGGGAAGAATCCACCAAGAAGACATTAACATCATAAATATATATGCACCCAACACAGGAGCACCCAAATATATAAAGAAAATCCTAGAGGACCTCAAGAAAGATATTGACAGCAACACAATTATAGTAGGGGATTTTAACACCCCACTGTCAAAAATGGACAGATCTTCCAAACAAAATATCAACAAAGATATAGCAGCATTAAACGACACTCTAGAAGAAATGGACCTAATTGATATATATAGAGCCATCCATCCCAAAGAAACTAAATACACTTTCTTTTCAAACGCACATGGAACATTTTCAAAGATAGATCACATGATAGGACACAAAACCAGTCTCAACAACTTCAGGAAAATAGAAATCATACCAAGCATCTTCTCTGATCACAAGGGACTGAAATTGGAAACCAACCCCACAGGAAAAAACCCAAAACACCCAAAATCATGGAGACTGAATGGTAGGCTATTGAACAATGAATGGGTCAAGATTGAAATTAGGGAGGAAATCAAAAAACTCCTTGAAACAAATGAAAATGAACTCACCACAACCCAAAATTTATGGGACACAGTGAAGGCAGTCCTGAGAGGGAAGTTCATAGCGATACAGGCTCACCTAAAGAGGATAGAAACATTTCAAACAAACAACCTAACCCAACGCCTGCAAGAACTCGAGGAACAACAACAAAGACAGCCCAGAGCAAGTAGAAGGAAGGAAATAACCAAGATCAAAGCAGAATTAAATGACATAGAGACTAAAAGCACAATTCTAAAGATCAATGAATCCAGGAGTTGGTTTTTTGAAAAGATAAACAAAATAGACAAACCTTTAAGTAGGCTCATTAAGAAAAGAAGAGAGAGGACACAAATAAACACAATCAGAAATGAAAGAGGAGAGATTACAACTGATACCACAGAAATAGAAAGGATTGTAAGAAATTACTATGCGGAACTGTATGCCAAGAAATTTGAAAACCTGGGTGAAATGGACAAATTTCTAGAAAAATATAATCTTCCAAAACTCAATGAAAAAGAAGCAGAAAACCTGAACAGGCCAATAACAGCAAATGAAATTGAAGAAGTAATCAAAAAACTCCCATCACACAAAAGCCCTGGGCCAGATGGTTTCACAGGAGAATTCTACAAAGCTTTTAAGGAAGAGCTAACCCCTATTCTTCACAGACTATTCCAAAAAATCCAAAAGGAGGGAAAACTCCCCAACTCTTTCTATGAAGCCAGCATCACCCTAATCCCAAAGCCAGATAGAGACACAACAAAGAAAGAAAATTACAGACCAATATCACTGATGAACATAGATGCTAAAATCCTCAACAAAATATTGGCAAATCGCATCCAACAATATATCAAAAAGATCATACACCACGACCAAGTGGGATTCATCCCGGGGATGCAAGGATGGTTCAATATACGCAAATCAATAAATGTAATACACGAAATAAACAAAAGCAAAGACAAAAACCACATGGTCATATCAATAGATGCGGAAAAAGCTTTTGATAAGGTACAACACCCATTTATGATAAAGGTACTCAGCAAGGTGGGAATAGAGGGAACATTCCTCAATATAATAAAGGCCATATATGAAAGACCTACAGCCAACATCATACTCAATGGGCAAAAACTAAAAGCTTTTCCACTAAGATCAGGTACAAGACAAGGTTGCCCACTTTCACCACTTCTATTCAATATAGTATTAGAAGTTCTAGCTGCAGCGATCAGACAAGAAAAGGAAATAAAAGGCATCCAAATCGGAAAGGAGGAAACAAAACTGGCATTGTTTGCAGATGACATGATAGTGTACATGGAAAACCCTATAGCCTCTACCAAAAAACTGCTGGAACTAATAAATGAATTTGGCATAACAGCGGGATACAAAGTTAATATCCAGAAATCAAAGGCATTTTTGTATACCAACAATGAAGCAGCAGAAGCAGAAATCAGGAAAAAAATCCCATTCGATATAGCAAAAAGAAAAATAAAATATCTGGGAATAAACCTAACCAAGGAGGTAAAAGACCTGTATGCAGAAAACTACACAACACTGAAGAAAGAAATCAAGGAAGACACAAATAAATGGAAACATATACCGTGTTCATGGATTGGAAGAATTAACATCATCAAAATGTCCATACTACCCAAAGCAATTTACAGATTCAATGCAATACCTATTAAAGTACCAATGGCGTATTTCACAGACATAGAACAAACACTTCAAAAATTTATATGGAACCAGAAAAGACCCCGAATAGCTGCTGCAATTTTGAGAAAGAAGAACAAAGTAGGAGGGATCACAATACCTGATATCAAACTGTATTACAAGGCCACTGTAATCAAAACAGCCTGGTACTGGCACAAAAACAGGCACATAGACCAATGGAATAGAACAGAGAGCCCAGAAATAAACCCAACTCTCTACAGTCAATTAATATTCGACAAAGGGGGCAATAACATAAAATGGAGTAAAGACAGCCTTTTCAACAAATGGTGTTGGGAGAACTGGACAGCTACATGCAAAAAAATGAAACTTGAGCACCAACTTACACCATACACCAAAATAAATTCAAGGTGGATAAAAGACTTAAATATAAGCCGTGAAACCATTAAAGCCCTAGAGGAGAGCATTGGCAAGAAAATCTCAGATATTCCACGCAGCAATATTTTTACTGATACGTCCCCTAGAGCAAGGGACATAAAGGAAAGAATAAACAAATGGGATCTCATCAAAATTAAAAGCTTCTGCATGGCTAAGGAAAACAGTATCAAGATAGAAAGAGAAGCAACAGCTTGGGAAAACATATTTGCCAATGATACCTCAGACAAAGGTTTAATCTCCAAAATATACAAAGAACTCACTCAACTCCACTCAAAGAAGACAAGCAACCCTATTAAAAAATGGGCAAAGGACTTGAACAGACATTTCTCCAAGGACATACAGAGGATCCAGAGACACATGAAAAGATGCTCGTTATCACTAGTTATCAGAGAGATGCAAATTAAAACCACAATGAGATACCACTTAACACCAGTCAGAATGGCTATCATAAACAAAGAAACAAACAACAAGTGCTGCAGAGGTTGTGAGGAAAAGGGGACCCTAGTTCACTGTTGGTGGGATTGCAGACTGGTACAACCACTATGGAAAACAATATGGAATTTTCTAAGAAAACTAAAATTGGACTTGCCTTTTGACCCAGCAATTCCACTGTTAGGAGTATATCCTAAGAACCCTGAAACACCAATCCAAAAGAACCTATGCACCCCGATGTTCATAGCAGCGCAATTTACAATAGCCAAGAGTTGGAACAACCTAGATGCCCATCGGTAAATGACTGGATCAAAAAACAATGGTACATTTACACAATAGAATTCTATGCTGCAGAAAGGAAGAAGGAACTACTACCCTTTGCAACATCAGGGATGGAACTGGAAAGCATTATGCTGAGCAAAATAAGCCAGTCGGTGAGAGACAAATACCATATGATCTCACAGTTTACAGGAATCTAAACAAAACAAACAAGCAAGCAAAATATGACCAATGACACTCAAATACGGAACAGGCTGACAGGGTCCAGAGGGAAGAGGGGAGAGAGTCATAGTGGAAAAGTGGAAGGACTCACATGAACAAGTATAAAGGACACATGGACAATATCTGGGGGGGGGGCAAATGGGAGGGAGGCGGGGAGCATGGGCCGGTGGGCGGGCGGGGTTGGGAATATAAGACAGAAAGCTGTACTTGAACAAGAATTAAATTAAAAATTATTTAAAAAGTAATTCCTGATATTTGTAATTTGTGACTTCTCTCTTCCTACCTCGTTCAGTATTAATAGGAGTATTCAGTTTTATGAATTTTTACAAAGAATTTCATTGTAATATTTTTACCATGTATTTGTTTTCCATTTCATTAATATCTGCTCTTTGTTATATTTTCTTTCACTCTCTTTGGGTTTAATTTTATATTTTCTTAATTTCTTGATAACTACTTCAATCAATAATTTGGGCCTCTTATTTAATAGATGCATTTACAAAAAAATTTTGTTTTGTTTTGTTTTGGTTTTTTTCTCCAATTTTGTATTTAATTATTTTTCAAGTACAGTTTTCTGTCTATTATTCCCATTCTATCCCACCCCCCATGATCCCCCCTCCCTCCCATTTCCACCCTTCTCAATTGTTGTCCATGTATCCTTTATATAGGTTCCTCTAAATCCCTCCCTTATTTCCCCTGAAATTCCCTCCCCTCTCCCCTCTGGTCACTGTCAGCCTGTTCTCTATTTCAGTGTCTTTGGTTATATTTTGCTTGCTTGTTTGTTTTGTTGTTTAGCTTCCTGTTAGAGGTGAGATCATATGGTATTTGCCTTTCAACACCTGGCTTATTTCACTCAACACAATGCTTTCCAGTTCCATCCATGGTGGTGCAAAGGGTAGGAGCTCCTTCTTTCTTTCTGCAGCATAAAATTCCATTGTGTATATGTACCATAGTTTTTTGATCCATTAATTTACTGACGGGCACCTTGGTTGCTTCCAACTCTTGGCTATTGTAAATTGTGCTGCTATGAACATTGGGGTGCATAGGTTCTTTTGGATTGGTGTTTTAGGGTTCTTAGGATACAATCCTAGCAGTGGAATTGTTGGGTCAAAAGGCAAGTCCAATTTTAGTTTCCTGAGAAAATTCCATAGTGTTTTCCATAATGGTTGTACCAGTCTGCAATCCCACCAACATTGGACCAGAGTCCCCTTTCCCCCACACCCTCTCCAACATTTGTTGTTTATTGCTTTGTTTACGATAGCCATTCTCACCGGTTTAAAGTAGTATCTCATTGTAGTTTTAATTTCCATCTCTCAAAAAATTTTTGATTTAAGAATGGCTTTAGCTGTATCTCAAAATTTATCTACATTATAAGACAGAAACCTGTACTTGAACAAGAATTAAATAAAAATTATATTTAAAAAATTTATCTATATTATATTTTCATTATCATTCAGTTCCAAATACTCTTTATTTTTCAGCACTTATTTAACTCAAGAATTATTTAGAAGTGTATTATTAATTTCAAGACATCTGACTATTTTCCAGTGTTTTAGGGGAATGGATTTCATTTTTAAAACCATTAAATCAAAGAAGGCACTATATTACTCCCATCATTTGAAAATTTTTGAGAATATCTCTATTATGATACTGTGATTAATTTGATAAGTATCTTACACTTAAAATGTATGTATGTATGTATGTGTGTGTTCTGTAGATTTGGGGTACAATGTCATGTACACACCAAAAAAGGTAAAATATATTCATAGCTATTCAAAATAAAATATTTGTAATCTGCATTTACTCCTCTCCCACAATTGCTATTCTATTTACAAACCAAAATTTTATACATATTTTAGCCACATAAGTCTTCCCATCATTGCTTTATTCTTCCTCACCTTTTTTCTACATGAGATATTGCCTTCAGTTTAATTTTCATGCAGAAATATTAACAATATTACTGCTATGTATTACAAAAAACACATTAGTTTTGCTTGAAGATTTGAATGTTTTCAATGGGTATGAATTCCAAGTTGGCTGATACTTTCTTTCCACACTTTAAAGGTGACATCCACAGATCAGGAACAAGACAAGTTTGTCCACTTTCACAACTTCTATTCAACATAGTGTTGGAAATTTTAGTCACTGCAATCAGACAAGAAAAGGAAATAAAAGACATCCAAATTGAAAAGGAGGAATTAAAACTGTCATTGTTTGCAGAAGACATGATAGCGTACATAGAAAATCCTGAAGACTCCGCCAAAACACTGCTCGACCTAATAAATCAATTTGGTAAAGCAGTGGGATGCAAATTCAATATCCAGAAATAAAAGGCATTTTTGTACACCAGCAATGAAACATCAGAAACAGAAACCAGAAAAAAATCCCATTTGATATAGCAACAAGAAAAATAAAATACCTAGGAATGAACCTAATACCAAGGAGGTAAAAGACCTGTACTCAGAAAACTACACAACACTGAAGAAAGAAATCAAGGAAAACACAAACAAATGGAAACATATATCATGTTTGTGGATCAGAAGAATTAACATAATCAAAATGCCCATACTACCCAAAGCAACTTACAGATTCCATGCAATACCTATTAAAGTACCAATGATATATTTCACAGACATAGAACAAACACTTCAAAAATTTGTATGGAACCATAAATGACCCTGAATACATGTTGCAATTTTGAGAAAGAAGAACAAAGTAGGAGGGATCACAATACCTGATACTAAACTGTATTACAAGGCTACTATAATCTAAGCAGCCTGGTACTGGCATAAAAACCAGCACATAGACCAGTGAAACAGGACAGAGAGCCCAGAAATAAACCCCAATCTCTATGGTCAATTAACTTTTGACAAAGGGGGCAGCAGCATAAAATGGAGTAAAAATAGCCTTTTCAACAAATGGTTTTGGGAGATATGGACAGCTATATGCAAAAACATAAAACTTGAGCATCAACTTAACCCATACACCAAAATAAATTCAAATTGGATAAAAGATTTAAATATAAGTCATGACACCATTAAAGTCCTAGAGGAGAACATGGACAGGAAAATCTCAGATATTTCAAGCAGCAATATTTTCACTAATATGTCCCCTAGAGAAAGAGACATAAAGGAAAGAATAAATAAATGAGATCTCATCAAAATAAAAAGCTTCTGCATGGCTAAAGAAAACAGTATTAAAATGAAAAGAGAACCAACCATATGGGAAAGCATATTTGCCAATGATACCTCATTCAAAGGTCTTATCTCCAAAATATATAAGGAACTCACACAACTCAACTCCAAGAAGACAAGCAGGCCAATTAAAAAATGGTCAAAGTACTTGGACACTTCTCTGAAGAGGACAAACAGAGGGTCCAGAGACGTATGAAAATATGCTCAGTGTCACTAGCCATCAGAGAGATGCAAATTAAAACCACAATGAGATACCACCTCACACCAGTCAGAATGGCCATCATAAACAAAACAATGAACAACAAGTGCTGGAGAGGTTGTGGGAAAAGGGAACCCTAGTGCATTGTTGGTGGGATTGCAAGCTAGTGCAACCACTATGGAAAACAGTATGGGATTTCCTCAGAAAACTAAAAATGAAACTGCCTTTTTACTCAGCAATTCCACTGCTAGGATTATACCCTAAGAACCCTGAAACACCAATCCAAAAGAACCTATGCACCCCGATGTTCATAGCAGTACAATTTACTGTAGCCAAGTACTGGAAGCAACGTAAGTGCCCATCAGTAAATTGATGGATCAAAAAAACTGTTGTACTTTTACACAATGGAATTCTATGCAGCAGAAAGAAAGAAGGAGCTCCTACCCTTTGCAGGACAGCATGATGGAACTGGAGAGCATTATGCTAAGTGAAATAAGCCAGGTGGTGAGGGACAAATACCATATGATCTCATCTTTAACAGTAACCTAATCAACAAAACAAACAAACAAGCAAAATATAACCAAAGACACCAAAATTGAGAACAAGCTGGCAGTAATCAGAGGAGAGAGGGGGGAGGGAATTTCAGGGGAAAAGTGTGAAGGGTTTGTGGGAACGATTGTAAAGGACACATGGACAATAACAGGGGGGTGGGTTGAAACAGGGGAGAGAGGTGAAGAGGGTTGGGGTGGGGGTAAAGGCAGAAAACTGTACTTGAACAATAATAAAAATTTTTGTTTTAAGGGTGACATTCCAACATCACGTTATTTCCACAAATTCTGTTTAGAAGTCAGCATAAATTCATTTTGTGGCTTCTTTGTAGGAAATGAGTCTTTCCTCTGATGTTTGTTTTTTTTTCAGTTTTCAGTTTTTTTATATTCTCACCCAAGGTTATGTTTATTGATTTTAAAGAGAGAGGAAAGGTGAAAGAAAGTCAGAGAGAGAAATGTCAATGTGAGAAAGAAACATTAAACAGTTGCACCCCCACTACACCATTTGTGCTATGTGCCCTCACCAGGGATCAAACCAGCAACCCAGTATGTGCTCTATTGAGAATCAAACCCACAACCTTTTGGTGCACGAGGCAACACTCCACTGAATCAACTGAACCACCTGACCATGGCAGAAATTCTTCTTACTGTAATGTGCCCAGGTATGTGTTTCTTTCAAGTTTATAAAGATTCTTGAATATTTGAAACTTTTGAGCTATTATGTCTTCTAATATTGCTTTGGTACAACTATTTCTGTCTTCTGTTTTTGTAATTCTGATTACACACACATGTTCTTTCTCATATTTTCCATCTTTTTTTCCTCTATGCTTTTATCTGAGTATTTTCTGCTGACATCTTTCCATTCATGAATCCTCTTCTGCTGTCCCAAATTTATTGTTATTGAATTCATCATTTCAGTTATTGTATGGTTCAATTTTAGTGTCCCCATTTAATTATGATAGTAAACCTTCATTTTATCCTTCCCTAACTTTGTGCTATTATCATACATTTTCACTCTCCATATGTTTTAAATTTCACAGTACAGTGTTACTCTTTTTTGCCTTGGAGTTAGTTTTTTCTTTTTTTATAATTGTATTGAGGTATAATTCATATGCTATATAATTCATCCATTTAAAATGTAATATTAAATATTTTTGTGTACTCAGAGATATGTGCAACCATCACCAAAGTACATTTTAGAACACTTTTATCATTTAAAAAAAACTCTGTGTCCTTTTGGCTATTACCTTCCTAGCACCTTTATCTCCCAACCCAAACAACCACCAATCTCCTTCTGTCTCTACAGATTTGTGTATTGTTGGAAACTCATATAGGTGGAATTATATAATATGTCATCTTCTGTGACTGACTTCTTTCGCTAAGTGTAATGTTTTTAAAATTCACCTTTATTGCAGCATGTATTGCTGGATACTATTTTATCATATAGATATAACATATTTGCTTACCTATTTGTCAGATGATGAACATCTAAACTGTTTCCAACTTTTAGATATTAATGAATAATGTTGCTATTAACATTCATGTACAAGACTTTGTGTGAAGATGTTATCATTTCTCTTGGGTATGTACTTGGAAATGAAATTGCTGGGTCATATGGCAGTTTCATGTTTAGTTGTTTGCAGAATTGCTAAACTGTTTTCCAGAGTGACTGCACCACTTTACATTTTCACCATCACTGTGTAGGGGTTCTGATTCTCCTATAGCTTCCCAAAACATCTTATCATGTAACTTTTTAACTAGCCATTTTAGTGGCTGTAAAATGGCATTTCATTGTAATTTTATTTAACATGTCTTTATGACTAATGATGTCAAGCATCTTTTTCATGTGTTTTTACTTATTCTTTAGAACAATTAAAAATAAATGAAAGTGTATTTTGTATTTTTCTTCATTTTATACTTTTAAGTATATTTTTCATTTCTTTCTGCAGAATCAAATTTCCATCTAGTATTATGTTTATTCTGCTTCAAGTATTTTATTTAACATTTCTCCCATTCAAGAACTAACTAGGCCCCATCCTGCCTAGTTTCAAGAAAAGATGTAATCAGGTCCATTTGGAAGAAATGGCCATAGACATACATAATTTAATGTTTTTTAATGTGCACTTCAGGTCAGCTGGTAATAAATTATTTCAGTTTTTGTTTGTGTAAAAAACCTATTATTGTAAAGCTCTGTTTACTGAGTATTAAAAAAAAGTTAAAAGTATTTTAAAAAAAGTTAACTATTTCTTTCTTTTTTAGTGCTTTAAACATGTCCCACTATTGTATTCTGCCTTGTCTCATTTTTTCTTCTCTTTATACCCCTTTGCCCTGTATGGACCCACCCTCGTTCCCCTACCTTAGTTCATGTCCATGGATCATACAGACATGTTCTTGGCCCCTCCATTTCCCATACTATTCTTAACCTCCCCCTGTCTACTTTGTACCTACCATTTATGCTTATTCCCTATACCTTTCAGCCTATACTCCTTCTGCCTCCTTCCCTCTGACAACCCTCCATGTGATCTCCATTTCTCTGGTTCTGTTCCTGTTCTAGTTGTTTGCTTAGTTCATTTTTGTTTTTGTTCTTTTACGTTCAGTTATTGATATTTGTGAGTTTGTTGCCATTTTAATGTTCATATATTTGATCCTCTTCTTTTTCTTAGGTAAGTCCTTTTAACATTTCATATAATAAGGGCTTGGTGATGATGAACTCGTTCAACTTGACCTTATCTGGGAAGCACTTTATCTGCCTTTCCATTCTAAATGAAAGCTTTGCTGGGTATAGGTCCTTACCTTTCATGACTTGGAATACTTCTTTCTAGCCCCTTCTTGCCTGAAGGGTTTCTTTTGAGAAATCGGCTGACAGTTTTATGGGAACTCCTTCTTAGGTAACTTTCTCCTTTTCTCTTGATGCTTTTACGGTTCTCTCCTCTCTGATGTTGGGAAATGTAATTATGATGTATCTTGTGTGTGCTTCCTTAGGTCCAACTTTCTGAGCTTTCTGAAAGGCTATTTCCTTTGCCATATTGGGGTAGTTCTCCTTCATTATGTTTTCAAATAATTTTTCAGTTTCTTCTTCTTGCTATTCTCCTTCTGGCACCCCTATGATTCAGATGTTGAAACATTTAAAGTTGTCCCAGACGTTCCTAAGCCTCACCTCATTTTTTTGAATTCTTGTTTCTTAATTCTGTCCTGCTTAAATGTTTACTTCTTTCTCATCCAAACTGTTGGTCCGAGTCTCGGTTTCCTTCCCTTCACTGTTGGTTCCCTGGACATTTTTCTTTATTTCACTTTTCATAGCCTACACTTCTCCTCTATTTTGAGACCATACTCAAACAATTTTGTGAACATTCCGATTACCAGTGTTTTGAACTCTGTATCTGATGATTTGGCTATCTCCTCATGTCTTAGTTATGGGTTTTTTTTTTTGGAGCTTCTATCTGTTCTTTCACTTGGGCCATATTTTTTTTTGTCTCAGTGCACCTGTTATGTAGTAAGGGGCAAAGCCTTGTGTATTCACCAGCACCTGGCAACCCAGCTCACTGCGTTGTGGCACTGTATGTATGGAAGGGGTCCAAGAAGGAACAATGCTGCTTGCTCAGCTCTCTGCTGGCTTTCAGTCACTTTCTCCATTACCCACAAGCAAATTGGGCCCTTCTGGTGCTGGTTCCTGGATGGGTGTGTTTTGTACATTCTAGGACCCTGTGGGTCTGTCCAATGAACTCTCCTGTGAGGCTGGAAGTTTCTTGTGCTTCCTCAATGCCCATAGGTTTTTTCAATGAGAGGTTTGGAGGCTTTATTTTCCTACACTAGAACCCTGAGTTGTACGGTCTGTCTCACTCCCTAGTTGTTCTTTCCAGTTTATCCACATGCAAATGGGGGACCACCCACTATGCCAGGCACTGCCTTGCCTGGTCCACCAGCTTCCACCTTTCTGTGAGTCCTTTCCACCCTGGTTGCTGGTCTCTGCCCCTCCTAGCAGTCTGGATGAACGTTTCTTCTTTAACTCCAGTTTTTGGACTTCCATACAGTTCAATTTTCTGGCAGTTCTAGTTATTTTTGTATTTTATATTTGTTCTTGTCCTTCTTTCAGTTGTGCAAGGAGGCAAGTTGTATCTACATATGCCTCCATCTTGGCCAGTAGTGGTATGAACATTTTAATGATGTTAATTCTTCCTAGCCATGAACATGGTATGTGTTCCTTTTATTTGTATCATCCCCGATTTCTTTCTTCAGTGTCTTATAATTTTTTTAGTACAGGTCTTTTACTCAATATAAATTCTTATAGTTACTTTAAAGTCTGTTTGTCCCTATAACATATGTGTTATAGATACAAACACAGTTCTGCCAATGCCCTTACCTCTTGACACTGTCTAAGTGTGGGCATGAGATGGGGATGTGATCTGGATTTGGTTTGGGTATTGCAGAATGACTACAAACTTTAAGTTTCTCTCTCAGTTGGCTGCTGTTAACCTGTGCTTGGAATGAGGTCCAAGATATGGAAAGATCTCTCTCAATGTTCTTGCTCCACTCTCAGCTTTCAGCAGTCTCTGCATGCCTATGCCATGCTCTTACCTCTCCTGTAAGAATAGATGGGCATTGCTTTTTATTCACTGCCTTAGTCTTACATATACTCTGTGTGCCTGGGCCACAGGTGTGGACCATTTTCTATGTTGCTGTCCCCGCACACCAATCCATGGCATTCAAACCGTTCCTTGTATTTATGGAGGACCTTGGACAGGAGATAATTTCTTGTCCCTCCCTCAATGAAAGTAGACTTCTGCTTTATATCCATGAAGTATTCTAGGACTAAAAATACTTTCTGCCTTTCCTCCAGGAAAGACAGCTTTTACTTCTATACTTTTTTCCCCCTGAAAGTTATGGATTTTACCTGAGCCCTGGGCAGAAAGTTTTTCTAACTCTCCTTCAGTTACTTAAGTCTTTGATTTATATGAGAAAATGGTTCAGGAAAGTGTCTAGTGTTTCATGCCTGTCTTCTCACTCCAGAGCTATCAATAGTTTTCTATATGCCTACATTATGGAAAGTGATCCTCTTGTTCTCTTTATCTACTCCCAGTCTTTGCTGGGAGCACCCAGTGGACGCTCATAAAATGTTGTTTGCAAGTAAGTAAAAATTCATCTTATGTGTGGGGCTTTCAGTCATTCTAAATTGTCACACTAGCCTACACTTGGCCTTTAAGAATTAATTAAAATAGGACTTCCGGCCAAGATGGAGGCATAGGTGGAAATACTGTACCTCCTCGCACAACCAATTTTAAGGACAACAAAGATTTAGAAACAAAAACACAACCAGAACAGACAGAAAATTGAACTGTATCAAAGTCTCACAACAACAAACCATTCATCCAGATCTGTAAGAGGGGTGGAGTCGGCGGCTGGCAGAAAGGGGTCCCAGCAGGAAAAAGCGGTAGTTGGCACACCCAGGGGAAGAAACAAGCAAACCCAGTGAAACACGCAAGGTGGCTGGCTGACTGCGGACACACATTCGTAAGCAGATAAATCAGGCAAAAAATGGGCAGTGAGACAAACCATGTAACCCAGGTCCTCTGTGATGGGAAATAAAGCCTAAAAGCAACAACTGAAAAGAAATTGTGGGAGTTGAGGTTCCAGGAGAGGCTCCCAGCCTCACAGGAGAGTTTGTTGGAGAGACCCACAGGGTCCTAGAATGTTCACAAGCCCACCAATCCAGGAAGAAGCACGAGAGGGCCCAATTTGCTTATGGGAAGTGGCAGAGGGGACCGAAATCCGAGAGAGAGCAGAGCAAGCTCCATTATTCCCTCTCTGACCCCGCCTCCACATACAGCATCACCACCCAGCAACTGGGTTGCCCCATTCTGGTGAACACTAAAGTCTCTGCCCCTCATATGTACCAGGCTTGACCTGACCAAAAATGGCTCAGTCAGAAGAACAAATCAAAGCCCCAGAGCCAATGCTTTTAAGCAACCAAGAGATAGCCAACCTATCAGATGCACAGTTCAAAACACTAGTGACCAGGATGCTCACAGAATTTGTTGATTTTGGTCGCAAATTAGATGAAAAAATGAAGGCTACACTAAGTGAAATGAAGGAAAATGCACAGGGAACCAATAGTGATGGGAAGAAAACTGGGACTCAAGTCAATGAAGTGGACCAGAAGGAAGAAAGAAACAACCAAACAGAAAAGAAGGAAGAAACAAGAATTCAAAAAATGAGGAGGGGCTTGGGAACCTCCAGGACACCTTTAAACGTTCCAACATGCAAATTATAGGGGTACCACAAGGGGAAGAGGAAGAGCAACATGTGGAAAATGTATTTGAATGAATAATAAAGGAGAACTTCCCCAGTCTGGCAAAGGAAATAGACTTCCAGGAAGTCCAGGAAGCTCAGAGAGTCCCAAAGAAGTTGAACCCAAGAAGGAACACACCAAGGCACATCATAATTACATTAGCCAAGATTAAAATGAGGGAGAGAATCCTAGAAGCAGCAAGAGATAAGGAGATAGTCACCTACAAAGGAGTTCCCATCGAACTCTCAGCTGATTTCTCAAAAGAGACCTTATAGGCAAGAAGGGGCTAGAAAGACATATTCCAAGTCATGAAATGCAAGGACCTACATCCAAGATTGCTCTATCCAGCAAAGCTTTCATTTAGAATGGAAAAGCATATAAAGTGCTTCTCAGATGAGGTAAAGTTCAAGGAATTCATCACCACCAAGCCCTTATTATATGAAATGTTAAAGGGACTTATCTAAGAAAAAGAAGATAAAAATATGTCAGAAAACTGAAAGGACAGCAAACACACAGCTATTAACAACCACACCTAAAACAAAAGCAAACTAAGTGGACAGCTAGATCAGAAGTGGAGCCGCAGAAATGGAGATCACAGGGAGGGTTAGCAACAGGGGAGTGGGAGGAGGAGAAGGGGGGAGAAGGTATAGAGAATAAGTAACACAGACAGTCAATAGACAGGGGAGAGTAAATAGACAGGAAGAGGGCTGTGGGAAAGAGTACTGTGGGAAATGTAGAAGCTAAAGAACCTATGACACATGGAACATGAACTAAAAGGGGGAAATGTAAGGGGAGGGGTGTGCAGGGTGGAGGGGAATGAAGGGGGTAAATGGGACAACTTTAATGTCATAATCAATAAAATATATTAAAAATTTTTAAAGAATTAATTAAAATAGCAGAGGCTATCTCTTTTTTTCTCACTCTATCAAACACAGTTTGTGTGCTCATCATCCTTTTAAGAGATTTATCACATTTTAGAATTTAGTTTGCGTATTGTCTTGCAACCTCAGTCTGTAGTGGGCTCAAGGAAAGTTTGATTTTGTAGATTATCCAGCTTTTTATTACTGTCATGTGGACAGCTATATTTTTCTTTGTTTTTCTACATTTTACTTTATTTTTTTCTGATATGTTTTATTATCAAACAGGAGGAAACAAATTGCTTCCTCTTTTTTTCTTTTTTTTGAATTTTATGTTTTATTTTCCATTTTTTTATTTCATTATTTTTCAAGTACACTTTTCTGTCTATTACTCTCATCCCATCTCACCCCCATGCTCCCGCCATCCCTCCCATTTCCACCCTTCTCAGTTGTTGTCCATGTATCCGTTATATAGGTTCCTCTAAATCCCTCCCTTAATTCCCCTGAAATTCCCTCCCCTCTCCCCTCTGGTCACTGTCAACCTGTTCTCTATTTCAGTGTCTTTGGTTATATTTTGCTTGCTTGTTTGTTTTGTTGTTTAGCTTCCTGTTAAAGGTGAGATCATATGGTATTTGTCCTTCAACACCTGGCTTATTTCACTCAGCATAAAGCTTTCCAGTTCCATTTATGCTGTTGCAAAAGGTAGGAGCTCCTTCTTTCTTTCTGCAGCATAAAATTCCATTGTGTATATGTACCATAGTTTTTTGATCCATTAATTTACTGACGAGCACCTCGGTTGCTTCCAACTTTTGGCTATTGTAAATTGTGCTGCTATGAACATTGGGGTGCATAGGTTCTTTGGGTTTGGTGTTATAATATTCTTAGGATACAATCCAAGCAGTGGAATTGCTGAGTCAAAGGCAAGTCCAATTTTAGTTTCCTGAGAAAATTCCATAGTGTTTTCCATAATGGTTGTACCAGTCTGCAATCCCACCAACAGTGGACCAGAGTCCCCTTTTCCCCACACCCTCTCCAACATTTGTTCTTTATTGCTTTGTTTATGATAGCCATTCTCACAGGGGTAAAGTGGTATCTCATTGTAGTTTTAATTTGCATCTCTCTGATAGCAAGCGATATTGAGCATCTCTTCATGTGTCTCTGGATCCTCTGTATGTCCTCCTTGCAGAAGTGTCTGTTCAAGTCCTTTACCCATCTTTTAATTGGGTTAGTTGTCTTCTTAGAGTGAAGTCGTGTGAGTTCTTTGTATATTTTGGAGATTAAACCTTTGTCTGAGGTATCATTGGCAAATATGTTTTCCCATACAGTTGGTTGTCTTTTCATTTTAATGCTATTTTCTTTAGCCATGCAGAAGCTTTTGATTTTGATGAGATCCCATTTGTTTGTTCTTTCCTTTATATCCCTTGCTCTAGGGGACATATCAGTAAAAATGTTGCTGCGTGAAATATCTGAGATTTTCCTGCCAATGTTCTCCTCTAGGGCTTTAATGGTTTCACAGCTTACATTTAAGTATTTTATCCACCTTGAATTTATTTTGGTGTATGATGTTAGTTGGCGCTCAAATTTCATTATTTTGCACATAGCTGTCCAGTTCTCCCAACACCATTTGTTGAAGAGGCTATCTTTACTCCATTTTATGTTATTGGCACCTTTGTCAAATATTAATTGACTGTAGCGAGTTGGGTTTATTTCTTGATTCTCTATTCTGTTCCACTAGTCTATGTGCCTATTTTTATGCCAGTACCAGGCTGTTTTGATTACAGTGGCCTTGTAATACAGTTTGATATCAGGTATTGTGATCCCTCCTACTTTGTTCTTCTTTCTTAACATTGCAGCTGCTATTCAGGGTCTTGTATGGTTCCATATAAATTTTTGAAGTGTTTGTTCTATGTCTGTGAAATATACCATTGGCACATTAATAGGTATTGCATCGAATCTGTAAATTGCTGTGTGTAGTATGGACATTCTAATGATGTTAATTCTTCCAATCCATGAACACGGTATATGTTTCCATTTATTTGTGTCTTCCTTGATTTCTTTCTTCAGTGTTGTGTAGTTTTCTGCATACAGGTCTTTTACCTCCTTGGTTAGATTTATTCCCAGATACTTTATTTTTGTTTTTGCTCTATCAAATCGGATTTTTTTCTTGATTTCTGCTGCTGCTGATGATTCATTGTTGATATGCAAAAATGCCTTTGATTTCTCGATATTGACTTTGTATCCTGCTGTTTTGCCAAATATTAGTTCAAGCAGTTTTTTGGGTGAGTCTATAGGATTTTCCATGTGCACTAACATGTCATCTGTGAACAATGACAGTTTTGTTTCCTACTTTCCAATTTGAATGCTTTTTATTTCCTATTCTTCTGTAATCGCTGAGGCTAAAACTTCCAATACTATATTAAATAGAAGTGGTGAAAGTGGACAACCTTGTCTTGTTCCTGATCCTAGTGGAAAAGCTTTTAGTTTTTGCCCATTCAGTATGATGTTGGCTGTACGTCTTTCATATATGGCCTTTATCATATTGAGGAATGCTTCCTCTATTCCCATTTTTCTGAGTACCTTTATCATAAATGGGTGTTTTACTTTATAAAAAGCTTTTTCCTAATCTATTGATATGACCATGTGGTTTTTGCCTTTGCTTTTGTTTATGTGGTGTATTACATTTACTGATTTGCAGGTATTGAACCATCCTTGCATCCCTGGGATGAATCCCACTTGGTCGTGGAGTATGATCTTTTTTATGTATTGTTGGATGTGATTTGCCAATATTTTTTTGAGGATCTTAGCATCTATGTTCATCAGCGATATTGGCCTGAAGTTTTCTTTCTTTGTTGTGTCTCGATCTGGTTTTGGAATTAGGATAATGCTGGCTTCATTAAAAGGGTTGGGGAGTTTCCCATAATTTTGGATTTTTTGGAATAGTCCATGAAGAATAGGGGTTAGCTCTTCCTTAAATGCTTTGTAGAATTCTCCTGTGAAACCCTCTGGTCTGGGGCTTTTGTGTGATGGGAGTTTTAGATTAGTACTTTAATTTCATCTGCTGTTATTGGTCTGTTCAAGCTTTCGAATTCTTCCTCATTGAGTTTTGGAAGATTATATTTTTCTAGAAATTTGTCCATTTCACCTAGGTTTGTACATTTCTTGGCATACAATTCTTCATAATAATTTCTTACAATCCTTTCTATTTCTGTGGTATCAGTTGGAATCTCTCCTCTTTCATTTCTGATTGTGTTTATTTGGGTCCTCTCAATTCTTAATGAGCCTACTTAAAGGCTTGTCTATTTTATTTGTCTTTTCAAAAAACTAACTCTTGGATTCATTGATCCTTAGAATTGTGCTTTTAGTCTCTATGTCATTTAATTCTGCTCTGATCTTGGTTATTTCCTTCCTTCTACTTACTCTGGGCTGTCTTTGTTGTTGTTCCTCAAGTTCTTGCAGGCGTCCAGTTAGGTTGTTTGTTGGAAATGTTTCTATTTTCTTTAGGTAAGCCTGCATTGCTATGAACTTCCCTCTCAGGACTGCCTTCACTGTGTCCCATGTGTTTTGGGTTGTTGTCAGTTCATTTTCATTTGGTTCCAGAAACTTGATTTCTTCCCTAATTTTATTCTTCACCCATTTGTTGTTTAATAGCATACCATTCAGTCTCCATGATTTTAGGTACTTGGGGTTTTTTTCCTGTGGGGTTGGTTTCTAATTTCAGTCCCTTGTGGTCAGAGAAAATGCTTGGTATGATTTCTATTTTCTTGAATTTGTTGAGGCTCATTTATTGTCCTATCACGTGGTCTATCTTTGAAAATGTGCCATCTGCATTTGAAAAGAATGTGTATTTAGCTTCTTTGGGATAAAGGGCTCTATATATATCAGTCAAGTCCATTTCATCTAGGGTGTTGTTTAGTGCACCTATATCTTTGTTGATATTCTATTTGGAAGATCTGTCCATTTTTGACAGTGGGGTGTTAAAATCCCCTACTATAATTGTGTTGCTGTCAATATCTTTCTTGAAGTCTTCTAGGATTTTTCTTATATATTTGGGTGCTCCTATGTTGTGTGCATATATATTTATGATGTTATTGTCTTCTTGGTGGATTCTTCCCTTGAGTATTATGAAGTGACCTTCTGGGTATCTCTTTATGGCCTTTGTTTTTTTAGGTCCATTTTGTCTAATATTAGAATTGCTACCCCTGCTTTTTTTTCTTTACCATATCCTTGGAAAATTTGTTTCCAGGCTTTCACTTTCAGTCTGTGGTGGTCTTTTGACCTGAGGTGGGTCTCCTGTAGGCAGCATATGTGTGAGTCATGCTTTCTTATCCATTCAGCTATTCTATGTCTTTTGATTAGAACATTTATTCCATTTACATTTAAGGTTATTATTGATAGGTACTTATTCATTGCCATTTTTGTACCACAGTTCCTCTCTGTCTCTCTCTTTTCCTTCCTTTCCTTAAAGCAGTCCTTTTAGTATTTCTTGTAGAGCTGGCTTGGTGGAAGCATGTTCTTTTAGACTTCTTTTGTCTTGGAAGCTCTTTATTTCGCCTTCTATCTTGATTGAGAGGCTTGCTGGGTAAAGTAGCCTTGGTTGTAGGCCTCTGGTTCTCATTACTTGAAATATTTCTTGCCATTCCCTTCTTGTTTGATTGTTTCCATTGAGAAGTCAGTAGCTAACCTTATTAGGGCTCCCTTTTATGTTACTTGCTTTTTTTTCCTTGCTGCCTTTAAGATTCTCTCTTTGTCTTGGAATTTTGCCATTTTAATGATGATGTGTCTTGAAGTGGGCCTCTTTGGGTTCCTCTTGAATGGGACTCTCTGTGATTCCTGGATTCGTGTAACTTTTTCTCTCATCAAATTAGGAAAATTTTCCATCATTACTCTTTCAAATAGGTGTTCTTTCCCTTGTTCTTCTGCTCCTGGTATTCCTATTATTCGGATATTATTGCGTTTCATATTATCTTGCATCTCTTTTAGTCCCTCTTCATTCTTTTTGAGCCTCTTTTCCCTTTCTTGCTCTTTCTGGGAGATTCTTTCTACTGTGTCCTCCAACTCACTGATCCGATCTTCTGCCTCATTGGTCCTGCTTTTCATTCCTTCCATTGTGTTCTTCAGTTCCGAAATTGTATTCTTCATTTCCTCTTGGCCTTTGCTGATAGTATCTATTTCCTTTTTCATGTTGATATAGTTTGTGGAGAGCTCATTGTAGCTCCCCTCTAGTTTCTGGTAGTTCCCCTCTAATTTCTGGTAGCTCATTGTGAGCTCTTTGAATTTCCTGATAACTAGTGCTTTGAATTCAATATCTGATAGCTGACTTGCCTCTCTTTCATCTGACATTATTCCTGAGACTTCCACCTTTTCTTTCATTTGGGCATTGTTTCTTTGTCTTCCCATTGCTTATGAGACTCTTCTTGTTAGCCTCAGCTTCTTAAATTGATCTGTTCTGATTCCCTGGGTTTATGGTGTGAACTTCTGTGGTAGAATTCCTGTGAGATTCAGTGGTGCAGTCTCCTGCAGGTATCTTGATGTTCTTCACTTCCACCTACTCCTTTCTTTGTGTGTGTGTGTGATCAGTTGGAGGGGGAGGTAAAATGGTGTATGACAGCAGCAGAGTACTTTATGATATTTACAGTCACAGCCAGTAGAGAAGAGATAGAAGATCTTTAGGCTATATATAGTGTTAAGTGTAATCTTCAACCCAATTTGCCACTTTTTAAGAAAGGATAGGCCAAAGATAAGACTCTTGTTAGGGAGTGAAGGCTTGTGAGTTGTATCTAGAAAGCAGCGAGGTTGTGGGTGGTCAGATTTTCAGGTAAGGTGAGAGTAAAGAATAGTAAATAGACGTAGGGTGTGACAAAGTAGAGTTAATCACTACAGTAATAGAATTCAGGAACCTGTAAAGTGGGCTAAGACCCAAGAGATGTGTTGTGAAGTATTTACAATGGTATAGAAACCAACAAACAAACACACAAAAAAAGGGCAAGAGAAGTGAGGAAAAAGCAATAAGTTTGGGGTGAAAGGAAGAAGGACTAAAAGAGGAAAAAACAAAGGAGAAGAACAGAGTACTGAAAGATACAGCAACAATACAATTAAAAAATATACGATTACTGAAAAAAAGTTTTAAAAATTTTTTTTAAAAAGTTTTTAAAAAGTTTAAAAAAAAACAAAAAAAAAAACCCTCCTTCCTTGTTGGTTTCAAACTGTCCAATCTGGTTTTTCTGGTTTCGGCAGGACCCCTCTGTGGGCTGGCTTGTAGGCCCAGGCACACACCCGCCCGCCAGTCAGGCTACCAAACTTGTGTGCAGGTGCCTGCCCACCCGACAGGCTACCTGAATCCCACGGGATCTGGTACTGGTCCTTCCCAGTCCTGTGGCTGGATGAGAAGCAAGTCAAGCTGCCTTCACAGGAGAACACCTCAGTCCACTTTCCAGTAAAAACTTCTCCAGAAAGCGTACCTCTCAGCCCAGCCCAATCCCCAACCTGACTGGTTAGGACAATGTTCCTCTCAAATTTCCTGGGCTGGCAGGCTAGTGGTCTGGCAACCACAGAGATTGCAACTGAACATGGCCCCCCTGTCCTTGCCACCCTCCCTGCACACCTAGGCAGACAGGTCTCTGCCACCCAGCCCCGCCTAGATGGTGAGGGGGGAGCCAGCTCTTCCAAGGACCCCGCAGCTGGCCCAATGTTCCACTCGGTGCTGGGCTCCCTATGAGTCCTCTGTGGTACTGGCCGCAGACGGAAGCCTCTACACCCCTAACGTGGCGGCAGCCCCGGCTCCGAGGCATTTCAGGCTGGCTGAGGGCAGCTGGCCCTGCCGCTGCCGCTTTTGTCTTTACTCACCGGTGCTGGACTCCTGATGAGTCCTCTGTGACAGACACCCCAACGCTGGCCATAGACAGAAGCCTCTGGGCCCTGGAAGCTGTGGCGGCAGCAGCTCCGAGGTCTTTACGCGCTGGCCAACAGCTGTTGGTCCCACTGCTGCTGCTTTTGACTTTACTCTGGGGTGCCTGGCTCCTGAGGGCAGCCGGCCCTGCTGCTGCCACTTTTGTCTTTACTCACAGGTGCCAGGCTTCCTATGAGTCCTCTGTGGCAGACGCCCCTGTTGCTGGGCACAGGTGGAAGCCTCTGGGCCCCTATCGCTGCAGCAGCCTCGGCTCTGAGGTCTTTAGGCACCGGCCAATGGCTGCCATCCCAATGCCACCACCACCGCCACTGCCACCGCCCTTGACTTTACTCAGAGTTGCCGGGCTCCCAAGGAGTTCTCCGTGGCAGATGCCCCTGTCGCTGGGCACAGAGGGAAGCCTCTGGGCTCCAACCACTGCGGCAGCCGCAGCTCCAGGGCCATTATGCTCCAGCCAAGGGCTGCCGCCGGCCTGGCCACCTCCGTCCTTACTCACGTCCCCGAGACCCCAACGACTTGTAGTTATCTGGTTCGTCACTATCTCTGGTCTCTTATTTTCATAAATGCTGGGAAATTGTTGGTTGGGGAATTGATTGCGCTGTTCTTCAGTAAATCTGCCAGGATTTTCTCCCAGGGGTATGAGAACTGGAGTCGCTCTGTCCTACTCTGCCTCCATTTTCTTGATTCCGAGCTATTGTTTTTCTACATTTTAAAAGTGGGCACATACTCTGTGCCAGACTTTCTTCTGGAAAAGACTGGTAAGGCATATCCTTTTGGAGCATTTATAGTCTAATAAGAGAGATAGACACTAACTACATAAATAAATAAATCAAACAAATAGGAGATACATGGTGATACCTGGCTTAACTTTAGTCGGTGAAAGAATCTATAAGAGAAAATAAACCATATAGTCCAAAGACTGGGGATAATTTTGAAATGCTACTTTCCATTAATTACTGATAAAAGGTTTGAGAATTAACCAGCTATGGAAAGATGTGGGAGAATACTCCAAGCATAGTAAACTAAGAAGTGAAAAGTACATGAATGAAGTAAGGTATAGACTTGTTCTTTTCAAAGAATTAATGGAAACCTGATATATATAGAACACAAAAAATGATTAAGAGAGTGGCAGGAGATAAGATGGGAGAAAATGATATAAGTGTGATGTAAGACTTTATAGCCCACAATAAGATTTATGGATTCTATTCTAAGTAAGTTGATATCCACTTGAGTGGTTTAAGTCAATTGTACACGATGTTCAGTTACTTGACTAGTTACAGCACTCCTAATCATTGGGAACTACATGAAGCTGGTTTCTTTCTATGACCAGAATCCCTAGCACATGTTGATCATTAATTAATATATTACTCAAATTTTTTGAGATAGAAAAAATCACCTAGTCTCACCTGATTTGTAGAGTTTTATCCTGCCTCTTCCTGTGAAGAAACTGACTTCTTTATTCCACTGAGGCAGTTTTATACATTTCTTTCTGGGAGGAAAAAAATATTGAAATTTAACCTGTAACTTTGAATTCAGAATTGTTAGAGATCTAGATGAATCTCATATCCAAGACAAAATGTCTCTAGTGGAATTGCACCACATTCCAGATTAACTTCAAGAACAGTTCCCACAAGGGTAGTGTTCAAAGTTCAATGACATGTATCAAATTTTAAAATGGCAATGCATTTTTACCCTACCCCAACTCAGAGACTTTACAGAAATGTGCATTTTCCAGGGGATTGTCCAATTTTTCTATCTTTTGAATGAAGAAAAAAGGCATCATTATTTATAGATTTGATATTCAAAACAACTGCAATTCAAATGCTAGATATCTCACTTCTTAAATGTAGCTAACAGTATTAGACATCACTTGCAGGATATATATTAAACTCTTCAGAAATATGAGGAACAGATTTTCAGAGAAGGCATGTTGTTGAAATGCCATGAAATCCACTATGATCATTAAAGGCCATAGAACTCAAAGCTGAAGACTAGTAAGTGCATGAAAACATTGTTTCACTGCTCAAACACCTTGATGGATGACAAAGAATTCCAATGTAAAAATAATCTTTTTATGTTACAATACCTTTAGAGAAATCTTTCCTCAGCTCCTTCCTTCACCTACAGCTGTTAAAGTTGTGTTTCTTTTTTCTTGAATTCTTGGACTAAAAGCATAGTTCACAGCACAGTTCACAGAAAGATTCATCAGATAATTAACTCAAATATTTTGATTCTCATGGCAAGTCACCTAATGATAAAAAAAACAGACACTTCTCCAAGGAGGACATACAGAGGATCCAGAGACACATGAAAAGATGCTCAATATCACTAGCTATCAGAGAGATGCAAAATAAAACCTCAAAGCTGAGCTTCCCTTAAGAGAATGTTTTGCCTGTGCATTTGTTCATTCTTCTAATTATTATTCTCTCTCTCTCTCAGTGTTTGATTATCTGCTGATGAAGGTTCATCTTTGAATTTAGGAAAGAGTAATCAAAACATTATGGTAAAATACCACTAACTTTTCTGTTTTATTGAATTTATTGGGGTGATGTTGGTTAATAAAATTATATCAATTTCAAGTATACAGTTCTATAATACATCTGCATATTGTATTGTGTGTTCACCACACCAAATCAAGTCTCCTTCCATCACCATTTATCCCCTTGTACCCTCTTTTATCTCCCCCACCTACTTTCATTCTCTTATTTATTCTCTAATCAAGTACTTATTAAGCATCTACTACAACATTACTATTTGATGTTCCACAAAAAATACAAAAAAAATGAGCAACAGAGTCCCTGCGCTGAAGTAACTCACAGTCTAAAAGAAGGGATAAAACAGGACAAATAGTTTTAGCTGTAACATGGGGGCTATTTTCATGTTGCAAAGGCTACTTAGTTTTTGGACGCATTAAAGTAAGTGGGCTCAATTCTTTTGCTGTACACAGCATTAGAATATTTAGAACTACTTCTTATTGCATGGTTCTTCTTAACATGAGGGTTTCCTTCTCCTTAAAAGCACCATTTACAAAAGCGAATTGAGAGAAAAAGTAGTTTTTTGCTGGTGGTGGGAGTTATGTGCTTGGGTAACTCAGATGGTGGAAATGTAGTAGACAGCTGACATGGACCTCAGAATTAGTGTTCCACAGATAGCAAAAGATGGAAATTTTAGCTCTGGAAGGCTGTTCACATTGAAGTAGTAATTAAAGTCAGGAGGCCAGATGAGCCCTCAGATGGAAAGAGTATAAAATGAAAACACTGAGGGCCAGTCATGGAGCTTTGGGAAATACATATTTTTGCATAAAAGCTGCAACCATGGCAGAGCCCTGCCTGTGTGGGAATCATATTCAGAGCCTGAAGTCATTAACTCAAGTCTAACTAACTACACTTGTGCCTGATACAGACAAAGTCATTATGCACCATTGACTCCAGGCTGGGTGTTTACCTGAAGGCTAAACATGGATTCCAAGTTATTTAATTTGACCTTTTGTATTTAAAAGACCTGCATCAAAGGTTGACTGTTCATTTTTATTTAGTATAAAGCAGAATTCCCATTGTAAAGACCTCTCCTTATTTTTCACTCTTGGGTAACTTTATCCTCCTGGTCCTCCAGGGAATCACCAGGTAAATTGACAAAGCACATAAACCCAAACTGCCTGAGTCAAGTTTTGGTTTCTGTTCTTTCTTCAATTATAAGTAGCTATCTCAGGGGGGCCTGGGGCTCAAATAGAATTTATCTAACTGCTGCCAGAATGTAATTAAAATGAGTCCAATAGGAAAAGAGCCTTCCCAAATATTCCCACTGTGGGACAAGAAGTGGGAGGGTGCTTGCTAGAGCCAGGCATAAGGAGTAAGAGCTTGTGAGGATGTTTCTGCTAACGGCCTTTCACAGACTTTGTAAAAGTAGGTAACATTACTAGCAATATCTTTTGCCCTTCAGTCTTACATAGTAAGTTCTTTCTCCCAAACTGACTCTATCTGACATATATTTAGTTCAAATTGTGCAGGATTTTGCAATTTACAGACAGAGTTTGCAATTTACAGACAGTATTTAGGCACAGTTGTAGCACAACTCTTTGTAAACAGACTTAGTAAACATCTATAAAGACTTCCCAGCTGCCTTGTGACTGAGCCAGAACTTAAATCCAGGCTTACACTTTTCCAATGCTCTGCAACTTGACTCTGAGCAAGGTGAAGCCTCCGACCTAGAGCATGCAAATTGCTGGTATGAGAGTGACTGAAAAGTCATTTATTATTTGTCTCAGCCATTGATGGGTCAGAGAGAACTGACAGAAGATAGCAAGCCAGGAAGAAGGTAGAAAGGCTGAGGAGAGACAGAAGGAGAAAGCAAGAGGGAGGAGTCATGCCTAAATGGAACCTCAGAGAGTGTTAAACCCTAAACATTTGTGCCCTCCACAGTGGTGTGAGATTTGCATAATCCTGCAGCATGAGGCCAGGTGATGCTGTGGACCAGACAAGAGGCTCCTCCTCTTTGTTCACAGAGGAATTTATTAAGGCAGAGCTGCCAGAGAGGAGGAGCTGACAATGAGATTTGCCCACTTCATTCTCTCTCATGCTGGAAGCAACCCAAATGGGGAGGAGGAAAGGGGGAGGACATCCTAATGGCTTCCTGGAAAAGAAGAGATCAGACCATCCAACAAACAAAATGAAACCTGCCTTCTAGATTTCCCTCTAAGGCTGAGGATTGCCCAAACAAGCTGAAGTAGAACTCAGGAAAGGGTGAGTTCCTCTTACCCACCCACAAAATATAGGAAATGAAAACGTGTTTTGAAGCCACTCTGAAAGTTTGATCCTAGAATTGTGTGACTGGGGCACCCACATCCCTACAAATCAAGAGGGCTACCCACAGGTGCCTCCAGACACATATTCCTTCCATGACACATAGGGTGGCCTGTACTAGGAGAACCTGATGAGAAGTCGAGGGGAGTACAGAGAAGACAAATGTGATCAGCAGGAATTCTAATTGTATGTAATTTTGGTTTAGAGACAAATTTATATTTATAAATATTTTGTCTCTTTCCCTCCACAAAACATACAGCAATCACTTAACTGGAAGGTGAATCATTATTCTGACACCTTTCAATGGAAGGTGATTGATACAGAATGTTTGTACTTATATGTAATCCATATATTTGACTTCAGGCTGCAAAACTATAAAAAAACAGTGATTGATCTCTAATATATTTAGAAGTGGTTCATAAGAAAAATTATTAAAATTACATTTGAAATGAAAAAAACAGTGGAGGAATTTACAAAAAGTAAAATAAGATTGCTAATTGTCTTAGAGATATTAACTGAAGGTACAATATTTGCTAGGATAGAAAGACAGAGGGAGTAAGCTATCACTGTTTTTATTTCAATACTATTTATAATAAAAACTAATAGTATTTAATAAAAAGGGTATTAAAGGTATTATACAAAGATACTTATTGAAAATCAATGAGTAAAACAAAACAAAAAAGAACATTCCTAAGTAGTAAGAGAAATATCAAAAAGAGAATGAAAAACAAACAGACCACATACCATAATACACATATACATGCAAAATGCAAGCCAAGAAACATTTTTTAAGTACATTTAAATTTCATAGACAAATCCAGGAGCCCACACAGTCAAGAATCTCTTTATCACTTGGTCTGGCTTTGTTCTGTTTTGATTTGATTCTCAGGCAGGTGTTTTCCAAGAGGTGGCAAAATGACCACAAAGGTCTGGCTTGCATTGACTTGATAGTTAGAGATTGAGGCTCTATCCTCCAACAACCATAACAGTCTCTAAAAAGAACTCTGATAAGTTATTTACTCATGTACCCATCCCAGCCCAAAAATCACTGAAAACAAAATTCTCCAGTTGTTCAACCTGAGTCATATATCAATCTCAAAACAAACAGATAAATCCATGTGATTGGAGGCCCCTCCAGCATCACACAAATTAGTAGAGGAAGCTCCTAAAAACAAAACAAGAGCCTTTAAATTATAAGACAGAAATTTAGGCAAACAAAAATAATGGTTTTCTGCCTCACAAATAACAAAGTGTGATGACTATTATAATAAAGAAATAGGATGCAGGGGTAGAACACAAAGGAGTGATTATATTTCAGAAAAGTTTAGCTAAAACTTTAGCATAAAAGATAATGAAGTGGGATTTGAAAGATAAATATACATTCCTTAATCAGATCAAGAGGAGGACATTGTAAGTCAATTCACCCACAATGAAAGAGAATAATACTTAGTAGTTCAATATCGCTGGTGGGAGAGAAGTTGGGGAAATGGTGAAACATGACAATGGAGATGTAAGCAGGTTCATACTACAAAGATATTATAAATTATTGTGCTAGCCACTTTCCTATTTGTTTTCAGTTCTATTTCTTTTTCCAAAAAAGATTTTATGTATTTGTTTGTTTGTTGTTTGTTTTTAGAGAGAGGGGAAGGGAAGGAGAAAGAGGTGGAGAGAAACATCAATGTGTGGCCCCCAACTGGGGACTTAGCTTGCAACCCACGCATGAGGCCTAACTAGGAATTGAACTAGCAACCCTTTGGTTCACAGGCTGGCACTCAACCCACTGAACTACACCACCCAGGGCTGGTTCTATTTCTGCCCTTCCTCTGCTCTGCAGGGAACTACAGAGTATGATCCTTTGCTGGTTTAATTTTTGGAAAGTACTTTTTTTAATCCTCACCCAAAGACATTTTTTTCTTTCTTTCTTTCTTTCTTTCTTTCTTTCTTTCTTTCTTTCTTTCTTTCTTTCTTTCTTTCTTTAGAGACAGAGGAAGGGAGAGAGAAACATCAGTGTGAGAGATAAGCATCTATTGGTTGCTTCCCATACATGACCAAACCAGGGATAACTATGCTCTAGGACCTGGGACCAAACCCACAACCTAAGCATGTGCCCTGACCAGGAATAGAACCAGCTACCTTCCGGTTAGGGGATAATACTCCAACTGACCCACACTAGCCAGGGCAGATTTGGGGGGAAGTTTAAGCAATGGAAGGCATAGATAGAAAACAGGAGGGTAGAAGCAGGAGAGAGCCAGGATACTACTGCATTCGGTGGCCTCCCCAACATCAGTCCCATTACTTTAATGCCTGAAGCTCCTGCAAGAACCCCCCTCTCAATGACACCAGATCCCACTTCTAACTCCCACCTCCTTCTTATTAATCTCTATATTGCTTTATCATCCTCTATATGGTTTCTCAGCAATTCTGTTAGCTGTGTAACTAATTTCTTCTATTAAGTCCCATATATTTGAAAACCTAGAATAGTAGCTCTTTACCTCATTGGACTACAAGTAATATAGTAATATTACAGAAAGTAGACTTTATTTCATTCACAATAAGAAGGGTCTTGTTCAGAAGATATGTTTGATTCTGCCTTAGAAAAAACCCTCAGGCAACTGTTGGGGGGGAGGGATTGGAAGAAGGAAGATTAGTCAGAAAGTAAATTTTATATAAGAAAGATGCTGGGTCTGAGCTATAGCAACTGAGCTATAGTAATTGAGAGAATGTATTGGACTAGTGATATATTTAGGAAGTGGCATTGTCAATTTCTAATGACTAATTGGATAAGAGAGTGTTTGCACATCAGCATCAGCCAATTTAATGGGAGCCTGTGAGGACTGTGAGGGAATGGCACATTCTCTTTCTTATTCTGCATCTTTTAATTCATGTCAAAATTTAGCATCAAATGATTTGTGCTTGGACTCACTTGGAGAGCAGCCTAGGAGCACAGTAAATGGGAAGTTCCCAGAGGTTGCCAAGAAGGAAGTTTATGCCTGATGAATACATTTTTGGTGTAATATGTACACAGGGAAGAAATGAGAAGATTAATCAGGTGTAGAGATGAGGTAACTAATGGATCATTAGAATATCATTGAATGAGACACACTGAGAGCAAAATCTTAAAGGAAATGAATCAAGCAACTGTGGTTTTATGGTGTCCCCTCAATTTACTATAATGCCGTACTTTTTCCATTAGTGCTGATAATTGAGCTTTAGTGGGGAGAAAGAGTGATATCATCTCTCACTTTTCAAATACAATAGTTTTTTTGAGAAATGACTGATAATTAAGCAAAACTACTCTGACCCTTTAAGCCATGAATTTCCTTAACTACTGTCACTTTTCTCCTCATATGCAAAAGAATATCAGAGTCTTCTCTATGTTTCATCCAATCCATGGTATGTCTTTATGTCATGTCCAAGACATGGTATGCCTTGGTGCCTAATCAGAGGCACCAAGACTTTTAGGTAGGAGGGTATGGTTGATTCTTTGATGTCTACATTAGAAGTTTTAGTTCCATGAGAAAAATTGTTTTTTCCATCTCAGCCTAGCACATCCATATACTAAGCAATGCTCCATTAAGGTATGACACCCCAAAGATATTCTCATTTCTAGCTTGCTCTTGCTTTGATCACATTTTCACTTAGTGCTAAACCAATGCCTGCATTTGTCAGGCTGATAGGGACCAGAGGGGAGAGGGGAGGGAATTTCAGGGGGAAAAGGGGAAGGATTCACAGGAACAAGTATAAAGGACACATGGACAAAACTAACAGGGGTAGAAATGGGGGGGGGAGGTGGGGAGCACTGGGAAGGTGGGCTGGGATGGGAGTAAAAGACAGAAAATTGTACTTGAACAATAATTAAATAAATTTTAAAAAAGAGAAAAACAATTAAAGTGCTAATCTTTGGGTGTCCCCTATTTTAAGATTTTCCTAATGGGCTCTGGTCATTCTAGCTTTGAAATGTCTCAGAGAAGACACTCAGGTTTCTCTTTCACACCTAGGAACTCAACCATCCCTGTCCAGGTTATCTGTTGCTATGTAACAAACTAATCCTAAACTTAGAAGTGTAAATAATTATTTTATTATTTCTCATGATTTTGTGGGTTAGGAATTTAAGATTCAATCCTTACCTGGGATATTTTTTCTACTTCCATGCTATCAGGTCCCTTGGGGGTATTCAGCTGATTCATAAGCTGGACCTGGTGGATCCAAGATGATTTCATTTACATGCTGGCACCTTGGAGAGGGTAGCTGGACAACTGAGCTTCTAGCTCATCATCATTGTAGTCTCAGTATAGACATCTTGCACGGTCACTTCAGACACCAAAAGTGACATGGTATAATCTACATGAGCATTTATGATCTATGCACAGCACACTTCTGATGTATTCCATTGGTTAAAGCTGTCACTATTCCACCCGGATGCAAGGGGAGTGGACATAGATCCCCAATTCTTAAAGGAAAGTGTGTCAAAGAATTTGAGACCATATTTTAAAACTACCACACTCTATTTAGACACAAGTCTTCTATCTAAGCTCAGTCCTAGAAAATAACTTAACACCTGTGCCAAATCTACAATTCAGGGGGTAATGTGAGTTTGGCAAAATCTAGCTGCAAAATGTTACATAGTTTTCTTAATTCCCCATGATTCTTGGAGCCTTTAAAAGGGTCTTATGCATTGGAAATCTCTAAGAATATATGTCATTTTGCAAAGTATTTTGAAATTGGAATGTCCTTGGACTAGTCTTTGTAAGACATCTTGAGCCCTGGCTGGTGTAGCTCAGTGGATTGAGCGCGGGCCTGTGAACCACACGATCGCAGTTCAATTCCCAGTCAGGGCACATGCCTGGGTTGCAGGCCAGTTCCTGGCAGGGGACACACCAGAGGCAACCCTACATTGATATTTCTCTCCCTCTCTCCTTCCCTTCCCCTCTAAAGATAAATAAATGAAAGATATATTTTTTTAAAAAGACATCTTGAAAAGGCTAACTTAACAATGATCCAAACAAAGAGAAAAAAACAATGTTATCACTTTTATTCTATAAATTTTAGGGGGACAGAAGCAAGAATAAAATTTTAAAGACTAAAGCAGACATCATTTTCAAAGATGACTTAAGGAACCGGAAGATACTTAAAGCTGAGTGGGTAAAAAGAGTGTTATCATGGGTTAAAGAAGCAAGCTCATAGGTGTTCCAGTTAATACGGAAGTAAAATAAGTACCTGCTTCAAGAAATATTAGTCACAAACTACACAGAATCTTTTATAGGCTTTTTATTCTTTCTGAACATCTTAATTAAAATTTAAAATGACCAACAATGGTAGCTTCCTTGAGAATAAAGGAAATCCGTGGAATGTGCAATGTCTTGCAATCCTTGCTGGAGGCAAAGCAACCGCATAAAACAGTAAGATGTTAATTATTTATTATAGGGATATGGAAGAGGGCAAAATATAGGGCTTCTTTCACTTTAGGGATTTGGGTTTGCAAGTTACAAGACAGAATGGAAATAACTTTGAAATTACAGGAAATTAGAGACAGGAAATTTTGGTTTTGATCAAAAGCCACAATGTCTTTTGGTGAACTCTATTTGATGGACCTCAACAATATCTGAAGGGGAAAAGGGGATCTATTAAGCTATTTCTGGACCTGGATATATTTATATGGAAAGATATATGGCTTCATATTATTTTCAGCATATTAAGGTGCCATTCACAAACAAGATGATCTGTGGTGTTCATCATTCACAACTCACTTCCATACAGATTGGGAACACTACTCTTAAAGGATCCCACCATCTACATCTAGACAAAACTCAAAATACAAAGATCTGAAGGGTCTGTTTTTGATTTGAAAACAGGATGAGGCTGCAGGAAGCTGTCCTGACACTGAGAGGACCTCTCTGCTCTTACTGTCTTGATATGAACAGACACGAAGGGTGAGGGAAGAGCTAGGCCAGGCAAGGTTGGCAAGCAGCGTAGTAAGACACACAAGCCCTCAGTCCCTTTCTTTCTTTATTCTCATGAAGTGGACATTTTTGCGTTGCTGCTCCCATTTAGATAATGAGTGATAGGTAAGTAGGAAACCTGGAACAAGCATTTGCAAAGCAAAGTCTTTGATTCACGTATTTCTCTTTGGTGAAGGAAGTAACTTCTACAAGCCCTCTTCATTATTTGTCCATTTCTCTACATCTTCCTAACTGAGCCCTAAGGGATCACTGGGTCAGCATTTCCCAATGTAAAACAATACCTGCTCCAGACATTTGCAAGATGATTGGAGATGGTATGCAGGCAAGGAATGAATAATATTGGCTTGAACAGTAAGAAAGTGAGTTCCTTTTGAATACACATCAACTTTCTCATTACACCAAGGGGGTCTCTAGCACTTTTAATATCCCTTTTGACTTTCACACTCAACAAGAGCTTCTTAACATAGTTTTTTTTACATTGTATTTATTGTTACATTTGCCTTCCTTTTAAATTTTATTATTTAATATTTTTAAAAAATTTATTGTTGTTTAAGTACTCTTTTCTGTTTTTCCCCTGATTCCAAACCCCCTTGATTTGTCCATTTGTCCTTTATAGCTCTTTCTGAAAACCCTTTACCCCTTCCCCTCCATTATCCCCTTCCACCTCTCCTCTGGCTACTGTCCATTTGTTCTTAATTTCAATGTCTCTGGTTATTATTTAATAATTTTTAAATCAATTTAAAAATTTTTTTAAATATTTTTAAAGATTTTATTTATTTGTCTTTAGAGAGGAAGGGAAGGAGAGAAGGAGAGAAATATCAATGTATGGTTGCTTCTTGTGAGTCCCCTGCTGGGAACTGGCCTGCAACCCAGGCATGTGGCCCGACTGGGAATCAAACCACGATTGTGTGGTTCACAGGCCCGTGTAAATTTTTCAATTACAGTAGACATTCATTATTATAAGTTTAAGGTGCACACTCCAGTGATTTGACATTACATAACTAATTAAGTGATCATCCTAATAAACCTCACACCTACCTGGATTCACAAATAATTATTAGAATATTATTGACTATATTCTCTATTCTGTACTTTATATCCCCATGACTATTTTGTAACAACCAGTTTGTACTTCTTAATCTCTCCATCTTTTCCACCTACCCCAACCTCCCAACCATCTGGCAACTGTCAAAATGTTCTCTGTATCTATTAGTCTGTTTCTGTTCTGCTTGTTCATTTATTTTGTCTTTTAGATTCAATTGTTGATATATATATGTATTTATTTCCATTTTATTGTTAATATTTTTTATTTTCCTTTTTATTTATTTATTTTTTAATTGCCTTTTTGTAAAAGACCATTTAATTTTCCATATGATATTGGTTTGGTGATAATGAACTCCTTTAGCTTTTTCTTATCTAGGAAGCTCTTTATCTGTTCTTTGATTTTACACGAAAGCGTTTCAAAGTAGAGCACTCTTAGTTGTAGGTCCTTGCTTTTCTTTATTTTTTTATTGTTACTCAAGTACAATTTTCTGCCTTCCCCCTGCCCAGACCAACACTCCAGCCCTCTCCACCTCCTTCCCATTTTGCACCCCCAACCTGTTATTGTCCATGTGTCCTTTGCTTTTCATCACTTTGAATATTCCTTGCCAATCCTTTATGACCTGCAAAGTTTCTGTTAAGAAATCAGCTGATAGTCTTACAGGAGCTACGTTGTAGGTAACTACCTGCTTTTCTCTTGCTAACTTTAGAATTCATCTTTGTCTTTAACCTTGGACATTTTAATAACAATGTGACTTGGTGTGGGCCTCTTTAGGTTCATCTTGTTTGGGATTCTCTACACTTCCTGCACTTGCATGTCTATTTCCTTCACCAAGTTAGGGAAGTTTTCTGTCATTATTTTTTCGAATAAGTTTTTAATTTGTCACACTCTGTCTTATTCCATCACACCCATGATGCAAATGTTGATACACTTGAAGTTATCCAAGAAGCTTCATACTCTATCCTCATTTTTAATTTTTTTCTTTTTGCTGTTCCGATTGGGTGTCTTTTGCTTCCTTATACTCCAAATTGCTGATTTGATTCTTAGCTTCATCTACTCTGATTTTGATTTCCTGTAAATTATTCTTCATTTCAGTTAGTGTATCCTTTATTTGTGACTGTTGTTTATGCTCTTGAAGTTTTCATTAAGTTCATTGAGCATCCTTATAACCAATATTTTCAACTCTGTATCTAGTAGATTACTTGTCTCCATTTCGTTTAGTTCTTTTTTTAGAGTTGTGTTTTGTTCTTTCATTTGGGACTTTGTTTCTTCTCATTTTGGCAGTCTCCCTGTGTCTGCTTCTATGTATTAGATAGAGCTGCTACTTCTCCCAGACTTGGTAAAGTGGCCTAATGTAGTAGGTGGTTTGTAGAATCTAGTGGTGCAGCCTACCCAATCAACCAAGCTGGAATCTCAACGTGAGACCCCCGTGTGGGCTATGTACACCACCCTCCTTTTGTATTTAAGCCTTAATTGTTGTTGGCACATCAGCTAGAGGTATTTAACCCCAGGAAGATCATCTGGAAAGACTGGCTAAGACCATCAACCACTGACCTCTGACCACCGTGGGAGATCAGCTGTGCACAGGAACATCTGACAGAGCAGGACTTACTTCAATGTAGTTCTGGTGCCCACCGAGTCTGCCCCTTGGCTCTATTGCTTATGGAGGTGTTTGGGTGGTGATACTTTGACATGGTATGAAGCTGTCCACTAGCTCTGGGGCCTCCCAGAAGGTGTAGGCCAAGGTTGGCTGCTGCATGTATGTTGCCCAAGGGTACCCATCATGAACTAAAAAGTGATCTGTAGTTGCCTGCCACTTGTGCTGGGCTTTGAGGTGCCCAGGCAAGAATGGCCATCATAAATAATTCGACAAACAGTAAGTGCTGGTGGGGTTGTGGAGAAAAAAGAACCCTGGTACACTGCGGGTGGGAATGCAAACTGGTAGAGCCTTTGTGGAAAACAGTATGGAATTTCCTCAAAAAACTAAAAATGGAATTGCCTTTCAACCCAATAATTCCACTACTGGATTTATACCCTACGAATCCTGAAACACTAATTCAGAAGAACCCATGGACCCTGATATTCATAGCAACACAATTTACAATAGTCAAATGCCAGAAGCAGCCTAGGTGCCCATCAGTAAATAAGTTGAATCAGTGAAAATCAGTGAATCAATAAACTATAGTACGTTTACACTAGAATGCTACCAGTGTAACATACTGGAAAAGAATACCATTAGCAGAAAAAAAGAAAGAGTTCCTACCCCTCACGACAACATGAAGGAACTGGAAAGTATTATGCTAAGTGAAGTAAGACAGGCGGTGAACCACAAATACTTTATGATCTCACCTATAAGTAGAATCTAATTAACAAAACAAACTGGCAAGGAAAATATATCCAGAGATATTAAAATAAAGAACAAAATTATAGTGACCAGAGGGGAGGGGAGAGGGAAAGAATGTGGGAAAGAAGGGAAAGGAAGAGAAATGAACATAAATGAGGGACCCATGGATAGAGCCAAGTGGGGTGGGATTGAGGTTGAGAGGTGAGCATGGGTAGGGTGGGAGAAGGTGGTGGTGGGAAAATAGAGACAACTGTATTTGAACACCAATTAAAAAAGTAAAAAAAAAAAAAATTAAACCAATTTGGATGTTTCCTTAAAAAAAAAAAAGCTGGGGATCAAGACTGACTGCTGCTAGTGTGAGGCCTGGGGCCATTTAACAAGAGGTATAATGCTGTGGCCAGGTGCTGCTTGTTTGAGAGATTTTAGGAAAGTCTGAAGCATGAGCCGAGACAGGTCATTCCTCCAGCGAAGGAGCCACCGGGAACAGCTTGGGTGGTCCCACAACTTGGGTAGGGTAGGGCCTCAGGGAATCACAGTGTGAGCGAGGTCTCAGATATCACGCCTGCCTTCCAGCTTTGGTAGGAGAAGTCTCAGTCAAAGAAACAATGGCCTCTGCCAGCATTCTCTCTTGGAAATAGCTGCTGCTCCTCCCCCATGTCTTGTGCTGATGCTAGACAATGCAGTCACTGTCTCAGAGCTGGAACTCATATGGAATAAGTCCAGGTAAGCCCTTTAAGAGGAAATGCCTGGGCCTCCAGAAGCTTTCTGTCTCACTCAACCTCAATCTTCACCAGTTTTTACAGCCAGAAGTTATGAAGACTTTCTTTCTGGCACTGGAACCCTGGCCTGGGAGATCTTTTGGGTCTGGGGTCCCTCACTTCTTAGAGGGGTTCTCTGCAGCCGTGATATCCCTCCCAATTTTATCTACCTCATGTGGATATGGGCCCAGCCCCTTCTAGTTATGGGTCTTCCTAACAGGCTCAATGTGGCTTCCTCTTTAATTCTTTAGTTGTAGGACTTGCATTAAGCCCGATTTCAGGAACTTTTGAATATGGTTGTTCTATAGTTTACTTGTAATTTTGATGTGGTTGTAGGTGATGGCAAGTACCATGGTTACTTATGCTGCCCTCTTGACCAGAAGTCCCAGTCACTTTCTTTATGTTGTAAATAACTCTGATTTTTAAAATTTAGATTAACGATATATTTTTCCTTACAAAATAAATGTGTTTGTAAAGGGAAATCAATTTAAATATAAAATAGTGAAGTCCAGGTGGCAATACAGTCCTGCATTGCTTAATAATAAGGATGTATTTTGAAAAATGCACTGTTAGGCAATTTTATCATTGTGTAAACATCCGAGTGCATTCACACAAACGTAGATGATACAACCTACTGCATACCCAGGCTATATGATACAACCCAGCCTGGGTTTTTAACCAGTGTGCCACAGTAATTTTAAAAATATACAATTTAGTCAGGGGTACTCACCCTTTTCCTCTTAGATTTTCAAGTTAAAAAGTGACAAAAGCCAACAGAACAATAGTTGTCTAATGTGAATGAATAAAAATGTTACCTATTTTTGTCAGGTTGGCAAAAAATTGTATTTTTGGCATGTCACAGCACTTTAGTAATTAGTTTATGTGTGCCATAAGGTGAAAACGTTTGTAAATTTGCTAGTATATCTTATTGGTCCTGGGTTACTACCTTTACAGCATGTTACTATACCAATACTGTAGGCAGTTGTGACACAATTGTAACTATTTGTGTATCTAACCATATCTAAACACAGAAAAGGTACAGTAAAAATCTGGTATAAAAGATTAAAAAATGGGGAGACTTCCGCCAAGATGGAGGCATAGGTGGAAACACTGTGCTGTCTCCCACAACCAAGTTTGAATACAACAAAGGTTTGGAGAAACAAAGACACAGCCAAAGGACAGAAAATTGAATTATACGGAAGTCCGACTACATCTAACCATTCAACAGGGACGGTAAGAGGGGCGGAGCCAGCAGCAAGCATGGTCGGGCAGGACAGGTCTCCCGACCTAGGCGCACAGGCAGCCCGGAAGTGAAGGGCAGACTGACCATGGTCGCACATTCACGCACAGTGAGATGGACCACGCAGGCCCCAGGGGGTGAGGGCTGATGGCGGTGGCACACTCGCGTGCAGTGGAACGAAACGCGTGGGCTCGGTGACAGCGGCAGCTGCCGCACCGGTGAGGGCCAGGGCAGCAGGCGGCAGACGGGATGCCATAGTCCCTCTTTGACCCCGCCTCTACATACAGCGTCACAACCCAGCGACTTAGTTGCCCTGTGCTAGTGAATACCTAGGGCTCCGATCCTGCTATGGAACAGGCACGAACAGCCCAAAAGATGGCACAAGAAGAACTCAAAGTCCCAGAGCCAATAACTCTAAGCGACCAAGAAATTGCCAGCCTCTCAGAAGCACAATTCAGGACACTGTTTATCAGGATGCTAACAGAACTGGTTGATTATAGTCACAAATTAGAGGAACAAAGTCACAAATTAGAGGAACATATGAAGGCTAAACTAATTGAAATGAAGGGAGATGTCCAGGAAACCAATAGCGATGGAAAGGAAACTGGGACTCAAATCAATGGAATGGACCAGAAGGAAGAACAAAACATCCCACCAGAAAGGAATGAAGAAATGAGAATTCAAAAAAATGAGGAGAGGCTTAGGAACCTCCAGGACATCTTTAAACGTTCCAACATCCGAATTATAGGGGTACCAGAAGGGGGAAAGAAACAGCCACGAGTGGAAAACTTATTTGAACAAATAATAAAGGAGAACTTCCCCAGTCTGGCAAAGGAAATAGACTTCCAGGAAATCCAGGAAGCTCAGAGAGTCCCAAAGAAGTTGGACCCAAGAAGGAACACACCAAGGCACATCATAATTACATTAGCCAAGACCAAAATGAAGGAGAGAATCCTAGAAGCAGCAAGGGATAAGGGGACAGTCACCTACAAAGGAGTACCCATCAGACTGTCAGCGGATTTCTCAAAAGAGACCTTACAGGCAAGAAGGGGCTGGAAAGAAGTATTCCAAGTCATGAAATCCAAAGACCTACAGCCAAGATTGCTTTATCCAGCAAAACTTTCATTTAGAATGGAAGGACAGATAAAGTGCTTCTCAGATAAGGTCAAGTTCAAGGAGTTCATCATCACCAAGCCCTTATTATATGAAATGCTAAAGGGACTTATATAAGAAAAAGAAGATGAAAAATATGAACAGTGAAAGGACAGCAAACACACAGTTATTAACAACCACACCTAAAACAAAAGCAAACCAAGAGGACAGCTAGATCAGGAGTGGAACCATAGAAATGAAGAACGCATGGAGGGTTAGCAACAGGGTAGTGGGAGGAGGAGAAGGGGGGAGAAGGCACAGAAAATAGCATAGACAGTAGGTAGAAAATAGATAGGGGAAGGGCAAGAATAGTGGGGGAAATATAGAATCTAAGGAACTTGAGACACGTGGTTATAAACTAAGTGGGGGAGAATGGTGGGGGAGGGAGTGTGCGGGTGGAGGGGAATGAAGGGGGGGAATAGAAAAACTGTAATGGTATAATCAATAAAATATATTTTTAAAAAAAGATTAAAAAATGGTGCACTTATATAGGATATTTACTATGAATGGAGCTTGTAGAACTCGAAGCTATTCTGGGTGAGTCAGTCAGTGAGTAGTGAGTGAATATGCAGGTGTAGAACATCACTATACACTACTATAGACTCAGTAAACATTGTGCCACACACACTCTCCTTGCTTTTCTGCATCAGGGTTAGGAAATACAACACTGAAGCTGTCAATGTTACTCCATGAATAGGAATGTGGGCTAGAGTGATTGGAAATATCAAGGAGAAACTGGCTGGGTAAGGTGTAGATCACCATAATAGTGACTGTCAGGAGGGAGTGAAAGTTGGCCTGAGGATCAGTAGCAAGAAGGAATACATATGGAGCAATAAATGAACATCAGAGATGGTCATGGCTTATGTGGTTTTGGCTATTGCATGTTGGAGCAGTGGTAAGATTAAGGAATTTTGTGGTATTCATAAAAATAAGAAGAGGGTGTTTAACATGGAGAGGGTGTAGAAATGAGGACTCAATATCTTAATCATTACAACCTGATAATATTTCCAGAGTATAGGGACAGGCTGGCTCCACAGTATCACAGAAGGCATTTACTAACATGGCACTGGCACTTAATTCTTGGTAAGGTAGCTCCTGTGGATCTGTGCCCTTGTACAGGATTTTAGGTCCTCAACAAAGAATCTACAGCATGCAACCTGAAGATGATCAAGCTAGATCAGTGAGGACTGCTGTGCCTCTGAATATGTAGCACTGGGAGACACAGTTTCCTCTGTGCTGAGACAGCTCAGTGGCTGACTGATTGGGTGTAATCTGTGCACTCAAAACTACGTAAGAGAACCTGTTGCCAAGCCCCACAGATATTGCTCCTACCAGAGAAAAGTAATTCCTTCTGAAACACATATCCTTCCACTTCTTATAGAAAATTCAGTTCCATTATAATATTATGAGAGCACCATTGGTCATCATTGACCAAAACTTTGTCATGAGGGACATGACTGTGTAACAAATATCAAGAAGGCAGAAATCAAATAATTGAAAAAGTTGATGTGTATGGAAACTGAAGCCCTCAGAGTACAAATAATGTGCCCAATATCATCTAAATATATTTTATCTCTTCATTCAGCCATTTGTTTATTTGCTTCTTTTGCTTATTAATTTTTTTAATATAGAAAGGGTTGACCCTATGCTACATAGACTGTTAGATATCGGGCCTCTTGTCTGGGGTCCTCTGTCTACTTAGAATGCTATTTACTACCTCTTGTATAAGAAAACAAATTATCAAAGAGAAAGTGCCTGTTATCTCTATGCAGAACAGCACATGCATATGAGAATGCCTGCAGCTGCAAATAACTGAATAGTCAGCTAAAAGTAGCTTAGATAATATGGGCTTACTGTTTAACACCTAACAAAAAACCTTACACAAGGATGCAGATACTGAGCTTTAGAAATATTACAAGTAAGATCTTAGAGTAAGAGATCATCTGTGACATCTTAGGATTTAAGTAAAAAAAGTTGAAGGAAACATTTATTTCCCCTTTGTGTCCCAATGATATTGCCCATTAAGACTCAGGGGAAGAGAGTAATAACCTGTATTGACAGGAAGTGAGATGATTCAAGTAATTGAAGTGAGGGGCAGATACTGAGAGAATCTCATGGCTAGAAGTCCCAGCATGTGACCCAAGCAGCAGGCAGTAGGACAAAAGGGAACACAGAACATAGCAGCAGGGACAGGGGAAGCTTGCAGTGTGGGACTTGAAGTGTGTAGCCATGTAATCAAAAGTAGATACAAGGACAGAACAGCAAGGTGCAAGTTCCTGGTGTAGGGGTACCAGCAGGTTGGCACTCAAACCTAGACCAGACCTACAAAGTCCCTGTCTGTCTAATCTCATTTCTGAACTTTTTGTTGAAGCATAACATACACAAACTAAAGGTAATAAATTATATTTGTATAGTTTAATAAACTTTCTAACACTGAACACATCCATGTAACCAGCAACCAGATCATAAAACAAAAATTGCCAGCATGCTAGAAGGCCTCTTACAACAGTCCACTAATGATTAATTCTTCAACACTTTTGTATCTTCTATAAGCATAACCATAGAGTTACTTGCTTGTGTTTTATTTCTCTCCCCAAACCTTATGTTTGTAGACTCCACCATACAAAAGCAAACTACTGTTGTGTGTAGTTGTGATTCATTCATTCTCATGGCTGAATAGTTCTCCAGTGTAAATGCACCATAATTCATTTGCCCATTCTTTTGTTGATAGGCATTTGGGTAGTTTCCAGTTTGGGGAATTACTAACACTGCTGTTATGAACACTCAGGTCCATATTTTTGATGTATGAATATATGCTTTCTTGTGCGATATATAGCTTAGAAGGAAAATGGCTGGATTATAGGATCTGGCCTCATTTACACTATTCTTACCCTTACTCTATTTTCCTTCTCTGGGTCTTCCCATGCGTGCCATTTTCCTTTCCTGGTACACATCCTCCTACCCTTCACCTGGGTAATCCCCACTTGCCATTGAGATCTGGCATGAAATGCCCTTCCTTAGGGATCCCTTTCCTAATTTCCTATTTTACGTACTTCATGCCTTAGTGGTCTTTAGTTGTCCTACACATGACACAACCACTGTGTAACACCCATTTTATGCCACCTCCCTGTTTAGAGTATAAGCTCTATACAGGAGAGGATGCATAAATGTACTACTGGGTCTCTAGGGCCTAGAATAGTGGGTGGCATAATAGTGGATGCTAAATAAATATTTACTAGGTAAGTGAGTGGTGCCCAAGGTAGGAACCCATGTAACCAACCAAGGCTTCAGCTTATGGAACAGCACATTTTCTGATGCCAAGTTCCATGCTGATTAGCTAGTTCCTCAAATCCCACTAACAATGAGACAGTTAGTTTTCAGGGCCTGGGAAGAGCTATGCATGCAGGCAGGAGTCAAATAGCTTTTGTGGAGGAACTGTGAGGGGAGGAGCAATCTGGACCTAGGACACCTGAGTAGCAGTCTGGACCTAGGACACCTGAGTAGCAGTCTGGACCTAGGACACAATCTGGACCTAGCAGGCAGGCTCTGCTTTGCATTGCAAGCCCACAAAGCAGAGCCTGCCTCTGAGGTGAGCAGAATTTTCTCTAAGGCAGGTGGTCCCCAGCACTCTTCCTCCAACTTCTTCCTTTTCTCTTGGGGCACTTCTCTTTCTTCTTTGCACCCCTTCTCTTGCCCTTAACAGTTAAAGAACCCACCACACTTGCAAGTATTAGCAGTTCTCTTCCCCCAGATTATTGACATCTTCCACTCTTTCTTGGCATAAAGACACTGATCCATAAATATATGTTAATGTTTAATAGTTCTTTCATGTGTACAGGAACAAAAATGCAATTACAAAAGTGCCCTTTCAGAATTACAACCCAACTTCATTTTGAATAGATGTCAGTGACTAGCAACCACAGCAAAACACACCATATAAATGTTAAATAAAATGCTTATTTATTAGCATGTTATATGTCCTTAGATAATCATAGCAATCATTCTTTAGTCACAAGATTTTCCAGGGGTGCTTGGGAGCTGACAGCACCAGGAAGCTCCAGAAAAGGAAGAAATGGAAGATAGTGATTATTAGTTTGACACACAGTTCTTGGTAACTCCCAAAGCCTGGAAGTGTGGGCAGAACCATATGCTGGGATTGGAGTGTTTAAGGAATGAGAATGCTGTAGGGCAGCCTCTTTGTCATCTCTTTCCAGCAGTGACTTCCTCATTATGGAGGAATAACCACTCTGCTTCCACCATTAACTGTAAAAAAGGAATCAGCACCATGATGAAACCACAATCAAAATAAGTTCATGGTAGGTAAAGCTTTTTTCTTTTTTTATAAGAAAATACAGGTATTAGCAAAGAAATTAAATAATGTATGTATTCAGAATGTATGTATACATGCATAGTACAGGGTCTGGCAGAAGTGACACCATTGAGTATGGTTGGTAGGATACATGGATGCCTCACACGAGATGGAGGGCAATTTGAACTTTTCACTTAAAATTTCACATGGTGTGCTTGAGTGTGATATTGTTATGCTACAGAATTACATGCTTATGATTTTGTAATAAAAATTTTTATGTAATAAAAAGGGGTGTTATGTGTGCCAGACTCTGTATTTAAGTGCTGAATTTTATTATTTTTAAGTTAAACACCAATTCACCAAACAAATTGAAGAGAATAAAGAAGGATTTTAACTTTAAAGAATAAAGAAAGATGCAGTGCACACTGACAAAGATGTATGTGTCTTTGTGTTTCTAGCTCAGGAAATCTGTGTTGATGGATCTATTTGTTCTTGCAAAAAGTAGAATACAAGAGACATTTTTTTCCTTTTTCCCCATCTTTAAGAGTATATATCCATATCTCATTGACTAGACTAACCCTTAATTTGACTATCACATTCTAAGCTTCCAGTTAAGTGAAGCAAGCAAAAAACGTATAAGCCGCTTTTAGGAAGATGGCAATGGAGTAGGACGGAGCAGATTCCAGCTCCTATACATATGGGAGAAAATCCTGTCAGATCTACTGAGGAACAGGGCAATCAACCAACGGTTCCCCAGCATTTAAGAAATTAAGAGGCCAGAGATTCTGACGGACCTGAAAGGCCAGACAGCGGCAGGTCAGTGGGGTCTTAGGGTCTTGAATAAAGGAAAGAGTGGCAGCGGGAGCCAGCGCCTGGAGCCAGGCAGCCCCCGTGCCACCACCGAGGTCGGGGTCCAGCGGCCTGGTAGGCGAACAGTGCCGGTCATCAGCTCCCTCCCTTCCTGTCTATGCAAGGTTGGGCAACACTGGGCAGAGACCTGTCTGCTTGAGTTTACAGAGAGGGTAACAAGGAAAAAGGGCTGTGTTCAATTGTGGATTCTGTGGTTGCCAGCCTGGGAGAATTGAGAGGCGCATTGTCATCACCAGTCTGGCTGGAGATTGGGCTGGGCTGAGAGGCAGGCTTTCTGGAGTTTTTTTTTTGGGGGGGTGTGGGGGGGAGTGGACTGAGGTGTTCTCCTGCTGAGGCAGTTTTGTGTGCTTCCCACCCAGCCTGGCAGTGATCCAGAAGAGGGACAGAAGCATTTGAGTCCTGCCACAGGACTGGGAAGGACCGTGCCAGATCCCACAGGACACAGGCAGCCTGGTGGGTGCGAGGGTGCTCGCACCGCAGTCTGGTAGCCTGGCTGGCACGCGTGCCTGCACCCCAGCCCACAGAGAGGGCCTGCATCAACCAGAACTGGTTTGGACAGTTTGAAATGTACAAGGAAACTTTTTTTTTTCTTTAGTAACTTTTTTTTTGGTAATCTTATATTTTTTAAATATTATTATTGCTTTATCTTTCAATACTTCTTCCTCTCCTTTCTTTTTTCCTGTTTTAGTCCTAAAAACTTTCTTCCTAAACTTATCGCTTTTTCCTCCCTTCTCCTGCCTTTGTTTGTTTGTTTGTTTGTTTGTTGCTGTGTTTTCTTTTACCCACAAGAAACACAAACAATTGGGCACTATGAGAAGACCAGAGTGGGACCCAAAAAGGGGGCATCTCAACAGTAGAGACAGAGAGACAAATTTTACTTTGCTATAGAAGAGAAGCCTCAAGTTGATGCATATTTGTATTATTTTTTTCATTATTCTCACTTCTTATATATTTTAATAATATCTTTATATTCCTCCTCTTTTTGTGTAGGCTTCTTAGTCTTGGCTGGTTATATTGTATTATTTGACAGATTTCCCCTGTTCTCTCCTCAACAGTGTATTGCTAATTTTCTATACTTCATGCCACTTGTTTCCCTATAGAAAACTACCCAAAGCTCTATACCTTCTATTCAGACAGATCACATGGAGTTTGTCATATGATTGTTGCTCTAATACTATTGTAAATAATAGCTGTTCTATGCAACTGTAAATACTTCACAACACATCTCCCAGATCTTAGCCCACTTTACAGGTTCCTGAATTCTATTACTGTAGTGATTAACTCTATTTGCTCACACACTGCACCTACTCTTCTTTACTCTCATCTTACCTAAAAATCTGACCAACCGCAAACTCACTGCTTTCTAGATTCAACTCACAAGTCTTCCCTCCCAAACAAGAGACTTATCTTTTGTCCATCCTTTCTTAAAAGTGGCAATTTGGGTTGAAGATTATGGTTAACACTATATATATATAGCCTAAAGTACTTCTATCTCTTCACTACCAGCTGTGACTGTAAATATCATAAAATACTCTTCTGCTGTTATAAACCATTTTGCCTCCCCCTCCATCTGATCACACACACACAAAAAAAGGAGTAGGTGGAAGGGAAGAACATCAAGATACCTGCAGGTGACTGCACCACTGAATTTCATAGGAATTCTACCACAGAAGTTCACACCATAAACCCAGGGAGTCAGAACAGATCAGGTTAAGAAGCTGAGGCTAACAAGAAGAATCTCACCACCAATGGGAAGACAAAGAAACAATCCCCAAATAAAAAAAAAATAGGAAGCCTCAGAAAGGATGTTAGATGAAACACAGGCAAGTCTACTATTAGATACTGAATTCAAAGCACTGGTTATCAGGAAATTCAAAGAGCTCACAATGAGCTACCAGAAACTAGGGGGGAGCTACAATGAATTCACCACAAACTATATAACATGAAAAAGGAAATAAAAACTATCAGCAAAGGCCAAGAGGAAATGAAGAATACAATTTTGGAACTGAAGAACACAGTAGAAGGAATGAAAAGCAGGATCGATGAAGCAGAAGTTCGGAACAGTGACTTGGAGGACAAAGAAAGAACTCTCAGAAAGAACAAGAAAAGGAAAAGAGGCTCAGAAAGAATGAAGAGGGATTAAGAGAAATTCAAGAAAATATGAACCTTAATAATATCCAAATAACAAGATTACCAGAAGGAAAAGAAGAAGAACAAAGGATAAAAAACCTACTTGAAAGAGTAATGATGGAAAACTTTCCTAATTCGATGACAGAAAAAGTCACACAAAGACAGGAATCAAAGAGATTCTTAATCAAGAGGAACCCAAAAAGGTCCACTTCAAGACATATCATCATTAAAATGGCAAAAATCCAAGACAAAAAGAGAATCTTAAAGGCAGCAAGGGACAAAAAGCAAGTAACATACAAGGGAGTCCCAATAAGGTTGGCTACTGACTTCTCAATGGAAACACTCCAAGCAAGAAGAGAATGGCAAGAAATATTTCAAGTAATGAGAACCAGAGGCCTACAAACAAGGCTACTTTATTCAGCAAGGCTTTCAATCCAGAGAGAAGGCCAAATAAAGAGCTTCCAAGACAAAAGAAGTCTAAAAGAATATGCCTCCACCAAACCAGCTCTACAAGAAATACTGAAAGGACTGCTTTAAGGAAAGGAGGGAAAAGAGAGAGACAGAGAGGAACTGTGGTAGAAAAATGGCAATGAATAAGTGCCTATCAATAATAACCTTAAATGTAAATGGATTAAATGCTCCAGTGAAAAGACATAGAATAGCTGAATGGATAAGAAAGCATGACCCACACATATGCTGAGACCCACCTCAGGACAAAAGACCATCACAGACTAAAAGTGAAAAGATGGAAACAAATTTTACAAGCAAATGGACAAGAAAAAAAAGCCGGGGTAGCAATTCTCATACCAGACTAAATAGACTTCAAAAACAGGGCCATTAAGAGAGACCCAGAAGGTCACTTCATATTACTCAAGGGAAGAATCCACCAAGAACACATTAACATCATAAATATATATCCACCCAACATAGGAGCACCCAAATATATAAAGAAAATCTTAGAGGACTTCAAGAAAGATATTGACAGCAATACAATTATAGTAGGGGATTTTAACACCCCACTGTCAAAAATGGACAGACCTTCCAAACAAAATATCAAGAAACATATTGTGGCATTAAAGAATATGGATGAAATGGACTTCACATATATAGAGAGAGCCCTTCATCCCAAAGAAGCTAAATACACATTCTTTTCAAATGCACATGGAAGATCTTCAAAGATACATCACATAATAGGACACATAACAAGCCTCAACAAATTCAAGAAAATTGAATCATTCCAAGCATTTTCTCTGACCACAAGGGACTGAAATTGGAAATCAACCCCAAAGGAAAAAACCCAAAACATCCAAAATCATGGAGACCAAATGCCATGCTATTAATAAACAAATGGGTCAAGGATGAAATTAGGGAAGAAATCAAAAATTTTCTGGAAACCAATAAAAATGAACTTACAAGAACCCAAAATTTATTTGACACAGCAAAGGCAGTAGTGAGAGGAAACTTCACAGCAGTATGGGCCTACCTAGAAAACAGAAACATTTCAAACAAACAACCTAACCCTATGCCTACAAGAACTGGAGAAACAACAGCAAAGACAGCCCAGAGCAAGTAGAAGGAAGGAAATAACAAAGATCAGAGCAGATTTAAATGACATAGAGACTAAAAGCACAATTCTAAGGATCAATGAATCCAGGAGCTGGGTCTTTGAAAAGATAAACAAGATTGACAAGCCTTTAAGCAGGCTCATCAAGAAAAGAAGAGAGAGGACCCAAGTAAACACAATCAGAAATGAAACAGGAGAGATTATAACTGATACCACAGAAATAAAAGGGATTGTAAGAAATTACTATGAAGAACTGTATACCAAAAAATTGGAAAACCTAGGTGAAATGGACAAATTTCTAGAAAAATATAATCTTCCAAAACTGAATTAAGAAAAAGCAGAAAGCCTGAACAGACCAATAACAACAAATGAAATTGAAGCAGTAATCAAAAATCTCCCAAAGCGCAAAAGCCCTGGACCATATGGTTTCACAGGAGAATTCTACAAAGCATTTAAGGAAGAGCTTACCCCTATCCTTCACAGGCTATTCCAAAAAATCCAAAATGGTGGAAGACTCCCAAACTCTTTTTATGAAGCCAGCATCATCCTAATTCCAAAAGCAGATAAAGACACAGCAATGAAAGAAAACTTCAGGCCAATATTATTGATGAATGTAGATGCTAAAATCCTTGACAAAATATTGGCAAACCACATCCAACAATTCATCAAATAGATCATACACCATGACCATGTTCCTTTCATCCCAGGGATATAAGGATGGTCCAATATTCACAAATCAATAAATGTAATACATCATATAAACAAAAGCAAAGACAAAAATCACCTGATCATATCAATAGATGTGGAAAACGCTTTTGATAAGGTACAACTCATTTGTAATAAAAACACTCAGCAAAGTGGGAATAGGGGGAGCATTTCTCAATGTAATAAAGGCCATATATGAGAGACCTACAGCCAACATTATACTCAATGTGCAAATACTAAAAGGTACTTCACTAAGATCAAGAACAAGAAAATGTTGTCCACTTTCACCACTTCTATTCAATATAGTATTGGAAGTTTTAGCCATGGAGATCAGACAAGAAAAGGAAATAAAAGACATTCAAATCAGAAGGAAGGAAACAAAACTGTCACTGTTTGCACATAACATGATAGTGTACATGGAAAATCCTATAGACTCTACCCCAAAACTGCTTGGCCTAATAAATGAATTTGGCAAAACAATGGGATAGAAAGTCAATGCCCAGAAATCAAAGTCATCTTTGTATATAAAAAATGAAACAGCAGAAGCAGAAATCAAGAAAAAATTCCCATTCAATACAGCAAAACAATAATAAAATATCTGGGAATACACCTAACCAAGGAGGTAAAAAACCTGTATGCAGAAAACTACACAACAATGAAGAAAGAAATCAAGGAAGAGACAAACAAATGGAAACATATACCGTGTTCATGGATTGGAAGAATTAACATCATCAGAATGTTCATACTACCCAAAGCAATTTACAGATTCAACGCAATGCCTATTAAAGTACCAATGGCATATTTCACAAACATAGAACAAACACTTCAAAAATTTATATGGAATCCTAAACAACCCTGAATAGCAACCGCAATTTTGAGAAAGAAGAACAAAGTAGGAGGGATCACAATACTTGATATCAAACTGTATTACAAGGCCACTGTAATCAAAACAGCCTGGCACTGGCATAAAAATAGGCACATAGACCGATGGAACAGAACAGAGAGCCCAGAAATAAACGCAATTCTCTACAGTCAATTAACATTTGACAAAGGGGACAGTAACATAAAATGGAGTAAAGATAGCCTCTTCAACAAATGGTGTTGGGAGAACTGGACAGCAACATGTAAAAATATGAAACTCGAGCACCAACTTACACCATACACCAAAATAAATTCAAGGTGGATAAAAGACTTAAATATAAGTGGTGAAACAATTCAAGCCCTAGAGGAGAACATTGGCAGGAAAATCTCAGATATTTCATGCAGCAACATTTTTACTGATATGTCCCCTAGAGCAAGGAATATAAAGGAAAGAATAAACAAATGGGATCTCATTAAAATCAAGGCTTCTGTGTAGCTAAAGAAAACAATATTAAAATACAAGGAGAACCAACTATATGGGAAAACATACTTGCCAATGATACCTCAGACAAAGGTTTAATCTCCAAAATATACAAAGAACTCACAAGACTTCACTCTAAGAAGATAAGCAACCCAATTAAAAAGTGGACAAAGGACTTGAACAGATACTTCTCCAAGGAGGACATACAGAGGACCCAGAGACACATGAAAAGATGCTTAATATTGCCATCTATCAGAGAGATGCAAAGTAAAACCACAATGAGATACCACTTTACACTGGTCAGAATGGGTATCATAAACATAGCAACAAACAACAAATTTTGGAGAGGTTGTGGGGAAAAGGGGACCCTAGATCACTGTTGGTAGCATTGCAGACTGGTACAACCACTATGGAAAACAGTATGGAATGTTCTCAGGAAACTAAAAATGGATCTGCCTTTTGACCCAGCAATTCCTCTGCTGGGATTATATCCTAAGAACCTAAAACACCAATCCAAAAGAACCTATACACCCCAATGTTCATAGCAGCACAATTTACAATAGCCAAGAGTTGGAAGCAACCTAGGTTCCCGTCAGTAAATGAATGGATCAAAAAACTATGGTACATATACACAATGGAATTTTATGCTGCAGAAAGAAAGAAGGAGCTCCTACCCTTTGCACCACCATGGATGGAACTGGAAAGCATTGTGTTGAGTGAAACAAGCCAGGTGTTGAAAGACAAATATCATATGATCTCACCTTTAACAGGAAGCTAAACAACCAAACAAACAAGCAAGTAAAATAAAGACAAAGACAATGAAATAGAGAACAGGGGGACAGCGACCAGAGGGGGTGGGAAGGGAGTTCCAGGGGAAAAAGGGGAGGAATTTAGAGGAACTAGTATAAAGAACACATGGAGAACAACTAAGGGGGGTGGAAATGGGAGGGAGGTGGGGAGCACATGGTGGGGTGGGGTGGGATGGGAGTAAAAGACAGAAAACTGTACTTGAAAAAAAAAGTGTAAGCCATTTCACAGTGAAGCTTTCTGAATCACATGTATGATTTTCAAGTCCACATCCATGGTTCTCTTGTTTCCATGTGTCCCTCATGACTTCAGCAAAAAAGACGTTCCAATCTTTTTTTAAACCAATCTTAAATTTAGAAAAATTGATAAATGTCTTATACAATAAAAATCAATTTATCGATAGAGAAATATTGGCTCAACAAAATTAAACTTTCTTTTTGTTGATAAATAGATCGATACAACCAGCACAGAATTCAACATATGGTAGCCACTCAATGGCAATTTTTTCCTCTATTCTTATTAACTTATGCATTCACTCACCCATTTATTCACATTCATTGGGTATTTACCTGTTAGTCCTGCTTTCAAGAACTTGAGATAAAGAGATGACTTCGAGTTTTTATCTTCAGGTTGCTCAAATTTCTTTCTTTTGATAATTACCTTTGCCTTACATAATTTCCTTCTTTGAAGCAATCAAATGGAGTTGAACTTTCCCAAATTGATAATGAGTCCATCTGGCTCTTAGGTAAAGTCTGACTCGTAAATGTATCATGAATCTTACCCTATAAAAACTACATGTTTTAAGGTGTGGTATCAATCACATACTTTAAAAGCAAAAGAACACACATGAATTAAGTAAGTATAAATGACTTAAAGAACAGAGATACAAGAAAAGAATGCATTAGCCATTGAAAGGTGAGGAATTTTTCATTTATTCTACAACTATCTGTTGGTCTCTTATTATGTTCCGGTCATAGGCCCTGGGGAAAGAGCAGTGAGCAAACAGATTAAAAAAAAACAAACAAAAAACCCTGCCCTGATTGACATCTAGGATGTTTTCAGATGTTCATTTTAGAATGAACACTGCTGTGCACATCCTGTTTGCCTGGAACTATATTTATAATTTCACCTGTCCCCCACTAAACTCAGACAGGTTAAGCAGCTAGCTGGAAGTCTCACAGCTGAAAGATGGCAGTGCTGAAATCAGAAACCAAACAATGCTCTGTCTCTTTCACCTGAATGCTTTCCAGATGATGAGGTTGTTTGGCAACTGGTTGTTTGGGAGTTAAAGTAATCAACATCTATCCTCCCTCCACAACTTTCTGCCTTAGTGACTTCTGCTTGCAAATACCTGCTTGAAACCAGGACAGTACCAGGTAACAACTCGAGGTGTCTTTTGGCTTCCTAAAGACCTTCCCAGGAAATTGTTGTGAGGATGCCTGTCCTACTAGCCTTATTGTCAAACTGACATCTCTCTCACAGACCTACCAGGAGGTGTAACAACTACTGAACTTATTCCTCTGTAGCCCTGGGTCATGACTTTAAACCTCCCCCAAGTTTGTATACATCCCCCCAGTCTGGAACGCCCACCTGCCCTATCCCTGGTCCTACTTTCTGTTTCAATCCAGGCCTTCTTCAGGGCCAGACCAGGACCATCCTCCACAAAGACTTGTGAAACCACTTCTTAGTCTGTCTGCCTAGATTCTTTGTTTGGACCCTGCCTAATTTCATTCTGCTTTAAAACACATCAAGGTTGGTTTCCTGTTTGTCTACTCTACTTCACTGATAGCCCCAGAGGGCAAGAACATGTCTAATTTGTCCTTTCCCAAGAATCTGGCCCTTGAGTCTAATACAGACTCGTGGCAGAACTTCTTTGTGACTGGCTGAATGGATACATTAATCAAACAATGGAAGGTGTGAAAAATGAATGAGTAATTAAGTGAATGGTTGATGGAGTGAGTGAGGAATGACACAGGCCATTTAAAGCAGGAGGAGTTCTTATGATACTAATCCATGTCTAAGGTGAAGAAGGTGATTTTTCTATGAACAGTCCTTTTCTAAATTCCTTTGTGTTTGTTTGCCTATTTATAAAGTCAAGTGGTGGGCTTTTTCTGAACAGAGCAGTATACATGTATACACCTAAAGCTGTACCTCAGGAAGGTATACCCAGGCCAAAAACAGTGTCCAAAATACCTTATGCCCTCCATAGAAACCAGGATGGGATGCATTCATTTAAAGTATTAAAGTATAAAAATAACAAATTATCTTAGACCTAAACAGAAGTAGGAACACATTTAATGAGGTCAAGGGCTAAGTTGTTATAGATCCATAACCCTCCATTCACAATTCCAAAGCTTGAAAAGTTATGACAATCAAGTTTTATCATAGCTCACTTGGTGGCATGAAGTTATGTATAGTTGCAATGACCTCACTTAGTGGAAAATAGTCATATGTTTTGCTGCACAAATGCTTGCACATTTGAATGTGGGTGCTGACCAGATCCTGCTGCAGGGTTTACTTAATATGAAATATGTGGACAGTATTACTTTTCTAAAATCCAAAGCTAATTTCTAAAGCATGTCATGATGACAGACAAAGGACTGTTGTGAGTCTGTCCTATATTCAGGAGCAAAGGAATCAAAGCCCAGTGGATGTCCAAAGTTAAGAGGTTCCAAATGGAATAAATGGAAATCCTAGGGCCATCTCAAAAGGTTGATGCCAGGAGAGAGAGCAGGATATAATAGCACCAAACAAGAATACTGCCCTCCTGTGGATGGACAGGAGTATGTTCAAAGATTTCCCCCGGACACTAACAAAAATGGTTTTCCATACACGGGCTTTCCATACACATCCTCACTGTGACCAGGATCCTCATATGGACCCACACCCTCCTGACCGCTGCTAGTCTCGCTCACTTTCAAATGTTGGCTTATTATTACTCATACTGATGAGAATATTATGAGAATACACTGTATTTTAGGTTCCTATGTCCCCAGTGCCTAGCTCAGGGCCTAGCATCAGATAAACACTCAATAAATAGGCTCAATAAATCTTTAATGAACATGTATGGTGTGTTTCTCTTCATAATGTGTTTTTATATGCATTATCTCACTTAATCTTCAAAATAACTCTGTGAGTCAAGCAAGTGAAATGAGTCCCAGGGATATTAAGGTACTTGCCCAAGATCATAATAAGCAAATAGTTCTGCTTGGACTTGCACAAGAATTGTCTATTTAAAAAGGCTTATCCTCTTTCATTGGTATCATGTGCTTATGTAGACTGAACCCTCAGGATCAAAGATGGTCTGGTACAAATTCTAGGTCATGAGAAAAGCCTAGGAATTAGAGAAGCAGCTAATGGACTATTAGCAGGAATGTCATGGCATTTAACTAGAGCCATCATGAGATAATACACTTACCTGAGTTTGTCCTCTTGGGAGGTTAATCTGGTGAGAAGAGAAGCCCAAGACTCCCAGGAGGAGAACGAGATACCATGAGTTCATAGATGGAGGCCCTAAAATGGTCAAACCCTGTCCCAGGCACCCAATATTTCAGCACCAATGCACCTCTGAGTAGCCTGTGCTACTGACCTTGGGACCATGAAGGGATGGAGATTTCTGAAGGTTATTGGGGAAATCAAGGACTATGTTACACAGACAGGTGACACTTTGGGACCAGCGCCCACTTCGGGTAATGAGAAAGTCAGCTTGCTGCAAGAACCCATAGCATCTTCAGCAGATAAACCTGCCCATGAGGATAAACCTCCTCCCTGTGTGAAAACAAGCCTATGAGGGAAGTACTAATACTGTGTGAAGGCACTTTGACTCTTCTAAGGGAAGGATGATTCAGCATGGATCCTCATACCTCCTCTAAAACTTTTGCTTGACATATGGAAAATAGTTGCTAGGTCCAAAGGGAGTGAAAATTGGTAGGGAGGGAGGGGCACTGTGTATCAGGATCCTCCACATTCCTCAGTAGTAAGCAGGATTCAGGGAGCCACTCTGCCCCTTAACATCTACCCAAGAAAGAAATCAGGTATTCCACACTCAGTATGTCCATTTTTTAGTAATATCACATGAACCCCTTCCTCTCTACAAGCACCTCAAAAGCTGGTCAGAAAGGTACGGTGTGAATTCCAGACCATGATGTTGGCATGTGAGAAACTAGGCTAGGCCTTGGTCTCAGTCTTTTATTCTTGGCCTGGCCAAGACCATACCTCAGGAGACACTCATGGGATCTTCTTGTTTCCACTCTACTTACCGAAGCCTTGTTCTGTCTCTTTATCCTGAACTCTGGATCATGTTTCCCTACTGGTGCCATACTCACCATGGGGCTGTATGCTCCAGAGTAGTGATTTCTAGGATGCAGTGAATGCTGGATTCACCGTTGTCCCAGGGATATCCTGTTTGGCCCTGCTGTCCCAGTTTGTTAAATGCACATTCCTTTTCTATTGGGTCTATTCTAGACTCACTAAACTAGGACGTTGGGATATACATTTAGCAAACCCTTCAGTGGATTTTGATGCAGGCTCAGAGAACATTCTTTGGGAAACACCTTTATAGACTTTGGGAGTCAAGCCTAAGTTCAAACACTAGTCCAATTGGGTGACCTTGAATGAATTAATTCCTGTGAGCCTCTTATGTAAAAAGAGGCTAATAATATCTACTTTGCATGGTTATGTAGTCTAAAGGGAATACATATGGCCTGCAGAGAGTTGGCAATACACAGCAACTATACCAATCCAGTTTGCCTGGTCCAGCAACCTTCCTCAGTCTTTCCTTTTTGCAGTGGCTCCCAAGTGCTAGACTCTGCTCCTAGGCTTGAATTCAGTGATCAGAGCTTGTATATCTGTGTGGTAGATGAAGTAATGCCCCTCTCCCAGGTGTCCATTTCCTAATCCACATAACTGAATAAATTTAGGGTAAAGATGAAATTAAAATCACTAATCATCTGATTTTAAGATGGGAAAACTATCCTGGATTATCTGGATTCACCTAATGTAATCACGAAGGCCTTAAAATTGGACAAAGGGGACAAAACAGGTTACAGAGTGATGCAATGTGAGAAGGACTCAACCTGCTATTACTGGCTTTGATGATGGATGAAGGTGGGCAGAAGCTAGGGGACGCAGGAGCCTCCAGAAGCTGGAAAAGGCCAGGAAACCAATTCTCCCTAGAGCCTCCAGGAAAGGATACAGCTCTGCCAACACCTGGATTTTGGCCATGACACCCACATCAGATTTTCTACAGAACAGTAAGATCATAAATCCTTGTTGTTTTAAGCCACTAAGTTTGTAGTGACTTGTTACAATGGCCATAGGAAACTAATATAATACCAAAGACTGAGCTTCCAAGTTTTGGAAATGTCACTCAGTTCCATGCTTAGTGACATTATGTCATACCATTATGTCATACCAATAGTCATACCATTCATTATGACTTCATAATGATATCAGTATTTCTGCCAACTTTGGGGCCCACATGACTGAGGCCAAAGACACTAATGGGGCCTCTAGAGGAATTTCTATTCTATCTGGTGATAATAATACTAATGTTCATGATGGTCAAGTGTCGGGGCTTTTGAACTCACTAAGGGCAGGGTATATAGGGGCAGGTTTTGGACCTGTGTCAATATCGATGGATACTGAGGGACAGATTGAAGGGGCCCGCGAGGGCGGGCGCAATGGAGGCTCTTTGTTTGTATCTGGGAGATCTGGGACAGAGGGGGCTCTGGACGGGGGGCAGGGATGGTTGGTAAGGATTTTCTGGCCCTCTTTGCATAAGCGTTGGATGTCTGGGGCGTGACACTGATTAGTGAGGACGTCTTTTATGAGGTTATAATAATTGAAGGCAGTAATAGGGACGGTCTGGGGGCCAAAAACACGGTAGTAATCGTTAAGGCAATCCCCGACCCGATTCCATATTCGAGAGTCAATCGTGCCTTCCTGGGGGAACCATGGACACGTTTTAAAAATAAAAGCAAAAAATGAATGTAAATCTTTCTTACGAACCCGAATTCTACGCACCTTGAGGGATTCTTTTAATTGGCTAACAAATATATCATTCTGTGAACATGCTTGTCCCATGATTGGGCCTTACCCGGCCAATGCCGCTGTCGGGGGTGGGGGGTCACAATCCAGAAGTCGTCTCGTGGTCGGGCAGTCATGGTGCTTCGAGCAGGTATCGGTTAATGGGGATGGCGGTCAGCTCAAGCAGTCTCCAGGGGCCCCACGTTGGGCGCCAGTTGTTCCGTCCTGCGGAACAGTCAACTGGGGTCCCGAGTCTACCTGAAACAGATGAATAGGGATGGGAACAAGAGGCGCGAAGAATGGCAGCAGAACAAAGGATTCTGATCAAGCTGCAAATTTTATTTTGGGCGGGGCTGTTATATAGGGGGCAGGGGAAAAGGGGAAGTGGTTCTGATTGGTTGTCCTGTGCATGCTCACTGCATGCTCTTAGCGACGGTTGGTGGGTGGGCGCGTGATCAGCATCTTGATTGGTAGTTAGTACTTGTGATCCAGGGATGCCCCCAAGGGTGGGGCTACCTGGCTCGGCTGCAGTATCCTGTTTGGGTTGCCTCAGCCAAGCCCTCCTGGTGCGATCTTCTTGATAGATTGCATCCGCCGTCTTTAGGCCCCGACAGTCAAGATGTTTTGAGTCCTTGCTATGTTCTGAGTGTTCTATATCTCATTTAATTATCAAAACCATCTCTGCAATGTGTTCTATTATCTAATAAGTTTTACATAGAGAATAGGCTGAGAGAAGTACCTTTCCTGAGATCACAAGAGTCAGAGCTTGAATTTAAAGCCAGGTTTGCTGTCCCCAGAGCCCAAGACCCTAAATACATCATTAAATGTCCTCCTTCTGTCCTATGGCCAATGGAGGAGGTAGAGTGTTCTCACTAAATCTCAGGCTGAGCCATCTGTTAAACTTATTAGTACATGAAAATATGCCTCCCACCTCCTGGCAGCCCATGACCTCCAAGGTTTTGTTATAAAGTCTAGGAGGGCTAGATATAATGGGAGAGGGATGGTGTATGGCATAGCAAGAGAGAAAAGTTTAGAGAAGCAACCTCAGAATTCTACAGCTGGGTACAGAGGCAGACAGGTCTGCCCCAAGTGCTCTGGAAAAGATAAGGGGCTATTAAGGTTGGGGCCCAGACTCTTCCTCTTTCTATCGGCCACTGAAAATAGACTGTGTGGTCTTGAGCAAGACACCTAACCTCTCTCCATCTCTCCTGGAAATGGGGCCAGTAGTTCCAATGCTTCTCCATCTCATCTGGCTATTGTAGATATCCAATGAGATCATGTGTGTGAGTACACTCTGGTAATTACAAAGTAGCACATCCTTACAGAATTGTATGATGGCTCTTATTTAATTTTTACTGCTCAAGGTGAATGTGGTTCATTATTGCTCTGATTAATGATAATTATTATACTAAACCACACCAGAGAAGAGAATCTTCTCTTATAGCCTTCTTCAGCAGAAATTATGTAAGCATTTCTTTAAAAAATATCAATGTAAAGCTGTAATGTTCTGGCACATCATCATGCAGAATGTTCTTTTTTTCATTTTTAAAAAGAATATTTGAAAGGATGACACCTTGAATATTAGGTTAAAATCTTCCCCTGTACAAAAAATAATTTCTTAAATGAAAATTCCCTTCCCAAATTGTTTTTTATTAGGGACATAGATGCAAGCTCACCATGGCTGCTTCCAGAAATGAAGGGCAGGCATAGCCTAGACATCAAGGTAGGAGGTACCCAGTGCACACCCCACATGCAGGAGTGCTCACCAGTACCCAAAGGGTTCAGGGGTATTGACAATTGTCCCAGAGTCACCAGGAGCCCCTGAGATCCACTACAAAACTCCAGACTCTAGGAAAGGTAGTCTATGCAGAGATGGAGTTGCTTCCCACCAGGTACAGGCCAGCCTGTCCTGGAGACACTCTATTTGACTCTGCCACAGATGTTAATTCACATCTGTAGTGAAGCATCTGATCACAGGCAATTACCTAGAAGAGTTAATACATCAGGTCACAGTGCTCTTCAGAGCCCCACAGCAAATTATGGGACCAGATTCAAGTCCATTATTCCTTCCTCCATTCCTATCTCCCCTTCTTTTTCACCACCCTCTCTCTCTACTTTCCTTTTGTTAGCAATATATAATGAAAACCTATTATAATACCAGGCACTGCACACAGGTAAGTCAAACCATTCCCACTCTCAAGAAGTGTACAGACTAGCATGGAGACTGACATTCAGACACTTGCCTATATATTGGCTTTGTTGTTGTCACAGTGTTAGGTGCTGAGTACAGTGCAAACAGAAGAGAAGGAGGCACTGTGCCCGCCAGGTCAAGTAGGAGATCAACAATCTGTGGAATGATGTGTAAAATCAGAGTAAGCAAAACTCAAGCACTGGGTCAGACTCATTGGATTCAGGTCTCAGGTCTGCTCACTTGCTAGTAAGTCTTGGCCTCAGTGACCTCATCATTGACACAAGGTTTATGCCCCTAACATAACATTATTGTGAAGAGCCTAATGCACTGCCTTTCACTGCAATACGAGATAGCATCCAGATAATGACACCCTGAGGTAAGGCAGATCTCCAGTTAATACAGATTTGCAAACTGTGACTATAAATTAACTTTCTACAGTCTCACAGGCTTGGCCTAGTCATTTCACAAAATTGACAAATAGCAATCTCATACTGGATTGAATTGAATTAAGTTGGATATTTATGAGCTCATTTCTCACACCGTCACCACTAGGAATGGTAGCAATAATAGCAGAATAATAGTGGTACTACTTCCAAGTCACATCTCCCTCAATTGTTATGAACTAATATTTGGAGGCAAGTGTCTCCCATTTCTCTGAACAGCACCTGGACAAATGTTTACCTTACATGGAATCCTGGGCATCAAAGAACATTGTGAACATTTTTAATGAACATGTGCATGATTTCCACCAAGCTTTCCTTGGGAATTTTTTACTGAATCATCAACAGAGTCCACATTTAATTTAAAATATAAGAAATAAAAAGGATTGTAAAAATGTTAATGCTAATTCTAATTTTGGAGAACGTGCAGAGAAATGTGTATCTTCATGGAAGTAGGTCTGATATAAACTCACTGGAGAGAAATTTGGCCATGCATGTCAAAAGCCTTATCAATGTTTTGTCTTAAATTTAACTAACCAAATTTTAATTTAAATTTTATAAATTATCCTGCTTGTTAAAACTTATCCTAATAGTTAGAGATGTGCACAAAGATTAGTCTTCAAGAAGGTTTCTTGCATGATCTTTACAATAGAGAAAATTTGGAAACAACATAAATGTACAATAATAATGTCTCATTAAGTACATTATGATGTAATAAAAAATGACCTTGTAGAAGATTATGTAACAAAATGAAAAGTGTTTATGATATTAGAGAATGAAAGATAATGTAGTCCCCCCTTGTAGAAATTACCTTGTAGAAGATTATGTAACAAAATAAAAAGTGTTTATGATATTAGAGAATGAAAGATAATGTAGTCCCCCCTTACCCTCAGGAGATGTGTTCTGAGACTCCCAGTAGGTATTTGATTCCATGGATAGTCCCAAACACTATATACATAGGGCTTCATATACAGTGGGGTAAAATTAGGCTTACAGTTATTCTTATAAAAATAAAATAATTAATAAATAACAATACAAGAAAACTCTGCTTTGCATACTCACAAATGTAAACCTACTTCTGTCCCACCCTGTACATTTTTCCTATACACACATACCTATGATAAAGTTTAATTTATAAATTAGACACAGTGAGAAATTAACAGCAATTAATAATAAAATATAATAATATAATAATATACTATAATAAAATTATGTAAATGTGGTTTATTTCTCTTAACTGATCTTATCATTGAGACAGCAACTAAGTGACTAACAGGAAGAATATACTGTATAGATACAGGGACAAAGGGATAATTCACATCTCAGACACAACAGAGTGGGACAGCATGAGATTTCATCATGCTAGTCAGAACAGAGCAGAATTAGAAATTGTGAATTGTTTATTTCTGGAATTTCCCATTTCATATTTTTGGACTGTAACTAACTACATGTAACTGAAACCAGGGAAAGTGAAGCCATAGAAAGCAGTGACTACTATAGTTAAAAACAAGTTTTTATAGTCTATTTTAATTTTATAAATTTTTAAAAAGCTTTAAAAAGCCACTAAACATATCTAATCTAAAATGTTAGCAGTGGTTATATCCAAATTATGGGTTACTAATAATTTGTGTGTGTATATTCCTCAACTCCCCAAATTTTCCACAATCAATGTTTTGGAAAGTAAAAAAAGAAAAACAGCCCTGACTGGTGTGGCTCAGTTGCTTAAGCATTATTCTGTTAGCTGGAAAGCTGCAGATTTGATTCCCAGTCAGGGCACATGCCTAGGTTGCAGGCTCATTTCCTGGTTGGTGTGCCCACAAAAAACAAACAATCGATGTTTCTATCTCACATCAATCTTTCTCTCCCTCTCTTTCTCCCTCCCACCCCCTCTCTCAAAAATCAATAAGAATATCCCCAGATGAGGATGGATGGATATATAGGTAGATATTTTTTTAATAAAAAACAGAAAAATTTAAGTCTAAAGCTTAAAATTCAGGTTTGAAGTCAAATGATCACTTTACTATGTGTCCTATGATAAACTACTTAATCATTCTGAGCTTTATTTTTTCCATCTATAGCAAGTAAATATGCACTGGCCAGATAACTTAGTTTGTTAAAACATTGTCCTAATACACCAAGGTTGTGAGTTTGATTCCCAGTCAGGGCACATGCAAGAATCAACCAATGAATGCATCAATAAGTGGAACAACAAAGTGATATTTCTCTCTTTCTCTCCTCTACTCTCTCTCTCTAAAATCAATAAATTAGAAAAACTAAACAAAAGAAGTGAGTAATACCTAGCCTACAGGGTTATATGAAGTTACATTAGGTACAGTGTATAAATATATGTGCCAGAAATATAAACTCAATAAATTTATGTTCCCTTTGCTTTTTCCTTCATGAGTTCAGTAACAAGAAAAATGTTAAATGCTTACTGTAGGAAGTAGGTCTGGTCCTAGATGATATCTAAATGCTAACTCCTTGTCTTTAGCAATTCTGTGGAAACATTTTTTTCACTATCTGTGTAACAAATTACTTCAAGATTTAGTGGCTTAAGATAGCATTTATTATCATATAGTTTCTGTGGATGAGGAACTTTAGAGAAGCTTGTCTTGATGGTTCTGTCTTGGGGAATCTCTAATAAGACTGCAGTCAAGATATAAGCCAGGGCTGCAGTCCCTGAAGTTTTTAGGATCTGATTCCAAGATGGCGCTCATATATGGTTGACAAGTCAGTGATGGCTGTTAGTTGGAAGCCACATTTCATAGCTATGTAGATCCCTATATAGAACTGCTCGAGTGTGCTCATGACATGGCAGCCAGGTTCCACTAAAGTAAGCAAGCAAAGAAAGGGGCAAGAAGGAAGCTGCAATGCCTTTTATACCGTTACCCTGGGAGTCACATGGTCATTTGCACAATATTCTACTGGTTTATAGGTCAGCTCTATTCAATGTGGAAAGAGACTCCATTAGGATGTGCATATTAGGAGGCAAGAGTCTTCAAGGGTCATCTTTGAGGCTGGCTATCACAATTATTCTCACAGACCCTCTGCCTGAAGGGTTCTTCCCTAGATGTCAGCATAGCTCACACCCTCACTTCATCCAAGTCTCTGCTCAAAAGTCACCTTACCAGACAGGCTTCCCCTCAACTCTCTCTAAAATGGCACCCTTCCCACCATTCTCCTCTTAGCCTGCTTCATTTTTCCTAGAGTACACATTAGCAGCTTACTTGATCATAATCTGTTCCCTGCCACCCACACCCCACCAGTAGACTAGAAGTATCACAAAAGGTCTACCATGTTTTTTACTTGTCCCCAGGAGGGGCTCAGTAAATAAATGAATGAAGTATGATATCATTTAACACTTCTGATACTTTTCATTAAGCAGCTATTTGTATCACTCATGAAAAAATCAATAATTGCCTCATTGGTACCACCACCCTAGCTTTTAAGTCCTTCTGAAATTGCTGAATCTGGTTTTCTGAATGCCACATTTTGCTTTACAGCCCTTCTAACCCAACGTCGTGAGCCATCCTTGCTTGCCCTTTTCCTCCTAATGTTTTGCCTTCTCAGTAAAGACTGCACTAGCCAGACTTTCCTCTTCCCTGGCCACCTCAGTGTCCTTCCCCTGACATCCACACTGTTGACATTTGTTGTACTTATTCTGGTCCTAACTATCTAAAAGCCTACAGAAAAGAATGACAACTAAGCATATGTGCACCTACTTCTCTTGGGTCTGTGGCAAATATTTCTAAGAGATCAGGCTATCTCTGACTCTATCTGGGATGATGAACTACTGATACTCTGCTGGGAAGATAACTGGTCTCTGTTGCTTATTTGGATGTGAGGAGGACAAATGAAACCATAGAGGTAACACATACTAACACCTGCCACATACCAAGCATTGATCTTAAGCAATTAATGTGAATTATTGCCAAGATTTAATCTTCACAATCATCTGTAAAGAAATTACTATTACATTCATTTTATAGATGATGAAAGTGGGGCTCAGAGAGGTAAATAACTTATATAGTATCATTTAGCTAAGAGTCAGTACACTAGTCCACATTTATTAGACATTTGGGTCTGGAGTCTTCTCTTTAACCACTACATGAAATTGACTTAAGGTCTTCAATGACCAACAGGTTTCACAGAATCTTGGGAATAAAAGTCGAGTTGTTAAGTTTAAGTTCCTGGAATTTCCTCTATTTGAAATTGTCCCCAGAGAACTATCACTCATCCTTAAAGATTCAATTCAGTTCTTACCACCTCTGTGAAGTTTTCATTGATATATTTATGCTTGCACTGCTTGTACATCATCCTATTATTTTACTTCCCAACCTAGAGTGAAAGTTTGTGTTTTCTCATAGGTTTCCTTCACTGAATAATGGGAGTAAAGTTCCGTAGCTTTCCTATTTCTTAATCTCACAGTTTAACAAAGTATGTGGCCTATGATAAGCCAAGTAGGCAAATAAATATTGTCTCTACCTTGATGATATGCTTTCCCAGGCTAATTTTCAAAACCCAGAATTTCTCAAAGATAGGGTAAGTTCTACTTTGTTTATTGAATGCATAATTATGGTTTTCAGTAAGAACCATTTTCTTTCTTTTTTAAATTTATTTATTAATCTCTGGAGGGGAAGGGAAGGAGAGAAATATCAATGTATGTTTGCCTCTCATGCATCCCCCACTTTGACCTGGCCTGCAACCCAGGCATGTGCTCTGACTGAGAATCAAATCCGCGATGCTTTGGTTCTCAGGCCTGCGCTCAACCCACTGAGCTACACCAGCTGGGGCAGTAAGAACCATTTTCATATCAAAATGAAGAAGTTGAGCAAATGATGTCTTCCCAATAAGTGCAGCACTGAAATATTCTCTAGGACTATACTCATGAAGAGTCCCAGCCCAAATAAATGAGAGTGAGCATTGTAATTCTGTCTGAGTAAGGAAATCAGACACTATATTTAAATACCATTTGCCATGCACCCCACTCCAAGTAGAGTTTCTCTACTACTGAGCTTATAAGTCACCTGTCTCCAGCCTTTCTAGTTGCTTGGATAAAAGAAAGTTTAGGGAGGCCCTCTTAGGGAGGTAATGAAATTATACTGCAGCAAGAAATCAGCACTAACTTCTGCAAGCTCTTTCTGGTCGCAGGATTCTGCAGCACTTGGAAATGCTCGCAGGCTTGCTGGAGGAGTTGGACAGGCACAGTAGTGGTATAAGAAAGCTGTGAAGAATGAGGGTTACATTCTTTTAAAAAGTGGGAAAATCTTCCAGACCTACTAGAAGAAGGTAGACTTAATGCATACATGAATATGGAATGAGTGCCAACCTGCCCAGGAGTCATCAGGAGGCATGATACGGTGTCCTTTAAGTTGACATCTATGTGGAATAAAAAATGTTGTGGCCTGGAAAATAAGAGCTATGACCTTCTATAAGGCCCTCCTTGTCTTAGGACCTTGGTTCCTTCACTATAAAGTAAAAGGATGGGAGCATGTGATTGCCTTGTTTTCTTTCTCCTCAAATGTTTCAATGGACTTGGATACTGTCTGGGTGACAGTATCCAAATGAGGTGTCAGGTTTTACTTGTTACTTTTAGAACTATAAGTTGAAAATATCAACACTATAACAGGTTTAATGAGACATATAATATGTTTTGCTTATCTACTTTAATGAGGGCCTGTAGAATGCAGTCAGTCATTTATGATATCAGAGCTGTAATTCTAAAGGTAGCCCCACTTGGCCATGCTCTGCTTCTCTCTGCTCCAGGATAGGTGTTTGACTTACCTCTGTATGTAGCCCTCACTGAACCTTTGGCAGTGCTTGGCATAATATAGATGAATTTATCTATTTTATTTAGTAGATTAATAGTGAACTACTTTGGATTGAATTGAAATCTACTCTGAAACACTCTTTCCTACTGGACACCCACTGCATTTCACATGGGCCCAAAATATCTTTACTAACATGAGCTTCCTCTCAATTATAAGGTGGATTAGATGAAAAAATATGATGAGGGTTCTATTTGCCCAGAAATATCAGAAGAAATGGATCATTGAGAACACTTAGCTTTCCTAAGTTATCTATCCAGCAAATGGTAGAACAAACCCAAGAACAGTTCTGTGAGACTCCCAAACATGTGGTTTTCTATTACACAAAGAGAGATAACCTTCCATAGTCATTGTGAGTCCAGTGTTCTAAGTGCAAATAAAGTCTACAGAGCAATTGGAAGATGTTCAATGTTTGAGTGACTCTATAAACAAGTTCTCCATTACAATGTAGAAGGGAATTTGCAATACCAAAACTATCATTGAACAGAGCCATGGAACCCCCAGGACCTTTCTTGGCTGCCCCCAATGTCAGTAAAATGGACCAGCCATCTCTTCTACACATGTTCATTTCTTTCTCCAGTCTCCCTGGTGAAATAAAGTGAGAGATCAAATTAACAGCCTTCCCAATGGCTATTTGTCAGCAATGATGTCACCATAATGACCTGTGAACTCTTTGTTGCTTTTACTGTATGGCTGGGAAGCTATTGATGAGATGTAGATGAAAGCTCTGTATTGGAAAGTGATAAGCACAGCTGGTTATCAGTAAGAACTGGTGATACTGTGTGGTGAACAAGCACATGTCATTGAGGGATAAGGATCCTAAAACTTGTTAGCACTGTAATTTGACCTAAGAATGGTTTCCAATATTTTAAAAAGTTCCAGTAACCTTTTGCAAATAAGATTTTAATAGAGCCCTAATATGTGAAACAGATACTAGCAAACCTGATTGAAACTTGGATAGAGAATCTGTGGTTCCACCACCTTATTCCTTCCTACCCTCCCAGAAAGGCTCAAGGCATTTTCTTGGAAATCTAGGACTTCCCAGAGCACAGTATAAAAACTAGCCCAAAAGATATAGCTCTAAAATGACTTTTCTGTCAAGCTGTAGTTCTTTTTTGATTGTCATTATAAAATTAGAGATGCACTCTTTGGTAAACAGATTGACAATTAAAAAATCATAATTAAGAATGGGCTAAGCCTTTCAACTTAATGAAGGAGGACAACGTGAAATACTTCTCAAAACTTTTTTTTATCATTGCAAAGTGCCTGGGGATATTTTCTTGTGACCAACAGTCTAAAGGTCTAAGGGAGAAACAACAATGTCAGCTTGGCTGAAGCATACACGCAGGAGAGAAGAGTGCTTTGGCATCTAGCCATCTCTCTGCTTGACATTCAACAGGAGGACAGCATAGAAAGCCATCTAGTATAGTGTTAACAGAATTAATCAGGTTATACTTTCCATTTTTGTTTTGCTCCCTGGGCTAAGAAATTAGAAGGATCTAGTAGAATCAGATCCACTGTGAGATGTTTCCAGAAATGTAGTTTTCCTAGGGGAATAAGGCTAATGAGAGGAGAGCTCAAAACCCATTGTCTGATTTTATGTGAACTGTCTGATTCTTTTCAGACCTTAAGCACATGGCTCAGTGACATTGAATTGCTCAGAGTGGACAGAGGGAAAATATTTGTGAGTAAATTGAAATACCAATGTATGGATGCTTTGCACATGGATGGCACTCATCTAATGTCAAGCCCTTTCACAGATTATTTCAATAATCAGTAATAAATATCTACCATTTATTAAATTTTATCTCTCATCCTCATTGTGATCAGTAAGTTAGATATTATCCTTCAATTTCACTCAGGAAACTGACTCAGAACAATAGATGACTTGCCCATAAATGGAAGACTTTGATTTTGAATTCAGGACTTCAACATCTATGCCCTGAGTCTGATGCCTCTCCAGGCTGCTTTTCAAATCTCAATCCTTCCCTAGCACAATGCAACATTATAAAGTCACCTCCCAAGTTGTGCATTTGGATCTATCCAAGATACATTCTCTTCAAATAAGAGACTGAAAAAAGTGTGTTCCCTTGACTGATGTGGCTCAGTGGTTTGGACATTGTCCAGCAGGCTGAAGAGTTGCTGATTCAGATTCCCAGTCAGGACTCATGCCTAGGTCATGGGCTGCCCCAGTAAGGAGTATGTGAGAGGCAACAAATCAATGTTTCTCTCTTGCACATCAATGGTTCCCTCCCTTTCTTTTCCCTTCCTTCACCCCTCTCTAAAAATAAATGAGTAAAAGTATTTTTTAAAAAGTGTGTTGATCTTCAGTACTCAGAGTTGGAAGCAAGTATGATCCCTGCTCAGGAATAGGGAAACTGGCAAATTTAGGCTTTCGGGGTATCAGGGAGGAATGATGGTTGGTGTAAGCACAGTTCAATTTTAAGTGTTGATTCTGCAGATCAGGTTAAGAATGGATTAGACAAGAAAGATAAAAGAATCAGAGAAACCAATAATGAGAAAGCTGTTGCAATAGCCTAGAAACTTTGAGTTCTGTGATTAAGACAGAGAAGTGGGGCTCAGGAGAAGGCAGATTATGGAGACAGGTGGGGCCGAGTAGGAGCACAAGGCAAAAGACACACTTTCCTTCAATGAGCTCTCACCTAGTGACAGAAGTAAATGAGGAAATGGTTCATGACAACATAGTGTAACATGTATGCATGAGGTCAGCAAGGCCAGGGAAGCATAGAGGAGGGTTTGCTAAGTTATTCTGAGGTTGAGGGGAGGAAAGTCAAGGAAAGTGCTCTGTCAGAGGCAATGCCTGAAGAGAGTTTGAAAGAAAATGAAAGGGACTGACTAAGAAAGAGGGTGGGAGAGCACAGCACGGGCAGCATGTGCTCACAGGGAGCTCCAAGAGGTTGCAATGAAGGCCCTGCCCTGAGGCAATGGAAGGAGAAGATGGCTAGCAGGGCAGGGCCTAGATCTCCAGGTGCACAAGAAGAAGCTGGTCTGTTATGCTAAGGGAACAGGGAGGAAATTAATGTTCTGTAATATTTCACAGAGGTGGGAATCTAAGTCCTGAAAAGGCTTAGCAGCATGTCCAAGAGGGCAGGTGTAAACCCTGACCACAACATGTGGTCCATACTCCTGCAGCATCAGCATCAGCTAGTTAGAAATGCTGATGGGTCTCAGTCCCAGACCCACTGAATCAGAGACTGGGTTAAGCTAGAGTCCCAGGTGATTCGTAGGTGTTCTAAAATGTGTGCACTTTCCAGAATGCTGGGCCTCTGCCTGCTGTCAAATATCTGCATATCTGGGCTTCTTTCAAGTCAAACAGGCATAGGGTGAGAGGGAATACGTGGTCTCATTTAGAAATGGCTGTGTCAACACCCTCAGCTACAGGCTCCACCCCTGCCAGCCAAACAATTATCAGCTCCAGAGCAGGTGGACCCCCAGCAACCCAGACTGGTCCACTGGTGGTACAATACACGTTTGATTAATCACTGCTTCCAGAGGTGCCTCATCAATCATCACCTCCCAGCACCCGGAAGAAAAGTGTCCTGGTAGATGAGCACTGTGCGCTGAGAAGGACCTAGGCTCAGGGTCTCGGATGAGATGGGCGCATGGAGCTGGGATGAAGTAGGTGGGGACTAAGGAGCATTAGGCATTCACCCTGGCTGCTCAGATTGGTAATTAAGTGACTCGTCTACTGGCGGACAGTCCTGTATGTTCCCTCAGGCATCTGTTAGTTCTTGGAAAACCACTACTGACAAAATGAGGTTTGCCCTTGGTACACAGATAATGAGACTGAGCTTGACAGGTGTGGCGCGATTAGGAAATTTCTACATGAAGCTCATTCTGCTAGCCACTCCACAGTAAACAGACTCATTAGGACTTGCAGGTCCCTGGAGGCAAAGCATGTTTGACATTATTAATTGGCTTTTCTGTATAAGGAGTCAAATAGATGAAAAGGTTTATCAAGCTGAAATAATTAATTTTGCCTGAATTCGCTGACAGTTCATTTCTCCTTTAAAAGACCATTTTAAGGTCCCTTTTTTTCCTCAAATTTCAAAGTTCAAAAGACATAATAGTGACAAAAGTGAAGCTTTTTAGTAAATTATAATTAAAGGGAATTTAATTAACTTAGACCTGGGGAAGAGGAAAAAATGGAATTGCTATCTGTGTCTATACAGAGGTCTAGATGGTTGAACATATCATGACTTAATAATGCATTAATTTTAATCTAATCAGAATATAATAAAAGAGGTAATTATATGTTTAAAAATTACCAGGCTCCAATAGTGGGAGTTTTAAATACTTAATAGTTACCCAGCTTCTTGTTAGCAAAGTTATAATCGTTGTTCTCAGATTCTGCTTATTTAAAGATGGGGGCTCACAGGCACGAGGTTAATTGAATAAAATATTGTAAGAACCCATGTTGAAACTGTGATAAACTAAAAAGTTTGCATTCCTTGGCTGCAAAAGAGTTTTCTTCCCTTTATTCTCTGTCTTTCTGTGTCTCTAAAAATAACAAACTATTTTCAGCATTCCTTCATGTGTCCTCCTGAATGCTCCCACGCCCACTCTCTGCCCCACAAAGTCAAAATACAATTCACATGAGATTTTATAAAGTTTTCTCTCATTTTACAAAATTTGCCACTTCCATCTTGAATAAGAAACGTTGTCGTTCTACTGCAAGACTTCTCAACCTAAAACAAAGGATGATAAAGGGAAGAGTATTTCTCTTCTTGCTGAGATTGGGTGCTTGGTGAAAAGAACTATGATCTCTCTCAATGGTCTTAAAACATTGGGATTTTGACTTCCTTAAAGGCTGATGTTTCTGGCCATTTTACTGATAAAAGGCTGAGAGTTCTTAGAAATGTCTTAAAGGATATAGCTATTTTGCAGCAAAGAAGCATTTAGCCACACAAGCCAAAATATTTTGAAGCTCAAAGATTATCCATTATTTCCCAAGTCTCTCTGACCCTGATGAAATAAATAATCTAGAGGGAAAGGAGATCTGGTTAGATAGATTGTGGAGAGTGGTTCCTCCTTACCCAGTAATATGTCTTGGACCAGTTTCTCAAAGCCTTCACCTCCTTCGTACACAGGCTCAGCTCAGGCAGCCTGAACACCCTCAGCCAACCTCCTCCATCCCCCACCCACCCACCCATTGATGACTGGCCCCCTGAAAACTTATGAAAACAATGGTCCTTTTCAGCTCTTCATTGATGTTTTTCTAATTTAGAAATACCTGTTGGCTTCATCCATTAAACAGTTGGGACATTCATGAGTCACCCTATTTATTCTCCTTCCTCAATTGGAGGCAAGAGTTTGGTTATCTGAGAGTCATTTTTATCATTCCTTCAAGTAGGGTCTTGAAAAAATGATTCCATTCAAGTGAAAATCAACACAGAAAAATTGACATCCTATTGCACTATTTTGAAAAACCCAAGTTCACTTCTGCCCTTTGCCAAAACATACTTAGCTGCATTCTTCTGAGTGAAGGAGGAGAAAGATGGGGCCATAGAGTGACCAGTTTACACAAGCCATCCCCAGTCTCAGAACAACTAAGTGAGATTGTCCCCATATTAAAGATGAAAAAATGAGACTCAGAGATAGGAAGAAAGTTACCTAAGGTCACACATTTCAGCAGCAGAATTTGTCTGCCTGGCCTCAAGGCCCATGAAATTTCCATTATAGAGGAGTACCCCCAAAGTAACAGACATCAAATTCCCAAACCATAAACACTTGTAATATTTACCAGAGAGTTAACATTTAGGAAGAAATGTCATAACCCAAAGAGCAAATATCTACTTCCTTGCATAAAGAAATACTTAAAAGTATAAAAATCCTGGGAAACTTGAGACCTTCCAGTTCAACACTCACAAACTCATTGCTCATCTTACTTCCCACTCCCACTTCCTTATATTAGTTCCTTAATTAACCACATATTAATGTCCAGGGGCCATTCTGATTAAATAAAGTGGAAGACATGACTGCACAGAGAAAGGGGAGGAAGTTGTAAGTGCCAAGATTCAGGGCTTGAGCTGTCATCACTCACCAGCATGTTTTCTTCTGAAGTCAATACATTGTTCCATTTCAAACATGCTTAAAGAAAACAAAAATTGATTTATTTACAATTCAAAACTACTTATCAAATGGTAATGATCACTGCCTGGTTAAACACAGGCTGAGATTATGCCGTGCAATGCTTAGTCATTCTGTTGATGGGACTAATAATTCTTTCCCATTTTTCTTATTCCCTTGTTCTACTCCCTCTCTGTGTCTCTCCTTATTTCTTTCTACAATATTGCCCAATAAGACTTAGCAACCCAGAATGTGTCCTGTTGGTGTGGTCATTTCTAAAGACTCCAGAGAAAGCTCACATCTACCCAGCACCTCCCTTTCATTCATTCACCCACCAGGGGCCAAGACTAATTAGATCAGCCTGCTCATTTTGAGCTGATAATTGATTTAAATAGGTTGCTCATTTAAAATAGACGAAGAGCCTGCTAAACATTTGGTGCTTGGATTTTTTTTTCTTCTTTTCCTGCAACTTTCAATTGCTTGTGCAATGTAGCATAAAATGTAGAAGTCTCCCTTTTCTTTTCTTTTGCTTTTTTTAAAGGGGCCATAAAATTAATTACAATAAGTAGGCAATAGGCTGGGGCAGGGGGTTAACTGATGGCTCTAATGAGCAGCCGAGCTTTGGGAAAGCTGGCCCACTCATGCTGTTTGTTGGCTGTAAGGGTGCTGTGGCTTCCAAGAGGAGCATGGCTTTAAAAAGTCCTTAGTACTGATTCTGTCTTCATGGCAACCAGAGTAGCTCTGCTAAGCTTCAAACAAAAGGATTCTTCCTTTCCTAAGGTAGGGATATTCTGGGATTGTTTCTTTACAATTAAGCAAGAAAAGATTTTCAAGAGTTCATTCCATGATATCGACCCTCTACCCTCCCCTGGTTTTTACACAATTTGTGACTGGGAAAGTTAAGTGAAGACTTGGCCCCACTCTATATTCTGAAGACCTTTCCCTTCTCAAAGGGTCTTTCATGACCTGTCCTGCACTATATTGATTTATTTCAAGTGTGGATCAAAAAAGTTTAGACTAGGCTTCTCTTTGGAAACTAAATCGTCCTGCTAGTTTATACTATTCAGTTGACTGTATCCCTTTGACACAATGAAAAGAGCTTTTGTCTAAAGCCTGGAGGGCAAGAAGTGGAAGCCACAGTTGTAATTTGCTGTGTAAAAAAATATTTTTTGCCGTGTTTCCTATTGCTGGAAGATGAGAGTGCAGGGCCTGGTGAGGGGTGCTGAGAAACATGGCAAAATTTTTAAGGGTAAATAATATACTGAAAATAGAAAAGTTACCTCCAAACTGCATGTGCACTATTTCAGATCTCTGTAAGTGCCAACTCTGCAAAGCAACATGATTTGGATGAGAAATAGAAGCTTTAGAGTCAGACAGACACACCTGGGCTTCTACCCTGATTCAGTCTTGTAGAAGCTCTGAGCAATCACTCACTCTCTAAAACTCAGTTTCTTTACCTGTGAAATGTAGTCTATTTTGGAGGCATGTCATAAGGATTAGAGGTAATGTCAGAGTCTAGCACAGGGCCTAGCTCTAATAAGCATGCAAGAAAAAGTAACTGGGGTGCAAACTTGGTTTCCTAATAACTAAGAAGGGCAACTCATCTCTGTTTTGTTGTCTGAGGCTGGGGAGTTAGGGAGAAGGTAAGCAGTTTATTGCACACAGGGCCAGCTTAAAGGGGTGCAACCTGGGTGGTGGTACAGGGTGTCATACTGAGAAGGACACTGCTGCTGCTCTCTTGAAATTCTTGATTTTTGAATAGGTAGCCCTGTGTTTTCCTATTGCACTGGGTCCCACAAACTATGTGGTTCATCCTGGTGACATATTCGGCCTCTGCGAGTGCTGTGAGGCCTTGAAGAACCTAATTATATGAGGTCATGTCTGCATTGGTGGCACAGTGCTTTCATATTTATAAATCACATTCTTTCTGTCTCTTCCACAAATTAGAACCAGAGGTGTGGCCTTTCAGTTCCTGTTGGTCCAGGACGTGACTATCAGGAAAAACTATTCAAGAGCACATGCTAGTGGCAGAAGGTCAGAATGGCACCTCTGCAGTCCCCCTTTGGACACATTGAGAAAGCTCACATCTCTTAGGTAGGTGGTGGAGTGTGGAGCTAGGAGATGATAACTGCACAGAGCAACTCTGTGTTGATTCAGCATTCAGGTGGCAGATCGTTTTCACCATTAATGACATACAAATTTAATCCCAGGTAATATTTTTCAAGGCAACCAGTTGTGAAATATATTGAGAAAACATTGCCAATTTCCAGTCCTAATGACAGAGACACTTGAAGGTAAATAAGATGAATATTTATGGGGTACCTGATTGCCTAAATGAGTTTTCTAAGGTATGAATAATTGAACGTGTATATGCTAATTAATTGAGAAAAGCCAGTAGGTAACTCCTTTTTATTTAAGTTGGCCTCATTTTATTTCATTACTTAGAATTATTATGGTCTTCAGTTATGTCCTATGCTTCAGTAAAGTTTAGCATCATTGAGAGAATTTTTAATACACATCATGATTTTTAATTTCTATAAGTGCATAAACCAAGATAGACTAAGTAAAACTGGTTTTTAGAACATAGTTATTTGGATTTGCCTAACAGAAATTTTTGTTCATTGGTGCCTACTGCTGGCTTGTCTTTCATGTAGATCTCCTCTATTTAATCCTTACAGCAACCATCTGAGGTTAGATGACAGAAAACAATCTCCATTTTATAGGTAAAGAAACTGAGACTCACATAGTTAAGTGAGCTGCTCATAGTCATGTGGCGGTAAGTATTGGAACCCAGATTAGAATCTGGCCTGCTTACAAGGCGCAAGTCTTTCTAGAAAGGAAACCCAATCTCTTACCTGGAATAAAATATTTGGAGAACACAGTCTTTTCCTCACGGGGTTGCAGATCTGCCCCGCCAGAATGTCAACCTGGCATTTGTCATTCTTCCCAAATGATGACAGTCACACCCAGTTGATGAAACTATTTTTTTAGAGTCTGTGCCTTTTAAATAGATTTTATTTTTCACAGCAGTTTTAGGTTAACAGAAAACCAAAAATACATAGAGTTCTCATATACTGCCCCACTTTTCTTCACCCAGTTTCCCCTATTATTAACATGTTTCATTCCTGTGGTAATTTTGTTATAATTGGCAAACCACTATTGATACATTATTATTAAGTGGAGTCCAGAGTTTAGATTTCACTCTTTGCCTTGTACATTCTGTGGGTTTTGACAAAATGCATGTCATGTATCCACTATTAGGGTATTATACAGAATCACTATGCTCTAAAAATGTGTTCTGCTCCACCTATTCATTTCTCCACCCAGCTTCCCTCTCTCTCCCGTCTGAAACCCTTGCAACCATAGATCTTTCTATTGTCTCTATAGTTCTGCCTTTACCACAGTGCCACATAGTTGGAGTCATAAAATACGCAGCNCTCTTTGCCTTGTACATTCTGTGGGTTTTGACAAAATGCATGTCATGTATCCACTATTAGGGTATTATACAGAATCACTATGCTCTAAAAATGTGTTCTGCTCCACCTATTCATTTCTCCACCCAGCTTCCCTCTCTCTCCCGTCTGAAACCCTTGCAACCATAGATCTTTCTATTGTCTCTATAGTTCTGCCTTTACCACAGTGTCACATAGTTGGAGTCATACAATACGCAGCCCTTTTGGATTGTCTTCTTTCATTTGTATAAATGCATCTAAGTTTTCTCCTTTTATTTTGTGGCCCAATAGCTTATTTTTTATTATGTAACAACATTTCATTATATTAATTACCATAGAGTATGCATTCACATACATCTTGGCTGCTTCCAAGTTTGACCAATAAATGAATAAAACTGCTACAAATATGTATGCCCGTGTTTTTGTGTGGACCTAAGTTTTTATCTCATTTAAGTAACACCTAGGAGCATGATTTCTGGATCATATAATAAGCCTGTATTTAGTTTTGTGAAAAATTATCTTCCAGAGTAGCTGTACTATTTTTGCATTTGCAGCAGCAATGAATGAGAGTTTCTCTACATCATTCAATGGTATTTCATGTCATTCTAGTAGCTCAGTAGTAGTACCTCATCATTGTTTTAACAAACCATTTATTTGTGTTCAACTAAGAGTAAGAAGTGATCTCCAAAGCAGCATGTGTGCACTCCATCATGTGGACAAGATAATCCACTGGAATACATGTGAAAAAAATGTCATCCACTATTTTTATTCATTCATTAAATAACTTTCTATACTTGGTGTATATTCCTAATGTATAGAATATATTACTACCATAGAAATTGTGCATATTTTATAAATAAAAATAGTTATTTAATTAAGATTTGTGTCTTCCCATTTTTTTTTAAATTGACAAAAGTTTTCCATCAAAAGAAGACTCCACTACCATAGAATATCCCAGGTCTATGAACACATCAAAACCAGAGAAGTAATATTTTTTATAATAAGTGAAGCTTGATTTCCATCAAGTATTGAAATTAATGTTTAAAAGGAATCTAAACAACAAAACAAACAAACAAGCAAAATATGACCAATGACACTCAAATATGGAACAGGCTGACAAGGGTCCAGAGAGGAGAGGGGAGAGAATCATAGGGGAAAAGGAGAGAGACTCACATGAATAAGTATAAAGGACACATGGACAATAATTAAGGTGGCAGGCGGAAATGGGAGGGAGCTGGGGAGCATGGAGGGACAGGGCAGGGAATATAAAACAGAAAACTGTACTTGAATAAGAATTAAATTTAAAAAAATAAAAATAAATAAAAGCATAAATTATACCTAATATGAAGTTTATCCATGCTGCATTGAACTATATATACCTACTAGAGTGACAGGCATATTGAGTGTTTTCCCAGAGGTAGAGTTGTCTGAATCCATCTGCAGAAAGAATACATATAGGTATGCATTAGTGAGTGGTCTTAGCTTTGCAAAATATTTTCACCTATACCACTTCACTTCACACATTAACACAATGGCTATGCTGTTTTAGACTTCATTCCAAAATCAAGTTTTTGAGTATGGTTGTAAGGACGAGTGTTGAACTGACAACACTTATAAAGTTGGTTCTATTGTTATCCTCATTTTATAGATGAGGAAAGTGAATCTTAGAGAATTTAAACAACCTATGAAATGTTCCCTCATTTTATAAATGGCAGAACCATTATTCACACCAGGTTCAGATACCAGAGCCTGAGCTCTTACCCATTAGCTCAACCTGTCTAAAACCATGTATGTGCTTTATGAGGAGGCCTGTGTCTACACGATCTAGGAAAAAACCCCTGCCCATTTTAGTAAAAGGAAAATAAAATTGTGGACAGTAACATCCATGTAGACCCTTGTTTTAAAATGCAAATATATACTTTTTTCAAAGTATGTGTTTGCAGGGCAGATGCTAGCAAAAATTCTAATTACTACACACTCGTTGCATTTGATGGCAAATACTAAATATTCTCTGTATGTACAAACTACATCTGAACTAAGAAGACCATACTTATAAGAACAACACTTGTCACTTCATGGTGAGAACTTTTCAAAAAACCCATTGATATAACCAATAGAAGAAGAAATGTAAGTATGAAAATTATTTTTTTATTTTATAATTTTTTTATTTAATTCTTGTTCAAGTACAGACAAGAGATCTACATAATAAAGATTATGAATCCTTGCTGAAAGGAATTAAAGTAGATCTGAATAAATAAAAAAACACCCCATATTTATGAATTAGAACACTTAACACTTTTAAGATGACACTACTGAAGTAATCCATAAATTCAATGTAATTTCTGTTAAAAAATGATGATCTGTTTTATATTAATAGAAAAACCCATCCTGAAATCCATATGGAATGCATGAAATCCTGAATAGACAATCTGGAATTAGAAAAATGGTGGGAGAACTCATATTTCCTGATTTCAAAACTTAATACAAAGCTACAATAATCAAAACAATGTGAATTTTCACATGTATTGTCAAGTAATTTTTTATTCATTATTTATTTTTAATTTTCCAGTTTTATCAAGGTATAACTGACAAAATTTGTGTGTGTGTGTGTGTGTGTATATATATATATATATATAATGTACATGATAATTTGATATATATGTATATATTGTAAAATAATTACTACAATCAAGCCATTTAATACATTAGCACCTCACATAGTTACCTTTTTGTTGTTGCTGTTGTTCAAGTACACTTGTCTCCATTTTCTTTTTTTTTTGTTTGTTTATTTTTTGGAGATTTTTTGTTTTTTTTTAGGCTTTTTAAGATTTATTTAATTATTGTTCAAGTACAGTTTTCTGTCTTATATTCCCAACCCTGCCCACCCTCCCCACTGCTCCCCACCTCCCTTCCATTCCCTCCCCCCGACCTTAGTTATTATCCATGTGTCCTTTATACTTGTTCCTGTGAATTTTTCCCACCACCACTTTCCTCCATCCCACCCTCAATCCTACCCCCTTTGGCTTTGTCCATGCGTCCTTTATACATGTTCTTTAACAACCCTTCCCCTACTTTCCCTTGTTATCCCCCTCTCTCCTCCCCTCTGATTACTGTCAGTTTATTCTTTATTTCAATGTCTCAGATTATATTTGCTTGCTTCTTTGTTTTGTTGATTAGGTTCCACTTATAGGTGAGATCTTATGGCATTTTTTTATTTTTTATTTTTGGTAGTAAGAGCACTTAAGATTTACTAACTTAGCAAATTTCAAGTAAACAATACTATATTGATAATTATATTCACTATGGTATATATTAGATTTCCCAGAACTTGTTCATAACATAAAATTTTTGTACCTTTGATTTCCCAATGCACCCCAGCCCTTAGCAACAACATTCTACTCTCTGTTTCTATAAATTTGACTTTTTTAGATTCCACATATTAGTGAAATTATATATGTCTGTTAGATGCATTGATGAAGTAAATGTACTATATAAAAACAATGAAATATTGTCATAGAAAAGTAAACTCTGCTATTTGAAAGAACATAAATAAACCTGGAGAACATTATCCTAAATGAAATAAGCCAGACATAGACAGTCAAATTATTTTTGGCAAATATCTTTCTACAGGAAAAGACAATGTTTGAAACAAATAGTGTTGAAAAATCTGTATATCCACATGCAAAAGAATGCAGTTTCATCTTTACCTTACATAATACATTAACTCAAAGTGAATCAAAGATATAAATGTCAGTGTCAAACTGTAAAACACTAATAAGAAAACATAGAACAAAAAGCTTTATAACTTTAGATTTGGCAATTATTTATTAGATATGCCTCTGAAATAAAAGGCAATAAAAAATTGGACTCATAAAGATTAAACATTTGGAGAGACCAAATACATCATGAACAGAGTAAAAAGGAACTTAGAAATTAGAAAAATATTTACAAATCATGGATAAGAGATTAACACACAGGATATATTTAAAAACCTTTCACAGCTTAATAATAAAAAACAAACAGCCCAATTAAAAGTGGGCAAAGGACTTAAATATAAATAGACAGTTCTCCAAAGAAAATATGCAAATGGCCAATAAGTACGTGAAAATATCCTCAATATCACTAGTCATCAAGTAAATGCAAATTAAAATGACAATAAGATATCACTTCATGCCCATTAGAATACCTACTAAAGGAAAGAAGAAAGGAGAGAGAGAGAGAGAGAGAGAAAGGGAGGAAGGAAGGGAGGAAGGAAGGAAGGAAGGAAAGAAAGAAAGAAGGAAGGAAAGAAAGGGAGAGAAGAAAGGAAGGAAGGAAGGGAAGGGAAGGGAAGGGAAGGGAAGGAAAAAAGTGGAGAAATCGAAACATTTCTTGCTAATGGAAATGTAAAATGGTGTAGACACTGCAAAAAATATGGCAGCTTTTCTAAAAGTATTAAATATATAGTTCCAGTCAAAATGGAGGTGTAGGTAGGAACCCTTCACTTCCTTGCACAACCAAAAGGAGAATAACAGCCAATCTAAAATCAATAAACAATCAGGAGTTCCAGAAAAATCAAACTTCATGGAACTCCAACAACCAAGGAATTAAAGAAACAGTCAACCAGACCAACCAGACCAGTAAGATGGGCTGACAGAGAAAACCCATGGCAAGGAGGTGGACCATGTGGGTATGGCTGCCTGAATGGGAAACATACTCAGAGCTGACTGTGGACTATGGCATTGCCTCTGTGGGAGAAACCCCCAGTCTCACAAGAGGGAACATTGAAAAGTGGGACTAGAGCCAAGCAGGTGAGCTGCATTGTTCCCTCTCAGGCCCATCCCCTGCAGACAGTGCCACAGAGCAGCAAGGATGGTTGCCCTGCCTGGATGAATACCTAAGGTCCCACCCCCTTACAACTTAACAGGTGCATTGTGACAAAGAGGTAGGGCCCACATTAAAGAACAGAACAAAACTCCAGAAAGAGATCCAACTGATGAGGAGATAGCTAACCTATTTGGTGGAGAGTTCAAAGCCCTGGTAATCAAAGTGCTCACAGAACTGATTGAGCTTGGTTGCAAAATGAAAGAACAAATGAAGGATATCCAAAGTGAAATAAAGCAAAAAATTCAGGAAACCAACAGTGAGAGAAAAAAAAACATGATTCAAATCAACAATTTGGAACAAAAGGAAGAAATATATATCCAACCTGAACAGAAAAGAAGACACAAGAATTTTTTTTTTAAATGAAGAGAGGCTTAGGAACCTCTGGGACAACTTTAAATGTTCTAATATCCAAATTATAGGGGTGCCAGAAGGAGAAGAACAAGAGCAAGAAATTGGAAACTTATTTGAGCAAATAATGAAGGAAAACTTCCCCAATCTGATAAAGGAAATAAAAGGAAGTCCAGAAAGCCCAAAGTCCAAAGAATCTGGACCCAAAGTGGAACACACCAAGGCACAACATTATTAAGTTACCCAAGATTAAAGATAAAGAGGGAATCTTAAAAGCAGCAAGAGGAAAGAAGAGAGTTACCTACAAAGGAGTGCCCATAAGACTATCAGCTGATTTCCCCAAAGGAACCTTGCAGGCAAAGAAGAGGCTGGAAAGAAGTATTTGAAGTTACGAAAGGCAAGGACCTACATCCAAGATTACTCTATCCAGCAAAGCCATTTAGAATGGAAGGGCAGGGGGCAAATCGGGAAAACTGCAATACAATAATCAATAAAATATACTTTAAAAAGTAAAATATATACTAAATATAAAATTACCAAATGAGGTAGAAATTCTGCTCTCAGATATGTATACAAAAGGATTGTAAAACAGGGAATCAAACAGATATTTATATACCAATGTTCATATTAGCATTACTCACATTCACCTTAAAGGAGGAAACAAGCCAATGTCAATCAATGGAAGAATATATAAACAAAATGTAATATATACATACAGTGGGACAGTATTCAGCCTTATAAAGGAATGACACTATTTTAAAAAATATTTCAATGTACATTTATTAAGAGGAAGTGAATTTGACATTATTTAGAAATCTACCATTAAAGTAATGCAAATTAAATTATCAGTTCTTTTTTTAAGTTGTTTGTCAAGTACAATTGTCTCCATTTTTCCTCATTCCCTCCCCCTGCCCCACCTATCCCCACCTCCCACCCTCAATCTTATTACCCTTTGGCTTTCTCATGGGTCCTTTTTACATATTCCTTGATGACTTTTCCCCTTCCTTCCTTCATTATCCTCCTGCTCCATCCCCTCTGGTTACCGCCAGTCTGTTCTTCATTTTAGTGTCTCTGTTTCTATTTGGCTTGCTTGTTTCTTTTGTTGATCAGCTTCCACTTATAAGTGACATCACATAGTATTTGTCTTTTACCGCCTGGCTTATTTCACTTAACATAATGCTCTGCGGATCCATCTATGCTATTGCAAATAGTAGGATCTTCTTTATTTCTACAGTGTAGTGTTCTATTGTTTAAATGTACCACAGTTTTTTGATCCACTCATTTACTAACGGGTATATAGGTTGCCTCCAACACTTGGCTATTGTAAATTGTGCTGCTATGAACATTGGGGTGCATAGGTTCTTTTGAACTGATGATTTTTAGGGTGTAGTCCCACCAGTGGAATTTCCAGGTTAAAAGGCAGTTTCATGTAGTTTTCTGAGGAAATTCCATACTGTTTTCCACAGTGGCTGCACCAGTCTGCAGTCCCACAAACAATATACTAGGGTTCCCTTTTTTCCACAGCCTCTCCAACCAACACTTATAGTTTATTGATTTGGTTATGACATCCATTCTGACAGGTATGAAGTGGTATCTCATTGTGGTTTTAATTTGCATCTCTTTGATGGCTAGTGATGCTGAGTATCCTTTCATATGTCTCTGGGCCTTCTGTATGTCCTTCTCTTTTGAAAAGTATCTGTTCAGGTCCTTTTCCCATTTCCTAGTTGGGTTGTTTGTCTTCCTGTAGTGGAGTCATGTGAGTTCTTTATATATGTTGTAGATCAAATCCTTGTCTGAGGTATCATTTGCAAATATATTTTCCCATACAGATGACTCCCTCTTCATTTTGCTGATGTTATCTTCACCTGTGCAGACACTTTTTATTTTGATGAATTCCCATTTGTTTATTCTTTCCTTGATGTCCCTTGCTCAAGGGGACATATTAGTGAAAGTATTGCTGCATAGAATATCAGAGATTTTCCTGCCTATATTCTCTTCTAGGACTTTTATGGTGCCAAGACTTTTATATTTGAGTCTTTTATCCACCTTCAGTTTATTTTTGCATATAGTTGCATGTAGTTTCATTTTTTTGCATGTAGTTGTCAGCTCTCCCAACAAGAGAGTATTTTTACTCCATTTTATGTTTCTGCTCCCTTTATGGATATTAATTGACCATAGAGACTTAGGTTTATTTCTGGGCTCTCTAATCTTTTCCATTGATATGTATCTATTCTTATGCCTGTACCACACTGTTTTGATTACAGTGGTCTTGTAATACAGTTTATCAGATATTGTGATCCCTCTTACTGTATTCTTTTTTTTATAAAATTACTGGAAGCTATTTGAGGTCATTTATGGTTCCATATAAGTTTTTCAATGTTTGTTCTATATCTGTGAAATCTGTCATTGGTATTTTAATAGGGATTGCACTAAATCTGAAAATTGCTTTGGTAGTATGGACATTTTGATTATGTTAATTCTTCCAATCCATGAACATAGTATATGCTTCCATTTATGTGTCTTTCTTAATTTCTTTCTTCAGTGTTGTGTAGTTTTCTGAGTACAGGGCGTTTACCTCCATGGTTAGGTTTATTCATAGGTGTTTTATTTTTCTTGTTGCTATAGCAAATGGGATTTTTTTTCTGATTTCGGTTTTTGATATTTCATTGTTGAGATATTAAAAAGCCTTCAACTTGTGAATATCGACTCTGTATCTGACTGTTTTTACAAATTCATTTATTAAGTCGAATAGTTTTTTGGTGGAGTCTATAGGATTTTCCATGTATACTCTCATGTCATCTGCAAACAGTGACAGTTTTGCTTCCTTCTTTCCAATTTGGATGTCTTTCATTTCTTTTTATCATAGAATTGCTGTAGCTAGGACTCCCAAAACATGTTAAGTAGGAGTGGTGGAAGTGGGCATCCTTGTCTTGTTCCGGATCTTAGTGAGAATGCTTATTGTTTTTGCCTGTTGAGTATGATGTTGGCTGTAGATTTCTAATATGTGGCCTTTATCACATTGAGGTATGCTCCCTCTATTCCCATGTTGCTGAGTGTTTTTAGCATAAATGAGTGCTGTACTTTATCAAATGCTTTTTCTACCTCTACTGATATGATTATGTGACTGTTTGCCTTTCCTTTTGTTTATAAGATGTATTCATTTTATTGATTTGTGAATATTGTACCATCCTTACATCTCTGGTATGAATCCCACTTGATCATGGTGTATGATCTTTTTCATGTATTGCTGCATATGGTTTGCCAATATTTTGTTGAGGATTTTAGCATATACATTCATTAGTGATATTAGCCTAAAGTTTTGTTTCTTTGTTGTGTCTTTATCTGGTTTTGGGATTAGTATAATGCTGGCTTCTTAAAAATGTCTGAGAGTCTTCTCTCTTCTTGAATTTTTTGGAATAGTATGAGAAGGATAGAGGTTAGCTCTTCCTTAAATGTTGGTAAAACTCTCTTGTAAAACTGTACTGTCCAGGGCTTTTGTGTGCTGGGAGCTTTCTTAGAACGAGTTCAATTTCACTAGCTGTTTTTGGTCTGTTCAAACTTTTTGCTTCTTCTTCATTCAGTTCTGGAAGATTATATTTTTCTAGAAATGTATCCATTTCACCCAGGTTTTCAAATTTCTTGGCCTATAGTTCTTTGTAGTAATTTCTTATCATCCTTTTTATTTATGTAGTATCAGTTGTAATCTCTCCTCTTTCATTTCTGACTTTATTCAGGTTCTCTCTCTCTCTCTCTCTCTCTCTCTCTCTCTCTTTGAATGAGTCTGCTTAAATGCTTGTAGATTTTGTTTATCTTTTCAAAGAACCAACTTCTGGATTTATTGATCCTTTGAATTGTTCTTCCAATCTCTATGTCATTTAATTCTGCTCTGATCTGGGTTATTTCATTCCTTTTACTCACTCCTGGCTTTGTTTGTTGTTGTCCCTCCAGTTCTTGTAGATGTAGGGTTAAGTTGGTTGTTTGAAATGTTTCTATCTTTTTTTAGGTAGGCCTGTATAGCTATGAACTTTCCTCTTAGGACTGCCTTTGCTGTGTCTTATAAGTTTTGGACTGTCATGTATTCATTTTCATTTGTTTCCAGAAATTCTTTGACTTCTTCCTTAATCTCATTCTTAACCCACATTGTTTAACAGCATGCTATTCAATCTCCATGATTTTGAGTGTTTTTCAGTTTTTTCCTTGAGGTTGGTTTCTAGTTTCAGGCCCTTGTGGTCAGAGAAAATTATTGTATGATTTCAATTTTCTTGAATTTGTTGAGGCTTGTTTTTTTGTCCTTTTATGTGGTCTATCTTTGAAAATGTTCCATGTACATTTGAAAAGAATGTGTATTTTGTTTCTTTGGGATGAAAGGTTTCTTATATATCAGTTAGGTCCATTTGGTGTAGGGCACTGCTCAATGCTGCAATATCCTTGTTGATGTTGATATTTTGTTTGGAAGAACTATCAATTTTTGACAGTGGGGTGTAAAAATCCCCCAGTATAAGTGTCTTTCTGTCCATATGTTTCTTGAGGTCCTCTGAGATTTTCCTCATATATCTGGGTGCTCCTATGTTGGGTGCATATATGTTTATGTGTTCTTGATAAATTCTTCCCTTGAGCATTATGAAGTGCCCATCTGTGTCTCTCTTTACAGCCTTTGTTTTGAAGTCTATTTTGTCTAATATAAGTATTACTTCACCAGCTATTTTTCCTATCCATTTGCTTGGAGTATTTTTTCCAACCATTTACTTTCATTCTGTGTAGGTCTTTTTAAAAAAGATTTTATTTTATTTATTTTAAGACAAAGGGAAAGGAAGGAAAAAAGAGAGGGAGAGAAACATCAATGTGTGGTTACCTCTCATGCACCCCCAGCTGGGAGCTTGGTCTGCAACCCAGGCATGTACCATGAGAATCAAACCAGTAACTTTTGGATTTGCAGGTCGGTGCTCAGTCCACTGATCTACACCAGCCACAGCTTCTTCCTCTTCTTAAAGCAGCCCCTTTAGCATATCTTTCAGTGCTGGTTTGGTGGAGGTGTATTCTTTCAGCCTAGTTTTGTCTGCAAAACTCCTTATTTCACTTTCCATTTTAATTGAGAGCTTTGCTGGCTAGAACAGTCTTGGTTGCAGGCCTTTACTTTTCATTACTTGGAATATTTCTTGCCATTTGCATTCTGGCTTGTAGTGTTTCTGTTGAGAAATCAGCTGCTAGCCTTATCAGAGTCCCCCTGTGTGTTACTTTTTGTCTCTCCTTTGCTGTTTTTAAGATAATCTCTTTGTCTTTAAAACTTGGCATTTTAATTATGATGTGTCTTGGAGGCCTCTTTGGATTCATCTTGTTTGGGACCCTCTGTGCTTCCTGAACCTGCATGGCTTTTCCCTACTCCTGGTTCAGGAAGTTTTCTGTCATTATTTTTTCAAACAGGGTTTCTATCCTTGCTCCTTTTCTTCTCCTTCTGGTATTCCTATGATTTGAATGTTGTTGCATTTCATGTTGTCTTGCAGTTCCGGTAAGCTATCTTCATATTTGTTTGCATCTTTTTTTCATGTAGCTGCTCTACCTGGGTGTTTCTTTCTACCTTGTCTTTCAGCTTGTTAATTTGGTCCCCTCCTGCATTCAGCCTGCTTGTAATTCCTTTTAGTCTGTTTTTTTTTTATCTCAGAAATTATATTCTTCATTCTTTTCTGGTTCTTTTTTATGGTTTCTATCTCCTTTTTCACACTGTTGTAGAGTCACTGAGTTCCTTGTAGTTGTCTTGAGTCCTTGAGCATTCTTATCACCATTCTTTTGCATTTTATGTCTGCTGTTTGCTTACCTCCATTTCATTTAGCTCTTTTATCAGGGAGTCTTCCATTCCTTTTAATTGTGGATTCTCTCTTTGTCTCCTCATTTTAGGTGACTCTTTGTTTGCTTCTGTGATTCCCAGTGTTGTGCTTTGCCAGCTATCTTCATGGAGTGAACTTCTGTGGAAGGAATTCTATGTGACTCAGTGTTGCTGTCTCTTTTATTTCTTTGGCTAGATGCTCAAGTTTTACCTTTTCTTCCATTTGTTGGACTCTCTTTTTATACTTGGATTTTACCTGTTGGTGGCTTCTTTGTTAGTGGGTTCTCCCATCCAGCAGGTTTACTGGTACTCACAATTCCCACCTTGTCTTATATGTGATAAGAGGCAGGGTGAAGGTGAAATGGGTAAGACAGGGGGAGTGTATTATATGAGATTTAAAATACTAACAAGTAGAGAACAGGATGTTTTTTGGAGAAGTACAGAATACCGGTGGTATTTCCCCAACTAGCCATTTTTTTAAAAAGATGAAAAAGGGATAAGACTGTTGTTAGAGGGGAGAAAGAATATGAGCTGACTTTAGAAAGCAGAGCACTTATGTAAAGTTAGATGGTAAGGTATAGTGAGAGTAAAGTATAGAAACTTGGCATAGTGTGTGAGTATATAGTTAACCACAACAATAATTTAGCTCAGGAAGATGGCAAAATGGATTAAGACCAGGGTAGAGTGCTGTGTGGGATTTGGAATAATAGTAATATGATTAGAAATATATAATTTGAATAAAAAGAATAAAAAGTAAAAGATCAGGTGTAGTGTATTTTGAGGATAGTAGTAAAGTGAAAGAAAAAAAATTAAAATGAAATATGAAGGGGAAAGGAAAGAAAATCAATCAAATAATGAGATCAAACAAACAAACAAAATAAAGAGAAAGAAGGGAAATAAAAAATAAAAATAACAAAAAAATAAAATAAAATAAAAGTTCTGAAGGATAGTGAAGTAAACTCTTTGACCATGCCAGATACTATCTGGGTCATGGCCAGTCATAGGCCACCTTCTCCCAGCTCCCATTGTCACCCAGTTTTCCAGTTTCTCTGGTACTGTCCCAGTTAGGATACTGCCGCTGCCCGCAGCAGCAAGGGTGGTCGCGAGGTGAGGCGAGGGACTTAAAAAAATGGAGAGGACCATAAGCTCTGCTGGCAAATGGCAACTTTATTCAAGGAACTGCTGGCTTATATGCAGAACTGCAGTGGCCTGAAGCAAGGCCGCAAGGAAATGAGAACAATGTTGTTTTACAAAAGTTTGAACACTCCCGAAAGCTATCAAGAGGTCAAGATGTTCTCATATCCTGAGAACATTAGCCCGAAGATAACAGTGTCCTCATTACTATCACTTCCTTGGAACATGATGCATATGCCAAGATCTTGTTCTTTCCTTCAAGGCTGAGAAGGAGAAGGTCCGGAAGATGTCAAGATACCCGCCGGCTCCAGGGACCAGAAACCAAGTCACTCCACCATTTTCACAGTGGGGGACTCTGTCCTTGGTCCCCTGCGGCCTGGCGGACTCCCACAGGATACACCACCAGTTGTGTGTTTCTTACTGTGTCTTAGGAGAGAGCTTAAGCATCCAGGTCTTTCCTGGCGTGGGTCTTCTTTCAGAGGCAAGGGATCTGCGAAGTCACAACCACTGACCTGGCTCTACTCCAAAGCTGACTCAGCAGCCACTGTCTCCAGGGAAGGACCTGGGGACCCTCTTGTCAGCCTACAAAATCTCCTTACCATCTGTTTTTAAATGTCTTCTGCAAGCTTTGGCTTCCAAACTTCCTATCAGCTGAACTCTGTTGGCTGTTCACTCTGTTCCTCAGAAGATCGGTTAGGTGTCCCCAGTTGGGTGTGCAAGCAAGTGGGTTCAGCTCCCACCTACCTCACCACCATCTTCCTCCTGGAACTCAAGAATGACATTCTGTTATATGCTACAACATGAATAAACCTTGAAAACATTATGCTAAGTGAAATAAGCCAGACACAAAAGGACAAATATTTTGTGATTCCATTTGTGTGAGACACTAAAACAGTCAAATTCATAGACTCAAAAGTGGTCACTGAGCTGGGGAAAGAGGGAAATGAAAACATAATTCATCTCCATTTGTTGTTGGATAGATACAAAGCTTTAGTTTGAGATAATGAGAAAGTTCTGAAGATGAACAATGTGAATGTATTTAATGCCACTGAATTATACACTTAAAAATGACTAAATGGTCAATTTTATGTTATGCATATTTTACCATTATACACATGAAAGGTATGTAACTAGTCCTTAGTAATTTTGAAATCCAGCTGGACACATGTCAGTTCTCTAATTTAAGCGAGAAAATATTCCTTGGTTAGGTATCAGTTCTGCCCCTGGAGTTTACTTCTCTACTTCTTCTGGACTCTTGGCTATACCCTTACAAGAAATGCAAATATTTTCAGCAGAACAGCTCTTTCAAATTGCTTGTAGAAAATTGGAAGTCCAGAATTTTCTTTTCGCTATTAGCTGCTCTATCCCCTTTAAAGTTGGTATCATTTTCACTAATACAATCCTCTTGTTCTCTGTATTTTATTGGCTTTATTCAGTTAAAAACTGATTGTTTTCTGTAGATTTTATTGGCTTTATTCAGTTAAAGTTCCATTCATAATTCATTCTGAGAAATACTACCTTAACATTTTTGGAAGGTCTTTTGCTTAGTTGAAAGGTCTACCAAGTACCACTTTAAATCTTTCTAAGGTCTACACAAAGAGCATTTTTTAAAAAAATTTGTGTATTTTAATATACTTGATTTAATTTTGAGGCTAAGGATACTTTTACTAGAAGGAATCTAGATTTGTTCTTTTCCATAAGGCCATTTCTTACTTTGAAAATATTTTGTGAGGTGAAGAAAATGTCCTGAGTCCTCCGAGTCTCTTCTAAATTTTGCTTCAAAACTAAACAACTTACTTTTTAACTCAATTATTTCTTACAACACTTTATTATATGTTTTTAAAAGAAGCAAGTTGATACTTTTAAACAGTCTGGAAATATTCTGAGCTATATCCACGAATTTACCTGGTAATGTTTCTTTTTTCAATTTACTTCAGGTGGCAGTATGGTTCATAATTCTACTTCTACCTAATACTCCTCCCATTTTTCCCAACCTTCAATAACAATACCTACAGTGAATGTTCACCATTTTTCTACCCTAATTTTTCTGCCTCAAAAGAGCCCTTTTGTTGCTTTTTTACAATCTCCTTGCTGCTGGTGCAGCCTCCTCTTGGTATTCTGCCCCAAAGCCAAAACTACATATTTGACATTTTTGTGATAGTACCAACTCCTTTTGATTACCTATTGTTATATTAAAAAGCATCCTTGAAAAAATTAATAATACAATAATAATTTACTACTATTAAAAACTTAAAACAAGAGTAATGTATTATCGTTCACAATTCTGTGAGTTGGCTGAGCTCAGCTGGTTGGTTCTGCACCATGTGGTGTTACCTGAGATTACTCACACAGTTGTATTCAGCTTAGGCTGGAATAGCCAATAAGGTCTCTCTCACATATCTGACATATGATACTGGCAGTCATTGAGGTGCTTCCTTTCTCTTCTTTATGGCTTCTCTTTGCCTGTACACTAGATTAAGTTTTTTTCAGAATGGTGTTGAGAAGAGTAAAAGTTGAAGCTGATGGGTCTCTTAAAGGCTAGGCCTGGAATCAACTCTTTTCTTACATTCTCTCTCTCAAAGCTCTTCACAAGGCCACTTCAGTTTCAGTAAAAGGGTAAACAACAATCTAATGAAAAGAATCGCTTCTATTACCTCAACTAACTATAGGTTGCAGCTTTATTTATATCTAACTATAACACAATGTTTTTTAATACTTAGTGTTGTTTATTTTTTAAGCTCCGTGAAAGAGATCTTTTGGACATATTTGCCCAAATTTTTATCACCTATTAATATTGCACATACAGGGAAAAAGTTAAATAGGATAGTTCCAAAATTTCTTTATCTTCAGAGTCTGACTTGAGAGTATTTGTGTTTGTCCACACAGTATCACTCTCTTTGCCATCAAGTGCACAGATGAAGCAGCATTTCTTAAACAGTACTCCATTATTATGCTGGAATTTTTTGTGTGAGCTGCTAACGTACTCTTCAAGTTTCATGCTGATATTTTCTTGATTGAATAAGATCCAGCTTGAATCCATTATTAAATAAATCAGCCTGTGTTGCTTTGAGTTTCCTTTTGAGACTCAGCAATTTCTCTTGCCTAGGGCTACATTGCTTGGCCTACATTAGATGGACATTTTGCTCATATCTAAGGGACAAATTTTTTGCAGATACATGCACTTTTGGGCCCCTTTCTTTCTGAAACCTCACAAAGCATTTGCTATTCACATTGGAAGATGTGGAATTGCGGCCATTTGCCAATGATGAGTAATTACTTTGCTTTTTTGTCCCATTACTTTGTTTCTATGACATCTGCCTTTACTATAATTTTTTTGTATCAGAGTAAAATCTTACAAAATATATTTAAGTGACAATTAAGCTCAATAAATTTAGTGCCAACCATGCACATTATGCAATTGAACTGATGGTAATGATTAAAAAGTTCATGTTTCTTCAGTTAACGGCAAATTATGTCTTGAATGCTACCTGGTTGATGTTGTCAAATGCCATAGGTTATAATGTACATCTCAGTTTTAGAGATGTTTAAATATTTTAAAAACTGGATCACCTCAGCTTCCACTGAAAGTGCCCCTGTCAGTCTTGTCTTCTAGTATTGGGGTTCACATTTTATGTGGGTTCACTTTGCCCAGCAAGTTGAAGCGTGGCTCAAGGAGCCATAGAAGAAAACTCAACTTAAACCTGGGCAAAGTCATGGACATTCTGAAGTCAGAGTTCTTCCAGAAGTGGCAGCTGGTGGAAGACAGAAACCTGTTGGTGGAAAATAAAAAAAATGTTTCAAGCATAGTGAACTTGCAAAACAAGAAGAAGAAACAAATAATGAAAGATGTGACTACAAGATACAGCCAAAGAAGAGGACCAGAGCCATTAACTTCAATAAGTCCAGTGTTAGAACTTGCACTGGCAGAAGAAAAATTACCCATGAGTCTTTCAAGGCAAGAGGTTACCAGAAGATTAAAAAGGGAACACAAATATGACTAGTTGGAGAAACTGACTATGATGGTTATTAACATTTAAGAATAATAGACATCCTCACACCAGAAGTTAACAAAGAGTTAAGAAATGACTTGAAAGCATCTTTTGATATGATTGATCAGCAATACCTCAAAACTTGTGGGTGGTCAAAAACCTGGAGAGGAAGACACAGAGAATGATTTGAAAGTTCATCGCATAGCGTAACAACAAGAAAAATAAAGTACCTAGGAATAAATCTAACCAAGGAGGTAAAAGACCTGTACTCAGAAAACTACAGAACACTGAAGAAGGAAATTAAGGAAGACACAAGCAAATGGAAGCGTGTACCATGCACACGAATTGGACAAACTAACATCATCAAAATGGCCATACTAACCAAAGCAATTTATAAATTCAATGCAATCCCTATTAAAATACCAGTCACATATCCCACAGATATAAAACAAATATTTCAGAAATTATATGGAACCATAAATGACCCTGAACAGCTGTAGCAATTTTGAAAAAGAAGAACAAAGTAAGATGGATACCAATACCTGATATCAAACTATTACAAGGCAACTGTAATCAAAACAGTTTGGTACTGGCATAAAAAAGACAGATAGACCAGCGGAACAGAACAGAGAGCCCAGAAAAAAACCCAAGTCTCTATGGACAATTAATATTTGCAAAGAAGGAAGAAGCATAAAATGGAGTAAAAATACCCTCTTCAACAAATTGTGTTGGGAGATCTGGACAGCCGCATGCAAAAAAATGAAACTCAATCACCAACTTACCCTATATACAAAAATAAATTCAAGGTAAATGAAAGATTTAAATATAAGTCAGGACACCATAAAAGTCCTAGAGAAAAACATCAGCAGGAAAATCTGACACACCACACAGCAGTATTTTCACCAATACATCCCCTAGAGCAAGGGACATAAAGAAAGGAATAAACAAATGGGACCTCATCAAATTAAAAGGCTTCTACATGGCTAAAGAAAACAGCATTAAAATCAAAAGAGAACCAACTATATGGGAAAACATATTTGCCAATGACACCTCAGACAAGGGTTTGATCTCCAAAATATATAAGCCTCACACAACTCCACTCTAGGAAGACAAAAAAAAAATCATTAAAAAATGGGTGAAAGACGAACAAACACTTCTCCAAGGAAGGCATACAGAGGGCCCAGAGACATATGAAAAGATGCTCAGTATCACTGGCCATCAGAGAGATGCAAATTAAAACCACAACAAGATACCACTTCACACCAATGAGAATGGCCTCATAAACAATTTAACAAACAAGTGTTGGAGAGGATGTGGAGAAAAGGGAACACTAGCTCACTGTTGGTGGGAATGCAGACTGGTGCAGCCACCGTAGAAAACAGTATGGAATTTTCTCAGAAATCTAAAAGTTGAACTACGTTTTGGCCCAGCAATTCTACTGCTGGGATTATATCCTAAGAACCCTGAAACACCAATCCAAAAGAACCTATGCACCCCAGTGTTCTTAGCAGCACGATTTACAACAGCCAAGTGTTGTAAACAATGTAGGTGCCCATCAGTAAATGAGTGGATCAAAAAATTCTTTTACATTTACGCAATGGAATACTATGCAGCAGAAAGAAAAGAGGAGCTTCTACCCTTTGGGACAGCGTGGAAGGAACTGGAACGCAATATGCTAAATGAATAAACCAGGCAGTAAGGGACAAATACCATATGATCTCACCTTTAACAGGAACCTAGTCAGCAAAAGAGAAAAAGCAAGCAAAATATAACCAGAGACATTGAAATTAAGAACAATCTGACAGTAACCAGAGGGGAGGTGGGAGGGGATATGGGGAGGAGGGCTGTCAGGAATAAACTATAAAAGACACATGGACAACACCAAGGGGGTGGGTGGAAGCAAGGGAGGGAGATGGGTTTGGCTGGAGTGGTGGGGAGTGGGGTGGGGGGTAAATATAAACAACTGTAATTGAATAACAATAAAATAATTTATGAAATGAGTAAATAAATAAATAAAAGTTTATTGCATAGCAAAGGGAATCACCAACAAAATGAAAATACAATCCACTGAATGGAAGAATATATTGCCAGTGATACCTTTGATAAGGGGTTAATATCCAAAATTTATAAAGAACTTATAAAACTCAACACCAAAAAAACAAAACATTCCAGTAAAAAAATAGACAACGGACCTGAACAGACACTTCTCCAAGAGGACATACAGATGACCAATAGGCATATGAAAAAAAATGCTCAGTATCACTAATTATCAGGAAAATACAAATCAGGGGACTTCCGCCAAGATAGAGGCATAGGTGGAAACACTGTGCCTTCTCCCACAACCAAGTTTGAATACAACAAAGGTTTGGAGAAACAAAGACACAACCAAAGGACAGAAAATTGAATTATACGGAAGTCTGACTACATCTAACCGTTCAATGGGACGGTAAGAGGGGCGGAGCCAGCAGCGAGCATGGTCTGGCAGGACAGGACCCCCGACCCAGGCGTGCAGGCAGACGGGAACCAGTTGGGGTGCGGGGCAGACCGCGGGCGCATATTCGAGCACAGTGAGACAGACCACGCAGGCCCCAGGGGGCAAGGGCTGACGGCAGTGGCACACTCGCGTGCAGTGGGACGAAACCCGTGGGCCCAGTGACGGCAGCAACTGCGGCACCGGTGAGGGCCGAGGCGGCAGGCGGTGGACAGGACGCCATAATCCCTCTTTGACCCCGCCCCCACATACAGCGTCACAACCCAGCGACTGAGTTGCCCTGTTCTAGTGAACACTTTAGGGCTCTGATCCTGCTATGGAACAGGCACGAACAGCCCAAAAGATGGCGCAAGAAGAACTCAAAGTCCCAGAGCCAATAACTCTAAGCGACCGAGAAATTGCCAGCCTCTCAGAAGCACAATTCAAGACACTATTTATCAGGATGCTCACAGAACTGGTAGATTATAGTCACAAATTAGAGGAACATATGAAGGCTAAACTAATTGAAATGAAGGGAGATGTCCAGGAAACCAATAGTGATGGAAAGGAAACGGGGACTCAAATCAATGGAATGGACCAGAAGGAAGAACAAAACATCCCACCAGAAAGGAATGAAGAAATGAGAATTCAAAAAAATGAGGAGAGGCTTAGGAACCTCCAGGACATCTTTAAACGTTCCAACATCCGGATTATAGGGGTACCAGAAGGGGGAAAGAAACAGCCACGAGTGGAAAACTTATTTGAACAAATAATAAAGGAGAACTTCCCCAGTCTGGCAAAGGAAATAGACTTCCAGGAAATCCAGGAAGCTCAGAGAGTCCCAAAGAAGTTGGACCCAAGAAGGAACACACCAAGGCACATCATAATTACATTAGCCAAGACCAAAATGAAGGAGAGAATCCTAGAAGCAGCAAGGGATAAGGGGACAGTCACCTACAAAGGAGTACCCATCAGACTGTCAGCGGATTTCTCAAAAGAGACCTTACAGGCAAGAAGGGGCTGGAAAGAAGTATTCCAAGTCATGAAATCCAAAGACCTACAGCCAAGATTGCTTTATCCAGCAAAACTTTCATTTAGAATGGAAGGACAGATAAAGTGCTTCTCAGATAAGGTCAAGTTCAAGGAGTTCATCATCACCAAGCCCTTATTATATGAAATGCTAAAGGGACTTATATAAGAAAAAGAAGATGAAAAATATGAACAGTGAAAGGACAGCAAACACACAGTTATTAACAACCACACCTAAAACAAAAGCAAACCAAGAGGACAGCTAGATCAGGAGTGGAACCATAGAAATGAAGAACACATGGAGGGTTAGAAACAGGGGAGTGGGAGGAGGAGAAGGGGGGAGAAGGCACAGAAAATAGCATAGATGGTAGGTAGAAAATAGATAGGGGGGAGGGCGAGAATAGTGGGGGAAATATAGAATCCAAAGAAGTTGAGACACGTGGTTATAAACTAAGGGGGGGAGAATGGTGGGGGAGGGAGGGTGCGGGTGGAGGGGAATGAAGGGGGGAATAGAACAACTGTAACGGTATAATCAATAAAATATATTTTTTAAAAAAGGAAAATACAAATCAAAACCACAATGAGATATTACCTCACATGTGTCAGAATGCCTATCACCCCTAAATCAACTAACAATTGTTGGCAAGGATGTGGGAAAAGGAGAATACTAGGGCACTGCTGCTGGAAATGCAGAGTGGTATAGCCACTGTGAAAAGCAGTATGGACTTATCTCAACAACTTAGAAAATAGGACTGTCTTGTGACCTAGCAATTCCACTCCTGGGAATTTATCCAGAAAAACCTGAAGAATGTATTCACCCCTATGTTCATTGTAGTGTTATTTACAACAGCCAATCTGTGAAAACAGCTCAAGTGGTCCTCAGTAGATGAGTGGATAAAAAATCTGCTACATTTTACATTATGGAATACTACTCACTTATATTTTAAAAAGAGAAGGAAATCCTACCCTTCTGACAGAATGGATAGACCTGGAAAGTATTATGATAAGTGAAATAAATCAGTCAGAAAAAGACAAATACTATATGGTTTCACTTATATATGAAATCTAATAAACAAAATAAGCTAACAAACAAAATAGAAATAGACTCATAGATACAGAGAACAGACTGACAGCTGTCAGAGGAGAGGAGAAGTTGAAAGGCTGGATAAAAAAGATAAAGGAATTAAGCAAAAAAAAAAATCCTCATAGACACAGACAACAGTATGGTGATTACCACAGGAAAAGGCAGGTAGGGGAGGTGAAAGAGAGTAAAGGGAAAATAAATAAATAGTGATGGAAGGAGACAACTTGGTGTGGTGAATACACAATATAATGTACAAATAATAGAATTGTACACAGGAAACCTATGTAATTTTATTATTTAATGTCACCCCAATAAATAAAAAACAAAATATAAACAAATAAATAAATATATAAAATATATTGAGTTTACCAAAATATTTGTTTAGTTTTTTTTCTTACAATGGCTCTAGTAGTGCTTGGTTATCTTTAACTTCATTTGAAAGAATTTTGTTATATTGTATTGTGACAGCTGTCATATCAGCATGCATTTAATAAAAAACTTATCAAAATTGCTGACTTTTTGTGTAGCCATTTTAATATTGAAGATGGAAGAAGATTAATAACATTTTCAATGTATTATGCTTTATTATTTCAAGAAAGGTAAAAATGCAACTGAAACACAAGAAAAGTTTTGTGCAGTATGTGACAAAGGTGCTATGACTGATTGAATGTGTCAAGAGTGGTTTGTGAAGTTTCTTGGTACTACTGACATTTTGGTCAAATAATTCTTTGCTGTGGGGATGTCTTATGCATCAAAAGATGTTTAGCAGCACTCCTTGCCTCTACCCACTAGCAGCCAATAGCAGGAGACAGCTGACACACTCAAAATATCCAAATCTATAAAGTTATTGGTGAAAGTAAAAAATGTGTCTTTTATTTAATGGAAAACACTAAACAAAACTTTGACCACCCCAAAAGTTGGCAATTATTGAGCTTTTCCTCAGTATCCAGTGATGAGCTAGGGACTGTCTGATAGATACATATATGTATACAAGTTTGAAACATAGTACTTACCGCAATAGATTCAACAAAAAAAAAGTTGTCCCAATGAAATAGAGAACCATGACAAGTAGCACAGAAAATTTTTTTAATTAATAGAAAAATAAAAAGGGCTGTAGAAATAGCAGGACATGTTTGAGCATAAAAGGATGTAAATGCTAGAGGCCATTCACAGTACCTCTCTCTTATGTTACCTCTTTATACCTTTCCCCAATTTGTAATTTCTGGTCTTTTTCTTATTTATGTAGAAAAAGAAAAATGTTAATATATTCAAAATATTAATACTTTTTAGTTACAAGTTTTTACAAATATTTTCATTTGTAGTATGTTTTTAAAATTTGTTCAGAAGTCTTTGACAATGCAGAAGTGTGCGACTGTAGCACATTAATAATTTAGCCATGTTTTTCTCTATGATATGATTTTTGTGTCATTTTAGAAATATTGCTGGATGTTCTTGCATGTATTATCGAAGTTTTTAGTTTTAGCTTTTTACATTTTGGTTTTTAATGTATCTGGAATTGTTTTAAATGTGGTGTGAGGTAGGGATTTAATTTTTTTTTCATATGGCCAATTATCCCAGGGTGGTTTGTCAAAAGTCAACGATTTCTCACACCCAATTTGTAGGGGTATTGAATTTGGAAAGTATACTCAAATGCATTAAACTGACTTATTGAAAGATAAAAATCTCCCTTGAGAATGTAAATTAATAATTAAATTTTTTTGGTCTTTTTTTAAAATTTAATTCTTGTTCAAGTACAGTTTTCTGTCTTATATTCCCAGTGCTGCCCACCCCCCCGCCCAGTGCTTCCCACCTCCCTCCCATTTCTGCCCCCCCCACCTTAGTTATTGTCCATGTGTCCTTTATACTTGTTCATGTGAGTCCATGCCCTTTTCCCCTATGATTCTCTCCCCTCTCCCCTCTGGACTCTGTCAACTCTGTCAACTCTGTCAAAAATCTCCCTTGAGAATGTAAATTAATAATTAATTTTTTATGTAAATGCTGAAATAGGGATGGAACACACTCTAATCTGGAACATTTTAAGGCTTAGATTTTAGAAATAGGTTAAAGTTTGGTAAAGTTTGGTAAATAGGTAAAGTTCTCTAAAAGGAAAAAGTGCACAAACACATTAAAAATGTTGCATGTCATTTCAAGAGTTTACAGGCCCCTTGAAGCTCATACACAAGCCCCTTTCCCTTCAATTTAAAGTGAGGAATTGAGGGAATAGTGGCACACTGCTGAAAACTAACAGGTTCTCTGTCAGTGCTAGATGTATAACCAGACCCCTAGGGCTCCACTCTGTCCCATTCCACATGTATACTTATAGCTGAGCCATTAAAGCAGAACAGAGAAACACCACAAATTTGTGTTTGCATGGTCAAAATAATCAAAGAATTGGCAAACCATCTAAAACAGTCAAGTAGATTTATTCCTAATGTAAATTTACCTGACTGTTAATTGTTGATGACAGATGGAACTGTACAGTTATAAAAAACAAATTGAATTTGAGAGAAGGAATTAACTTAATTTGTTTATTAAGTTCAGTTCCCCATTTAGTCAGAAAACTTCTAGTGGTAGATTATTTATATATTGATTTATGGCTTTGGCATGCTATAAATAATCATTGGAAGACCTAATTTGTTTGTTATATGCAAATTACCTAGGTGAGCTCATTAAAGATAAGGTTCGACTGGTATCAAACGTAATTTAGGACAAGTCAAGAAGGATTAGGGTGCTTTGTGATTGATTGAGCCAGAAACTTGAAAGTCAGCAACTAGGCAGATTGATGTGCTCAGCAAGGCATTTTGAATCAAGAGCCATCATACACAATATAGAAAACTTAGTTAATAAATTACCTAGAAAGGAATGTTCTGACTTTGAAAGTATAAAATGATAGAAACCTTATGCTGGATATTAGAGAAATTTTGGATTAAAGGTATTTTCCATTTAAAATGTTGAAGAATGTAAAAAAAAATAAAGGCCATGAAAATGAACCTAATTGGTCAATGATTAAGGATTGATGCTTATGACAAATCTATTGGTGATTTTGATATTATCAATCTAGATATTTCTCTAGCTTCATCAGCTAAAGGAAAGGGTCAAAGCCCTGGCTGGTGTAGCTCAGTGAATTGAATACGGGCCTGCGACTCAGACGATCGCGGTTCGATTCTCAGTCAGGGCACATGCCTGGGTTGCAGGCCAGTTCCCTGCAGGCCAACTCCCAGCAGGGGATGCATGAAAGGCAACCATACATTGACATTTCTCTCCCTCTCTCCTTCCCTTCCCCTCTAAAGATAAATAAATAAAATCTTAAAAAAAATAAATAAATAAAGGAAAGGGTCAAAATAGTCAGCCCTTGGCTTAGCCCAAACTACCAAATACACAAAGCTCTATCCAGTTCCCATCTAAGCTGGATTGATATGAGACTGTGTGCTGATAAAGTTCTTGGCCTCTGTGACCTCTGAAATAGTTTCCAATTATTCCAGTGAATTTGGGTCACTGGAATAATAACAAAGCTACATCTCTAGGGAAGTGGTTTTGTGGACTGCAAAAATTCTGTTTTTCTGAGCCATTCACTAGGTTTGCTCTTGGGCAAGAAGCCTTTGCATCTTCTATATGACTGAGGGGCTCAAATATCATCCTTTCCATAGGAATACATCACTTTTACATTACACCAATCTTTGGTTCTTTGCCTCATTTCAATTTTGTTATCCCAAACATTCTACTCAATCAGGGAATGGCTCTCAGAACTCCTCTCTTTCCCTCTCACAGTATTCTCTCTCCTCCAGTCCTACTCTTTTTATTTTTCTCCTGACTTTCCAGAACTTTCCTCTCTACTGGCTTTTACCACCAATACTCAGTAGTCCTCTTGCTGTACAATTTCACTGGACAACTCTACTCAAGCCTTTTGCTTTTTACATTGAGATTTTTGTTGGACATTTGCAGTAATAGTGGTGCTAATAGTAGCGGTTGTAGTACAGTAGTAGTAGTAGCAATATTTGTTATTCTTATGGAGGTGCAGCAGTAGTAACATCATACTTTTCTAAAAGCTTCCAGCACACTTTTCATTGCTATCCTTTTGATCTCTCTGAAAATAACTCACAAATCTTTAGAGAGTTAGTCATCAATTATTGAACTGACTTTGTTGAGAGCAAATTAAGTCACTGGGAAGCCAAGAGAAAAACAACCTGAAGCCCTCAACCTGAAAGAGCTCCTAAAGAGCTCATTAATAAGCCAAATAAAGTTCTGGCCAAGATGGAGGCATAGGTAGAAATGCTTCACATCCTCACACAACCAAAACAAGGATAACAACCAATTTAAAAACAATAAAAAACCAGAAGTGCCAGAAAAATCAAACTGCATGGAACTCCAACAACCATGGAGTTAAATATTCACCCACACTGACAGGAGAGGCAGAGATGGGAGATGGGAAGCCAAGCACGAAGATGTGCAGCAAGGTAGCAAGCTGCATGGGTGAGACAGGGCTAGTTGAACATGAAACTAAAGACTCAAAACTAGCTGTAAAATACTACAGGGTTTGTGACAGTGGGAGAAACTCCCAGTCTCACATGAGGGAGTTTGTTGGAAAGTGGAGCTAGAGCAGAGCAAGCGAGCTGCATTGTTCCCTCTCTGACCCCTCCCCCACAGACAGTGCCACAATGCAGTAAAGAGGGTTGCCCTGCCCTGTCAAATACCTAAGGCTATGCCCCTTACAATATGAGAGGTGCACCAAGACAAAGAAATATGGCCCAAATGAAAGAACAGATCAAAACTCCAGAAAAAAAAGAGCTAAGAGATGAGGAAATAAATAACATATCTGATGCAAAATTTAAAACACTGGTAATCAGGATGCTCACAGAACTGATTGAGCTTAGTCACAAAATGAAGGAAGAAATGAAGGCTACTCACAGAGAAATAAAGCAAGATATACAGGGAACCAACAGTGAAGGGAAGGAAATCAGGACTCAAATCAACGATTTGGAACAAAAGGAAGAAATAAACATCCAACCATAAGAGAATGAAGAAACAAGAAATTTTAAAAACAAGGAGAGGCTTAGAAACCTATACAACAACTTTAAGCACTCTAGCATCTGAATCATAGGGGCACTAGAAGGAGAAGAACAGGAGAAAAAAATTGAAAACTTGTTTGAAAACATAATGAAGGGCCCTGGCTGGTATAGCTCACTGGATTAAATACAGGCCTGGGAAGCAAAGGGTTGCTGGCTCAATTCTCAAGTCAAGGCACATACCTGGGTTTCAGGCCACATCCCCAGTAGGAGGCACATGAGAGGCAACCATATATTGATGTTTCTCTCCCTTTCTTTCTCTCTCCCTTACCCTCTCTCTAAAAGCAAATAAGTAAATTTAAAAACAAATAATGAAGGAAAACTTGCCCAATATGAAGAATGAAATAGACTTCCAGGAAGTCCAGGAAGCTCAGAGTGTCCCAAAGAGGTTGTACCCAAGGAAACATACACTAAAGCACATCATCATTATTAATTACCCAAGATTAAAGATAAAGAAATCATCTTAAAAGCAGCAAGAGGAAAGGAGAGAGTTACCTACAAAGGAGTGCCCATAGGACTATCAGCTGATTTCTCCAAAGAAATCTTGCAAGCAAGAAGGGACCAGAAAGATGTATTTGAAGTCATGAAAGGCAAGGACCTACATTGAAGATTGCTCTGTCTAGCAAGGCTATCATTTAGAATGGAAGGGCAGATAAAATGCTTCCCAGATAAGGTAAAGTTCAAGGAGTTTATCATCACTAAGATCTTATTATATGACATGTTAAAGGGACTTGTCTAAGAAATTGAAGAAGATCAAAAGCTATGAACAATATAATGAAAACAAACTCATAACTATCAACAACTGAACCTAAAAAAAAAGCCTAAGCAAACAACTAGAACAAGAACAGCACTAGAGAAAAGGACACCACATGGAGGGTTTTCAGTGGGGATAGGAAGGGGAAGAATCAGGGGGAAGGTACAGGAAATTAGAATAATAATTGGTAGGCATAAAATAGATGGGAGGAGGTTAAGAATAGTGTAGGAAATGGAGAGGCCAAAGAACTTATATATACAATCAATGGACTTGAACTGGAGGGAGGGGAATGTTGAAGGGTGGGAGGAGTACACAGCAGAAGGGGGGAAAACGGAGAAAAAATTGAGAAAATTGTACTAGCATAAGCAATAAAATATACTTTAAAAAGGCCAAATAGATGAGCAGACATTAGTACTGTAAAATTTTAGACAAGTATAGGCATTGCTCTGTGATCGGAGGTGATCGGAGGAGGCTTCTAGGAGGTGGTACAGCTATGCAAGTCATTGGAGATGGAACTAGCATTCTTGATAATAGAGACACAATGAGAAAAAATGGAGGGGGGAGGGGGCCAGATACAATGGAGAAGATAAACTAAAAATCCAGCTTCATCATTAGTAGAAATTACAAAAAATATGCTATGAAAATGAGTTCATTTCTCAAATGAAAGTAAGAACAAACTAATCAAAGTTATGTGCGATGCAGGGAAAGCAGTCATAAGAGGAAATTCATAGCATTACAGGCTTATTTGAAACAAACAAAAGAAAACCAGAAAAAGCTCAAATAAAAAATCTAACTTTACATTTAAAAGATCATGGGAAAGAACAAGAAACAAAGCCCAACATGAGTAGAGAAACAGAATAATAAAGATCAGAAAAGAAATAAATGAAATTTATTTCATTTATTAAAATAAAAAGTTCCTGAAATGTATTATTCAATTTATTATTATTATAAATTTATTGAAATTTATTATTCAAAAAGTTATACAAATGATTAATGAATCCAGGAGCTGGTTCTTTTAAAAGGTAAACAAGATTGACAAAACTTTAACCAGACTCATCAAGAAAAAAAAGAGAAAGGCCCTGGCTGGTGTTTGTCAGTGGAATGAGCATGGGTTTGTGAAGCAAAAGGTCACCAGTTCTTCCTCAGTCAAGGCATGTGCCTGGGTTGCAGGCCAGGTCCCAGGTAGGGGGTGCACAGTAGACAACCACACATTGATATGACTTCCTCTTCCTCTCTTTCTCCCTTCCTTCCCCTCTCTCTAAAAATAAATTAATTCTTTAAAAAAAAAAAGAAAAAAGAGAGGGGACCCAAAGAAATAAAATCAGAAATGAAAGAGAAAAAATAACAACTGGTACCAAAGAAATACAAAAGATTATAAGAAAATATCAGGAACAACTATACACCAACAAACTAGAAAACTGGACAAAATGGATAAATTTCTAGAAATATAAAATCTTCCAAAATTAAACCAAGAAGAATCAGAGAATCTGAATAGATAGATTACTCCTAGGGAAATTGAAAAAGTACTTGAAAATCTCCCAGCAAACAAAAGCCCTTAACCCGATGGCTTCATGTGTGAATTTTACCAAACATTCTGAGAGCACCTTTTTTTCTCAAACTATTTTAAAGACTTCAAGAAGAGGGAAGACTCTCAAGCTTATTTTACAAAGGCAGCATTACCATAATTCCAAAATCAGATAAAGACACTACAAGAAAAGAAAATTATAGGCTAATATCCCTGATGAAAATAGATGCTAAAGTCCTCAAAAAATATTAGCAAACCAAATACAGCAATGCATCAGAAAGATCATACACAATGAACAAGTGGAATTTATTCTGGAAATGCAAGGTTGGTACAACATCCACAAATCAATAAATATGATTCATCACATAAACACAATCAAGACTAAAAGTCATGTGACCATATCAATACATGTAGAAAAAGCATTTGATAAAATCCAATACTCATTTATGATTAAAAATACTCTCAGCAAAGGGGCAGGAATAAAGGAACATATCTTAGCATAATAAAGGCCATATATGACAAACCCACTGCTAGCTTCATACTCAATGGGCAAAAACTACAAGCTTTCCCCTTAAAATCAGAACAAGACAAGGATGTCCATTTTCATCTTTCTTTTTTTTTAAAGATTTTATTTATTTATCTTTAGAGGGGAAGGGAAGGAGAGAGGGAGAGAAACATCAATGTATGGTTGCCTCTGCCAGGGACACACAATGTATTGTGTGTCCCATGCCAGGAACTGCCCTGCAACCCAAGAATGTGCCCTGACTGGGAATCGAACTGCGATCCTCTGGTTCATAGGCCCGTGCTCAATCCACTGAGCTACACCAGCCAGGGCTGGCTTTCACCTTTCTTATTCAACATGGTACTGGAAGTCATAGTCACAGAAATCAGACAAGAAGAAGAAATTAAAGTTGTCCAAATTGGAAAGGAAGAAGTAAAACTACTAGAACCAATAAATGAATTCAGCAGTGTAGCAGTATACAAAATTAATATCCAGAAATCAGTTGCATTTTTATATGCCAATAATGAACTAACATAAAGGGAAATTAAGAAAACAATTCCATTTATAATTGCTTCAAAAAGAATAAAATACCTCAGAATAAACCTAAAAAGCATGTAAAAGCCTAAGGATTTATAAGACACTGAGGAAAGAAACTGAACAACATACAAATAAGTGGAAGTACATACTGCATTTGTGAATAAGAATTAACATTATTAGCAGATAGCCAACAGGGACCAAGCATATGGAAAGGTAGGGCTCCAGAAAGTGTAGCAGACACTGAATGACCAGGGGTTGAGGAGAGGAGATGACCGCAGGTCAACAAGGAATGAGGAAACAGCACAGAGGCTGCAGGCCCTCCGCCAGGCTGCACCAGGGCTCTGGCTGGGCCACCTGGGTCTCTGAGAGCCGAGGTCGGGAAACAACAACCCTGGGAGAGAACTAGTCACCGGCACCCTCCCTAACCAGCAGGGCACAGATTGGAAAACACCAGGAGAGATCGGTTTGCCTGTAGTACCAGAGAGAGGTGTGGGCATTAGAAAGCAAACTAGAGAGCTCTGATAACCCATGGAGTTAGGCTGTGGTTGTCGGCTTGGGAGAATTGAGAGTCGCCCATGCGTTCCCTATAGAACAGGACCTGAGCCAGCTCTGCCACAGTCTCGGGGAGCCTCAGGCTACAAGCAAGGCCCCTGGAGGACAGCCATTCATCAGCTCCCTCCCTACCAAGCCAGCGCAGACTGAAAAACGCCGGATGTCAGGCCATGCTTGCCGACTTGGGAGAATTGTGAGTTGCCCTGTGAGTTCTGCCATAGCACTGGGAAAGTTCCTCACCCAAACCTGCAAGACCAGGAAAGCCTGGCTGGGAGCCCGTCCTCATGCCAGGCCAGGACTGGGAATCCTGGGGGAAAATCTGCTCTAAGTAGGGTGTGGGAGAACAGCACCACTCTATATCTTGGGAGGGCACTGGTGAGAGAAACACAGGTACATAAATGGCAATGAGTAACTACCTTTCAATAATAACCTTAAACATAAATGAATAAAATGCACCAATTAAAAGACATAGAATAGCTGAATAGATAAGAAAGCATGACCCACACATATGCTGCCTACAAGAGGCCCACATCAGGTCAAAAGACCATCACAGACTAACAGGGAAAGGATGGAAACAAATTTTCTAAACAAAAGGACAAGAAAAAAAGCGGGGATAGTAATTCTCATTTCAGACAAAATAGACTTCAGAAAAAGGGCCATAAAGACAGACCCAGAAGGTCACTTCATAATACTCAAGGGAAGAATCCACCAAGAAGGCATTAATATCGTAAATATATATGCACCCAAAAAAGGAGCACCCAAATATATAAAGAAAATCCTAGACGACCTCAAGAAAGATGTTCACAGCAACACAATTATAGTAGGGGATTTAAACACCCAACTGTAAAAAATGGATAGATCTTCCAAACAAAATATCAAAATGTATAATTAAGCATTAAATAACACCCTAGACGAAATGGACCTAATTGATATATATAGAGCCCTCCATCCCAAAGAAGCGAAATACACATTCTTTTCAAGTGCACATGGAACATTTTCAAAGATAGACCACATGATAGGACACAAAACGAGTCTCAGCAACTTCAGGAAAATAGAAATCATACCAAGCATCTTCTCTGATCACAAGGGACTGAAATTGAAAACCAACCCCACAGGAAAAACCCCAAAACACCCAAAAGCATGGAGACTGAACGGGATGCTATTAAACAATGAATGGGTCAAGATTGAAATTAGGGAAGAAATGAAAAAGCTTCTGGAAACAAATGAAAATGAACTCACAACAACCCAAAACCTATCAGACACAGTGAAGGCAGTCCTGAGAGGGAAGTTCATAGCAATACAGGCTTACCTAAAAAAGATAGAAACATTTCAAACAAACAACCTAACCTGATGCCTGCAAGAACTCAAGGAACAACAACAAAGACAGCTCAGAGCAAGTAGAAGGAAGGAAATAACCAATATCAGATCAGAATTAAATGACATAGAGACTAACGCACCAATCTAAGGATCAATGAATCAAGGACTTGTTTTTTAGACAAGACAAACAAAAGCCCTGGCTGCTGTAGCTCAGTGGATTGAGCGAGGGCCTGTGAACCACATGATCGTGGTTCGATTCCTAGTCAGGGCATATGCCTGGGTTGCAGGCCAGTTCCCAGCAGGGGACTCATGAGAGGCAACCATACATTTATATTTCTCTTTCTCTCTCCTTCCCTTCCCCTCTAAAGATAAATAAATAAAATCTTTAAAAAAAAGAAAGAAAAGAAAAGAAAAGGAAATAGACAAACCTTTTAGTAGGCTCATCAAGAAAAGAAGAGAGGACCTAAATAAACAAAATCAGAAATGAAAGAGGAGGGATTACAACTGATACCACAGAAATAGAAAGGATTGTAAGAAATGACAATGCAGAACTCTGTGCCCAGAAATTTGAAAACCTAGGTGAAATGGACACATTTCTAGAAAAATGTAATCCTCCAAAACTCAATGAAAAAGAAGCAGAAAACATGAACAGGCCAATAACAGCAGATGAAATTGAAGCAGTAATCAAAAATCTCCCATCACACAAAAGCTCCGAACCATATGCTTTCACAGAAGAATTCTACAAAGCTTTTAAGGAAGAGCTAACTCCTACTCTTCACAGACTATTCCAAAAAATCCAAAATGATGTGAAAACTCCCTGACTCTTTTTATGAAGCGAGCATCACCCTAATTCCAAAGCCAGATAGAGACACAACAAAGAAAGGAAACTACAGGCCAATATCGCTGATGAACATAGACTAAAATCCTCAATCAAATATTAGCAAATCGCATCCAACAGTACATCAAAAAGATCATACACCACAACCAAGTGGGATTCATCCCAGGGATGCAAGGATGGTTCAATATTTGCAAATCAGTAAATGTAATACATCACATGAACAAAAGCAAAGACAAAACCACATGATCATATCAATAGATGCAGAAAAAGCTTTTGATAAGGTACAACACCCATTTATGATAAAGGTAATCAGAAAAATGGGAATAGAAGGAGCATTCCTCAATATAATAAAGGCCATTTATGGAAGACCTACAGCCAACATCATACACATGGGCAAAAATTACAATCTTTTCCACTAAGATCAGGAACAAGACAAGGTTGCCCACTTTTACCACTTCTATTCAGTATAGTATTAGAAGTTCTAGCCACAGCAATCAGACAAGAAAAGGAAATAAAAGCCATCCAAATCAGAAAGGAGGAAACAAAACTGGCTTCTTTGCACATGACATGATAGTGTACATGGAAAATCCTATAGCCTCTACCAAAAAACTGCTTGAACTAATAAATGAATTTGTCAAAACAGCGGGATACAAAGTCAATATCCAGAAATCAAAGGCATTTTTGTATATCAACAATGAAGCAGCAGAAGCAGAAATCAAGAAAAAAATCCCATTCAATACAGCAAAAACAATAATAAAATATCTGGGAATAAACCTAACCAAGGGGGTACAAGAGCTGTATGCAGAAAAGTACACAACACTGAAGAAAGAAATCAAGGAAGACACAAACAAATGGCAACATATACCGTGTTCATGGATTGGAAGAATTAACATCATCAAAATGTCCATACTACCCAAAGCAACTTACAGATTCAATGCAATACCTATTAAAGTACCAATGGCATATTTCACAGACATAGAACAAACACTTCAAACATTTATATGGAACCATAAAAGACCCCGAATAGCAGCCGTAATTTTGAGAAAGAAGAACAAAGTAGAAGGGATCACAATACCTGATATCAAACTGTATTACGAGGCTACTGTAACCAAAACAGCCTGGTACTGGCATAAAAACAGGCACATAGACCAATGGAATAGAACAGAGAGCCCAGAAATAAACCCAACTCTCTACAGTCAATTAATATTCGACAAAGGGGGCAATAACATAAAATGGAGAAAAGACAGCCTTTGCAACAAATGGTGTTGGGAGAACTGGACAGCTACATGCAAAAAAATGAAACTTGAGCACCAACTTACACCATACACCAAAATAAATTCAAGGTGAATAAAAGACTTAAATATAAGCCGTGAAACCATTAAAGCCCTAGAGGAGAACATTGGCAGAAAAATCTCAGATATTCCACACAGCAATATTTTTACTGATATGTCCCCTAGAGCAAGGGACATCAAGGAAAGAATAAACAAATGGGACCTCATCAAAATTAAAAGCTTCTGCATGGCTAAGGAAAACAGTATCAAGATAGAAAGAGAAGCAACAGCTTGGGAAAACATATTTGCCAATGATACCTCAGACAAAGGTTTAATCTCCAAAATATACAAAGAACTCACTCGACTCCACTCAAAGANCTGATACCACAGAAATAGAAAGGATTGTAAGAAATGACAATGCAGAACTCTGTGCCCAGAAATTTGAAAACCTAGGTGAAATGGACACATTTCTAGAAAAATGTAATCCTCCAAAACTCAATGAAAAAGAAGCAGAAAACATGAACAGGCCAATAACAGCAGATGAAACTGAAGCAGTAATCAAAAATCTCCCATCACACAAAAGCCCCGAACCATATGCTTTCACAGAAGAATTCTACAAAGCTTTTAAGGAAGAGCTAACTCCTACTCTTCACAGACTATTCCAAAAAATCCAAAATGATGTGAAAACTCCCTGACTCTTTTTATGAAGCGAGCATCACCCTAATTCCAAAGCCAGATAGAGACACAACAAAGAAAGGAAACTACAGGCCAATATCGCTGATGAACATAGACTAAAATCCTCAATCAAATATTAGCAAATCGCATCCAACAGTACATCAAAAAGATCATACACCACAACCAAGTGGGATTCATCCCAGGGATGCAAGGATGGTTCAATATTTGCAAATCAGTAAATGTAATACATCACATGAACAAAAGCAAAGACAAAACCACATGATCATATCAATAGATGCAGAAAAAGCTTTTGATAAGGTACAACACCCATTTATGATAAAGGTAATCAGAAAAATGGGAATAGAAGGAGCATTCCTCAATATAATAAAGGCCATTTATGGAAGACCTACAGCCAACATCATACACATGGGCAAAAATTACAATCTTTTCCACTAAGATCAGGAACAAGACAAGGTTGCCCACTTTTACCACTTCTATTCAGTATAGTATTAGAAGTTCTAGCCACAGCAATCAGACAAGAAAAGGAAATAAAAGCCATCCAAATCAGAAAGGAGGAAACAAAACTGGCTTCTTTGCACATGACATGATAGTGTACATGGAAAATCCTATAGCCTCTACCAAAAAACTGCTTGAACTAATAAATGAATTTGTCAAAACAGCGGGATACAAAGTCAATATCCAGAAATCAAAGGCATTTTTGTATATCAACAATGAAGCAGCAGAAGCAGAAATCAAGAAAAAAATCCCATTCAATACAGCAAAAACAATAATAAAATATCTGGGAATAAACCTAACCAAGGGGGTACAAGAGCTGTATGCAGAAAAGTACACAACACTGAAGAAAGAAATCAAGGAAGACACAAACAAATGGCAACATATACCGTGTTCATGGATTGGAAGAATTAACATCATCAAAATGTCCATACTACCCAAAGCAACTTACAGATTCAATGCAATACCTATTAAAGTACCAATGGCATATTTCACAGACATAGAACAAACACTTCAAACATTTATATGGAACCATAAAAGACCCCGAATAGCAGCCGTAATTTTGAGAAAGAAGAACAAAGTAGAAGGGATCACAATACCTGATATCAAACTGTATTACGAGGCTACTGTAACCAAAACAGCCTGGTACTGGCATAAAAACAGGCACATAGACCAATGGAATAGAACAGAGAGCCCAGAAATAAACCCAACTCTCTACAGTCAATTAATATTCGACAAAGGGGGCAATAACATAAAATGGAGAAAAGACAGCCTTTGCAACAAATGGTGTTGGGAGAACTGGACAGCTACATGCAAAAAAATGAAACTTGAGCACCAACTTACACCATACACCAAAATAAATTCAAGGTGAATAAAAGACTTAAATATAAGCCGTGAAACCATTAAAGCCCTAGAGGAGAACATTGGCAGAAAAATCTCAGATATTCCACACAGCAATATTTTTACTGATATGTCCCCTAGAGCAAGGGACATCAAGGAAAGAATAAACAAATGGGACCTCATCAAAATTAAAAGCTTCTGCATGGCTAAGGAAAACAGTATCAAGATAGAAAGAGAAGCAACAGCTTGGGAAAACATATTTGCCAATGATACCTCAGACAAAGGTTTAATCTCCAAAATATACAAAGAACTCACTCGACTCCACTCAAAGAAGACAAGCAACCCAATTAAACAATGGGCAAAGGACTTGAACAGACATTTCTCCAAGGAGGACATACAGAGGATCCAGAGACACATGAAAAGATGCTCGTTATCACTAGCTATCAGAGAGAGGCAAATTAAAACCACAATGAGATACCACTTAACACCAGTCCGAATGGCCATCATAAGCAAAGAAACAAACAAGTGCTGGAGAGGTTGTGGGGCAAAGGGCACCCTAGTTCACTGTTGGTGGGATTGCAGACTGGTACAACCACTATGGAAAACAGTATGGAATTTTCTAAGAAAACTAAAAATGAACGTGCCTTTTGGCCCAGCAATTCCACTGTTAGGAGTATATCCTAAGAACCCTGAAGCACCAATCCAAAAGAACCTATGCACCCCTGTGTTCATAGCAGCACAATTTATGATAGCCAAGAGTTGGAAGCAACCTAGATGCCCATCAGTAAATGACTGGATCAAAAGGCTATGGCACATTTACACAGTGCAATTCTATGCAGCAGAAACAAAGAAGGAGCTTTTGCCCTTTTCAACAGCATGGATGGAACTGGAAAGCACTATGCTGAGCGAAATAAGCCAGGCGGTAAAAGACAAATACCATGTGACATCACCATTAACAGGAATCTAAACAACAAAACAAACAAACAAGCAAAAGTGACCAATGACACTCAAATACGGAACAGGCTGACAGGGTCCAGAGGGGAGCGGGCAGAGAATCACAGGGGAAAAGGGGAAGGACTCACATGAACAAGTATAAAGGACACATGGACGATAACTAAGGGTGGGTGGCGGAAATGTGAGGTGGGTGGGGAGCACTGGGCAGGGGGCAGGCAGCGCTGGGAATATAAGACAGAAAAGTGTACTTGAACAAGAATTAAATTAAAAAAAAGTTTTAGTGACTTCCTGAAGGATGCAAACTGATCATTTTGAATCTGAAATCCTAATACAAGCCATCCAGTTCCCAGGTCCGTTCTGTGAGATGGACTTCTCCCAAAGAAAACAATTTATGCTTCAAAGTGCATAATAATACCTGGAAATCAAGTTCTGCGGGTTATTTTCAGAATACTTTAGAGAGAGAACTAGAGAGAGATGTTTCAAAGGGGAAAGGGAGAGAAACAAATGTGTGAATTTGATTTTTTTCTACATGTCAATATAAATTCCTTAAAAAGAAAAAAAACAGTAAAGTAGTTGGACAACACAGTGAAATTCTAATAATGAGAAAGTAATTAAAATTCAAAAGTCTTGGTGGATATATTAAACAGTATGCTATATATACCTGACACACACATACAAAGAATTTGTGAATTTGAAGCCAGACCTGAGAAATCACTTAAAATATAACATAATAGCTAAAGAGATAGAAAGAAGTTTGAAGACACAGGGGCTATACTGTGAAGATCCAATACTGTTCCAATGAGGATACTAGGATGAGAATATAAAGCATATGAGGTAAAGTTGGATAATTTTTCCAGAAATAAATATCTGAGTCTTTGAGTTGAAAAATCATTAAGTCCCAAATAATAGCACTTACTACACAACCAAAATGTTCTGTATATAATTGTGGCTTTATTATAAACAAACTAGTTTTCTTTCTTTCATTTTATTTCTTTCTTCCTTTCTTTCTTTCTTTCTTTCTTTCTTTCTTTCTTTCTTTCTTTCTTTCTTTCTTTCTTTCTTTCTTTCTTTCTTTCTTCTCTCTCTCTCTTTCTTTTTTTCTGTTATATTTTTCCCATTAACATTTAGTCCCCTTTATACCCTCAGCCTGTCTGCAGTCACCACACTGTTCTTCATGTCCATGAGGTTTTTTTCCTTTTTGATCAATCCCTCCACCCCACAACCTCCCCTGTCTCATAGCTGTCATCCTGATCTCTACATATGAGTCTGTCTCTATTTTGTTTGTTAGTTCAGTTTGTTCATTAGATTCCACATAGGAGTAAAATTATATGTTATTTTTCTTTCTCTGACTATCTTATTTCACTTAGCATAATGTTTTCCAGGTTCATCCATGCTGTCTTAAAGGATAAGATTTTCTTTTTTATATATTTTTATGGCTGAGTAGCATTCCATTGTTTGAATGTCCCGTAGTTGTTTTATTCACTCATCTACTGATGGACATTTGGGCTGCTTCCACATCTTGGCAATTGTAAATAATTCTGCAATGGACATAGGCATGCATATGTTCTTTTGAACTAGTGTTTTGGGTTCCTTTGAATATAGTCCCAGAAGTGGGATCATTGGGTCAAAACACAGATCCATTTTTAATTTTTTCAGGTATCTTTATACTGCTCTTCTCAGTGGCTGTACCAATCTGCATTCCCACCAAAACTGCAAAAGGGTCCCCCTTACTCCAGATCTTGACTAGCATTTGTTTGTTGATTTATTAATAATATCCTTTGACAGGTGTGAGATGGTAGCTTCTTGTGGTTTCAATTTGCATTTTTCTGATGATTAGTTACATTAAACATCTTCCTATTGGACATCTGCATGTGCTCTGAGAAGTGTCTATTCAGGCCCTTTGCCCATTTCTTAATCAGGTTATTTATTTATTTTTTATTGTTGAGTTTCGTGAGTTCTTTATAAATTTTAGAAATTAACCCCTTGTCATGTGTATTTGCAAATATGTTCTTTCATTTTCTGGGTTGTGTTTTTATTTTGTTGATGTTTTTCTTTGCTGTGAGAAAGGTTTTTAGTTTGATGTAATCCAATTTGTTTATTTTTTATTTTGTTTCCCTTGCCTGGGGAGATATATATGACAAAATGTTGTGAGCTATGTCTAAGATTTTACTGCCTATGTTTATCTCTAGAATTTTTATGGTTTGGGGTCTAAGACTTATGTGTGTAATTAATTTCAAATTTATTCTTGTGTGTGGTATAAGAAGGTGGTCTAATTTTATTTTTCTACATGTATCTGTCCAATTTTCCCAACACAATTTTTTGAGTAAACTAAATTTAGCCCATTGTATGTGCTTGCTTACTCTGTCAAATATTAATTGACTACATAGGTGTGGGTTTATTTCTGGACTCTCTGCTCTGTTCCATTAATCAATGTGTCTGTTTTATGTCAGTACCATGCCGTTTTGATTACTCTGGACTTAAAGTATAGTTTGATATTAGGTAGCATGATTCTTTAAACTTTGTTCTTTCTCAGATTTAGTGTTACTATTCAGGGCCCTTTGTGGTTCTGTATAAATTTTTGAAATATTTTTTTCTAGTTCAGTGAAATATGTCATTGAAATCTCGGTAAGAATTGCATTGGGTAGTACAGACATTTTAATAAAGTTAACTCTTTTTTAATTAATTAATTTTTAAATGTAATTCTTGTTCAAGGACAGTTTTCTGTCTTATATTCCCAGCCCTGCCTAGCCCCCACCCAGTGCTCCCCACCTCCCTCACATTTCCACCCCCCACCTTAGTAATCCTCCATGTATCCTTTATACTTGTTCATGTGAGTCCTTCCCCTTTTCCCCTATGATTCTTTCCCCGCTCTCCTCTGGACCCTGTCAGCCTGTTCCGTATTTGAGTGTCATTGGTCACTTTTGCTTGTTTGTTTGTTTTGTTGTTTAGATTCCTGTTAATGGTGATGTCACATGGTATTTGTCTTTTACCGCCTGGCTTATTTCGCTCAGCATAGTGCTTTCCAGTTCCATCCATGCTGTTGAAAAGGGCAAAAGCTCCTTCTTTGTTTCTGCTGCATAGAATTGCACTGTGTAAATGTGCCATAGCCTTTTGATCCAGTCATTTACTGATGGGCATCTAGGTTGCTTCCAACTCTTGGCTATCATAAATTGTGCTGCTATGAACACAGGGGTGCATAGGTTCTTTTGGATTGGTGCTTCAGGGTTCTTAGGATATACTCCTAACAGTGGAATTGCTGGGCCAAAAGGCACGTTCATTTTTAGTTTTCTTAGAAAATTCCATACTGTTTTCCATAGTGGTTGTACCAGTCTGCAATCCCACCAACAGTGAACTAGGGTGCCCTTTGCCCCACAACCTCTCCAGCACTTGTTTGTTTCTTTGCTTATGATGGCCATTCGGACTGGTGTTAAGTGGTATCTCATTGTGGTTTTAATTTGCCTCTCTCTGATAGCTAGTGATAACGAGCATCTTTTCATGTGTCTCTGGATCCTCTGTATGTCCTCCTTGGAGAAATGTCTGTTCAAGTCCTTTGCCCATTGTTTAATTGGGTTGCTTGTCTTTGAGTGGAGTCGAGTGAGTTCTTTGTATATTTTGGAGATTAAACCTTTGTCTGAGGTATCATTGGCAAATATGTTTTCCCAAGCTGTTGCTTCTCTTTCTATCTTGATACTGTTTTCCTTAGCCATGCAGAAGCTTTTAATTTTGATGAGGTCCCATTTGTTTATTCTTTCCTTGATGTCCCTTGCTCTAGGGGACATATCAGTAAAAATATTGCTGTGTGGAATATCTGAGATTTTTCTGCCAATGTTCTCCTCTAGGGCTTTAATGGTTTCACGGCTTATATTTAAGTCTTTTATTCACCTTGAATTTATTTTGGTGTATGGTGTAAGTTGGTGCTCAAGTTTCATTTTTTTGCATGTAGCTGTCCAGTTCTCCCAACACCATTTGTTGCAAAGGCTGTCTTTTCTCCATTTTATGTTATTGCCCCCTTTGTCGAATATTAATTGACTGTAGAGAGTTGGGTTTATTTCTGGGCTCTCTGTTCTATTCCATTGGTCTATGTGCCTGTTTTTATGCCAGTACCAGGCTGTTTTGGTTACAGTAGCCTCGTAATACAGTTTGATATCAGGTATTGTGATCCCTTCTACTTTGTTCTTCTTTCTCAAAATTACGGCTGCTATTCGGGGTCTTTTATGGTTCCATATAAATGTTTGAAGTGTTTGTTCTATGTCTGTGAAATATGCCATTGGTACTTTAATAGGTATTGCATTGAATCTGTAAGTTGCTTTGGGTAGTATGGACATTTTGATGATGTTAATTCTTCCAATCCATGAACACGGTATATGTTGCCATTTGTTTGTGTCTTCCTTGATTTCTTTCTTCAGTGTTGTGTACTTTTCTGCATACAGCTCTTGTACCCCCTTGGTTAGGTTTATTCCCAGATATTTTATTATTGTTTTTGCTGTATTGAATGGGATTTTTTTCTTGATTTCTGCTTCTGCTGCTTCATTGTTGATATACAAAAATGCCTTTGATTTCTGGATATTGACTTTGTATCCCGCTGTTTTGACAAATTCATTTATTAGTTCAAGCAGTTTTTTGGTAGAGGCTATAGGATTTTCCATGTACACTATCATGTCATGTGCAAAGAAGCCAGTTTTGTTTCCTCCTTTCTGATTTGGATGGCTTTTATTTCCTTTTCTTGTCTGATTGCTGTGGCTAGAACTTCTAATACTATACTGAATAGAAGTGGTAAAAGTGGGCAACCTTGTCTTGTTCCTGATCTTAGTGGAAAAGATTGTAATTTTTGCCCATGTGTATGATGTTGGCTGTAGGTCTTCCATAAATGGCCTTTATTATATTGAGGAATGCTCCTTCTATTCCCATTTTTCTGATTACCTTTATCATAAATGGGTGTTGTACCTTATCAAAAGCTTTTTCTGCATCTATTGATATGATCATGTGGTTTTGTCTTTGCTTTTGTTCATGTGATGTATTACATTTACTGATTTGCAAATATTGAACCATCCTTGCATCCCTGGGATGAATCCCACTTGGTTGTGGTGTATGATCTTTTTGATGTACTGTTGGATGCGATTTGCTAATATTTGATTGAGGATTTTAGTCTATGTTCATCAGCGATATTGGCCTGTAGTTTCCTTTCTTTGTTGTGTCTCTATCTGGCTTTGGAATTAGGGTGATGCTGGCTTTATAAAAGGAATTGGGGAGTTTTCCCTCCTTTTGGATTTTTTGGAATAGTCTGTGAAGAGTAGGAGTTAGCTCTTCCTTAAAAGCTTTGTAGAATTCTCCTGTGAAAGCATATGGTCCAGGGCTTTTGTGTGATGGGAGTTTTTTGATTACTTCTTCAGTTTCATCTGCTGTTATTGGTCTGTTCAGGTTTTCTGCTTCCTTTTCATTGAGTTTTGGAGGATTATATTTTTCTAGAAATGTGTCCATTTCACCTAGGTTTTCAAATTTCTGGGCACAGAGTTCTGCATAGTAATTTCTTGCAATCCCTTCTATTTCTGTGGTATCAGTTGTAATCTCTCCTCTTTCATTTCTGATTGTCTTTATTTGGGTCCTCTCTCTTCTTTTTCGATGAGCCTACTTAAAGGTTTGTCTATTTTGTTTATCTTTTCAAAAACGAATTCTTGAATTCATTGATCCTTAGAATTGTGCTTTTAGTCTCTATGTCATTTAATTCTGCTCTGATCTTGGTATTTCCTTCCTTCTGCTTGCTTTGAGCTGTCTTTGTTTTTGTTCCTCGAGTTCTTGCAGGCGTCAGGTTAGGTTGTTTGTTTGAAATGTTTCTATCTTCTTTAGGTTAGCATGTATTGCTATGAACTTCCCTCTCAGGAGTGGCTTCACTGTGTACCATAAGTTTTGGGTTGTTGTGAGTTCATTTTCATTTGTTTCCAGAAGCTTTTTCATTTCTTCCCTAATTTCAATCTTGACCCATTCATTGTTTAATAGCATACCATTCAGTATCCATGCTTTTGGGTGTTTTGGTTTTTCTCCTGTGGGGTTGGTGTCCAATTTCAGTCCCTTGTGATCAGAGAAAATGCTTGGTATGATTTCTATTTTCCTGAATTTGTTGAGACTCGTTTTGTGTCCTATCATGTGGTCTATCTTTGAAAATGTTCCATGTGCACTTGAAAAGAATGTGTATTTAGCTTCTTTGGGATGGAGGGCTCTATATATATCAATTAGGTCCATTTCATCTAGGGTGTCATTTAGTGCTGCAATATCTTTGTTGTTATTTTGTTTGGAAGATCTGTCCATTTTTGACAGTAGGGTGTTAAAATCCCCTACTATAATTGTGTTGCTGTTAATATCTTTCTTGAGGTCCTCTAGGATTTTTCTTATATATTTGGGTGCTCCTGTGTTGGGTGCATATATATTTATGATTTTAATGTCTTCTTGGTGGATTCTTCCCTTGAGTATTATGAAGTGACCTTCTGGGTCTCTCTTTATGCCAATTTTTTGAGGTCTATTTTGTCTGATATGAGAATTGCTACCCCGGCTTTTTTTTTTTCTTGTCCATTTGCTTGGAAAATTTGTTTCCATCCTTTCACTTTCAGTCTGTGGTGGTCTTTTGACCTGAGGTGGGTCTCTTGTAGGCAGCATATTTGTGGGTCATGTTTCTTATCCATTCAGCTATTCTATGTCTTTTAATTGGTGCATTTAATCCATTTAGGTTTAAGGTTAGTATTGGAAGGTACTTATTCATTGCCATTTGTGTACCCATGTTCCTCTCCATCTCTCTCTTTTCCTTCTTTTCCTTAAAGCAGCCCTTTTAGTAATTCTTGTAGAGCTGGTTTGGTGAAGGCATATTCTTTTAGACTTCTTTTGTCTTGGAAGCTCTTTATTTGGCCTTCTATCTTGATTGAGAGCCTTGCTGGGTACAGTGGCCTTGGTTGTAGGCCTCTGTTTCTCATTACTTGGAATATTTCCTGCCATTCTCTTCTTGCTTGGAATGTTTCCATTGAGAAGTCAGTAGCCAAACTTATCGGGACCCCGTTTTATGTTACTTCCTTTTTCTCCCTTGCTGCCTTTAGGATTTTCTCTTTGTCTTGGAGGTTTGCCATTTTCATGATGATGTGTCTTGCAGTAGGCCTCTTTGGGTTCCATGTGATAAGGACTCTCAGCAATTCCTGGATTCATGTGACTTTCTCTCTCCTCACCTTAGAAAAATTTTCTGTTATCACTCTTTCAAGTAGGTTTTCTATCTCTCGTTCTTCTTCTTCCCCTTCTGGTATTCCTATTCTTCAGATATTATTACGTTTCATATTGTCTTGCATTTCTCTTAAACTCTCCTCATTTTTTCTGATTCTCTTTTTCATTACTTAGTCTGTCTGGGAGATTCCTTCTATCCTGTCTTCGGTGTCACTTATGTGATCTTCTGCCTCATCTATTCTATTCTTCATACCTTCTACTGTGTTCTTCAGTTAAAAAATTGTATTATTCATTTCCTCTTGGCTTTTACTGATGGTTTCTATTTCCTTTTTCATGTTGGTATAGTTTGCAGAGAGTTCATTGTAGCTCCCCTGTAGTTTCTGGTAGCTCATTGTAAGCTCTGAATTTCCTGATAACCAGTGCTTTGAATTCAATATCTGATAGTTGGCTTGACTCTATTTCATCTAACATTCTTTCTGAGACTTCCTCCTTTTCTTTCATTTGGGGATTGTTTCTTTGTCTTCCCATTGCTCTTCTTGTTGACCTCAGCTTCTTAAATTGATCTGTTTTGGTTCCCTAGGTTTATGGTGTGAACTTCTCTGGTAGGATACCTGTGAAATTCAGTGGTGCAGTCTCCTGCAGGTATCTTGGTGTTCTCCGCTTCCACCTACTCCTCTTGTTGGTTTCCAGCTTCTCCAACCTGTTCTTCTGGTCTCACTAGCTGCAGCAGCCTCAGAGGCTATTAGTGTGGCCTTTCTCTCATCTCAGTGAACTCAGCTGGTCTCACCAGTGCCCTTCCAAGATCCAGACTGGCGCTGCTCTCCCACGCCCCACTGAGAGCAGGCTTTTCCCCAGGCTTCCCAGCCCTGGCCTGGCGTGAGGGTGCGTGATCCCAGCCAGGCTTTCCTGGTCTCGCAGGCTTGGGCTTGGGCCTTTCCTAGTGCTGTAGCTGAACATGCAGGGCAACTCACAATTCTTCCAAGCCAGCAGCCACAGCCTGACTCCCGGTGCTTCTCAGTCTGCACTGGCTGGGTAGGGAGGGAACTGATGACTGGCACTCTATCACGGGCCCTGCCAGTAGCCTGCAGCTCCCTGAGACTGTGGGAGCTCTGGCTCAAATCTCGCACTCTCAGTTCCCCAAGCCGGCAACAACAGCCTGACTGCCGGTGCTTCTCAGTCTGTGCCCAGCTGGGTAGGGATGGAGCTGGCAACTGGCACTCTTCCAGGGGCCCTGCCTGTATTCTGCAGCTCCCGGAGACTGTGGGAGCCCCAGCTCAGGCTACCTGGAATGTAGGAGCGACTCAGTTCCCCAAGCCGGCAACCACAGCCTGACTCCACGGGTTATCAGAGCTCTCTGGTTTGCTTCCCAATGCCCACTCCTCTCTCTGCCATTACAGGCAAACCAATCTCCTCTCCTGGTGTTTTCCAATCTGCTCCCTGAAGGATAGGGAGGGTGCTGGTAACTAGTTCTCTTCCAGGTTTGTTGTTGCCTGCCCTCATCTCTCATAGACCAAGGCAGGCCGGCCAGGGCCTTGGCGCGGCCCGCTGGTGGGCCTGCAGCCTCTGCACTGTTCCCTCGTACCTTGTTGATCTGCGGTAGTCTCCTCTCCTCAACCTCTGGTCATTCAGTGTCCGCTACACTTTCTGGAGTCCTGCTTTCCTATATGCTGGGTCCCTGTTGGGTCTCCGCTGCGCTCCTCCACAGATCAGCTCAGTTTTTCTCTGGCTAACGGAGGGAAGCAAAATCCTTTGTCCTACTCCTCCGCCATCTTCCCTGAATCCTCCACTCCAACTTTTTGGTCCTCCATTTCCTCCTCTGCACCACCGGAGGTTGCCTGCCTTGGATGCACCGAGGGCACAGCCTGCTGCCAAGAGGTCGTGGGCGGAGACGCTTTTGTCCTCACTGGCCTTCTGCAGTCTTTGCCAACCTGCAGCTGTCTGGTTCCTCTGTCACACTTTCTGATCTCTTATTTTCATAAATGTTGGGGAATTGTTGGTTGATTATGCTGTCCTTTGGTAGATCCACCTGGATTTTCTATAAGATGCACGGGAGCTGGGTTCTCTCCATGCTACTCTATCGCCATCTTCCCCCTCTCTCCTATTTTAGTGTTTTATAGCACTCCATTATTACTTTACAGATGTAATCCTTTATCTTTTTTAATCTTTTAAATATAGTTTTAAAGTCCCTTCCATCTTTCTTATTGCCTATCATGTTGGGCTGTGTCTTCTTTCACCACTGTTTGTATTACAAGTTGTACATTGTATTTCCTCACATGCTGTGTAATTCTCCTTCATCAGTTTATCAGCACGAGTTATCTTCTGGGGGTGAAGCGATGTCATGTGTTCCCAGAGTCATGCTGCCAGACCTGTGGAATGGTTTCATTGTTGATTAGCCCAGAGATCTAAAGATTTATCACTTTTAAGCCAGTTTTAATGTTTGTTTTTAAGTTTAAGGGCCTTCAGGATTTTCAGTTTGGCTGAGAATTGGGCCCCTGTGTGTATAAATTGCTAACGTATGCTTAACACTTGAAGATTTTCTGATGTTTTCCAGCTTTCCTACTTCCACCAGGCAGCAACCTGAATTCTATCACTGAATGGTTCCTATTTTCAGTCACCATTATCAGTGTGTCTTTAAAAAAAAAACAACAAGCAAAAGCCTGTATTGGCAAATAGGCTTTGTCTCCACACTCATTCCTCAATGCTCACTGAGGCTTTGTTTCAACTTTCACTAGGGTACCTTACTGGCTGCCTGGACCCTAACACATGCGAGCCATTGGTTAGAAAGAACTGAAATTGGGAGTTCCAGCCAAGATGCAGGTACAGGTACAAACCCTTTGCTTCCTCACACAACCAAAAGGAGGATAACAAGCAATCTAAAAAGAATTACCAGAAGTACCAGAAATCAAACTGCATAGAACTCTAACAACCAAATAATTAAAGAAAAAATCAACCAGACCAAACAGACCTGGGGGGTGACTTTTCCCACAAGTCCACCCCATTCACCACAGATGAAAGTAAATAAGACATGACATGATCTGCTTGGGGAGGAGAGGTGGCCAATCCCTCAAAAGGGAAGGGCCATGAGCAGTGGCCAGTTTCTCATGGGAAAAAGGCCTCGAGTCCCCTCTTCCAAGGGCTTTTATTGGGTTGTAATACACAGGAATACAGAGCAGCAAGAATCAAATAGTAGATAACATTTCAAAGAAATCTGAGGGCTCATTATGAGTCAGTGTCTGTCAGGAAAGGGGGTTGCAGAAAGTTTGGGAGATACTCATTTCCTCTCAGACCCTTATCATATGAATGAAAGCACTCTTAGCAGAGCAGATTTCACAGGTTTTTCAGGAATTCTTTGTGATGCCAGATCCCCCCCCCATATGCTCTGGCAAGGCAAGGAGCTGTACCCCTCCCCATCAGGTATTCAGGCTTAAGGGGATTAAAGTCAGGAAGCACTTCTCCCAGAGGACATGGGGACTCCGGCTATGCCACATAGCCCAGGGGGCATGGGTCTATTGCTCACTCTTTGTTGCAGCACCCCCAAGTCCTTCCATGAAAGCCTCCCAAGTGATCATGTCTGTCTTAGTTTGCTCCCTGCTGTGAGGAGATGTACCTGTCAACAACATAGACCAAGCTTTGGGGGCAAGGAGAGGAAACTGAGGCAGCATTTGCTGCTACCAGAGACAAGCTTTGTCTCCTATGGCTCACATTCCAGAGGTTGCTCACTCATCCTTAGCCATAGGAGGTAGTTACAATTCCTGAAACCAGGCAGAGCAGTCCACAACACAGACCAGTGTGCTGAGACAAAGAAATATGGCCTAACAGAGCAAAACTTCAGAAAAAGAGCTAAACAATGAGGAGACAGCCAACTTATCTGATGGAGAGTTTAAAACATTGGTAATCAAAATGCTCACAGAATGGATTGAGCCTAATAGCAAAATGAAAGAACAAATGAAGGATACCCAAAGTGAAATAAAGCAAAATATTTAGGGAAACAGTGACAGGAAGGAAACCAGGAGTCAAATCAACAATTTGGAACAAAAGGAAGAAATAAACATTCAACCTGAACAGAACAAAGACACAAGAATTTTTTAAAAATGAAGGGAGGCTTAGGAACCTCTGGGACAACTTTAAACATTTCAATATCCAAATCATAGAAGTGCCAGAAAGAGAAGAACAAGAGCAAGAAACTGCAAACTTATTTGAACAAATAATGAAGGAAAACTTCCCCAATCTGACAAAGGAATTAGACTTCCAGGAAGTCCAGGAAGTTCAGAGGGTCCCAAAGAGAAATACACCAAGGCACATCATTATTAAGTTACCCAAGGTTAAAGATAAAAAGGGAATCTTAAAAGCAGCAAAAGGAAAGAAGAGAGTTACCTACAAAGGAGTTCCCATAAGACTGTCAGCTGATTTTTCCAAAGGAAACTTGTAGGCAAGAAGAGGCTGGAAAAAAGTACTTGAAGTCATGAAAGGCAAGGACCTACATCCAAGATTACTCTACCCAGCAAAGCTGTCATTTAGAATAGAAGGACAAATAAAGTGCTTCCCAGGTAAAGTTCAAGAAGGTCATCATCACCAAGCCATTATTATATGACATGTTAAAGAGACTTATCTAAGAAATAGAAGAATATCAAAAGCTATGGACAGTAAAATGACAACAAACTCACAACTATCAACAACTGAATCTAAAAAAAAGAAAAACAATGAAACAAAAACTAAGCAAACAACTGGAAAAATAACAGAATCAGAAAAATAGTTATGACACGGAGGGTTTTCAGTGCGGGGGAAGGGAGGAATGGGGGGAAGGTACAGGGAATAAGGAGCATAATTAGTAGGTATAAAATAGGCTGGGAGAGGTCAAAATGGTATAGGAAACAGAATTCAAAGACATATATACAACCCATGGACATGAACTAATGGGGTAGGAATGCTGGAGGGTTGGCAGGTGCATGGTGGAGTGGGGGGGTGAAGGGGAAAAAACAAGCATTTATTATCTCTCATTGATCTGTGGGTTGACTGGGCTTAGTCCAGTGGTTCTTCTCTTCCAGGTGGTAACAGCCAGGGCTTCAATTATCTGCAGACTTGAAGGACTGGTACACCCGAAAGGACCCTCTCACATTATCTGATGCTTTTGTGGTGTCATCTGTAAGAGCGGACTCAGCTGTGTGTTTCTTTGGCTCGATGTGGTATTAGAAAAGGAGGAAGTTATCTGGAGTCTTCACTGGGTTGAAATATCCTTGAGGACTCACTTACATGGCTGGATGTCAGTGCTGGCTCTCAGCAGAGATTAGAGCTGGGATTCTGATCAGAGTGTCTCAGTGTTTTTTCCATTGGTCTCACCATGTGACTTGGGCTTCTCACAAAATGACATTTTGGTTCTAAGAGAGGTAGTTCCAAGCAGCAAGGGTGGAAGCTGCAGGTCATTTAAAGTTCAGCCCCAAAAGGCACATTATTGCTACTTTTTCATGATCAAAACAGGCTATAGGGCAAGCCTGGGTTTTAAGATAAGAGAAACAGAATCTACCTCTCTAAGGAAAGACTGAAAAAGAACTTGTGGTCATCTTTAAGCTACTGCAGTTGTTACAGCAAAGACTTTTGAAATAGCTTCTGAAAGATGTTTGTTTTTATTCTTATAATGATAGGTACAAGGATAGGCTATCCAGGATTTAATTGCAGCTTTATAGTGTTGTCAGCAACCCAGATTTCTGATTACAGAGTGGATGTAGTAACTCTAGCCATCATAACCAAGTTTCAGGAAGAAATAAGGGGACAGAGCAGACAAAATGAGTCTAGTAGCTAAGTCAGACACATTATAAAGCTTTTCTTGAATCCTCCCATGACTGCTGCTTATATCTCATTGACTTCCCAATCTACACTTGAAGCTAGAATAGTGGTGTCACAACTAAAGCATGCCCCTTGTCAGATATAGATCTGAGTTAAATGAAGTAAGGCAGTGAGATCCCAAATAAATCTGTTTCATACTCCTTACTCTCCATCTACCACCCTCTCGCTTGCACATAACAAGGATTGTAACTGAGGTGCTGTGACAGTGTTTGTGGCGGGTTGATGTTGTGTTCTATTGTGTTCTATAGACATGTACAGCATTATATTGATAACAAGGGAAATGCTTTAAACTACAGGTAGCTGACACAATATTTGTAGGGTAATATTTAAAGAAGTGCTCCTTGTTAATGAAGGTCCATTTGCAAGCCTAATTACTCCTCTGCCAAATAATAGAGTTGACTTCTGTACCATTTCCTCTTCGGTCTAAACTGGGTATGTTCTTTACAGGTAGATTTGAGAAGTTAGATGAACTTGTATTCAGGGGCTCTAATATTCATTATTATATACCTGTCTGTTTTTCTGCCTCATTCTCATAACCATCTATATTCAGTGGCTACAGAAGATCAAGAATCCCTATGAAAGGAAAAACTCACTCACATGTAGGTGGTCCACACTGAAAACAGCTTTAGCTCCTAGCCTTCTTGCAGGAATGTGCTGTTATGAAGAGGATACTGGTCAGACATGCTTAACTCTCCAGAAGATGTTTCTTCCTTTGTGATACTGTAGGTACCATGCCTGATCTATGAGGCAAGGGTCTTTACAGAGGTCCTTCTCATTGGCAAAGCCTACACATTGGCAAAGTCCCTTCTGCCTATATATAAGATCAGGCTCAGGCTATATGACACAGTAACAGTGTGACATATTTAACAAGAGTGCTGCACTGCTGCTTATTCTGCATTTGCAGAGGACAGCAAATGACACCTCATGGGCCAGCCCAGTTTTATAAATTAAGTTTTACTGTAACACAGTAACACTCATTAGTTCATGTGTGTTCATGTCTGCTTTTGTGCTACCATGGGAGAGTTGAACAGTTGCAACAGAGACCATGTTGGCCCATGAAGTCCAAACTATTTACTATTGACCATCTAAACTACTTACTATGTACAGATTTCTCCTCTATGCTGTCCAAGGCAGAGCTGGTTCTGCCTCCCAGGGAACATTTGGCAATGTCTGGAGATATTTTTGGTTAAAACAATTATGGGGGAGTGGATTGCTCACATCTGGTGGGTAGTGGTCAGGGATGATTCTAAACATATTACGATGTATAGGCCAGCTGCCCACAACAAAAAGTTGTACAATCCAAAATGTTAATAATGCCAAAGATCAGAAACCCTGCTATATGAAAACAGAATTTCTATAAGACTGTTATTGTTTTTAATTCATTTATTCAATATTTATTGATTGTGTGCTATGTACCAGGCATATACTGAATTATGTGTGTGTGTATATATATATGTATATATACACACACACATACATATATGAATCCTCATATATAATATGTATATTAACCCACACAACAGATCATGAGTGGGAATATTATTATTATTCCCATTTTACATGTACAAAATCTAGTGCCCAACGAGGCTAATTTACCTAAAATCATCTAATTAAGAGTGAAAAGGACTTTTAATTCAGTCTTGACAAGTACTTTATATTTTGAGAAACATGGATATTCATTGAAAAAGCACTCTGAAGCCAGCCAGATCTGCATTCAGACTTTGGTCCTGACATGCATGTGAAGTGGAGACATGTCTTTTCCAGAGGAGGCTGTGAAGACTGAAGAAAGGAAGGTGCTGAAAGAACCTGTAATAGTGTATGTAGCTCAAGTGCTAGCTCCAATTATTTCATTTCAGTCCTTCACATGACTGTCACAGACATGTGGAAATCACCTCATCCAGCCACTTACTACAATTCTGAGTGCTGAAATGGGAAAAAAAAAGTGTCATTTCTTTACCAAACCATGAAAGGATTTTCTCTATTATATCAGCCCCACAGAGATGTGGTCTCTTCCTCCAATGGCAGGATCTCTTTTTAAAGCAGGCACTCAAGTGAGGATAAGGCTGCTTTCTCCAAGGGCCTTTTCTGAGTCTGGTCAGTCCAGCACAGTTTCCTCCTGCAGAACTGCAGGGGTTGGATTAACCCCAGGAGTGACAGACTGTCAGCCAGGGAGGCACAGGGCCATCACCTACACAGCCCTGCTCCAAACACTCCTGCTGAGCACTAGCAACTGTCAAGAAGGTTTTCTCCTGATGGGAAAACATGGTTTCGCATTTTCAGTGTTAAGGCACAAGAGCATGAGGCAGCTGGAGACAGAGAGCCAGCTGCACTCAAAGCAGAACTTCACAGAGCGTCAACAGATAGGACACGCTCCCTAGTCTTTAATGAGTGGGCTTTGCCTTTTTTATTTCTGTTTTTGCCTCAAGGCTTGACACTTTACAAAGTTAAGTCTACTACTTTGGCCATATTATTTCTAGAAAAGCAAAAAAACTTTGGCTCTGAGACAATTTGAACATCAAAACCTAGGACCCGGGCTTGGGGAAGAAGAATTTACCAGGGTCTTTCTCCTTACTTCCGCTCTGAATTCCTCCTCAAGTCTTCCCTGCTCTGATACTCTTTTCTTAGCTCACCTACACCATAATTGTCCACTCTTCTGCCACATATGTCTCTGCTTAATTCACAAATATGAAAAGATACCCAAGGATCAGCAGATGGTTGAGGAAACCAGCAGTAGCAAAGGGAGAGACCAAAGAATGCCTGATTTTAGAGGAAAGGTTGATTTTAAGATTAATAATAAAAATATGTCAAAGTAACTTACAAAACAAGAATAGCCTACTACTAAATAAGAGCTTAATAATTTTTAAATAAATATTAGAAATAAAAAATAAGATGGTCTATAGTATGCTGTACACTAAAACTGATATAATGTGGAATGTCAGCTGTGATTGAAAAATTTTAAAAATGTCTAAAAAAGCAAATCTAAGTGTTAAAAGAAATTATTAGGAAAACTACAAAAAAGTACAGCAAAAGAAAAATGGAAAGATGAGATTTTTTAAAGTAAGAAACATAAAAATATAATCCAGAAGTTCAATATCTACCTACTAGATGTCTCTGCTTTAAAAGAAAAAGAGACAGACAAACAGAAGAGAACATGAAATGAGAAAATAATAAAAGAATAAAATGTTTGTGTCTTCCTTGATTTCTTTCTTCAGTGTTGTGTAGTTTTCTGTAGCCAAGAGTTGGAAGCAACCTAGATGCCCATCGGTCAATAACTGGATCAAAAAGCTATGGTACATTTACACAATGGAATTCTATGCTGCAGAAAGGAAGAAGGAACTACTACCCTTTGCAACATCATGGATGGAACTGGAAAGCATTATGCTGAGCGAAATAAGCCAGGCAGTGAAAGACAAATACCATATGATATCACCGTTAACAGGAATCTAAACAACAAAACAAACAAGCAAACAAAATATGACCAATGACACTCAAATACGGAACAGGCTGACAGGGAGCAGAGGGGAGAGGTGAGAGAACCACCGGGGAAAAGGGGAAGGACTCACATGAATAAGTATAAAGGACACATGGACAATAACTAAGGTGGGGCGGAGATGGGAGGAAGGTGGGGAGCACTGGGGGGGGGCAGGGCTGGGAATACAAGACAGAAAACTGTACTTAAACAAGAATTAAATAAAAATTAAAATTAAAATAAAAGAATAAAATGTATTTTTTTAGAACTAAAAAAAGATAATGAGTCAGGGTTGACTGCATATGGAAAGACCAAGAAGCAATGCTTTTGATGTTCTGAAGGAAAATGATATTGAAACTGGAATACTATACCCAGAAAAGCTATCAATGAAAAGTGAAAATAGATATGCTCATATATGTAAGGCCACAGGTTTACCCACCACATACTCTTCATGAAAAAAAAAGTGCTTGAGGACATGAAAAGGGGTCTAGGAAATAATAGTCATGGGCTCTAAGAAACAAGGAAAATTCTATGAAGTGCAATTTAAACAATGCCAGCTTGACACAAGTTAGAATCAGTAGATGGAGAATCCCAACAAAAATTTCATTTAAAAATACATTTTATTCAACAAATATTTTTAGGACTTCTGCCAAGATGGAGGCATAGCTGGAAATAAGGTGCCTTCTCCCACAACCAAGTTTGAATACAACAAAGGTTTGGAGAACAAAGACACAGCCAAAGAACAGAAAATTGAATTATACGGAAGTCCCACAACGATGAACCGTTCAACCCGGACGGTAAGAGGGGCGGAGCCAGCAGCGGGGCAGGGTCGGGCAGGGCAGATCCCCAGACCTAGGCGCACAGGTAGACCTGACCCAGTCAGGGTGCGGGGCAGACTGAGCCCAGTCGCACATTCGTGCACAGTAAGACGGACCACAAAGGCCCCAGGGGGCGAGGACTGATGGCGGTGGCACACTTGCGTGCAGTGGGATGAAACACATGGGCCCCTTGACAGTGGCAGCTGCCGCACCTGTGGCTGCAGCACGGGAGGCGGCAGACGGGACGCCATTGTTCCTCTTTGACCCCGCCCCCACATACAGAGTCACAACCCAGCAACTGAGTTGCCCTGCTCTGGTGAACACCTAGGGATCCGATCCTGCTATGTAACAGGCATGAACAGCCCAAATGATGGTGCAAGAAGAACTCAAAGTCCCAGAGCCAATAACTCTAAGCGACCAAGAAATTTCCAGCCTCTCAGAAGCACAATTCAAGACACTGTTTATCAGGATGGTCACAGAACTGGTAGATTATAGTCACAAATTAGAGGAACATATGAAGGCTAAACTAATTGAAATGAAGGGAGATGTCCAGGAAACCAATAGCGATGGAAAGGAACCTGGGACTCAAATCAATGGAATGGACCAGAAGGAAGAACAAAACGTCCAACCAGAAAGGAATGAAGAAATGAGAATTCAAAAAAATGAGGAGAGGCTTAGGAAGCTCCAAGACATCTTTAAACATTCCAACGTCTGGATTATAGGGGTACCAGAAGGGGGAAAGAAACAGCCACAAGTGGAAAACGTATTTGAACAAATAATAAAGGAGAACTTCCCAAGTCTGGCAAAGGAAATAGACTTCCAGGAAATCCAGAAAGCTCAGAGAGTGCCAAAGAAGTTGGACCCAAGAAGGAACACACCAAGGCACATCATAATTACATTAGCCAAGACTAAAATGAAGGAGAGAATCCTAGAAGCAGCAAGAGATAAGGGGACAGTCACCTACAAAGGAGTACCCATCAGACTGTCAGTGGATTTCTCAAAAGAGACCTTACAGGCAAGAAGGGACTGGAAAGAAGTATTCCAAGTCATGAAATCCAAAGACCTACAGCCAATATTGCTTTATCCAGCAAAGCTTTCATTTAGAATGGAAGGACAGATAAAGTGCTTCTCAGATAAGGGCAAGTTCAAGGAGTTCATCATCACCAAGCCCTTATTATATGAAATGCTAAAGGGACTTATATAAGAAAAAGAAGATGAAAAATATGAACAGTGAAAGGACAGCAAACTCACAGTTATTAACAACCACACCTAAAACAAAAGCAAACCAAGAGGACAGCTAGATCAGGAGTGGAACCATAGAAATGAAGAACACATGGAGGGTTAGCAACAGGGGAGTGGGAGGAGGAGAAGGGGGGAGAAGGTACAGAAAATAGCATAGACAGTAGGTAGAAAATAGATAGGGGGAGGGCAAGAATAGTAGGGGAAATATAGAATCTAAAGAACTTGAGACACGTGGTTATAAACTAAGGGGGGAGAATGGTGGGGGAGGGAGGGTGCGGATGGAGGGGAATGAAGGGGGGAACAAAACAACTGTAATGGTATAATCAATAAAATATATTAAAAAAAAGAAAGCCACTACCAAAAATAAATAAATAAATAAATAAATTTTAAAAATAAAAAAAACAAATATTATGATTTAAGCAGAAGCTAAATTAGATGAGTTAAATTTTTCATCTTCCAAATGAGGGAGTCTATAAATTAAGAACAACTGGTCTCTCATTTAGAATTATGGTGGTATCCAATGGAAAAATAAAAAGCATCTAGGAAATGAGAATGGATATAGTAAAACTATGGTTATCCCAACTATTAATGTTTTGTACTATATCAATTACTCTTTTCCTGGGTATATAATTTTAATAATTTATAAAGAAATAGTGACAATGATGTAAGTATATTTCCTAAGAAGTTATTTTGAAGACATTCTGGTTAATGCAAAGTGTTAGGCTGCCTAGCATAGCTTTTATTCACATATTTAAAGTTCAATATGTATTTAATTAAAATTCTTATAATAACTTGATAACAAACAAGATAAAACTAAAATCCTACTGGGTGAAGCCCAGGAGATCAAGTAGGTCCAATGGCATAGCTAGCAATAAAGCCAGCATTTGAAAAATTCTGTAAGAGGTTTTGTATTCATTTCTATAACTGGGTTAAGGAATGCTGACAAACAAGAAATTATGAAGCCCAGTATTAGATCCAGGCAATATAACTTAATTATATAATGTGTAGCAGACTAAGCGTTATTCTTTGTTGCCATCAACAGCAGGAACCTCAGTCCCAGTAACCCTCACTGTTCCCCTTCAGTGATCATCTAACATCCATATTTATATAATAGGCATTTAATGCCCTTTACCACTGACAGTAGTCACCTCCTCCAAATTCATCTCCTATACCTCCCATTGTGAGCTGAAAGTAAAAGTAAACCTAAGCAGCTGCATCCAGAGTCATGGCAATGAAAGGACACAAGGGAGACTTATTTTTAGTATTCTATAGTACCCAAAGTATGTTTTTAAAACACCACTTCACACTAAGAGGAACCAGAGTCTCTTGGAGAAATAGCTGATTCCAGGTTTAGGGCAGATAATGTGAAAGTGAGCCAGGCACATCTTGTCACACCATCTTTATTTTATCATGTGCAGAAAATCTTGATCCCTAATAACATTGGCATAACTTAATTTGTTTACCCTATAATATCCATTAAATAGTTTTCAAAATTATAAACCAACATTACTTTCTTGCATGAAATACTGACTGAAGTCAATTCTATTTGTTCTTAGAATATATACTCTAAGAATGCTCAGTAATAGGACTGTGTTCAGACAGGATCGGGTACATTCAGGGTGGTATGGTCATAAACTAGGGCAATGTTCAAACTCTCTGTGGGATCATTATTTTATTTACTTTTAGGTACAATTAGATTTATTATTAACTTATAATGTTTACCTTTTCTTAATTTGATTAAGACATTTACAAGATTCAAAAGTAAAACTCTACAAAAAGATATATTGGGAGTAGTCTAGTCCCTTTCCTGTACCATCCGCATCTCTCCTCTACCCTACCCGGAAGATAACTTGTTGTTGCTTTCTGGCTTACCCTTTCAATGTTTCTTTTTTATTTTTACTGATTTTTATTGGTGTGACATTGGTTAATAAAACTATATAGCTTTCAAGTGCATGCTTCTATACTACATTTTCTGTACATTGTATTGTGTGTTCACCACCCTAAGTCAAGTCTCCTTCCATCACTCTTTATTCCCTCTTTATTCTCTTACACCTCCCCTCACCCTTCTTTACTTCTGGCAATCACCATACTGTTGTCTGTGTTTATGAGTTTTGTTTTCTTACTTAAAACCTTCACCTTTTTCACCACACCTTCCAAACCTCCTACCTCCTGACAGGTGTATCTATCACTCTGTTTCTATTTTATTTGTAGTTTATTTTGTCTGTTAGATTCTACATGTAAGTGAAATTATATGGTATTTGTCTTTCTCAGACTAGGTTATTTCACTTAGCATAATACTATCGAGGTCCATCCATGCTGTTAAATATACAAAGGTAACACTGTAATTTTCCCCCTCTGAAAAAATACCAGTTATTTAATAATTTATTTTGTTTTATTATATTTTTGAAGGTTTTTTAAATGTAATTATTGTTCAAGTGCAGTTTTCTGTCTTTTACTCCCATCCCAGCCCACCCCCTCCCCAGTGCTCTCCAACTACCTCCCATTTCCACCCCTGTTAGTTTTTGTCCATATGTCTTTTATACTTTTTCCTGTGAATCCTTCCCCTTTTCTCCTGAAAATCCCTCCCCTCTCCCCTCTGGTCGCTGTCTGCCTATTCTGTATTTCAGGGTTCTTGGTTATATTTTCTTGCTTGTTTGTTTTGTTGTTTAGGTTCCTGTTAAAGGTGAGATCATATGGTATTTGTCTTTCACCACCTGGCTTATTTCGCTCAGCATAATGTTTTCCAGTTCCATCCATGATGTTGCAAAGGATAGGAGTTCCCTCTTTCGTTCTGCAGCATAGAATTCCATTGTGTAAATGTACCATAGCTTTTTGATCCAGTCATTTACCGATGGGCACCTAGGTTGCTTCCAACTCTTGGCTATTGTAAATTGTGCTGCTATGAACATCGGGGTGCATAGGTTCTTTTGGATTGGTGCTTCAGGGTTCTTAGTATATACTCCTAACAGTGGAATTGCTGGGTCAAATGGCATATTCATTTTTAGTTTTCTTAGAATATTCCATACTGCTTTTCATAATGGCTATACCAGTCTGCAATCCCACCCACAGTAAACTAGGGACCCCTTTTCCCTACAACCCCTCCAACACTTGTTGTTTGTTGCTTTGTTTATAATGGCCATTCTGACCTGTGCAAAGTGGTATCTCATTGTGGTTTTAATTTGCATGTCTCTGATAGCTAGTGATATTAAACATCTTTTCCTGTGTCTCTGGATACTCTATTTCCTCCTTGGAGAAATGCCTGTTAGAGTCCTTTGCCCACTTTTTAATTGGGTTGCTTGTCTTCTTACAGTGGAGTCCTGTAAGTTCTTTGTATATTTTGGAGATTAAACCTTTGTCTGAGGTGTCATTGGCAAATATGTTTTTCCGTACAGTTGGTTCACTTTTTATTTTAATACTGTATTTTTTAGCTATGCAGAAGCTTTTAATTTTGATGAGATCCCATTTGTTTATTCTTTCCTTTATGTCCCTTGCTCTAGGGAACATATCAGTAAAATATTGCTGTGTGAAATATCTGAGATTTTCCTGCCAATGTTCTCCTCTAGGACTTTAATGGTGTCACAGCTTATCATTAAGTCTCTTACCCACCTTGAATTTATTTTGGTGTATGGTGTAAGTTGATGCTCAAGTTTCATTTTTCTTGCACATAGCTGTCCAGTTCTCCCAACACCATTTGTTGAAGAGTCTATTTTTACTCCATTTTATGTTATTGCTCCCTTTGTCGAATATTAATTGACTGTAGAGAGTTGGGTTTATTTCTGGGCTCTCTGTTCTGTTCCATTGGTCTATGTGCCTGTTTTTATGCCAGTACCAGGCTGTTTTGATTACAGTGGCCTTGTAATACAGTTTGGTATTGGGTATTGTGATCACTCCTACTTTGTTCTTCTTTCTCAAAATTGCAGCTGTTATTCAGGGTTGTCTATGGCTCCATATAAATGTTTGAAGTGTTTGTTCTATGTCTGTGAAATATGCCATTGGTACTTTAATAGGTATTGCATTGAATCTGTAAGTTGCTTTGGGTAGTATGGACATTTTGATTACGTTAATTCTTTCAATTCATGTACCTGTTTACCATGAAAGATGGTATATGTTTCCATTTGTTTGTGTCTTCCTTGATTTCTTTCTTCACTGTTGTGTACTTTTCTTTGCTTTTTGTAAAAGATTTATTTGTTTAACTAGAGGGAAAGGAAAGGAGAGAGGGAGAAAAATATCAATGTATGGCTGCCTCTCATGTGTCCCCTGCTGGGAATTGGCCTGCAACCCAGGCATGTGCCCTGATTGGGAATCTAACTGCCATACTCTGGTTCGCAGGCCCATGCTCAATCCACTGAGCTGCACCAGCCAGGGTCTGTTATGTACTTTTCTGCATACAGGTCTTTTACCTCCTTGGTTAGGTTTATTCCGATATTTTACTTTTCTTTTCACTATATAGAATCGGATTTTTTTTCTTGATTTCTGCTTCTGCAGTTTAATTGTTAGTGTACAAGAATGCCTTTGATTTCTGAATATTGACTTTGTATCCTGCTCTTTTGCCAAATTAATTTATTAGGTCCAGCAGTTTTTTCGGAGTCTATAGCATTTTCCATGTACACTATCATATCATCTGCAAAGAATGACAGTTTTGTTTCCTCCTTTCCTATTTGGATGCCTTTTATTTCCTTTCCTGTCAGATCGCTGTGGCCAAAACTTCCAATACTATATTGAATAGAAGTGGTTAGTGGGGCAGGGCTGGGAATATAAGACAGAAAACTGTACTTGAACAAGAATTAAATAAATAAATAAAAAGAAGTGGTAAAAGTGGACAACCTTGTCTTGTTCCTGATCTTAGTGGAAAAGATTTTAGTTTTTGCCCATTGAGTATGATGTTGGCTGTAGGTTTCTCATATATGGCCTTTATTATATTGAAGAACGCTTCCTCTATTCCCACTTTGCTGAGTGTTTTCATCATAAATGGTTGTTTTACCTTATCAAAAGGTACCTTAACAGCACGCCATTCAATTTCCATGAGTTTGAGTGTTTCAGGTTTTTTCCATGGGGTTGGTTTCTAGTCTCAGTCCCTTGTAGTTGGAGAAAATGCTTGGTATGGTTTCCATTTTTTTTAATTTGTTTTTTTTTGTTTTTTTTGTTTTGTTTTGTTTTGTTTTAATTTTATTTATTTATCTTAGAGGGGAAGGAGAGAGAGAAAGAAATATCAATGTATGGTTGCCTCGCGTGCATCCCCCGCTAGGAACCAGGAACTGGCCTGCAACCCAGGCATGTGCCCTGACTGGGAATCGAACCGCGATCATGTGGTTCACAGGCCCGCGCTCAATCCACTGAGCTACGCCAGCCAGGGCTCATTTTTTTTTAAATTTGTTGATGCTCGTTTTGTGTCCTATCATGTGGTCTATCTTTGAAAATGTTCCATGTGCATTTGAAAAGAATGTGTATTTAGCTTCTTTGGGATGAAGGACTCTATATGTATCGGTTAAGTTCATTTCCTCTAGGGCATTGTTCAATGCCACAGTATATTTGTTGATATTTTGTTTGGAAGATCTGTCCATTTTTTACAGTGGGGTGCTAAAATCCCCTACTATAAGTGTGCTGCTGTCAATATCTTTCTTGAAGTCCTCTAATATTTTGTTTATATGTTTCAGTGCTCCTATGTTGGGTGCATAAATATTTATGATGACAATGTCTTCTTGGTGGATTCTTCCCTTGAGTATTATGAATTGATATTCTGGGTCTCTCTTTATGGACCTTTTTTTGAAGTCTATTTTGTCTGATATGAGTATTGGAACCCCGGCTTCTTTTCCCTGTTTATGTGCTTGGAAAAATTTTTTTCAGCCCTTCACTTTTAGTCTGTGTAGGTCTTTTGCCCTGAGGTGGGTCTCTTGTAGGCAGCATATGTGTGGGTCATGCTTTCTTATCCATTCAGCTATTCTATGTCTTTTGATTGGAGTATTTAATCCATTTATGTTTAAGGTTATTACTGATAGGTACTTATTCATTGCCATTTTTGTCGCTGTGTTCCTCTCTGTCTCTCTCTTTTCTTTCCTTTACTTAAAGCTGTCCTTTTAGCATGTCTTGCAGAGCTAGTTTGGTGGAGGTGTATTCTTTTAGACTTCTTTTGTCTTGGAAGCTCTTTATCTGGCCATCTATCTTGATTGAGAGCCTTGCTAGATAAAGTAGCCTTGGTTGCAGGCCTCTGGTTCTCATTTCTTAGAATATTTCTTGCCATTCTCTTCTTGATTTGAGCATTTTCATTGAGAAGTCAGCAGCTAACCTTATTGGGGCTTCCTTGTATGTCACTTCCTTTTTCTCCCTTGCTGCCTTTAAGATTCTCTCTTTATCTTGGAGTTTGCCATTTTAATGATGATGTGTCTTGAAGTGGGGCTCTTTGGGTTCCTCTTGATTGGGACTGTCTGTGTTTCTAGATTTATGTGACTTTTTCTTTCATTAAATTAGGGAAGTTTTCCATCATTACTTCTTCAAATAGGTTTTCTATCCCTTTCTCTTCTTCCTCTTCTGGTATCCCTATTGTTCAGACATTGTTATGCTTCATACTGTCTTGCATTTCACTTAATCTCTCCTCATTCTTTCTGATCCTCTTTTTCTTTTCTTGTTCTTTCTGGGAATTTTTTTTCCACTCTGTCCTCCAACTTGCTGATCTGATCTTCTGCATCATCAATCCTGCTTTTTATTCCTTCCACTGTGTTCTTTAGTTCAGAAATTGTATTCTTCATTTCCTCTTGGCCCTTGATGATAGCTTCTATTTCCTTTTTCATGTTGATGTAGTTTGCAGTGAGGTCATTGTAGCTCCCCTGTAGTTTCTGGTAGCTCATTGTGAGCTCTCTGAGCTTCCTGATAACCAGTGCTTTGAATGTAATGTCTGATAGTTGACTAGCCCCTATTTCATCTAACATTCTTTTTGAGGCTTCCTCCTTTCCTTTCATTTGTGGATTGTTTTTTTGTCTTTCCATTGTTTGTGAGACTCTTCTTGTTAGCCTCAGCATCTTAAATTGATTTGTTCTGGGCCCTGGGTTTATGGTGTGAACTTCTGTGGTAGAATACCTGTGAAATTTAGTGGTGCAGTCTCCTTCGGGTATCCTGGTGCCCTACATTTCCACCTTCTCCTTTTTTGTGTTTGTGTGTGCTCAGTTGGAGGGGCAGGCAAAATGGTTTATGACAGCAAGACAGTATTTTGTGATATTTACAGTCACAGCTGGTAGGAAGAGATAGAAGGTCTTTAGGCTATATATTGTGTTAACCATAATCTTCAACCCAATGTGCCACTTTTAAGAAAGAATGGACAAAAGATAAGTCTCTTGTTGAGGAGGGAAGGCTTGTGAGTTGGATCTAGAAAGCAGTGAGATTTTGGGAGGTCAGATTCTGAGGTAAGGTAAGAGTAAAGGATAGTAAATAGTTGTAGTATGTGAGCAAATAAAGTTAATCACTACACTAATAGAATTCAGGAAACTGTGAAATGGGCTAAGATCTGGGAGATATGTTGTGGAGTATTTACAGTTGTATAGAACAGCTATTATTTACAATAATATTAGATCAACAACCATATTACAGACTCTATGTGATCTGGATAATATGAATAGGGGGTATAGAGCTTTAGGTAGTGTGCCAAAGAAAAACAAGTGGTGTGAAGTATAGAAAATTAGCAATACACTGTGGAGGAAAGAACAGGGGAAACCTGTCAAATGATACAATATAACCAGCTGAGACTAAGAAGCCTATACAGAAAGAGGAGGAATACAAAGATACTATTAAAATATACAAGAAATGAGAATAATGAAAAGAATATAATAATACAAATATACAGCAACTTGTGGGTTTCCTACTATATAGCAAAGTAAAATTTGTCTCTCTGTCTCTACTGTTGGGATGTCTCCTCTTTGGGTCCAACTCTGGTCTTTTTGCAGTTTCAAGTTGTTTGTGTTACTTCTGGGTAAAAGGAAAAAAAGGGGAGAAGGGAGGAAAAAGTGATAAGTTTGGGAAGAAAGGAAGAAAGAATAAAACAGGAAAGAAGAGAGGAAAAAAGTATTGAAAGATAAAACAATAATAAAGTTAAAAAGATAAAAGATTACTTAAAAAATATATCTTGTTGGTTTCAAACTGGCCAAACCAGTTTTTCTGGTCTTGTTGGCTGCAGCAGGCTGAGGGGCAATTCGTGTTGTCTTTCTGTGAGCACTCTTCCAAGAGGTAACCTGGTGCTTCTTCCCAGGGCCCCACGAAGGGGGAAGGTTTCTATGTTCTTTTCAGAGCACTATCCCTGGGGGTCCTCGCTGTGGGCTGGGGTTCGGGCGCACACGTGTGCATCAGCCAGGCTGCCTGGGTCCCGCAGGATCTGGACCTTCCCAGTTCTGTGGGGGAACTCAAGGGCTTCCGCCCAACCTCTGGATCGCTGCCAGGCTGGGTGGGGAGCAGGCCAAACGGTTGTTGCAGGGGAATCCTTCAGTTTACTTTTCCAAAAATTTCTCCTTAGGAAAGCCTGCCTCTCAGCACAGCCTAATCCCCCAGCCAGACTGGTGACTATCAGAGTCAGAGCCCGACACTGTGCCTCTCAATTCTCCCAATCTGGCGAGCATAGAGTTGTAGGTTGATCTTTGCCTTTTGTCCTTATCACCCTCTCTGCAAACTCAAGCCAACAAGTCTCTCCCGACAACGACAACGAACCTTGCTTGGCCAGGGAAGGAGGGAGCTGATAACCCAGCTCTCTCCTAAGGACCCTTCAGCAGGCCTGGGGCTCCCAAAGAGTCCTTGGTAGACACACCAGGCACTGGGCGCTGGGCTCCAGCTGAGGCCACTGCTGCTCCTGTCTTTGCTTCAGTCCCTGAGACTCTACTATCCTGCAGCTGTCTCCTTACCATCTGATTTTTCAGCGTCCGTTATGATTTCTGGTCTCTTATTTTCAATAAGGGGAACTGTTGGCTGTTTGCACTGTTCCTCTGTAGATCAGCCAGGATTTTCTCCCATGTGTATGGGGAAATGGAATCCACTCCATCCTACTCCATAGCCATCTTCCCCTCTCTAATAATTTATTTTAATACTTGACAGTTGTGAGTGCATTTTTTATTTTTTTATTTTAATTGTTGTTCAAGTATAGTTTACTGCCTTTTACTCTCATCCCAGTCCACTCCCCTAGCCCTCCCCATCTCCCTCCCATTTCCACCCCACCCCTTGTTTCCATTCACATGTCCCTCATACTTGTTTCTGCAAACCCTCATCTTTTTCCCCTGAAATTCCCTCCCCTTTCCCCTTTGGTCACTGTCAGCCTTGATTTCAGTGTCTTTGGTTATATTTTGCTTGTCCATTTGTTCTGTTGGTTAGGTTCCTGTTAAAGGTGAGATCATATGGTATGAATGGATCAAAAAACTATGGTACATTTACACAATGGAATTCTATGCAGGAGAGAGAAAGCAGTAGCTCCTACCCTTTGCGACAGCATGGATGGAATTGGAAAGCATTATGCTAAGCAAAATAAGCCAGGCAGTGTAAAACAAATACCATTTTCTAATTTTTTAAGGCCAATTATCATTTCACTGTTTAAACATATACCACAACTTTTTATACATTGATCTACTGATGGGAATGTGGGTTGTTCCATAGTTTGGCTATTGTAAATAATGCTGCAATGAATATAGGGGTGCATATATTCTTCCAAATTAGTGTTTTAGGTTTTTTCAGATATATTCCCAGAAGCAGAATTGCTGATCAGTGTTTATTATCAAATAGTTAGAATAACTAATATCTCATACTTTACTTTATTCACTTAATAATACACCATGAAAGTCAACAATTCAAAGAGACCTTAAGAGATTACTTCCTAGAGTCTTTTCTATAGTAACATCAATTTAATTTTTAATGCTAGTATAAATATATGTGACAAAATTGTCCAGATTCCTTTTAGTTGTATCCTGAGGTCACATAGGTTTTCATTGAAGTCATTTTTTCATAAACCACAGATGAGGACCCTCTACTTTGTTCCATATGATCCATTCATTATAAGCCAAGCTGATCTCAGTAAACCCATGCTCACACCATTCCCCAAGGTCAGCATGTGACCCTCCTTTTTATTCATTTACCCTGCATTTGAGACAAAGCCAAATTCAAATTCTAACTCCTCATGCAAATTTACTTAGACTTCCTTCCTCCAAATGACCTGGGCAGTTGCATCCTCAGTGTCAAAGATGATGGCCAGCACAAAGAAATTTTTCAGTAAGTGTAGAAGATAATGTAAAGGTAATGTAAAAAGAAGAGAGGTTTGGCAGTCTGAGAAGTACCTGGTTCAAATACTAGCTTAGCCACTTTGTAACTGCACTAGTATTCTATTGCTGTGTTAACAAATTGCCCCAAATATAGCAGATTAAAATGACACACACTTATTATCTCACAGTTTTTGTGGGTCAGAAATCTGGCACAACTTAGCTCAATACTTCTGGTTCAATGTCTCTCACAGGCTACAATCAAGGTGATGGCTGGGGCTAAGTCTCATCAAAAGGCTCAGCTGAGGAATCCAACTTCTAAGTTCACTAATGTTGTGGGATGATTTCAGTTCATTGTAGTTGTTGGACTGAGTCCTCGATTTCTCATGAGATGTTAGCTGGAGGCTTTCTTCAACTCCTTGTAACTTGGGCTTCTCTACAGAGCATTTCTCTACAGAAGCAAACATGGCAGTTTCTTCATCAGAGTGAGCAAATAATAAGGCAAAAGAAAAGATGAGAGAGAGAGAAGATATAAATTACAGAATATGCCTATCACAAACTTTTTAACTTATAGGCAAATTACCCAAGCTCTTTTTCTTCACCAAGAAAAATAATATGAGAATAATAATGCCAATGTTGCAGTGTTATTATTAAAAACTAAAAATAATATATATGTCACTTTTCACTACTCAGAGCTCAATGTATGATAATTATTATGACAATCTCAACAATGCTGTCTGACCAGGCATAGCTCTCCTATGCCCTCTACCCAGTGTTGTGCTTCTTCTTCTCCTTAGAACTTAAATGTCTTCATTTCTTTCCCTTCCCCATATTTAATTAAAAACATGCTTCAAGTGCCAGTGTGATAGGGCAATTTCTAAGATAAAATGTATATTTGCAGCTTGAATTGGCCAGGTAACTTTTAGGAAATTAGGTGATTCCTCTCATGATTTCCTATTTGAATCCAGTATTTTCAGAGAAAAATGATCCAAATTCACCAGCATCCTAGAAAATACTAATTTACAAACTGGAATGGTCTTCATTTCTCTTATAAATTTAGGTAGAAAACTGGTTCATTATAAACCTGCTAGAGAGCATGGTTTTGCAAGATGTTATTATATTTCATAATTATGAGATATTATAAGAGATTTTTGCTACTTTTTTAATGGCAATAAAATTTCCTGTAAAATCTCTGCGGTTTACCCTTGTTAGAGTCCAGGGAAACTCTCAAGAAACACATGTCTAAAGAAATAAATTCTTCTAGCCAAAGTTTAAGAAAACTCCCACTACCTGTGTGAATCCATTTTATGGTATCCTGAAATATTTTGGTTATGGAACATACTTTTCTTGGTCTTTTATGAATCAGAGTATTGACTTGAGTAGCTAAGATGGTCCATTCTCATGACCTTTTTAAGCCCCAGTTTTTCATCCATAAAATGGGCCTCCTGATCCTGTCCTCATAACCTATCCTGTCACTTCATCTCCCTTCCAAGACAAGTAGGCCCTGGACAATGGTCTAGGACCAGTAGGGAGAGGTCCCTACAGACCCAGCTGTGTCCCTTTTAAATGTAGTCAAGAGAAAATTATTCCAAACAAATCAACTCAAGAGAGTAAGTTAGAGATTGAATTGAATTCCTAATTTTTGGAGATGAGGAAAAGAAGGAAGTCCAGATGCAAAACCCACATGAAAGACAAGGAACCTCCCACCCAAAAAAAGCAAAGATAAGTTAGTTTTCGGAAACTAAAGTTGCTTACAGCTGAAGAAAAACTGGGTAGTGATTTTCTCTCTTTTCTTTAGCTCCATGGGGGCCTGCTGAAACATTTTTAAAAGGAAATCCTTGGACAGACACCTACCACCTGTGGCTATTGGAAAGCTATATATCATGCAGATACCAGTGTGTGAAAAAATAAATGCCTTAGAAGGAAACATCTTGACTAACAGCAAAGTGCAAAACTATTTCATTTTGCTCTGTATTTTTGGAAACAATTAACTTCAAGCTTCCCTAACTTTGTGCCTTAAAGTATCCTTCACAGCTGTTGGAGAAATTCTTCATGTTCTCTGCTCTGACACTGCAGTTTTGCAGCCATGAATGGACACAAAAAGATGTCAATCATATCCAGTAATGAAAAGCTCATTTCTCACTCCCTATTGTGAAAGCAATGCCTTTGTGTGAGTCTGTGTTCAAGCTCATTTACCTTCGCATACAGAATATCTATTTTATATTAAAAGTTTAGACTATAGTCACCTCAGATCACACCTAATGCATTAGAATTGTATTACCATTATCCTCTATTAAATCTGTGACAACATTATAATATCTATGTCAGAAATAATGAAGAGATTAATGTGGAGTAAGAGATCCTGATGTCACTTCCTTCTGCTTTTCGACATCAAATACTGTTGGTACTAAAGACCAGTCTCTGTCAGCCAGTGAGAACTGGGATTTTGACAATGGAAAATCTATCAAGAGATGTGAAGAGAATTTTCCAAGTGATGTAGACAGCTGCTGAAGTGATAATTGAAAAAAAGTGAAAGTCCTTCCTTTTTCTCCTCTTCTAGAAAGATCTATATTCCCCTAACTTCACAGAACATAAGCTCCTCAGGGGGTGGTGATATATGCTGAGGAGAGTTTATTTGAAGTGGTTCTTCCTCCAAAGCTGGATTTATGAATGGATACAATGAAGACACTCAAGGAGAAGGAAGGCAGCATGAAACATGCTGGTCCCAGATTGCAAAGCCCTTCAAATTTAAGGGGCTAGAAATTGTCTGTCATACAGTTTGGCTTCCCCTCCCATCTGGTAGGCTTAAGTAGGAGAACAGAGTAGCAGGAGCAATTCATTCATACACTCAACAGATATGTGTTGAGTAGTGAATCATCATTCCTTACTTCATAAAGCACTTTATATTTTATATATTTGATGATATTTCATCTTCATTATCAAATAAGAAGAGTAAATGTTATTAATCCCATTTTACTTCAAAGGAACTGAGTCTTAAGATGACGTGCATATTTAGGTAGCTATTGGAGTAATTTGGGAATACAAATTCATGCTTCAGAGTATGAGCTTCATTCCGTAGTTGGTCAGGACCAGTGATGGATTTAAAGTAGGAGTGGTGAAGTGGAGTTTTACTTCAAAAGCTCACTCTGGCTGTAGAGTGGAGAACATGTCTCAGGGAAGAAAGACAGGAAGCATGAATACTGGAGGCTGCTGTGGTCATCCAGGCAAATAGAGATTGTGGCTTGGACTAGCAAAAGAGAATCACCTACAGATATATTTAGGAAGTGCTTAATTACTTATTGGATGTTGGAAATTGGAGGCTGAGGAAGCAGGAACCATTGATAATGTCTTAGGTCTGTCACTTGAACAACTGGATGTATGGTAATGTCATTTTCTGAGATAGGGGATATGGGAAGAAAAGCAGATTAAAAAAGGAAAGGGAGTGTTTCAAGCCCTATTGTGCATCATTTGAGGAAGCAGGTAGAACTTTTTTGTCAAAGATGGGTACATAGTTCTGGAGCTAGAGGAGACATCCTGCTTAGGTTGAGATTTGGCGACAGTGAATATTCTGGGAGCAGAGATCCTAGGAGCATGGAGCAGGAGATTATCTAGGGAGTAGCAGAGGAGGAAGTCAGACTGAAGGAAAAGGGAGTAAATGGGATGATGACATAGGGTAGACAACATTCTGAGGAAATGTGTTACTGTAAAGAAATAGAAAAATACAGAGCTGTAGCTGGGAGCATGGGGTACAGTGTGAGTGGCTGTATTTTTTTAAATGATGGAGTTTACTTAAATATTGATAAGAAGAAACAATTTAGAGGGAAATATTAAAGGTAGAGAAAAGAATGTCAATAAAAAGATGAAGAATCTAGAAATAAGTCTAGAAACCCCATCAAGGAATTAGGAGGGACACTGGATTATAAATTGCCCCCCACAAGAAGTTGCCTAATTTATTGTCCTTTTTGCCCACAGCCCATGGTGAACACTTGCTAAAGTGGAGCTAAATTTGGTATTGACTTTACTAAGGAAAAGTTCCCATTGCTGATATACTAGCCAGGTAGTAAGTTATGAGACATATGGGGGTGAGGTTGGGGGGGGGGAAGAATGCCATCTTTCGCATCTTTCTTTTGTTTGTTTGAGTCTGTTCAGGCTACTATAACAAAATTCTACAGACTGAGTGGCTTATAAACAAAAGAAATCTATTTCCCACAGACCTGGAGGCTTGGAGTCCGAGATCAGGTTGCCCACATATGCAGAGTCTGGTGAGAGCTCAGTTCCTGGTTCACAGATGACCATCTTTGCCTGTGTCCTCTCATGGCAAAAGGGCAAGTGAGCCCTCTGGGGTCTCTTTCATAAGGGCGCTTGTCCCATTCATGAGTACTCTACCCACATGACCTAATCACCTCCCAAAGGCCCTAATTCTAAATACCATCACCTTGGGGATGCATTTCAATTTATGAATTTGCAGAGTTGGGAAGGGGTACAAACATTCAGTGTACATGTTGCTAGGAGACTCTAGAACTTGCTAAAGTTAGAAGTATGTCATCTTTGTGATCCAGGGTAGAAAGGTTTCTAGGCAACATCAATTTTTCAGTAATATCAGTATAGCTTCCCAGATGTGTAACCATTGTAATTTATTAATCCTAACAGATAAATGTGTGTAATAGAGGACAGTGAGGCTCAAATTCAACCTTTCCCACTTTTAGGTAAACATTTTCCCCCATGATTTCCTATGTGCCATATTTATATAAAGTATCTTCAAAATTTATATTCTACAGGTAGTTGAGGAACAAGATGTCTAATAAACTCTTTGCCTCTCCACTCATGCTTTCCAAAGTTTTTTCCAAGTTCTCACACCTCTTACTTTACCATGCTGCTTTGGTTCTTCCCTGGTTGCCTGCATGTGTTTTCAGTGTGTGGCCTCTCCACTCAGCTTAGATTCACTGTGAGGGCACCATGCTTGGCTTTGCTTCAGCCACCAGACGGCTCCCCTGCATGTCTAGCCCCAGCTCTTAGGGCGTCTAGTTCCCCTCTTATCCAAGAAAAGAATTCAGATAACATTCTGTCCCCACCCTAATGCTGTTACTTTCTCTCCCCCCTTTGCCTGAACTGTTCTCCATTCAAAGTAGTCACTTTGTCACAGTCTTGGGATCCATGAGGGCCATTTGATGTTAAAGCAAGATATCCTTAACTTGACAGACAACTTGCTGTCCCTCTGAGAGAGAGAAAAGGACAAAGCTAGCAAGAAAAAAAAGAACAGCCCCTGACATTCAAAAGTTGGTCTAGCACTCCGCTAACATTGTTATTTCTCAACCCAGACATAAACAACTCAGAGAATACCAACCTCAGACAACCTGAGATCATGGTTAAATGAAACAAAGAACAGCCATGTCATAATTGTGTCTAGCAGAGACAAAAACAAGGTTACAGTGCCACAACACAGTGAACACCCCATCTCTGGGCCAGAATGAGTGACTGAACACTACTTCTTTACCAATTTCAGCTATATCCTCTATCTAGTTTCTGTCCCTCAGAGATCAGATTTATTGAGATGCTCAGTTATAGAATAACCCTCACTATCTGACAGAATCAAACCCCAGCTTCCTTAGACTCTCTCCCAAATCACTCAACTAACACCCAAATCCTATCATAGGTTCTTTCAAACACCCTCTTCTTGAGATGCTCCACAACCCTCCTGAGACTATGCTCTCCCTCATTGTAAATAAGATTCCAACTTTAAATCCAACTTTCTTACCTAGAGGTTTGTTCTTGGTAGCCTTTTGGCTGGGGGACATTGACACTAACCTGAAATGGTCCTTCCTGTCTGCTACTGTACCAGGCCACATAGATACAGGAACAAATATGACACAACCTTATTAAATCTTTACAGCAATTCTGTGCAATTTATTTTGTTACCCTCACTATGCAGAGGAGGAAACCAAGGCCTAAGCTTATATGAGTAGGAAGTTGTAAGGTGAGTATTAATTTACCAATCTGTGTGCTTTCAAAACTCCTATTCTTTGCTTAATTTGAAGCAGCATCTTTTAGTCATTTCCCATCATTCGAAATGATGCCATAACAGGAGCAGACCTCTCACACCATTTCTGGAAGCAGCTAGGAGGAAACAAACCAGGGTTTGCCAGTAAAACAAAAAGAGAAGAATAGACTGGGTATAATAAGATGGCAAAGCTAGACAAATAAATTAGAGGCCAAGAGAAACAGCTCTTGAACCAAATCACATCTGAGACAATATGGATTTGAGAATAAAATAGAGCCCCTGTATTTCAGGCAATTCACAATATCTCACTTAATAAAAAAAAAGCAAAGAGAGTAAGTGAATTGGCTCATAATGAGCTAATCTGAGGGGAAAGGATACAATAGGAGCTGCAAATATTTTGAGCAGTAAGGAGAGAATTAGTGCTCCCAGGGTGATGAGAAACAGAGAAAATTAAAATAGCAAGGAAAAAAGCCATCATTCTCATCAGGTCATTGCATCAGTGCTCCCTGAGAAGGAGCAGAAGCCAGATTTCAGACCTAAGACAGAATTTCAGCCTGATGGTGTACTGTCACAGTTCCCTCCATTGGCAGGGGCCTATCTGAGTGAGCCTAACTTTGTTTCCTCTTGGCAAAATGGCTGTCCACTCCACTCCCCTTAGTACAGACAGAGCCTCAAAAGCTTATTGCATTTCATGTTGCTCTTGAAAACTACCTTTTTATGAGTGTAAATGAATCAGAAACATATGGATGAAATTTCCTGGCTTGATGTGAGTGGCCTCATGCCCCAAGCAGTGCCCTCAGAGAGGATGCTTGGAATGTCAGTGTTGATGCCAGAATCCTGGGTAGAAGGGTCAGGGGAGGAGCCCTCCAACTCCCCATGCACAATGCATCCCAGGCCCCTGTAGTGCAGCCTCCATGTGGACCTCACCAGACCCACAAGAGAATTCCCAGTACCAGACCATTTCCCATTTCCTAAAGTACTCATTCTCTTCCAATAACAAAGGTTATTGTGCACATACACACAAACACGCGGACAGACACATTTTCACCCACCCCCAATAAAATCATGAACTAATGTGCACAAAAACCTGTAAAATAAAAACATTTATTTCAATTTAAATTATGAAATCTTTCTACAGAAAGAGTAACTTCTTAAATATAAAGATAAATACTAACACTAGATAGTTGGACAATTACAGAAAAATTCAGCCACATGATTGTGGCATAAAAGTTCATGGATATGAATGGAGAGCATTTATTCAACTACTGTTTAAAGCCCTGAGACACCAGTCTCCCAGATTTTTGAATCTGGCTTTTAACATCTACATTTTAGGCCAGGGCAAGGAAACATACCATGCATGGGTGAAAAAGTCAAAAGTCAAGATGACTCTAATCAAAAGGTGCAGATGTGCCTCTTTAGCAATGCAATATTTAAAAATCTGCATGGATATAACATGAGTAAGTAAACAAGCATGGGCTTGATGCCAACTCCACATGGGCTGATACCTAGCCTTGCCATTTGACTTGGGTTCCATTTGCTAGCTATTTGACATTAGCAAGTCACTTACTGTCTTTGAGTGGGTTTCTTATATTATCTAAAATTCCTTAAACATAAGAATCCAATAAATGATAGCTACCATTAGAATGAAAAGTTTATCATTTACATTTTAAAACTGAACCTTCAAAATCATCCAGAATTTGAGCCGGATTATTGACACATTTCTTAAGCTCAGGGGTAGGCACAGTTCATCCCAGATGCTAGCTCAATTTTTCATTCCCTGTCACTGAGCCAACATCCTTGATCTAGCCACCAAATTGGGCAATTCAAAGTAGTGATGCCCAACTGTCCTGTACACATTCAAATGTTCACTCAGGCGTCCCTCAATGCATCATCCAGATTAGGTCAGCTCCTCAGCACACTGCTTTTTGTCTGTATTTTGCTCGAGATACTTGTGAATACATCACCCTAAGCATGGACTCCCAGCTGGGTCTAAGCCCCTTATTTCTCTAGCAACAATAAAGTTAAGAAACTTTTCCCCAGTTACTTAACACTTTCTATTCTGCCTACAGACTGCATAATGCTCAGGTTGGCCCTGACTCACCTACCCTGATTTTTGTTTGATTACCAAATAAAAATCAAATTTCTGTCCTTCATCCCTGACTTCATCCTCAGCCCCTTCCCAAGATCCTTTCAATTCTAACTGGGTGGACTTACTCATCTTTCTCCAACCACACAAGCTCCAACCTAGCCCTGTGCCTTTCTTTGGGCTATTTTCTCTACCTCTATACTCTGCTAGATGTTTGGCTAAATCACAGCCCTTCTTGAAAGCCTCAACCTCTCTCAGCTCCATCTTTTCTTCCTCCAGTACAGGGAGCCTCCCCAGCCAACTCCAAACATCCAGCCAGTCTTCCCTTTGGTCACTTCAGCACATCCACTTCTAATGCTAGTGTGTGTCCAAGCAGGCTATGGCCACTGACGTTTTCTGGGCACATTCCATCTTCCACTCTGAATGTAAGCCCCTTGTGGGAAGGAACTATGCCTCATTGTACAGAATCTACAATGGCAATTAGTCAATATTTTACTTTCATAAAGACAAACTGGAGAAGTCAGGGGTTGGCCTGAAATATAATTTTGTTGATGAAAAAGTTGTTTATTTACTATTATAATACATAATCTGTTCTTTAGTTCTTATTATTTTGTTCTTGATAAACAACTTGGCTTTTAGGGTCCCTGTCAGGGAAGTAAAAACTGCAACTCCCCCGGCTCTGACCAAGGAGGAGGACTTGAATGGACACACTGTGTACACTGAGAAGCATAGTCAAATGTCACATCAGAAAAGTGTCTCTTCTCCGCATTTACTATCCCTGCCATACTGGTCCCAAGTCATGCTGCAAAGCTGCTGAGGCCCAAGAGGCCACTGCAAGTCTTAGGGTCTAAGGGTTGGTCCAGGGAGGGAGAGTGTGGAATGGAACCCTAAAAGGGAGAATAGGGAGGGCTCTGGGTATGGGCAACCTACCAGAGCCCTAGGGTATCATGCATTACATCCTATATCATGGCCCTGTTACATCATGGTTTCAAACTTGGCCCACAGCCTGCTATGGATGGAAAATAAACATTTGAAATTGAAAATACAAATGTGAAATAATTACATTTTATGGAACTTTCCTAGAATGTGACCTAAAGCAAATCATTTAATCTCTCTGTGGCTCAGTTTACCTATGGCAATGACAATTGCACCTACCTCAGAAGGTAAATAATGAAGATTATCTTTTAAAAAATGTGGTATGTCCATACAATAGAAAATTATTCAGCTATATATAAAAAAGAATAAAGAATTGATATGTGCTACAACATGGATGAACCTGAATACATTGCACTTAGTGAAAGAAGTCAGATGTAAAGGCCACATATTGCTTGATTCCATTTATATGAAATGTTCAAAATTGAGCAATTGTGTACAGACAAAAAACAGATTAGGGGTTGTCAGAGGCCAGAGAGAGTAATGAATGAGGAGTGACTTATAATGGGTATGGGATTATTTTTAAAGATGAAATATTGTGCAATTAGACAGTAGTGATGGTCATACAACCTCGTAAGTATACAAAAAGCCTGAATTATATGTTTTTATTATTATCTTTTAATCCTCATCTGAGTATATTTTTCAATGATTTTAGACAGAAAGAAAAGGAGAAAGAGTCAAAGAGAGAAACATCAATCAGTTGCCTTCTGTATGTGCCCCAATCAGGGACCAAACTGTCAACCTAGGTATGTGCCCTGACCAGGAATCAAACCCACAAACTTCTGATGCACAGGACAATGCTCCAACCAACTGAGCCACCCTGCCAGGGCAGAATTGTTTGCTCTTAAAGGGAGAATTTTGTAGTATGTGAATTGTATTTCATTTCTAAGTGTAAAACAATATAGATAACTTGTTTGGCACACATTTCTGGCAGACATAAAAGCTCAACAAATTCTGATGTGATTAGAATAAGGATTATTGGAAAGAGCAAGATAAAAAGAGAATAGCTTGAGTTTGGACTAAACCCTGGTTCTTCCACTAACTAGCTGTGCTGAGTGTCCTAGAGCAGGTTATTTCCATTATAGAATTCAGCTTCTGCAAAGGTTAATTGGGAGCAATAATATATAGCTTGTTGTGTTAGGTAACATATACAAAGTTCTTTTGCATAGCGTTTAGTTAGCATGGTACAGATACTCAAAAAACCATCATCTTCTTCCTCTTTATTTTCTATTAAATCTCATTCCAGTAGTAAATCTCAGAACATACCCAGAACTGGCTAGGATTTGGGGGTCCATCCCTGAACTAATGAGAATGCAGCAGGGGTGCTGGGTGGGATCATGAGAAGTACCCCTAGAGAGCCCCAAACAGAAGAATCAGAAAGGCAAGTGAGAATTATAGACAAGAAGGGAAGCCAGAGGTCAGTGCTGAGGACACAAGTCCCAAAACTGAGGCTCAGCAGATTCTGAGACTCTGGGTCTGGCCACAGAGTAAGCAAGGACCAAAGACACAAGTTTTGGGAGCTGAGACAAACTGCTCAGAATAAAGGCCATGGAAAAGTCAATGTTGTTAGGGCTCAAGGCAAGGCCAGGCCTGTTTATTTAAAATACACTAAAGTAGACTGGACCTAAGACTTGATAGCTGTTATCCTCAACTTGTCAGTAAATCATTCTCCCTGTCATAGACGCCTATGAAAAGAGAGTGAATAGAAAGGGGGAGGGGGAGGGAAGGTGGGTCCTAGGGAACTGGATGTGATTAATCATCCCCACCTCTCCTTGGACAATGCTGTTCCGTGTGCAGCAGTTGGGGGTAAAAAATCCTTTCTTGAAAATTCTTCGTCTCCTTATCCCACAGTTCAACAATCCTGCCAAAATGTTGCCACAGGATAAATTTAAGGACAAAATGCAGTGATTTGTTAGATGCAAAATTTCTGAGATGGAAGGTTTTTTGCTCAAGAGTTGAATTGTTGCAATGACAAATGTTGGTGTCTACTGCTGCCACTTATCTCAGGCAGTTGGGGGAAGAAAGAGAATTCGACCCCTTGAAGAAATCCCTCCTAGCTGTCCTTTAATCTATTCCATAATCAATGCTAACAGTGTCACAATAGTTAAACTCTTCTTCCTTGTTGTCACTCATTTATGTATGAATTCATTACCAAGGCCAGATGCAGGACAATAAGGGGCCTGCAAGATAAAACAAAGGCAGACTTTTATTATAGCCCATAGAGAAGGTACCTGCTCAGCATAATAAATGACATGAAGCAAACAGTGGGTTAGATGCAGTTTTTCCTCCTTCACTCTTCCACAGAGATAAATCCATTTCCTCAAAGGCCATTAGATTACAAGGCAGAGGCGGGCACACATGTTTTTGCTTAGGGCCTACTTTTCCAGTGATGTCCAAAATGTTTCTTGGGGACCTGGCCAACTCATCTTAGTAGAGTTTGGGCTAGCAGCAGCAGACATTTTGCATTTGAATAATTTCTCCTTTCAGGAGAGCAAAATGTACTTCAAGAGAGAGGCTGAGGTCTGCAGCCCACCAAAAAATGTGACCATAACAAAGAGCCTTGAAAGCCTTTGGCTGCTGGGATGATGGTACTAGGGTTCTTATTGCATGGGCTTCATAGCCTGATATGCACATTCATCTGCTCCCTGACACTTATACCTACTTACTTCTACAAATTTAGGTCCATATACACACATATGCACATCCATGTGCATATACATCTTACACACTTACATATACATACAGGTACCCTTGCACACATGAGGTTGAAAATATACCACATGCATCCATATACATTGCTCATATGTGCTGGCGCACTTGTAAAAACTCATAGGTGTCCATGTGTATGTGTACACACACACACTGCCCCCTTCAGGCTTGTGGACATGTAGATCCTCATAGCCACAGGAGGAATTAGGTGAAAATGTCATGGTGTCCAAGTTATAGCCATATTTAGTCTTCCAGACAACTGCATCCCACTATAGAAGTGACGTTTTTTTAGGAGACATAATAAAAACAATTACAGAATTTGCTCTACCATAGGAAGTCTATAAGTCACGGCACCTCACTCCTCAACAAAAGGAAGAAGCAAAACATTGTTCAGAGCATATTCAAAATGTGACCAAGTATTAACATTGGACACACCTTCAAGCAGAAACATCATAGTGCTAATATTAGTACAAACCACCAAGGAAATCAAGGCTGATTTGCCCACCAGCAACTTCTGAAACCATTCTTACCTGAGGTGGATAAGGACCTGAGGGTGATGTCCTCATTTGTCAACCCACACACAACTCTGTGGCTTTCAAATAGAGACAGGCTTTCTCCATTTCTTCTGCTTGGGGTTATTGTTTTTGTTAATGACATCTTTAGGATCCAAACTAGCCATTTGCTTACACAAGAAATGCAATAGAAAAAAAAAACAACATCTTTTTTGCTGCCATTTTCCAGTTTGGCAAAACCACATCTTGGAAGTAAAGCAGAACTTTTTGAGGAAGTTTGCCTAAGATCCCAAACCAGGTTTATAGACAACCAGATAAATTCTTTAATTGGGGCTATATTTGTTCCAAATAGTTGGCAATGGGATTTACAATTTTCTTAGACTCAACCCTAACAAGCATTTACTCCTCCCTCCCTCTCCATCCTACAAGAGATTTCCCACCTCCTGCTGCCCATCTCAAACGCTAATAAATAAATCTTTTTCTTACACTGTCAGCCTCAGAGAGACATGAAGTAAGTAGTCCACATGTTGAGTTCACATCCACTATCTCAAGGTCGAAATAGTGCCCTGGATGAACTGCAAAGTCATCCAGTGACCAGAGAAAGAGGATGAGGAGGAGGTTAGGGGTGGGTTAGGATGTGGGAGTAAGGGAGTAAAATGTGGGAGTAGGGCCAAAACTTTGAGTCTGAGAAGTCAGAGCCCAGGTGCTGCCCAGAATTCCAAAATGGGAGGGAACTTCTCAGCTGTTTTCATATGGAAATTGGTCTAGAAGCCTCCTTTGTCTCTGAATGTAAATGAAGCCAAGACTAAGTTCAGTGAACCTAACACACTGCTCATTCAGCCATAGAAATCCAGGTGAAGAGAAAACAGAAAAGGGGGATCAAAAGGTCAAAGAGGCTCACCTTTCATTTGGACTTGGTTATGGAGGTGACAGTAAGGTGGAATAAAAACACTGGAAGAAACTTGAAGACAAAATCCCATCTATCTGGAAGATGGTGTGTTCATCAGGCTTTAAGCAAAAGAAGAGAAGCGACAAAGGAAACAGAGGAAAGCAAACAAGTAAGCAAACAAGGCAAGAGGAAGGAAGGAAGGAGAGAGAAGGGGAGAGAAAGACAATGATCAACACTCAAAACAATGATTCTGAAATCGACAAAACAAATGCAAATACATAATAATGGTGTAACAGAAAGAATGAAGGGATTTCAATTTGCTTATACTCTGCCAAGATTTTAGCTCACGTACACCTGCCACCATGAAGTCGTTCAGAGTTGTTTACTTTTGGACTTGTTTTTAGTTTGTTTTGTTTTTATTTCATCTTCAAATAAAAGTTATAGAAGCATCTGCTCTTTGGAAAAATAAGCTAATATAGTTTCCTCCTAGATACTTTTTGGGGGGACTAGTTTCCTGTCTTTTGTCCTTGATTTATTATTGCCTTTATTTGTTGTCCCCCATTTGGTTCATTTTATTCTTAAAAGAACAACTACAAAGACCCTTCTATTTTTATGGAAATTGCTCAATAGTAACAATTTCAGATAGCTTCCAGAAGAATAATCATCATGCTGGCTGTTTCACCCAAGATGCTTTGCAGCATTTCACATAACAATTTACTAATTAATGACAAATTAAATGGAATTTGGTAAGAAGAATCAGAGGTTAGAGTACTGGTGTATATTGTGTGTAAAAGGTATGCAAATATCTTCAGCCCATTTGAGGTTCATCAGTGGGAAATAATAGCTATTTTACTTGAGAATTTCAAATGCAGGAGGGCTGCTGCACAGAAGCAGAATTTGGAAATTATTCATCGTTTTAATGTTTTAACATTTTCTTAGACTAGACACTGTACCTTCCTTTTAGAGGCACAATGAACTTAGTTCTTTTGTTTTAATAACTTTAAAATTGTAGAAATTCAGCTATACTTTGCTGCTTATGTTAATTCATATTAAGAGGCATGAAGATTTTTGGAAATCAGTATCTTCTAGAGCAGAAAAAAAGGCACTGACTCCATTCTTCCAAAGCAGGCATTGGCAAACAACAGACTGCAGACCAAATCCAGTTTGCCTATTTTTGTAAATAAAGTTTCACTGGTACAAAACCACACTCATTCATCTACATATTTGTCTATGTCAGCTTTCACATGACTATGGCAGAGTTGCAACAAAGATCCTGTGGCCAAAAACTTAAAAAAATCATAATCAAGCCCCTTTACAAAAAAAAATTGCGAACTCTTGTCCTGCAGGGTAGAGCTGGAGAAAATACACTTATCGTAACGAGAGAATAAAGGTTTTAACTGAGAAAATACTAAAATTATTTTAATGTGTCATATCACTAAAGCCCAACAATTGGTCATTATTAATCCAGCTGTCATAAAACTTGCCAATTTTCTTTCTCGCCTGATGTGTAAGTAGGAATGTGCTTTCTTTAGCCAGTCCTTCTGCTGCATGATGCACAGGCAACACAGAGAAGCACTAGTCATTCCTAATAAGAAAAGGCTTTATAAAGAGTGAAATGTCTCTGTCTTCTGTGGAAGGTCTAGGTGAACACAGTTTCCTACATCAAATAGGATGACTGCTTTGGCCTTATGTTAATTAATTTATTTTTATTGCTTCTAATTTTGAGAGACAAAAATATATTTACCCATCTTTATTTTTTTAATTTATATTCTTTTCAAAATACTAATGTCTAGAAGGTGTTTTAAGCCATAAAAAAATTTTTATTACACTTTATATGACCCACCCTGGGGTATAGGATGATAAAACTGCACATCAGCTCAAGTCCTGAATATTCCATTTGTGTTGATAGGGGCAGAGATGAAGCCTAAGACAGAATACTCCTTTCATACCCATAACTTGTTAATACCCAACGGCACCTATGACACACAACCTGGCCAAATATCAGCTTAACATGATAAAGTTTAAGGAAATTTCACTGATTATTATTATTCCTCAACAATAGATTATGTGTCTGAATCTGAATTTACTGACAGTTCCAACACAGTCTCACTCTCATGTTAGTCTCAGCCCCTTTTCCCTGGAGCTTCGAATCTCTAAAATGTATCTGCATGCACCATAACTCTGGTTGTTTAGAATAACCTTGGACTAGAAGTTTGCAATTTGATAGACTATGTGAGTAAATAATGTGACCTAACTATGTCCATGTTAGAAGATGAAATTGGATTAGTTCAGGATATTCAAATTTGGTATCTGTGTCATCTGTCTATCACCATTGCAACAAACAGTACTAAGTATCTACTGTGCCCAGCATTGTACTAGATTCTGAGGAAATAGCTGGGAAAAAATAGACATGGCCTTGTCCTCAGGAAACTTGCCATTATATGAATGCATTGTGAGAAGGAGGTGAGAAAGGGTGATTAAAAACAAGTATACACATACAAACGTATAAGGACAAGTGCAATGACAAGGCATTAATTCGGGGGGTGGAGGGAGGTAGTTCTACTTTACGTAGGGAAGGCCTTTCCAAGGAAGAGGCATTAAAGGTGAATCGTAAAAGACGAGTCAGCTAGAAAAGCAGTGGTGAGGTTGGGGAGCATCCCAAATAGACTCTGCAGCATGGATAACGGTGCTGAGACTGGAAAGAGTTTTGCACAGTAGAGTAACTGAAGTAAGAGCTGCACCCATGGCAGACATTACTAATCAATCACAGCCTTCTTTTTTTGTTGAAAATAGACAAATCCTCAGAATTCTCAATACAGTATTTCAGGCAGCCACTAATAATCAATTGAAAAATGATGAAACTTATTTATTATCTCTGAACTACAAGGTTCCAGAAGGTCTTTCTGGCCCTGAATTTTTTTTATTCTATAATTCTCATTTTACTCATTATTTAATACTCTCTCTGAACATCCTTCATGTGTCCAACTTTACTGAACTTCCAAGATAATGAACCTTCTCTCTCAACCTATTCCATCTGATTCCTACAAGTAAAGCCCATTTCCACACCTGCATTGCAAAGGATATTCAAATTTCCTTCCCCCAATGGAATCTCACCTGTGTGTATTAATTATCTTTCGCTATGTGACCAGTAGATCAAAACCTAGTGCTTTAAAACAACAATTTACCTTTTCTAAAGGTTCTGTGGGTTGACTATTGGTCAGTTCTCACTCCCACAACAGAGTTCAAGTGGGGTCTGGGTTCAGTACTGGGCAGTTTGGAGAGCAGAAGTGATTGGGCCTCTCTCTCTGTTGGTTCTTCACCCCAGCTTCTTCTCAGCATGTCAGTATTGGAGTAAAGTCATCAAAGAGAGAAGCAGATGCTGCAGGACTCCTTGAGGCCTAGCCTTAGAACTTCCATCCCATCACTGTTTCCATATTTTATTGGCCAAAGCAAGTTGACAAGCCCCATTCATATTCAAGCTTCCCCTTTTGTTACAGTGTTGGGGGAAGGCAATCAAAGGTCCACTGCAAAGGGGCAGATCTATAGAAAAAGGGAGAATTTGGGGCCTTTTTTGCCCAAACCAACAAAACTTTACTTCAAACTTGTGGTAAAACAAACAGCTAGCCTGCCTAACTCCTAGTCAATTGTTCCATTTATTACTCTCAGGCCTCATGACATTACTTGCCAGTTGATAGATGAGAGACCTGAAGAAATCATGATAATAAGTCCTAAAAGCATGGCTTGCCCTGAGCCTGATGTAGCTAAAGACCAACCCCCTCAATTTGAATAGTTCTATTTATCTCTGTGGAGCCCCTATATCACTGACAGGAAAGTTCCTGATTAGCTCAGCTCCTAGAGAGTGAGAGATGGCTGACTTTGGAACCATCCAGTACTTTTCCATTGTGACTTACCTATGTACCACTTTCTACCTTGTAGTAGTAGCATTGAGCTTTGTAGACTCCACAGTAGAAAGAGCTCACACTCAGGGCAGACTGACAGATTTGGATTCCAAATGTACTCCATACAAGCTGGGTAGCCTAGAGTAAGTCTCTTTGCTTCAGTTTCCTCATCTGTTCAATGAAATAATAATTTGCAAGCTTGTTGTGGGTACTCAATAAATGCTGACTACTATTCCAATTATTCACCAGGTCTGGTCAGGGAAGATGTTTGGTAAGAGGCAGGCTTGGTCTGAGATTTGAAAGATTAACACTATTCAGGTGTTGGGGATCAACCTGAGACAAAGTAGCTGACAAAGAAAGCATAATGTGACTCTTTTAGGTGAAAATAACTGGCTCAACCTGGTTGAATGTGGAAGACAGAGCAAGATTTGGAGGATTAGTCCACTGGCCTTGGCACAGTGGCCACACTAGCAAGATACCAATTGGGAGGAGGGATGGTGAAAAGAGATGAAGTGTATCTGATAACTTGACAATGTCTTTCAAACTAATGTTTCTTATCTCTCTGATTGAGGAATTGGGTGGTTCAGAAGTAAGTTCACAGATTGTTTGACACTTCTGCAAAGACGGGGTCTATTTCTACTCCCTTGAATATAGGTCCACCTCAGTGACTAACCTCTAATCAATAGAATGCAGCAAAACTAACTGTGTAGGACTTTAAAGCCTAGTTCATAAGAGGAAATACAGCTTCCACCTGGTTCTCTTTCCCTTTGGATGCTTGCCCTTGGAGCCCAAACCCCAGACCATGAGGAGACCAAGCAGCCCCATACCACAGCTGAGGCCCCAGCTGCTGATGAGTAGAACGGAGATGAATCATCCCCACTGAGCCATTCCCAAACTGCTGGTTCATGAGTAAAATAAATGTTGATATTTTAAGCCAATAAGTTTTGGAGTGTTTTGTTTCTCAAAACTAGATAACTGAAACCAGCTGTTTAAGGTGCTAGCTAGGTGTCACACACACACATACACTCATTCTCGCATTTGTTCAAAAGGTTAATTATTCAGAAATGGCAGCATTTTTATGGTACACTCCCTATCACATCACCCTCTCCATTTATTTCATGGCATTAGTCGTAATTTGCAATAATAGTCTTTATTCACTTATTTACTTGGTTTCTTTGCCTCCCCTCTCCCCTAATGAAGCTTCCTGAATACCCTGATCTTTCTCACTACTTCTGTATCTATCTCATCATCTAGTTCAGTGCCTGGTACACAGTGAGCATGCTTTAAATGTATGTGGAATAATGAATGAGCAGAGCAACACCATAAAACTTGCATTCAATTTTGTTACACAGGGACCACTTACAGAAGACATGTGTCAAACTTAAGAAGTATGCAATTTAAGATTTTAAGTAAAAAAAATAATTTGAATTAATCTTTTTTCTCTTAAGATTTGGTAACAGGCAGCTTGTGACCCACTGTTGCTACAAATACGTTGCCCAGTTCAGAGAAAAAGAATCACCTTGGAAGAGGTGATTCTGAGAACCATTAACATATAACAGCTCATCATACCTTCAACAATTTGATGTGGCAGGTATTCCCACTCCCAATTAAGAAATGAGGAAACTGAGGAAGTTTGCTTCCTAGAATGACTCAGTAACTTTCTCAAGATATGCAGCTATGCAGTGACGAAGCCAAGGTACAAACTCAGATGTGCTTCCATACTTGCATCATGTGGGACTAGCCAAGTTTAAGTGGACAAAGAAAATCTGAGGGGATCTTCCTGTGTGTGTGAGGGCAATCAACTGATATGCTTTATGTACTAATAGGCAATTCTTAAGCATGTACAGAGACAAGATAAGAATATAATACTGGCCTTTCCTTACTTCTGTCATTCTACAAACCCTCATTGAGCACCCACTGGTATCTACACTGCAGAGGCCAAAGCCTAGAAAACAAAGTGGATCTTGCCATCAGGAAGGGCCTTGTCCCACGAGGGAATGAAGTGAACACAGGCATGGTGAGTTACCAGGCAGTGTGGCAAATGCACACTAGACAGGTAGAGAGGACTGAGGGATGCCCAGAAGATGATCTATTCAAAGGCTTAGCGATAAATCCCATCCTCTCATCAACAGCTTCTCCTATACCAAGTCTCTCATCTCCCCACTTCAGCCACTTTCCTCTTGGATTGCTTTTCAGCCAGAGTCAGTGTGGCCAAGAACAAGTTCCCCCAAAGAAGGCCACTGGGCCAGAGCCAGTTTCTACAGCCCTTCCAGGGCTCCCTAAGTAGGGAGCATCACAGGCTGCATCACCCAGCTCTTCAGTCCCTAGCCACTTGAGCAGGACCAGCAGTCCGGGTCCACCCAGGGCTGGCCCTTCAAGAGGAGCACAGGTGTCCTGTGTAGCCAACACAGCCCACCAATGAGATGATCAAAATCAATTTTAATTGGGTCCCATGACAGAATAAAGTGTTTTTGTTATAGCACTGCCTTGACAAAAGATATTGTAATATTTAAAATGTAGTATCGATCTTTCTGCAAGCCCCATAAATCCTTACAGATTTGAGAACCTGACCACAGAGGATGGGTTGGCTGCCCAGGAAATGGGAGAAATGCACTGCTCTCAGACTCCATCCTCACTCAGGAGATGGGAGGACACCATGCCGGGCTGGCCCTTGTGTCGCTCTCATATCAAAGTGGAGATAGGATGACCCCTGAGCTGACACAGTAGAATTGGAGAGAGACTGTTTAAACACCGGAATCAAAATATGAAACTAAATCACTTGCTTGTGTTTTATTTGGCCTCATTCTGAATCAATGCAAGACCCGGGGCCCATGATTTCTCCCACTGAAAAGGAATACTTTTTCATCTTAAAAGTAAAGCAGGATGCTTAAATAAAACAGATGTTACTGTTGAGTGCCATTATCCAGGGCCCTCCCTCCTTTTTCATCTCCCTCCCCGCAACCCCAACCTCTCTTCCTACCCTGGGGAGAAGAGAGCCTTCGTGTTGTCCCTGAAATCCAAGTCGGGGTTGGAAAACCAGAAGCCTTGGAATTTCTCAGTCCTTAGCCCACAGAAGTTTTCTGTTTACCGGGGTGGGAGAGAGCCAGGGAAGGCAAGTCTGTTAGCGGAGGATTTGAAGATACAGTGTCGTCCTGAAAGGCAGAGGTTTTCATTTCCTGTGTTATGGGGTGCAAATAATATCAGTATGAAAAACCTGGCAGTGAGATCGGAGATAGCAGTTTTTACATTGATAAGTATTTGTTCATTTCCTGACAACAAAAAAATATAAATCTCTTCAGAAATTAAATGCCCCAGCTTGTTGGAGCACTTTTGTGGTGCTCCGTGCAAGGCTGGCTCCCTTTCTCCGGGCCGCTGCGGGCCGGATAATCACTGCATCAGTCATTATCCTCGGATCACGCGGGCTCGGCAGCTGGGCCGCGCATGGCCCAATTCTCCCACTTTTTGTGTCACTTATTTTCTCGGAGGGCCCGATTTGCATTTTAATGGAAGTAGTTTATAGACTTCTCCGCTGCCTTCAGAGTGCCACAAGTGGCATCATTAAGTGAGCTAAGCCGGATTAATGCTGATAGTAAAGTCAGATAATACAATAACAGAGGCCTCCATTCCATTTGCATTAGGTGAGGAGTGCGGGGCTGTCTGGTGCCTGGTGATAATTTGTAAGCGCGATATGTTGTACTTGAGAGGATAAGATTAAATTTAGTGGGTTTAACTGTCATCCCAGTAAGTCAATTACTTCATCTTTTCAGCCTTTGAATTTCTTTTATAAATAAAATAAATGGAATATTGAGCTGCTCCGCAGCCATTTCGAGCTCCCATGAAGAAGAATTACACAGGCAGGACCAAAAAAATAAAAGACTTCAGATTCAGCTCCATAAACAAAATATAAACTCCATTCAGGTGCCAGCATGGCAGCAGCCCCGAAATATTGTCCATCTCTCATATCACAAGCATGACAGATTCCATTGTGACTTTAGTTTCTCCATAATAGGAAATATTTATGTTGTGCCTGGGTCTTTTCTATTCCTGCCCTCCCACAGTGGGAGGCAAACACTCCAACACAGAGCCTGTGGCTCTCCATTCCTTCCCTCCCTTGCCTCTGGTTGCCCAGTGCTAAATATTTAGTTTTGGGGGCAGATATTATGAAAGCCTCATGACCCAGCTGAGAGAAAGGGGATGCATCCAATTTCCAGTAGGTGTCAGATAAACAGAAAGGGCAATTTCTTTCACACCCTCTTCCTCTCCTCCACCCTGAGTTATTGTCACTGAAAATGACATCTCTGGATGGAAAGTTCAGCTATCTAGCATCAGCAAGTGGCATCTTGATATAAGAATGTAACATCTTTATTCAGACGGAGAAAGAAAACTCAGTGAAGAAAAGAAAATCAAGCAGCTCAATTCTTATAGGTAGCACCTTCCAAAGCAAGTCATGTCTTAGAAGACCTCAACTCTGCTGCTTCTCTACCGAGTAATGAGCATACATTTTTTTTAAAGTAAGTTATCTGTGTCACTGCCATTGTTAATCATGGATGGATGGATGGATGGATGGATGGGTGAGAGAAAGACTGAGACAAAACACATAATCTTGATCAAAACTCTATAAAACTGGTGGCTACAAAAGCACAACACAAAGTATAGGTGACTCTCCTCTGGCAAGAATCAGGAGTTCAGACAGACAGACTTGAATGTGCATGTTCTGTGCCCTGACCTGTTCTTGGTGCTACAAAGCAAAGGAAAGGCATGAAAGTGTCCTTGAGAGGATTAGTCATATAAACTTTGGAAAGACATGGAAAAATGTTCAATCAGCCTTTCATAAATGAGTCCGTAGCAACACATATGTAAGACATGGAAGCTAAATGGCTCTTGGTTTCCTCCCCATTCTTCCAACTTCTTCCCCCTCCTCTTCTACATAGACACTCTCCTCAGATCATCCCTCAATACACCATACATCAGCACAGGCTTTTCCCTCTTCTGGAACACATTCCTCTTCTGTCTTCACCTGGCTAAATCATAGCTTTGATTTGTCAAGACCCCAGCCATGCATTTCTTCCTCTCTGAGCCTTACTCAAGCCACACAGAGGAAGAGTCTCTCCCAGAAGTCCCTGATAACAGCATCTTGTGTACTGTACTGCAAACATTTATTGACATGCTGCCTCCCTACCTAGATACAATGGCACTGTCTCCCTCATTCATTTATTTCTTCATTGTTTTTGTCCACTAAGTACTGGCTATGGGGCTGATATTGTGGGGAGACTAGGGACACAAAGATAAACAAGATAGTTTTTTCCCCTCAAACAGCTGAGTGCAGAGGTGAAACACATCTATAAGCAATTCTTATACAAAGCATAGATATCTGTTTCCCTGGTGTTCAGCACAATACTTGACTTGCAAGAGAAACTAGACAAATGTGAGGCAAGTGAATGAAATTTCTGTGAGATGGGAGGCTTTTGTCTGGGAGATTCTAAAAATTATTTAACATTACATTTGTGAGACTGTTATCACATCTTTCTTTGCGCCCTTCTTAGTCTCTAACTCTCCATCTTCACTATCACTCTCACATATGTCAGTAAAAGAACTGGAGTAATCGCTCCAGGAGGGGCCATGAGCCTTAAAAAGTAAAAACTGAAAACTATCTCAGATGAAATAGAACTATCCACGTGCTTTGTTGTCCCAAGTCCAAATGCAACACTCACCCAAACAGAAATCTCCGTAAAAGACATCAGTTCACACTTTGAATGCTTTCTGACCTCTTACTATTTGGCAAGCACTATGTCAGTAAAATACTTTAGAGGAATATAAAAGTGAATCATATTCTGTTTTTATTCAGCTCGAAATTGTGTATCAGTTGGGTGGTGTGCAACAGCAGACAAGTACGTGGCTAGTCCCAGGGAGTTGTGAATAGAAACAGCCTGGCTCCTGTATTCTGACTTATGCCTTTGGTCAACTGTCAAAAGTATGCAAGTAAACTATTATTAAGAACAGTAATGACAATTTGATTTACATTTATAGTATGCATTTTTTCAAATGTTAAAGTGCTTTATATATCCTTAATCTACTTTGTTATGTGCCAGTTATACCTTCCCCTACCCTCTATCCTTAGAAAGGCTGGTAGGGATTCCAGGACATAACATGAGATGTGTGTGTGTGTGTGCATGTGTGTGCATGCACAATGTGTGTCTTTCTCTGAATTTATTCCAAAGCCAAAGATATAAATGACTTTTAGATTGCCCCTTGTTTTGCATCATCCACGCCTGTGCCCTTCACTAGTGCAGATAATCGAGAGTTCACCGTACTGTGATTAATTATTTGGCCAGGGCTGAGAGCCAAAAGTCACAAGTGCTAGGAATTTCAGGAAGAAACCATGTTTACTCTTTACATTTTAAGAGGAACAAGAATTTTATTTGCTTAAGTGTTTAACTTTTATCCGGTGTTAATTGAGTTCATAATCTGTGCCAGGTACTCCACTGAGCAATTTTATACACATTATCTCATTCAGTATCCTTACAACAACCCTATGTGGTGGGTACTATTTTTATCCCCATTTTAGAACTGAGAAAACAAAGGGTAAGAGAAGTTTTGTGACTTTCCCAAGGTCACACAATTAGTAAGGGTTAAAGCCAGGCTGTCTGCAAATATTTTATAAAATACAATTAGCGTCTTATTAGTAACTTTGATTTACTAAGAATCACACAGATATTAAAACTCATACTTCTGTTTTAACCTAATCACTCTAATAATTTCCCTGTAGTGTCTTCTCTTTAAGATAGAACATAAAATATTTTGTAGGGCCCTGGCTTGTGTAGCTCAGAGGACTGAGAGCGGGCCTGCGAACCACACAGTCGCAGTTCAATTCCCAGTCAGGGCACATGCCTGGGTTGCAGGCCAGTTCCCAGCAGGGGACGAACGAGAGGCAACCATACACTGATATTTCTCTCCTTCTCTCCTTCTCTTTCCCTCTAAAGATAAATGAATAAAATCTTAAAAAAATACTTTGTAGGATTCCCTGTAAACTTTTCCTGGGTCCGTGGAATGTCCAATAAAACAAGTTCTGATCTTTCAGAGCCACGATCAAGGCATAGGCATTAGAAGTCAGATGGAGGCATGTGGCCAGCAGCTTAAGTGATGGTAACATATTGCATTATAAGTTTCCTTTTGCACGTAATTTTTCCTACAAATAAAGAAAAAAAAGAGTCACTCACAGGTGTGTAATATGTGCCAAGGTGCTATACACATGTGGCATCATTAATCATGGCAATCCTGAAATATTAACACTGCTATTTTCTTTACACAGAGGAACCACGGTTGGGTAAAATAAAGTGTACAAAAAGTCACACAGATCAAACCCAGTGCTACTTGGCTTCACAGCTCATATTCTTCCCAGCTCTGCTGAAAGTTAAACTATAAGACTTCACTATTAGCACTAAATGTCAGAGAACGTGATAAAATTTTAGCCTGCCACTATGTGATATAACACATTTTGGCTCAAATTTGTTTCAGACTAGTATCCCTAAGAATTGTGATCAATTTCAGCTCTTTGTATGTGGTTATTCTGTCTTAGTCAAAACAAACAAATAAACCTTTGCATTATTTATTCTGGGCCTAAACATTGTTTCCCTTTTATCTCTAATTCTATTTCATTTGGGGGGTCTCAGCCCTATTTCCATTGACAGTATTTATAGTTGTGGTCTTAAAACCACATCATTCCTATTTTCAAGCAAAACATCTCCAGTTCCTCTAGAAGTTCTAACCTAAATGATCTGTGATGACCAATTCCTGTTTCTCACTTTCTGCTCACAAGTTTGCCTACGTATCTACTCTATATTCTTCCCATTAAACCTTTCTTTCCTTTTTAAAAATTTGTTTTCCTGATTTCTGGCCAAGGTGGAGGCATAGGTAGATACACTTTGCCTTCTCCCACAACTAAAAGAAAGACAACAACAGATTTAAAAACAAAAAAATAACCAGAACTGCCAGAAAATCTAACTGTATGGAAATCCAACAACCAAGGAGTTAAAGAAGAAACATTCACCCAGACCAGTAGAAGGGGCAGAGACACATAGCTGGGGTGGAGAGGACTGACAGCAAGGTGGTGGCTAGCAGAGATGGTGGTCCCACATTTGTGTGTGGATACACAAGGAGAAACAACTAAGGAAACAGACAGACTGCACAATCCAGAGTTCCAGCATGGGGAAATAAAGCCTCAAAACCTCTGACTAAAAAAACCAGTGGGGGTTGGGGCAGCAGGAGAAACTCCAAGCCTCACAGGAGAGCTTGTTGGAGAGACCTACAAGGTCCTAGAATGTACACAAAACCATCCACCTGGGAATCAGCACCAAAAGGGCCCAGTTTGCTTGTGGGTAGAGAAGGAGGTGAGTAAAAGCTGACCAAGAGCTAAGCAAGCAGCATTGCTCCCTATCCGACTGCTCCCCTGCATACAGTGCCACAAGACAGCAATGTGGGTTGGCCCACCCTGGCAAATACCTAAGGCTCCATCCCTTACTATGTAACAGGCATGCTGAGACAAAAAAAATATGGCCCAAGTGAAAGAACAGATCAAAGAATCAGAAAAAAATACAACTAAGTGATAAAGAGATAGCCAAACTATCAGAGGCAGAGTTCAAAACACTGGTAATCAGAATGCCCACAGAAATAATTGAGTATGATCACAAAATAGAGGAAAAAGTGAAGACTATGAAAAGTGAAATAAAGGAAAATGTACAGGGACTCAAATCAATGGTGTGGACCAGAGGAAAAAACAAACATTCGATTAGAACAGAATGAAGAAACAAGAATTTTAAAAAAAGAGAAAACTTTTTTTTGAATTCTTTTTTTTGAAACTTCCCTTAGGAAACTCTGGGAAAACTTTAAACATTCCAACATCACAATCATAGGGGTGCCAAAAGGAGAAGAGGAAGAGCAAGAAACTGAAAACTTGTTTGAAAACATAATGAAAGAGAACTTCCCCAACCTGGCAAAGGAAATAGGCTTTCAGGAAACTCAAGAGAATCCCAGAGAAGTTGGACCCAAGGAAGCACACACCAAGGCACATTGTAATTACATTACCCAAGAACAGAAAGATAAGGAGGGGATCTTAAAAGCAGGAAGAGAAAAGGAGACAGTAATCTACAAAGGAGTTCCCATAAAGTTATCAGCTGATTTCTCAAAAGAAACCTTGCAGGCAAGAAGGGGCTGGAAAGAAGTATTCAAAATTATGAAAGGCAAGGACCTACATCCAAGACTACTCTATCCAGCAAAGCTTTCATTTGGAATGGAAGGGCAGATAAAGTGGTTCCCAGATAAGATCAGGTTAAAGGAATTCATCATCACCAAGCCCTTATTATATGAAATGTTAAAGGGATTTACCTAAGAAAAAGAAGATCAAAACTATGAACAGTAAAGTGACAACACACTCACAACTATCAACAACCAAACTTAAAAAAACAAAAATTAACTAAGCAAATGACTAGAACAGGAACAGAATCACAGAAATGGAGATCACACAGAGGGTTATCAGCAGGGAAGGGAAGAGGGAGAATAGAGAAAAAGGTACAGGGAATAAGAAGCATAAATGGTAGGTACAAAATAGACAGGGGGAGATTAAGAATAGTATAGGAATTGGGGAAGCCAAAGAATTTATATATATGACCCATGGACGTGAACTAAGGTTGTAGAATGATGGTGGGAGGGGAGGTACTGGATGGAGGAGAATAAAGAGGACCAAAAAAATGGGACAACTATAATAGCATAATTAATAAAATATATTTTTAAAAAATTTATTTTCCTAAAACAAATGGAAAATTCTTGGTCAAAATATCCCATATTATACAGTCCTTCATGAATTTAAGAAGCTCAATTACATATTTATTTTTACATTTTAGCCCAAAAAGAATGTGCCAAAGGAAAACAGACTTCAAATAGAATTCATCATTTCGAAGCACAGTTCCATAACCAATTTGACTTCCAGTTGTTCTTTATTCCAATTAATCTCTTTAAGCCTCTCTAAAGAGTTGGCATTTACATTTTTCATTTTCATCGTTATGAACATTCTTCTAATAATAATATTTCCTAATGCCTACACTATTTCTGGGTTTGATTCTGTGATATGTAAAAGCACTAATCAGCAACCTGAGCCTGAGTGTTCTTACAGATATCAGTGTCCCATTTGCTCTAAAATTAGCAATGTCACGCAAGCTTTCAGATACTGTAATTACAACCGCAACAGAGCAGAAAATCTCCCAACAGCCACCCAGGCCCCAGCAGCTCCAGTATCAGCCCACCCCATCTGGAAATTCAAGTGTTCATTTCTCCCATTCACCTTCGGCTTTCAAAATTGCTCCCTTGTGCTTGAGTCTCTGCTCCAAACCCCAGATACAATGCAAGTTTTGTTTTCAAACTTGTTATGAGCTTCTCCCTGTCTGTGCATGTTAGCATCTGGACTCACCATGGGTCCCTGTCTGAGGCCCCAGGTCAGACAAGGAACCCATGGTGAGTCACAAGATGCTCAATCCTTAGATGCATTGGCCAGGAATGGGCCTAACCAAGTCTTACAAGAGGCAAAAGGGACAGCTGTCTGCACAGATGATATGAGGAAGGCTGAAAAACATCCTTGTCCTCAGATATCTCAGACATTACTCCTTCTCAGAATCAAGAACTCTGGTTACTTGAGTTGAGAGCAGTGGAGTTTGGGCTCTTGTCCCTCTGCTTCCCATCACCTCAACCCAGTGTGTACTCAGACAAATGTACCACCTCCCCCTGACTGGGGCTCCTTCTCCTATTATTCCATCCTCTTCTTGGCAAAGAGCAAAAAAGAAACCCTTTCCCTCCTTTCCCATAGTCTCTGCCCACATCACTCCTCTTCTGAGAAGGGCAGTAAAGGGTGACTTTTCTTCAGGTACCCTACCACCTGCCACACACACACACACACACACACACACACACACACTCACAAGAATGGAAACACCATGACAACATAAGGTAGATGAGGTCAGACACAGAGTCCTGCTCAGCACTGTACCCAGCTTCCAGCACAGAGCCTGAAATATTGCACATACTCTAAAAAAATGTTAAATAAATTAATAAGCTTTGTAACCAAAAACAGTACCTATCTCACGTAGTTTTTTTTTCAAGAATATTTTTTTAATTTTTATTTATTTATCTTTAGAAGTGAAGGGAAGAAGAGAAGGAGAGAAATATCAATCTATGGTTGCTTTTGGTACAGCCCCTGCTGGGCACTGGCCTGCAACCCAGGCATGTGCCCTGATGGGGAATCAAACCACAATCTTCTGGTTTGCAGACGTGTGCTCCATCCACTGAGCTACACCAGCCAGGGCCCTATCTCACAGTTTTTTAAGGAACCATTGTTTAAAGATTACAGAAGAAACTCTACTTAAAATGAATTTGTCCCCACTTCCCAAAATTAATGGTGCCCCTAAGCAAAAAAAACAAAAACAAAAACAAAACCCATATCCCAGAGACATAAGGTCAGTGTGAGAGAAGAGATTTTTTTTAAAGTTATTAAAGTAAGCCCATGTGGTTACAAAACGTTTGCAAATCTCTTTATATACCTTATTTCAAAGGTAGAGCCTAATTCCCTCCCTTATGAATAACCTGAACTTGTGGACTCATTTCTAACAAATAAAATAAAGTCGGAGTGATAATGTTAACTTTGGAGTCTAGGTCATAAATGGTACTACAAGCACCCTACTTGCTGTCTTGGATCACCTACTCTGGAAAAACCATCTATCACATCAGGGGACAGTCTCACCAGTGAGGAGCTGAACCCCCCAACCAATAGCTAGAAAGGAAACTGAAATCTCCTGCAAACAGCCATGTGAGTCAGCTTGGAAGTGGATACCCCAGTCCCTGAGGAAAGCTTTCTCATGATTACAGCTATGGATGACCTCTGGCCCAAGCCAGAGCCACTCAGCCACACTTCTTCCTAATTCCTGGACCACAGACTGAGATGGTGAGTATTCGTTTTAAGCCACTGAATTGTGGGATAATTTGTAATGTAGAAATAGATAACAAATACAGCCTCATAAAACCTCATGTCAAGAGGCCTGTCTAGCACCTCAGGGCTCATAATTCCCTCACTTTCTCTGGCAGGTTAAGTCCTAGGTCTGCTGACATCAGATCCTGGTCAGAGAAGCACTCACTGTCCCTCTTCACCCTGAAGAGTGGCATATTTGCTCTCTCTTTCAGATTTTTCCTGATATCTCTAGGCGTTATTGCTATGGTTCCTTTAGACCTCTCTTTCTGTTTTTATACCCACAGTAAGCCCTTGGCAGAGATCAAAACACCTACAGGCCCAAATAGGGCCCTAACAGTTTTTTGCTTGACCTTCATTTTTTTACTTTTAAGATGTAAGCTATGATTTGAAAATTGAAAGTGTACTTTTGATTTAACATGATAGATTGACCCATATATATTTAGTTTCTCGCTAATTAAATATGATGGCAAAAGAGAGTATTTAAAAGGTTTTAGGCCACAAACAGTGAAAGACCTGGAGGAAAGAAAGCAGCAGGCAGGAGATTTAGATAGACTTAAAGATAGATGAAAGAGTGATAACTGACTTTGGGTGGAAGAAGCTCAGTTTGGGGACTGATGGAGGACTATACTTACTAAAATGGACATAATCTGCCCTGAATGCCCCTGGAAAGGCTCAGAGCTTCTGAATAAGAACTCTCAGAATGAATCCATGAGGTATAAGGCTGAATACAGGATAATTAACTTCATAGTTGTATATGGAGTAATTGGAGTTCCTGCCTCCAAACACCTGAGGTGCTGGGCAACTAGCCCTTCCTTCTCACCAAACCCCTTGGCCAGAGACTGTGCCTTTCCCTTCGGGGAAAGTGGATCTGACAGTCTTCAGACTTGATAACACAAGTACAGTTTGATGTGAGCGACAATGGGACACAGGACTGAAAATAAGGGAATTGAGTGAGAATCTGTCCACTAATGGAAGACGTCTCACTACCTTTTCCCTGTCCCATTTTTAAAATTTCAATGGCTTCACTTACAAGTGCTTCACAGCATAAGGTAAAAAGTTTGAGAGTAATTCTTGAGATAAACTGAATGGTCTCAGAGAAATGCCATGTTAATAGGCTGATATTAGCAGTTTCCCATCAATGAAAATGGTGACTCACTGCCTAACTGTTCTGCAGAGAAACCCATCAGTTCATAAGTCTCACCAAATACATAGAGCTTCCAACTAACTTTCAGTGTCCCACTCTTAAACATGAACAGCCAGCCAAGTATCACCAATAATTTGAGAAAATCACCAACAGAAAAGTTAGAGACCAAAAACAAACAAAAAAACAGAAGTAAGGGAACCTGGATAAAATAAAGAAAATGCAGGAATCAGAAGTAAAGTTTAAAAATACACTAAGTAGTCTGGAACAAGAAAAAAATACTGTATTAGTTTCCTGCCACAAAAAATTACCACAAATTGGGTGACTTATGATACAGAAATTTATTATCTCAGAATTCAGGAGCCAGAAGTACGAAATCAAGGTGTCAGCATCTTGGTTCTCCTGACAGCTGTGAAGAGGAATAAGGCCCATGCCTGTCCCCCAGCTTCTGGCAGTTGCTGACAGTCCTGGGTATCTCTTGGTTTGTAGCAGCATCACTGCAGTCTCTGCCTATACTGTAATATGACCTTCTTCCTGTCTCTCTCTGCGTCTTCACATAGCTTTTCTTATAAAGACACTATTCATTGGATTTGAGACCCACCCTAATCCAGTATGTCTTCAATTTAGCTTATTAGGTTTGCAAAGATGTTATTTGCAAATAAGCTCACATCCTGAGGTTCCAGACCTGAATTTAGTGGGGACACTATTCAACCCACTAAATACATTTTTAACAGAAATATCAATGACAGTAACAGAACAATCAGAGAATAAGAAAGCATACCTGGATGTTGAACCTAAAGTAACCAAAGTAAAAGATTCAGTAAAATATTCTATTAGTCAGGGTTCACAGAGGAAAGCAGAACTACTATGAATATTATGGAAAGGAGTTTTTTCATAGGAATTTAGACTTTATACATTGTGGAAGGAGCTGAGGAAGTAAAGTCTTGAAAGGGGAGTTAGGAGATCCAGAAACAGCCTGTAACCAGCCCTCCTGAAGCACTAGTGCAGGTGGACAAAGTGGAGACTTCAGGCACATCTAGGTTCTGGAGTGGGGCTGTGAAGGGTTGCTGGGGTAGAAGTCAGTGGAAGTCTGCAGTTTCTTCATAGCTCCTGAGTTAGTGAGTTTGCATCCAAGCATCTTGTGGTAAGTCTAGAGTCACTCTCAGAGAGCAGAGTCAAAGAGAAAAAGAACTGGGTACAGAGACAAGAAGAGCATGTGAAGTGGGAAAGAAGACAAATTGGAACCTGCTGACACTTCTGTTTCTCACTATACCACCTCTCATCACGAGCTCCAGCAGGTGATGGCTGCTGCTTCATATCTACCTCCCACATTTCACACAAACTTCTCTTTGCACCAGCTATAACTCCAAACCACATAGAGAAGGTGAGTTGGGAAATGTAGTTCCAGGGTAGCCAAGTTGACATAGCAGAAAATGAACAACATGGACCACTCATGGTAGAGGATAAACCAAGCCGATAACAGGATAAAATGAGCATAGATGTGAGGGAATTGTGCAAAAAGTGTGAAAAAAAGATTTTTAAAAATCTCAGAAAATTTGAGATTTAGTCCAAGAGGTTCAATATTCAAATCAGAAATTCTTGAAGAAGCAAACACATAACCTAGAGAAAACAAAATTGTCAAAAAATTTAAGAAAACACCCCAGAAATGAAGTGAGCTTGTCTCCATGTTGAATGGGTTTATATGGTACAAACTGCAATGAACGCAACAGAACCAAGGCTCATAAGTGAAAGTTCAGAATACCACGAACAAAGATAACAAGTTTATAGGGAAACAAAATACCAGGTCATCGTGGTAAAGACTGGAATACAGAAACAACAATATTGAGAATTCAAAGATGGTAGAATCATTCTGAGGAAAATTATTTTGAATTTTCAAACAAGAATTCTATATCTAGTCAAAGTAATCAAGTGTGTAGATGGAATAAAGATATTGTTAGACAAGTAGGATGAAAAATTTACATCTGATGCACCATTTCTGGGATAGCTACTAGAGTCTATGTACCAGAAAAACAAAACAGGGATAAATCAAGAAAGCATATAGGACTATAAGACTTAACATTCACAAAGGGAAGTCTCAAGATGACAGTTATGTAGCAGTCCTAAGGAGTAACCAATTCAAATGGGGAGCAGGAGGATGGATTGTTCTTTAAGGAAAAGATGGAATCAACAGCTTCGTCACTGTAAAGAATATTGATGAGTGTTTGAGAGAGATGTTGGAATATTTCTCAGAAAAATGACTGACAAAATTACCCGCTAAATAAGAAAATTAAATCACAAGACAATAGATTATTCCAGGAAAGGTCAATGAATAAAAGTTGTCTGAAAAATAAATGTAATTGTAGTAAACTACTTAGCCACTAGTTTTTCTGCAGTGGTGATAATATAAACTTTGACTATTGATTTACCCAATAATTATGACATAATAGTATTGAGGTGAAAAGAAAGAGGAAATGGGAGAGAAAGTCCATGTAACTACCATAATGGAAAATTAAAGGTTGGTAGAAATGCTAAAAGTTAATAAATTAAATAATAGGTTAAATACCAAAACAGCTAATAACGGTATTGGTGGTAGAGAAGAACAAGGCAGGGTAGTACTGTGTTTTATCATAAAACTTTCATGCTATTTATGGTTTTTAAAACATGTGTAATATTAACCTAACAAAATATTTTAATGAAAAATTTATATGAAAATTTAGATTTTTTATTTCTTTTTGAAAATCAGAAGAACTGGCATCACAGGGCCTGCATTCATCAGGCAACAATTTCCGAAGATGATGTGCCCTTAAGTTTGCCCCAGTCCCCACCATCCCTGTAAGTGTGCCTAGTTGCTGTCCAGACTCTGTGTTGTAGTTTGGGGCCTGCTCAACCTAAAGCATGAAGACATATCTAAACATTACTCAAGGAGGAAAGGCAGCCTTGACAAGAAAGTGCAGGCAGAATAGATAACAAGAAAATCCTGCAGCACTTACAAGAAAGGAAAGTATCGCTAGTAGAGGATAAAACAAAAAGACAGCTGAAGACCAAAAGAAACCTGAAGGTGAGTACATCTGAGGGGGAAAGCAGTGCCTGTACCAGAGAGGGCAGAATAAAGAGTAAAATACAAAAGCTAAATGTGGGCCAGAGGATCTAAGACCACTAGCACCAGGCCTGGAGGAGAGCTCAAGCTTGGCAAAGCAAAGGGGTCCAGGATGCAATCTGTAGTCCAGAAGAGAGTTCTGAGCATTTGGCCTGTTGGCTGCTGTGCCATGGCACAAATCAGGGTAACCTGCTTAATAGCCAGGCTAGACCAATGATTGATTGTGTTAAGACTCTGAAAGCTCTTATGGAAAACAACCCATGCTATGCTTGCTCAACTAAATGACCAGCTTTTGTTTTTATTTAATCTTGCTTTTTAGAGCACATTTCTCTTCACTAAGATGTAGAAAGCAAAGATCTGAGTAACATCCCAGATGTCTGAAGCATGCACGGCATCTTCAGGCCTTAAGAGTTGCCTGGAAGGGGCAGCACTGGGTGGGCCTTGTGGACCAGATGTCCTGGGATCCAAAGCTCTCTGGGAGCCAGGCCCTGCTTTAAAGCATCCTCTCCTCCAAAAGTGATGCCGAGCCATCATTTTCAGCTCTTGGCAGCAGCACAAACCTTTCACTTACATCTGATGTACTGTGTGAAAACAGGAGTATGCAGGCCATTCATTTCCAGCCTGTCAGCCAGGAAAGGAGGGTTTCCCTCAGGAACCATCAGGAGGAAAGTCATATGTTCAGTTCACCAAATGGTATCAAGTCTCCAGCTCTGATCCTTTCTGACAGGGGTTGGCTTATTCCTTCTTTGAGACCAGCTGTCGTGTTCTTCTCTGTCCCTTGATATAACCAAATTCAAATAGGTTGATACCACTGTGAGACACATGGAGAGACTGGGCCTAGTGATCTACACAATCTCCTGCTCTGCTGTTAGATTAGGAGAGAGACCAACCAAGCTGCAAGAAAGATAGACCTTAAGAGGTCTGAGGTCAACCTGGGGACACCATCATGCCCTATATACCCAGCATGCTGAATGAGTGTTTTGACAGAGTTTGGGGGAAGACATTGCTCAGAAAAATGCTGTAATCCATGTTTTTTCCAGATGTGAGGGTGATCTGGCTCCAACATCTGCCATCGAATCCATATTTGCAATGCTTTATGGCACCTTTGTTTACAAGTCAGATCTTCCTCATTGGCTCGCTAGTCCCTCATAGGCCAAGATCATGTCTTATCCTGAGCAGATGGTAAGTAAGTAAGTTTATAGAATAAATGGGCCATGCTTACTAATTGATTTATTTAGTGTAGCAAAGGTCAGGGTTTCCAGGAAGGAAAGAAAACACTCAATGTGCATTCCCACCTCCAGAACTCTGTGACGCTGGGGGAGAACTTTAGGGTCATTCTCCTCCATCCTACCACTGGCTTCCTGGAAGAAATAATGGAGGATTTGGAGATGCACAATTTGATTCCAAGACTTTGAAAATAATAAGGGAGCAATGGAAGGAGAGAAAATGATTAAGCACTTGGTAAATACCAGTCCCTACACTGGTACTATCGCCCCTATAAGGTTCTGCTTACAGATGAAAAAAGTGAAGCTGAGAGAATAAATCTCCTAAATAAAGGGGGCAAATGTAATTTGCACATTTGCCAGAGGCAAGTTCATTCTTAGTCTCTTCTTTTTGCCAATGGGGTGGCCATTAAATCACAAGTTGTGACCATTATGATGACAAGCAAAGAACAGGGATACTGATACCAACTAGAGGAACATCTGTGTATTGGTGTGTAATGTACTTGGAAAACTTGGAGGAGGGTGTAAAAAAGGGCTTAGATAGCCTGTAAAGACAAAGACATTGGTTGGGCCACCTAAAGTCAGAAACAATTAGATTTATTACCCACACCCACAATTGTGTACCAAGGCTGCTATGACCTAGAGGAGAAAAGATTTACACATATGCAAATACACATAAACTTCATTAGCAGATATAAGTTTCTAATTTCTAAGCATGTCTTTCCTTTCCCATCCATGGGCACCCAGGTTAAAGATGTCCTGAGCTGCCATCAGGAAGCAAATGGGTTTTTGCCTTGTTCCTCAATGTGTCCTGGTGTTCAACTAGACCTCATGTTATCTTCCCTTCATATTCAGAAATCTTCCAGAGAAACAACTAGAGACCTTCCCACATCTAATTCATGACTGTGGACACTTTTTTCTTTTTTAAGAGAGGGGTTATGGGGGGAGAAAGAAAGGAAGAGAAACATTGATGTGAGAGAGAAACATCAACCAGTTGCTTCTCAGAAGCTCCCCAACCAGGAACTGAACCTGCAGCCTAAGCATATCCCCTAGCAGGAATCAAATCAGCAACATTTCACTTTGCAGGATGACATCCAAGGAACTGAGCCACACCAGTCAGGACAATGACTATGAAAGTTTTCCCTAGGCTGCCGTCTTTTTCCTGAATCACACTTCCACTGGAACCACGTACTTCTTATACATAGTCCCCCAACCCCCAATGTTCACCACTTTACAACTAAAACTAATACTATAGTAGCCATTCCTCCAAAAATACTGAGTATCTTTTTTGTGCTTCACAAAACTAATACATCATGAGGAGTAGAGAACTACAAAGTTCTTTTGCAAATATGGGTGCCCAGTGCTTAGTTGAAGTCATTCATTAACTCTCCAAACAGTGATTATAATTCTAATTTGCATCTCAGAACAATTATAAATTTCTCTGTGTTGTCCTGGCTAGTGTGGCTCAGTTGGTTGGAGCTTTGTCCTATAGCCAAAAGGTTGCAGGTTCGATTACCACTGTGGGGCACATTCCTGGGATGTGGGTTCGATTCCTAGTCTAGTGCATGCAGGAAGCATCTAGTTGATGTTTTTCTCTCTTGCATCGATATTTCTCTCATCCCCTTCCTCTCTCTTTTCTTTTCTCTCTAAAAGCAATGTAAAAAATGTCCTTGGGTGAAGGTAAAATATAATTCCCTATGTCATAGTACTTCAGATAACCCCCTTCCCTCACCAATAATTCAAGCAGCTAATGCTAAATCTGATACCTTTAAGGGTCTATGTCAGAAGGCTGCAGACTAGGAGCTCATGAGCTAGATCCTTCACTGACATTTTATTTGGCCAACATAGTTTTTGAGAACATTGACCTGGTTGCCAACATTTAAAGAGTTTTCCATAACTAATCTAGACTTCTGGCTTCTTTTGAAAACTTGGAGGATCTAGCCCTAATACTGGGCACAATCAGCTGGTGGGGTGGTAGCTACCCATTTAGGTGAATCATACACATCTCTGAGACCCATGGTCCTCACCATTCTCTATTGTATTATAGTGAGCCCTCTTCTCTCATTTACCTAGCATGCCTTGCATAGGTGGGCTTTAAGATTTTGACCTCTGATCTACACCTGCCTTGCATTCAACTCAGTCTTCGGTAATTTTCTTTTCTTCTTGTATACTCTTTCTCCAGATTAGTACATTTAATCCTATGGGTTTTAATATTCATTATATGTCTGACTCATAAATTTCTGCTCAAGCCTAGAATTCTACCCTGAAATCTAGAACTATGTATACAATTACCTGCTATACTGGAATACTTAGCATGTCTATTTGACTGTCTCAGGCATTTCATCCCTAACATGCCAAAAACAGAACTTCTGATTCCCTCTTCCCCCCACACACAAAAAAAACCCTGTACTACCCCAACTTTTATACTTCCATAAGTGACACTAACACCCATCCAGTTGTTCAACCACAATCTCAGTCATCTTTTCTTATTCTTTCTCCTTTTTCCTCCTTTTTAAAATATATTTTATTGATTATACCATTACAGTTGTTCTATTCCCCCCCTTCATTCCCCTCCACCTGCACACTCCCTCCCCCACAATTCTCCCCCCTTTAGTTTATAACCACGTGTCTCAATTTCTTTAGACTCTATATTTCCCCCACTATTCTCACCCTCCCCCTATCTATTTTCTACCTACCATCTATGCTATTTTCTGTGCCTTCTCCCCCCTTCTCCTCCTCCCACCCCCCTGTTGCTAACCCTCCATGTGTTCTTCATTTCTATGGTTCCACTCCTGATCTAGCTGTCCTCTTGGTTTGCTTCTGTTTTAGGTGTGGTTGTTAATAACTGGGTGTTTGCTGTCCTTTCACTGTTCATATTTTTCATCATCTTTTTCTTATATAAGTCCCTTTAGGCCACTTCCGCCAAGATGGAGGCATAGGTGGAAACACTGTGCCTTATCCCACAACCAAGTTTGAATAAAACAAAGGTTTGGAGAAACAAAGACACAAGCAAAGGACAGAAAATTGAATTATACGGAAGTCCGACTACATCTAACCTTTCAACGGGGACGGTAAGAGGGGCGGAGCCAGCAGCGAGCAGGGTTTGGCAGGACAGGGCCCCCGACCCAGGCGCGCAGGCAGACGAGAACCAGTTGGGGTGCGGGGCAGACTGCAGGCGCATATTCGCGCACAGTGAGACAGACCACGTAGGCCCCAGGGGGCGAGGGCTGACGGCGGTGGCACACTCGCGCACAGTGGGACAAAACAAGTGGGCCAGGTGACGGCAGCAACTGCGGCAATGGTGAGGGCCGTGGCAGCAGGCGGCGGACAGGACGCCATAGTCCCTCTTTGACCCCGCCCCCACATACAGCGTCACAACCCAGCGACTTAGTTGCCCTGCAATACCGGTGAGAGCCATAGTCCCTCTTTGACCCCGCCCCCACATACAACGTCACACCCAGCAACTGAGTTGCCCTGTTCTAGTGAACATTTTAGGGCTCTGATCCTGCTATGGAACAGGCATGAACAACCCGAAAGATGGCTCAAGAAGAACTCAAAGTCCCAGAGCCAATAACTCTAAGCGACCGAGAAATTGCCAGCCTCTCAGAAGCACAATTCAGGACACTATTTATCAGGATGCTCACAGAACTGGTAGATTATAGTCACAAATTAGAAGAACAAAGTCACAAATTAGAGGAATATATGAAGGCTAAACTAATTGAAATGAAGGGAGATGCACAGGAAACCAATAGCGATGGAAAGGAAACGGGGACTCAAATCAATGGAATGGACCAGAAGGATGAATGAAACATCCCACCAGAAAGGAATGAAGAAATGAGAATTCAAAAAAATGAGGAGAGGCTTAGGAACCTCCAGGACATCTTTAAACGTTCCAACATCCGAATTATAGGGGTACCAGAAGGGGGAAAGAAACAGCCACGAGTGGAAAACATATTTGAACAAATAATAAAGGAGAACTTCCCCAGTCTGGCAAAGGAAATAGACTTCCAGGAAATCCAGGAAGCTCAGAGAGTGCCAAAGAAGTTGGACCCAAGAAGGAACACACCAAGGCACATCATAATTACATTAGCCAAGACCAAAATGAAGGAGAGAATCCTAGAAGCATCAAGGGATAAGGGGACAGTCACCTACAAAGGAGTACCCATCAGACTGTCAGCGGATTTCTCAAAAGAGACCTTACAGGCAAGAAGGGGCTGGAAAGAAGTATTCCAAGTCATGAAATCCAAAGACCTACAGCCAAGATTGCTTTATCCAGCAAAACTTTCATTTAGAATGGAAGGACAGATAAAGTGCTTCTCAGATAAGGTCAAGTTCAAGGAGTTCATCATCACCAAGCCCTTATTATATGAAATGCTAAAGGGACTTATATAAGAAAAAGAAGATGAAAAATATGAACAGTGAAAGGACAGCAAACACACAGTTATTAACAACCACACCTAAAACAAAAGCAAACCAAGAGGACAGCTAGATCAGGAGTGGAACCATAGAAATGAAGAACACATGGAGGGTTAGAAACAGGGGAGTGGGAGGGGGAGAAGGGGGGAGAAGGCACAGAAAATAGCATAGATGGTAGGTAGAAAATAGGTAGTGGGGAGGGTGAGAATAGTGGGGGAAATATAGAATCCAAAGAACTTGAGACACGTGGTTATAAACTAAGGGGGGCAGAATGGTGGGGGAGGGAGGGTGAGGGTGGAAGGGATTGAAGGGGGGGAATAGAACAACTGTAATGGTATAATCAATAAAATATATTTTTAAAAAAAGTCCCTTTAGCATTTCATTTAATAAGGGCTTGGTGATGATGAACTCCTTGAACTTGACCTTATCTGAGAAGCACTTTATCTGTCCTTCCATTCTAAATGAAAGTTTTGCTGGATAAAGCAATCTTGGCTGTAGGTCTTTGGATTTCATGACTTGGAATATTTCTTTCCAGCCCCTTCTTGCCTGTAAGGTCCCTTTTGAGAAATCTGCTGACAGTCTGATGGGTACTCCTTTGTAGGTGACTGTCCCCTTATCCCTTGATGCTTCTAGGATTCTCTCCTTCATTTTGGTCTTGGCTAATGTAATTATGTGCCTTGGTATGTTCCTTCTTGGGTCCAATTTCTTTGGGACTCTCTGAGCTTCCTGGATTTCCTGGAAGTCTATTTCCTTTGCCAGACTGGGGAAGTTCTCCTTTATTATTTGTTCAAATATGTTTTCCACTCGTGGCTGTTTCTTCCCCCCTTCTGGTACCCCTATAATCCAGATGTTGGAACGTTTAAAGATGTCCTGGAGGTTCCTAAGCCTCTCCTCATTGTTTTGAATCCTCATTTCTTCATTCCTTTCTGGTGGGATGTTTCATTCATCCTTCTGGTCCATTCCATTGATTTGAGTCCCAGTTTCCTTTCCATCGCTATTGGTTTCCTGAACATCTCCCTTCATTTCAATTAGTTTAGCCTTCATATGTTCCTCTAATTTGTGGCTGTAATCTACCAATTCTGTGAGCATCCTGATAAATAGTGTCCTGAATTGTGCTTCTGAGAGGCTGGCAATTTCTCGGTCACTTAGAGTTATTGGCTCTGGGACTTTGAGTTCCTCTTGCGCCATCTTTTGGGCTGTTCGTGCCTGTTAAGTAGCAGGATCGGAGCCCTAGGTTTTCACCAGAGCAGGGCAACTCAGTTGCTGGGTTGTGACGTTGTATGTGGGGGCGGGGTCAAAGAGGGACAATGGCTTCCCTCTGCCACCTGCTGCCGAGACCCCCACCGGCACAGTAGCCACCATCGTCACCAGGCCCACTCGTTTTGTTCCACTGCATGCGAGTGTGCCACCACCGTCAGCCCTCCACCACTGGGTTCGTCCCCTGGGGTCTGCGTGGTCCGTCTCACTGTGCGCGAATGTGCGACCTTGGTCAGACTGCCCCGCACCCCGACTGGCTTCGGGCTGCCCGCGCGCACCTAGCGCCTAGTTCGGGGGATCTGTCCTGCCCGACCCAGCTCGGCTGCTGGCTCAGCCTCTCTTACCGTCCCCGTTGAATGGTTTGTAACTGTCGGACTTCTGTATAATTCCATTTTCTGGTCTTTGGATGTGTCCTAGTTCTCCAAAACTTTTGTTGTAGTCAAACTTGGTTGTGGGAGAAGGCACAGTGTTTCCACCTATGCCTCCATCTTGGCGGAAGTCCTCTATTATTCTTTCTCCTTCAACCCTCACATATACTCCATTCTGCCAATTCTACTTCTAAATTATATCTCAAGCCTGCCTGCTTGTCTTCATGCTCACCAGCTTGAAGGGCCAAAACCACCATTATCTCTCACCAGTATCATTTAGAATAATCTCCTAACACATTGTTACTCAAAGACTGGTGCATACCAGCAGTGTGTCTGTCATTGGGAACTTGTAGAAATTCAGAATCTTTACTCCACAGATTCTGAAAAAGAATCTGAATTCTGACAAGACTCCTCAGGTAAGAAGCTCTAAGCTAATGGTGCTAGTCTTCCTCCCAACTAACGATGTTTTTTTTCATCCATTAAGGTGATACTTTAAAATAAAAGTTAAACAACTTCATTACCTTATATTAAAATATACTTTACTGTTATAACATTAAAATGATGTCCCTATTCTTAACTATAGCTAATAATGTCATGGCTTCTACTATTTCTCCAATCTCTTCCTATTCTATTCTCACACTCATATCTATTGTCATTACTTGACTATCTAGTGGGCATCTCATACATAACCAGAATGCTCCATTTCCCCCCAAATGAGCTTTGCTCCACTTCAATAAATGACACAACCACTCGTTCCATTGTTCACACCAACATGTCCTCATTCTCTCCACCAAACCCAATGGTAAGTCCTGCTATTTCCACCTTTGAAATAAGTCATGACTTCAGGCATTTCTCTCAACCTCCTCTGTTTCCACCCTTATTCAAGCCTCTATTACCTTCCTTTGTGATTCCCACAATAAGCTCCTAACTCATCCTGCTTCCACTTTGCCTTTCTATAGTCTCCTCTCTACAAAGCAACTACAGTTCTGTTATTATCTCATTGTGCCATTCTCTTGCTTATAACCCTCCCATGACTCACCATCTGACCCAAACTGAAACCAAACCTCTGCCTACAACTTGCTAGTTGTAAGATCTGGCCAGACCTTGCATCCTTGAACCCTTTCCTCCCACACCTGATGGTTACCATGGCTTCCTCACCATTCCTCACATATGCCAAGTTCATTCCCACCCAGGATTTTTGCACTTGCTGTGCCCTCTGTTTGGGTACTCTTTCCCTGTAGCTTCAAGTAGTTCACTTCCATTTTTAGATGTCAACCCTGAGTCACCTCTCGAAAAGGGCCTTCTCTTCCACCTTTTTAAAAATAAGACCAATTCTTTATTACTACTTCCTAATCTAGGTTTATTTGTTTTTATAATACTTACCTTATTTACCTATTTACTTTGCTGTCTTACTCAATGGATAAATGCTGCCTAGGGGCAGGGAGTATTACATTCCCAGCATATAGATAGAGCTTCTAGATTTAGTAACTAAACATAAAAGATGTTAGATCTGAATGTTATGTAATAAGAAAATCATTTTTTTATCGAAAGCATGCCTCATGCAATTTTTTTTTAGATTTGGCTAACACAGTTTTTAAAAACTTTGGCTTGGTTGTCAATACTTCAGAAATAATTTTAAGTATGACTAAAGTAAAAGTATAACTATTGAACTTTAAATTTTTTTCATTGTTTATCTGAAATTCTAATTTGTCTGGCAATTCTAACATAGAACATTGGCTGAATCTTAACATTCAATAGAGTTCTGTGAAATGCATGACTAAAGAAATAAATTAATAATCAAAAACTTAAACTTTTAAAATTGGTTGTGATGAGTAACCACCAGAAAACACCTTTCAATCTCTGAAAAAAAAGGTACCTTTATATATTGAGGACAAGGACAATGCCCTACTCAGTGTCCAGTAAAGGAGAACATCTTTGAGAAACCAGTTTTCTTTAAGTTTATCTTTCTCTTTTCACAATACTAACTGGTTAAATAAGTTCTGATGCTCTGATTTGAAAATGCAAACATTGTTTATACTTGAAAAGTAAATTAAAAACAAAATAAAACATAACAAATCTCATATTAAGACCATGTATTTGGAATAGTAATAAAGCACTGTGACATATATTTCTTCATTTGAGTCTTTAACAGCCCTAGAGGGAGCCAGAGCAAGGTTAGTTAGCCTCATTTTACATATGCAGAAACTGAGATTTCAAGACACTGAATGATTTGTGAAGATTACACAACTTGGAACTCATAAAGTAGAACTTCGATACTAGATATTCTAACTTCAAGGCCCAAATGTTTTCCGGTGTATCACATTCCCCCCATAAATATGAACTACAGCTCCATTCACCAAACAGAGACTCTCAGTCGAGCCACAGAATAATCACATGTGTAAACAGACACCCAGTCCACAAGCTTGGTACAACCTTTTCTCACTGTGGACATCAGCCAACCTATGCTCCTTGGCTCTGAAAGCTCTAGGATTAAGAGGGTCATCTCTTTAAATATTTTGTATTATTTATCTTTTCAACATAACAAGCAATCACTTTAATGTTCAATCAGTTTCAAAGACATTTATTTCAAACAGTTTGCTCTGCAACTAACCAATAAACTGAAAGCAGAGTCTAAATCTGAGCTTGAAAATCTGTTTCCAAGCATTAATTTTGAGTGGAAACAATTTTGGTTGAATTTGGGGGTTATAAATAACCCCCAAGAGTTTTTCAGTTCTTGGCTGCTTGTCTCGAAGTTTCACTCTGGTTTCGACCTAAGGGCTTTTGAGATTGGAAGTAGACAGCTTTGGCAGGTGGTTACTGCAAACGCCTGTAACCGTCTTTAAAGCACAATCTAGAAATGTTGATATTATAAATGACCATTTTCCAAAATAAGGTTTGTAAGAGTTGAAAGTGGAGTTGGATACCAGAAAGTCTTTGAAGGAGGATTTTCATTCAGCAAGATCTGTTTACCTATTTCATAACAAAGAATAAAGAAAAACCTTGGGGCTGCAATTCATACACTTTGGAGCTAAAACAATGGGCTCAGTAGGGACACTGGATTTATAAGTCTTTGGAAGCACTAACTGTACCCACCAGTGCAGGGGCCATGTATAATTTTAGACAGACAGGCACTGGAAAGAATTCCTGAGATATTAAGAGGCACCAAAAGTCACTTAGAGTGGGGTGGTATTTTATTTAGAATAAGTAACACAACAAGAAAAACTGTGCCTACAAAACTCTGTAGTAATATTACACAAAGAGGCAGATTATTTCGAGAAAAATCAAAGTATGTTTTTAAGTCACTTATGACCCTCTAAGCCAAGAGTTCAAATCTAAATCCATCATCATAAAATATTATCATTAAAAACCACAATTGTTGCACTTTCTTTTAGAGTATACCATGTCTTAAGACTGGTATGTGCACATAAATTCAACCAGCATCTGCAAGGAAATGATCCCATTACTGTTGTAAGTTGCCCATAATTTCACGATTATTTTGTCCTAGACTTACAGTGTTTTTATCCTAAAGCTTGCAAGAGCCTCACCACTGAATGGAGTGCTTATGTGCTTTGTAAGGGAAGGTCATTCCTGAAGTCAGATGCTCAGGATAGAAGGAGTGGGAAAGGCAGGCCCAATGTTTAGGTCCTAGTAACTGAGGACCTAGAATGGATGGGATTTTTATGGAAAAAAAGCCAGGATTGGTAAAGCAGATGTTAAAAACCAGGAAACTGAAGCCATCAAGCAGTCCAAGTAAAGAGAGTGAAACTGGATACAGGAGAGAGAGCTGAAGAGTCAGAAATTGGCAGAAAGACAATGAAACTGAGTGTAAGTACAAGGGCATAACTGGTATAAATTGTTGATTCTGCAGTTGATCTCCGCTTTTAGAGCTGAAATAGAGTTTCTCAGATAAAGTTCCCTGGGAAACAGATACGGAAAAGGCCATTTGCATGCAAGAAGCTTACCAGGGAGTGAGAGAAACAGATTGGGCAGAAGGAGGGGTTGAACTGTCCCAAGGGAGGCTTCAGCCCATCCCCTGGGAGCTCTGGAGCTCAGATGTACCTTCAGAGCTCCCCTTCCTTCAGTCATTTATAATGTCCACTTACTGACCAATCACTAGACAGGGCTGCCCCCCAGGAGATGCAGTAACCTTGAACACTGCTAGTGCTCCCAGTAGCTGAAGCAATGAGTAACTCCACACTAAGTGGAGGTCTGGGTGGTCCACTGCAGTGTCTGGGCTTTGCTTTGGTCCCTTTTTGATTGGGCATCAGGGACATACATATTTGGATGATTGCTCTCATTCCAGGGAACAGGGCAAGACAGACATCTTTAGCTGAAATGAGAAATTCCACCAGGAATTCCACCAGGAAACTGGACCTTCTGTGTACCTTTTAGGGGCATGCATAATTTCTAATACTATTTTGGGGGGATTCCGGTTTTGCCTTTAAACTGTCTCAGCTAAGTATAATCAACCTAAAACCAATTATGAATTATTCTATTCCAATTAAAACTACTGATTATTAACCAAAAAAGGGGAGAAAAACTAGTCAAATAATGAATCAAGATTTTTTCTTTTTTTTTTAAAGATTTTATTTATTTATCTTTAGAGGGAAAGGGAAGGAGAGAAGGAGAGAAATATCCATGTATGGTTGCCTCTCATGAGTCCCCTGCCGGGAACTGGCCTGCAACCCAGGCATGTGCCCTGACTGGGAATCGAACCGCGATCGTGTGGTTTGCAGGAGATTTTTTTCTTATATCTGCATTTCAGATGTAAACTCTGAGAAGTTACCAGTTGACAACAAGCCCCTAAAGGACCTGTGTATCAAAATTTCCACTTATTTATGGAAGTACAAATTAGCTCCATGTTCTCATGGCAAAAATCAAGGAGCCTTAACTAAGCAAAATGCTTCAAAGCAAATATATATTTTTAAAGTTTTGACAATGAAAGTATGGTTCTGTTTAAAATTGCAAATCCTGTTGTCCCACACTCTTAACTGATCTCTCTGCTCTTTCCCTATTTATCATCTACTAAAATATTATTTTGTTTACTTATTCATTGTCTGTTTTGTTTCTCTAAAATCATAAGTTTCATGAAGTAGAGATTTATGTCTATTTGTTCACCAATATATACCAAGTGCCAAGAACATTGCCTGACACACAGTTGACACTCAGTTAATATTTACTAAATACAAAAATGAGCTCTTTGCAATTGTTCATCCTACTGAGGATGTCATCATTCTACTTTCCACCAATTGTATTTGCTTTCAGCCCAATTTCATTGTCTCTGAAAGATACAGTTCATTTCATTTTTTCCACCTCATCTTTATGTCAGAGGGGTCCAGGAATTCTAGTCCTAATGCCTATAACATATTAAGACAGCATGGAACAGCTCTGATGAGCACAGACTATCCGTCAACATTGTTCTCTCACTGCCATTGTCTTCTGACCCTAAGTTTTAAGTACACCCTCAACCACATCAGAATATGAAAGAGAGGCATGGTCTCCTTCTGGGCCTGTAGCAGGGAGATTGATGTCTTCCATACATGCTGTCTCCTCAGACTTCTGACTCCCACTGTTATGACTACATCTCTAATGTCCCCATTATAGTAGGTGACCCATTATAGTAGCTTTGATCTGTCAAAGCTACTATATCTTTTTGCTCTGGCCTAGGAAAATGTACTGAGTGGAAGATGCTCCTTTGCTATATCCTAAGTAGGTGTGTGAAATCTTCCCAGATAGTCTTTATCAAGTGTCTTTACTTAGGGCAGTGTACACTTGAGAGGAAGAAAGACAATAGATCTCCAAACCAACTAGTAATCCATGAAAAGAGAACATCTATCAGCCACTGTAAGCCATGTTCCAACTCAGCCATTTTTTCTGTTAAGGAATAATAGGAATAAATAAATGATGGGTAGCAGCAAGGTTCCATTTCTACATGCATGTTCTGTGTTCCAAACAACATACATGAACATGTTTCGTGTTCCAAACAACATATATGGAAAATTATAAAAATTCTAGCTGATAATAGTTTCTATGAAATTATTGTTTATTAAACAATAAATGACACCCCGCCCTTCTTCCTTCCTTCCCTTCCCTTACTTCCTTTACTTCCTTGTTCATCCATATCTCCAAGAAAACAAATAAATACTCTTTCATAGTAGCAACAAATATTTGCTTGTTGAGGTGAGGGCTAATACATTTGTACCTTGTGTTCATGTGTGTATGTGAGTATATACTAAGCTGTTTTGAAGTGTTATGGGCAAGGTGGGGGTTGAGGTTGCTTTTCACAAAAGTTTTTTGTCTTTTCTTGACTTGGCAGGTCAATCTAATCAAAATGGAGAGATGGGAAGAGAACCCCTGGCAACTAGAGGGAGAACAATATTTGACACATAATTTGAGGCAAAACTGGTTTACAGGTATTTAAAGGTATGGAAAACAACTGGAGAACTTGCAATTATACTGGAATTTACAATTTTACCACAAAAGATAAACATTTGCTTAAGTCAACCAGTATGCCTAGTGTGAAGGTATGCATATGGAAAATGTTGACAATGCAAACAAGGCCAAGGGGTGTGAAATTTAAGCACATTATCACTCACTGTCAGATGCTAATGACTCTCATCAAAATAGAAGAGATTGGTTTAAACACAAAAATGATTATTCTTGGCAATAGAAGCACAAGTGAGGTCTTAGCCAATTATTTGGTCTCTTGTTTTTCCTGACAATACTCCTCATTAGTTCTTGGCTCTGATGTACATGTAACGATGGAGATTCATGTGCCACTCTTGATGACTACAGCTGGAGCCATACTCCCATCCAAAGCGTACATATTTCTCAATATATGAAGACAGACAACATGAGAAGTGATATACCATGTAAACTTCTGGACCCTAGGGAAATGTACAAGTTCCAACACCTACAAGTGGTAGAATAAGAGTAACTCATTTACAAAAGATTTCCTGGAAATTGCTCATATATAAAATCATATATCTGACCAAACAAAAGATCCAGATAGAGAGGGGATAGTTTATGCCATTGATTAAAGTCCACTTGTTTCCTTTAAAAACAAAAGGTTCAAACGGTTAAATTAATTTCATCCTAGTATTTAGCATCTATGGAGTTGTTCACATAATGAGTACAATAAAATTGAATGTACTGTCATCTTTATTGGGATAAAGGTTACATTTATAAGCTCTGCTTGTTTTAATAGGTTTATTGCACAGTAGTAGATATGTGCTATTGCACTGGGATAGATATGCTTTGAATATTTTTATAATTGTGGATAGTATAAAAGTCATTTTCTGTTAGATTGCGCAAATCCATTACATTAGGAGAAGGATACATTATTGTAAAAGGATTAATGTGCAACACATAAACATAATCAGTAATATTCTCTTTGATAAATTATCTCATTTTAATCGGAATGTAAAAAGATTTCAGGATAGGTTCTGCTTTGATTTGCATAATTGTATTACAGACAGGCAAATTGCATTATATTCTTCATTAACAATAGATGGCTTGTATAACTACTGTATTTTTGAAGGCATTGCTCTTAGATTCATCCTGCAATTTGTCATTTTCTGACATTGCTGGAGAGCGTAGTTGGGAGAGAATAGAACCTAAAAAAGATTACTTGATTTTCGCTGAGTCCAATAATATCTTAGAATCCGATTGTGCTGTGGTTATGCTATTGTTTGTTTTAACAAATTGCAACCCAGGGATAAAGAACTTCTTTTAAAAATCTTATAATTTGAGGACAATTCAGCCCTTAGAGATTTTCATAGTGAAATGTCAGCTCTTCTAACAGACTCCACATATAAAAATGTGAATTAAAATTAAATTAGAACCATATGATTGATTTTTATGTTTTTACTATGGCAAATGCTCTCCCTGACAGAAGTTCCCATTTCAGACAAAAGCTAACAAGTAGTCTGATGCTCTGGACATTCTTTGGAGACTCCAGGTGTTTATAGTCACTCAGTGGTGATTATCACAGCTCTCTTTCTAATGCTCAGCTAATGACAGCTGTCAGCAGCCCTTAAAAAGCACAGTGCAGCACCATGCTATATTTCAGTGGGAATAAAATCCTAGGCTTTCAGGGCCTAAAAGAGATGCCCTTTCTATGACACCCTCTTAAGCAGCAGCCCTACCCTCCTGTGTCTCCACTCCCAAGCTGAGAGAAGACCCTTGTGGGGCAGACACCATGTAAACCTCATTCCCTGCTCAGCTTCACACCTGGCTCAGGGGCTGTCCCTCCGAAGAAGCAACAAGCAGGTATTGAATAATCCCTTAATAAACCCCATTTGCGAGAAAGGACTTGAACAGACACTTCTCCAATGAGGACATACAGAGGATCCAGAGACACATGAAAAGATGCTCAATATCAATAGCTATCAGAGAGATGCAAATTAAAACCACAATGAGATACCACTTTACACCAGTCAGAATGGCTATCATAAACAAAGCAATAAACAACAAATGTTGGAGAGGGTGTGGGGGAAAGGGGACTCTGGTCCACTGTTGGTGGGATTGCAGACTGGTACAACCATTATGGAAAACTGTATGGAGTTTTCTCAGAAAACTAAAATTGGACGTGCCTTTTGACCCAACAATTCCACTGCTGGGATTATATCCTAAGAATCCTGAAGCACCAATCCAAAAGAACCTATGCACCCCAATGTTCATAGCAGCACAATTTACAATAGTCAAGAGTTGGAACAACCTAGGTGCCCGTCAGTAAATGAATGGATCAAAAAACTATGGTACATATACACAATGGAATTCTATGCAGCAGCAAGAAAGAAGGAGCTTCTACCTTTTGCAACAGCATGGATGGACTGGAAAGCATTATGCTGAGTGAAATAAGCCAGGTGTTGAAGGACAAATACCACATGATCTCACCTTTAACAGGAAGCTAAACAACAAAACAAATAAGCAAGCAAAATACAACCAAAGACACTGAAATAGAAAACAGGGCACAGCGACCAGAGGGGAAAGGGGAGGGAATTTCAGGGGAAATAGGGGAGGGATTTAGAGGAACAAATACAAAGGATACATGGACAACAACTAAGAAGGGTGGAAATGGGAGGGAAGGGGGGAGCACGGGGCGGGGGGGGGGGGTGGGATGGGAGTAATAGACAGAAAACTGTACTTGAAAAATAATTAAATAAATTTAAATAAGTAAATAAATAAATGAACCCCATTTGCTTTTCAGGTGCTTAGCACCTGACAGCTTCCAAAGCAGTGCGATATTTACTCCATTTGCATCTCACAAGAGCTTCCTGACCATGTAGAAACAAATAACCCCCATTTAAGAAATAGGGGTTGCCTGAGGAGGAGTGGTGGTGCAGGGAGAGAGAAGGGGCAGATATTACAAAGGCTGCTTCCTTATTGCCCCATTGAGAGCTGTGGACTGCACTCAGAGCTTCTCCAACTACACTCCTACTTCTCCCACCCCAACCTTGCATTGGATCCCTCTCTCACCTCCCTGCATGCTAAACTTTTGGAGGAGATCCCACATCTAGTTGTTTGGATTCTTTGAAGCTATATTTTTATTCGGTCATTTTATTTTGTATCCTTTTGTTCCTCTATGTAACAAACACTAACAAGGTGGATATGTGGTAGACAGACAGACACGAGCAGAGCCAGGACAATGGACCGGGTATGGAAGGTCACCAGGGTGAAAAGCCCATGGTGCCTAGCAACAGGCAAAACTGGGGAAAAATGGACCTTGTTCCCAGGGAGACCTTTCCTCCCCTAAGTGTATCTCTAGTCATGCAGTTTGGATCCTTCATATCACTGACCTTTCATGTCACTGGTCATGTGGCTCAGATCCTCCCCTGACCTTTCCTCCCCTGACCTTTCCTCCCCTGACCTTTCCTCCCCTGGCATGTCACTAGTCACACAGTAGACTGCCATGGAGGAGGAACAAGGAGCCCAAGAGTGGCCTCATGAGACTCCCATGCCAACCTTTGCACAACCACTCTCTTAAGCATTAACCCCTCGGGATAACACCTAGGCCTCAATTGTGTTTCAGCTCCAGGCCCAGAAAAGCAGCAGAACAGACAAGCAACGCCATGGCTGACATCAGGACCAGTTGCATTGACTAATGACCCCCTGTCCTGGCACTGACCTATCCTATCAATGGAGACCACACCAGGAAAGCTGATGAATATTCTATTGAGATCTTCCCTTGGGACTACCCCCAAAGTCCCCAGCCCTTAAAGCTCTTAGAAAGGAGGACCCAGCACAGGGCTCTCTCTCTATGGAGCACACCTATACGTTTTTTCACCCCCTTCTCCTTGACATGTATTTTCCTTGGCTCTCTTTCTCCTAAGCAACAAGGGCCCTTCTTTTGCTTTAACTTGATCCCTGAGCCCATTTCTTCTATGGCTCACTTCTTCTATCTCTGTGACTTTCTGAATAAACTTTCTCCTATAGTTTTAGTCTTGGTTCTGAATTCTTTCTTAGCCAGAACTCAAGTACTGAGGTTGCTGAACCAAGGTCCAGTCTGACTCCACCCGTTTAACATCTGGTACCATTCCACTGCCTATGAGTAGATCAAAGATGAGTTCAAGGGACAGGTACTCACTATTCCCAGAACTACTGCTCCCCACCAGCTCCCAGATTCTGAGTCTCCTGAATCAGATTCCCCCTTCCTTCATGGTAGGCTCTAAACCAATACCCTGCAGTCTCCTGAAATCTAGTTTCTAGGGGGTGTGCTCATCCCTTCTCTCTGACATGTATGAACTATCCTAGTTATTTTCATGTGCTCCTAGTCACCATACAATTAATTTAGCAGACAAAATTATGCTGAGGGGAGCAGATAGACATCTGCTCTAACCACAGAGCAGAGGACATTTAAGTCAGATATAAAAAGATAACAGTGCTTTCAAGGTGAAGGACAGGGATGGGTATTCAAGGAAGGGAAATACCATGTGCAAAGGCACAGGAGTTAGAGGGTGTATTAGGGAAACACTCTGTAGTTCCATGTGATTCAGGAATGAGGAGGCCTGAGAGAAAGGATGGAACCCAGTGTGATATGTTCAATCCCCAGCTTTGCTGCTTACTGGTGGTATAACTGCAGGCAAGTCTCTTAATCGCTCTGTGCCTCAGTTTCCTCATCTACTAAATAAACATAATGTTATCTTTCTTAGAGGCTTTTGTGAAGCTAATATGAGTTAATACATGTAAAGGGCTTGCTTAGCACAGTGTCTGTTGAGTAGAAAGTGGCCATCGAGTGTTGGCTCTTTTTCTCTTAAAAGGCCTTGAAGGTTGTCATAAAAGAAATGACAATTACTAATCTAGAGCTTTTAGTTGGATTCCTTATAAAAGACATCTCACTTAATGTTCATTTTCATTACAGGAGAAGATATCGATTTTCTAACTTTTACAAATGAAAAAATTAAAACTAAGATCAAGGGACTTGTTCAAGGTCACACAGAGATTGCATGGAAAATATTTCTCTGGTTCAAATGTGTGTTCATGTGTGTTCACATATGCTTACATCCATTATGCTTCACAGAGCTTTATTCTATGTGTAGGCCCTGTGAGAACAAAGGGGATTTCTAAGTAGGAAAGCAAAGTACCAATCTTTTTAATTTTATAAATATTTTTTTAATTTATTTTTCGACAGGGGGGAAAGGAGAGAGAAAAAGGGAGAGAAACATCAATGTATGGTTGCCTCTCATGTGCCCCTCACTGGGGACCTGACCTGCAACCCAGGCATGTGCCCAGACTGAGAATCGAACCAGCAACTCTTTGGTTCACGGGCTTTGCTCAATCCACTGAATCACACCAGCCAGGGCCCAGGTTTGTTTTTTAGAAAAAAACACCCTAAAATGCAACCAGATGAAAATATTCAAAGCCACTAATAATCAAGGAGACAAGATGCTATTTTTTAAAATAAATATATCCACTGTTGGTGAAAATATAATGCAATGAGCAGTTTCATAAATGACCCGTGAATAAGTGAATCAGCATGACCCTTCTGCAAAACAATTTTATGTTATGTTGCAAACGCTTTTAAAATAGCCAGATATTTTAAACCTATAATGCTACTGCTGAGAGTTGACTCTTAGAAACAACTCAAAATTTGGGGAAGCTTTGTGTATGAAGTTGTTTATACTAGTAATAGCATAAGTAATAGTAGTAACAACAATTGTTAAGTAAAAACATCTATATGGCAAATGGTTTTGAAATATCTTAAGTAAAAAATAAAAATCTGGAAGTGTCACACACACACACACACACACACACACACACACAGACTGCAGAAAGACTGGCTTCCCACTTCTTATGTGACCTTGACCTCTCCCACAACTTCCTAACACTTTTTGATTTATGAAACTGTTTTTCTCAGCACAGTTTTGTTTTGTGTGTCCATTGGATTACAAACTTTATTAAAAAATACAAAACAAAAAAATAATAATCAAGATGAAAACATTGGTTCATGCAGTACCATCTGAACCATATAAAATATGAAAAGAAAAAATTCAGAAGGAAATACACAAAAATATCAACAGTGGTAGTCATTTTTGAGTAATTGGACATTTTTCTTCCTATTCTTCAATGTTTTTCAAATATTCCATATTATACATATATTACCCTTTTTATTAGAATGAATAAATCACAACTGAGGAAACGTTCATAAGAGATGTTTACTTATTTGGGTGAAAATAATAATTTCCAAAGACTTTTTAACATAACCTTATGCAGAATCCCAGTGTGTAAAACAGCTGAAAGGAAAGCAGTTTTGGATTAAGTAGGTATAGGAGGCCCAGAAGCCCTGTGCCTCTCAGCTCAGCAACCCATCTGGAAACTAGGGGCATCCCAAGGCAACATGTACAAATCAACAGCGAAGACAGCCCAGTTTTGTGGCCAGCTCATACACTCTCCAGGAAGGCCCAGGTGTCTGTCTCTGTCTTTGGGGTTTATGGCTAAGATGAGTCATTTTCTCTACGTAAGTACACCCTGAGTAGATAGAAAAGGACATGATTTGGAAGCTATAGGGCTGAGGCCCAGCACAAAAACTTCAGCACTTTCTCAAATGCATCCACCTCCTGAGGTCTTGGGAAATCACTCTGCTAGCTCTCCTCCTTCTCCTCCCTACTGCTTGATCCCTGGGAATCAGATGCTGAACACAGTTCCACTGATCCTAAAATCACTGACTGCAACCTGTGGGACTTAGCAGCATTCCCCCAGACCCAATCCTGGCCAGTGACAGCCAATTGCCAGGAGCTTCTGTAACATCCCAAGATTCATATCAGTGGGGCTTTTGCAAAATCTCAATTTTACCTAAATAGTTGTTGTGTTCTTTTCTCCTCTACTCCCTGACCAGTTGAATCCTACCCCATCCCTCTCTCTAAATGTGAGAGGAACATTTTTACTTCAGGGCACTGCTTAATTAAGGGACAAAATAAGATTGCCTGGTGCTTTTGTAAACACTGGCTTTCCTCATATATAACCCTAAGACTAATTCGAAAGAGAATTAGTCCAGATAACAGTTTTCCTTCAGTATTAGCATTTCCATAGAAAGCCACACATGAGGCATGCTCAACCTTGTGAGTTTTCCAGCAGTTCTGGGAGTTACATATTTTAACCCAAATAAATATATTTGGCTCAATATTAAATGATAAAAATCATTTTAAGCTGTTATTTCTTTTTTTTCCCTGCAGAGCAAATGACCTTCATACACAGAAGAAGGGCACCAGCTCAATGCAAACTCCCAGTTCCCAATATTGTAGGTGAATTTAATGTCAGGGGCCTCAAATAATTGGACATAAATGGAGGTATTAACTTTGAGAGAAGTAGAAAATTCAAGTCTTTAGCCTTTGGTCAGTCTGGGCATTGCAGAAGCCTGCATGCAACACAAGGAATGGATCTAAGCTCCCCATATTCATCTGTTTTGCTCCCATTTAACAGGTATCCCTGAAGCCCATTTGTCTTTTCCTGCCAAGACTCCATGACACCAATGGGCCCAGGGCAAACCCACCCTCAGGACAAGAGGAAAAAGTCCAAAGTCACAAACTTCTTGGGGAGCCCAGTTAAGTGAAACTGTTTTTAAGACTGACTTGGAATTTTCTTCTTTACACCTTCAGTTGCTTCTTACTGTTCCAGCTACCACAGGAATGACTCTAAACACCCTCCCCTCCATCATGACACTCCTTCCTGAAAAAGCCTTCAGGAAATTCCCACTACTTACACGATCAGTCTAGACTTCTTAGGTTGGTATGTGAGTCTCTAGTTGATAATAAACCTTAAAAGTATAATAAAAGTAGCTGGCACTTGCTGAGACATCGCTCATGTGCCAGGCACTTTATGATTATTATCTTACGTAACATCGTTATCCTCATTGCAGCCCCAGGATAAAAGTCATGATATGTCTGTTTTACAAAGTGAGAAACAAACCTAACCTGGTAAATAGCCTGACCTGTGGTAAGTGTTGGGGTCAGGGTTCAAACCCAGGGTACTATGATTCTAGCCTGGCTATTCAGTTGGAGTTTGCAAAGGGGTAGTTCAGACAAGGGGGAGGCAGTGGGAGGAGGAGTGAGAATCAGGATATGCCTTTTTCCATCACTCCTGAGCAAGAACAATACAAAGGAAATGTAGTCTTTCATTTTATCACGCAAGAGCATAATTAGGAAACAATGAGGAATGACAACTAATAATGGACCTCTTTTCTTCCTAATTAAAATTTAACGACTGTATTTCTGCCATTATTGCCCAGAGCAGCAGTGTAGGCTGTGTGTTAACAAGGCCAATGAGAAAACTGGGTGGCCCGACTTCACAGATGGCTCTGCACAGTCCTGCCCAGGCCTGCTAAGAACAGGCAGCTTCATAGGTGGCTGTTATCTGCCCTCATAGCCTGGCGGCACTGGGCAAAACAAGCTGGACAAGCAGGATGGGATTAGATGGAGAAGAGTTCCTGTAATAAACAACTGGTAAGTACTGTAATTCCACAAATGCAGAGGGGAAACTACAGGCTTTGGTGACAGGGAAAGCTGGGGTGAAATATAGACTTGGCAAGTACTTGCTGTGTGACCTTGATCAAGCTCATTAGCCTCTCTGAGTCAGTTTCTCCATCTGTGAGAGAGAAGGAAATACCTCCAGTGGCACTGTTGGGAGCTGTAAATGATGTAAGAGACAGGAGGTGCCGGACTCTCCACATGGTGGCAACTGTTGTGGCAACTTTTGCCCAAAACCTTTTGAATACTATCTTTGCATTCTGATTGTTCTCATAGCGTAAAACCTACTTTCCTGTCAGACATTCTCCGGAACTCCATTTTCCCAGCTTCCACTACCATGATTCAATTACTGCGCAGATGTCCCTGCACTAGGCTTTGATTTGAGCCAAGTCATGGTAGGAGAGGGGAAGGTAGAGCCTGGGCCATCTCTTTTGCTGGTAGAGTGTGGCAGTGTGGTGATGGAGGAGACAACTAAGGTGGCAATTTCCTGATGTTCCTCTGGAAGGCCGTTCTGCAGTGGCGTGCTGGGAGTTCCTCCAGAAAGGCCTAAGATCTGTCTCTTTAGTCCTCTCAGTGATTCTGAGAAGAAATATCCTTAAATGTATCATCTCCAGCTTAAACTGGCCAGAGTGGACTGTGTTATCTGCACTTGAGAGCCCTGAGGCATAGAGGGGGTGCCATGATAACACCATCAACATCTGCTGGTAAAAGTGGACAAAGTGATGACAGGAACACTGCCAAGAGGCTGGTACAATAATCCAGGTTGGAGGGGCCCAAACCAGGGAAATCTAACAGTTACTTCGGAGGAGTCTATCACCTACATGCATGTCTCTTGAAGTTTCCCTCTTCTCTCCATCCCACCACCAGGACCTTTGGCTATTTATGGCCCTTGGTGTCTCAGCAAGACAACCATAATAGCTGCCAACTGGCTTGTCTGTCTCCAGGATCACACCCTCACCTGCAACCAGAACATCTTTCAAAGTGGCAGTGACAGTAACCAGAGAGGAGGTGTGAGGGGATAATGAGGGAGAAAGAGGGAAGGGTTTTCAGGAACAACTATAAAGGACACATGGACAAAACCAAAGGTGGGGTGGAATCAGGGGGAGAGAAGTGGGGATGGCTGGGGTGAGAGGGTAGTGGTGGGGGTGGCAAATGCAGACAACTGTACCTGAACAACAATAAAATAAATTTTTAAGTGGCGGTCATTCCACTTCCCAGCTGAAAAGTTTTCCATAGCTTCCTGTGGCTTGAGCACAGTCAGAATGTCTTATCATGGCCTAAAAGACTCCTATGCTCTATAGCTTCCTCCCCTCCCACTCTCATACCCACTGCTCCCTCTGGAACAGTGCAGCTGACGCACACTTACCTTCTCTGTCCTCGTCTTCCTTTATTCTTGACCTTAAGCTGTTCAGCCAGTACCTCTGCCTGCCCACTCCTCACATTCAAAACCCCTGATTGCCTCCTCAGGAGGCCATCTCTGTCCCAGGCAAGGTTGGGTTTGCTATGGCACTTGAACCTCCTCTCTCACAGCCTCCATGCTCTGTGTGGAAGGTGCTCATTTGACATCTGTCCGTTGAAGACGTGTGCTCCCCTTCTATCCCACATGTTGTTTCCAGCACCCCTGAGTCTGGTTGGGAACCTGGACTCATGTTAGCACAAGTAGTGAGAGTGACACTTCAGAGCTAAACTTGTCCAGACATGAATGGGCATTCTTCACACTCACACTGTACCCATCTACCAAAAGCAAGTGATGGACACTGCAGTCCTTGAGCATGGCAAGGCTACAAGGGAAAAGGAGCTTGGGTCCCTCAGTGTTGATGTAGAAGGCTGCCCTGGCCAAATAGTCACATTGAACTGATAGAAAATAAGCCAAGAATAAGCTTTTATTATATTAAAACACTGATAAGTGCCCATCAGTAAATTACTGGATAAAAAAAAACTGCGGTACATTTACACAATGGCATATTATGCAGCAGAAAGAAAGATGGAGCTCCTACACTTCACGAGCGCATGGCTAGAACTGGAGAGCATTACACTAAGTGAAATAATCCAGGTTGTGAAAAAAAGTATCATATGATCTTACTTATAAGTGGAACCTAATCAACAAAACAAACAAGTGAGCAAAATAGAACCAGAGACATTACAAATAAAGAACAAACTGACAGTGACCAGAGGGGAGAAGGGAGGGGGATAATGGGGGAAATAAGGGGAAAGTTCATCAAGGAACATGTATAAAGGGCTCCTGGTCAAAAACAACAGAGGAGACGGAGGATTGAATGTGGGAGGTAGGGATGGGTAGGGCAGAGAAGATTAATGGGGAGATATGGAAGCAAGTGTAATTGAACAATAATAGAAAAAGAAAACACGGGGATTTTCTGTACTCAGCTTTAACCTAACACAGGCCTGTTGGAGTGTGGAGGAAGGATGTTAGGTCTGCCCTACTCCCAGCCATGTTGCCTGCACTCAGCATGCTTCCTGACATAATAAGCATTTATTTCATGAATGACAGAGAAAGAAATAGACAGGCCAAGGAAATAGTAGTTGAGAGGTGCAGACATGGGAGGAGTCAAACCAATTCAACTACTGGCAAAGCTGAGGACCAGCTATACCTGAGAGGAGGGGACCATCCTTCAGTGACACTCATCAAGCATTCCAAGAGGACAAGGCCTTTTGATACCTGAAAATGTAGAACTAGAGGAGCTAATTTTCTCTCTCTCTCTCTCTTTCTTTCTCTCTCTCTCTCTCCCTTTCCATGAATGAGTCTTACATCCAAGCAGATTTCCTGGCATGATCCTCCCCAGAGAGGAAAACTGCACATATTTTTCTCTCTATTATAAATACCTGAGTGACTTGATGGCTCAATTGAAAGCACTGAAGTGTGGGGACAATTTCCTCTTTCAATGCCTGTGTGTACATATGCTTATGTGTATATTTATAGTATGTATATGTATGTGTAAAATGAAGCTGGGCTCAGTAAAACTAAACTCATCTCAAATATACAATGTGGGCACATTTCCTGGAAAGAAAAACAATCCTTCTCAGGGTCATAAAATTTTATAGCTGGAAGAGACCTTAGAAACTATTCAATTTAAATCCCTTATTTTATGGTTGGGGAAACTGAGGCCAGAAAATTCAAGAAACTTGTTCCAGGTCCAATAGCTTCTTGTTACAAAGTTGGGCTGGTCTCCAGATCCTCACTCCTGTGCACTTGAGGCTTTTTCAGTGTTTAAGATTTTACTTGTATGTCAAGGAAGATTAAAGTCAGGCCAGAATTCAGTTGCCCACTGGCTAAGGTATTACACTTTAAGAGATGCCTTGCAAGTGATTTCAGGACCTAGCCATATAAGTTCTCTGTCCCTAATGGCCAGCAGGATATCTAACAGCCATGACAGGCCCATATCCAGACCTTGGGCCCACATTACTAGCTCCTTTGCTTAGATCCTTTCCCCAAGTCCATCTACATGTAGCTTAATGCCACTGGAAATCCACATGTAAAATAATTATAGTTACTTTTTCTTGAGCATCGGAGTGTGTTCCAGAAACTGTACTAAGCACTTTACCTAAGTTATTTCACATATTTCCTAATCACAATACTGTGAAGTAGGTATGTTTTGCTCTGAGAATACTAAGGCTTAGAGAGGCTAGGTAAGTTACACAAGTGACAGAGGAGGAATTTGAGCTCAGATCTTCAAGATTCCAGGACCGATATATCTACCTTGCCATAGTGACACTGCCCCTATAGCAGAAGAATTGAGAATAAAGTGAGATTTAAAGGATAGACACAAGAGTTAACCAGCAGATGCTAGAACTAAAAGATATCCTATTTGTTCAGCTGACACAGCAGAAACTTCTGTCTGCCCTTCCCTCCCCAGGTGGTGGGTGGGCTTGAAAAGCTGGCTCTCCTTCCTTCCCAAAACCTGGTGGGACTCTATACCATTTACTAACCCACCCAGGCCTGGCTAGCCACAAAGCCCAGGTTCCTGTGTAAAATGCTGAGACTGGAAATTTTTACACGAAGTGTATACTCAGCAATTCCCCAGCCCTGGAAACAATCTGTACATCTGTACCTTCCACCCAGGCTCCTCATACTACCTGGAAACAGGCTGGACTCATTTTAATTTCTTACAGCAGAGTATATAGTACCATGATTGAGGAGTAAATATCCAATGCTGTCCAGAAAACAAAATGTCTAAAATATCTAGAGAAGTGTTTGCTCCCATAATTTAGGGTTCCCTGCAGTGTAGTGTGCTTTGTCTTTTCTAGCACTATAAGTCTAGTCCTAAAAGCTTTGTCCTTTGGGCAATGTTCCTTCTCTTGTGCACTCCCCAATTATCCAATACCTTTGCATAAGACTAACATTCTCATCCAACCATTTGTACTTCTATGCAACCCAACTTTTCTGGTTTCCCTGATTTTTGATAAGTGATGTTTTCATCTTTTTATGTAGGACTTGGATTTTGGTTGGCTTCCAAATAGCTTTCAGAGATCCCCAGGTTGCCAAAATATCATTTGGCCTCATACAACTTGTTAGATTTCCCATTGTCATCTTCACCTCCCATCCTCCATCTTCTTCTCACCCCTACCTTCCTCACTAGACTCAGTGACATCCCTCATCAACTCAAAGAATGAATCTTTTTCTGTATGAGTATGCAGAGTTCACACACACACACACACACACACACACACACACATACACTGATTTACAGACCAATGTAGACACAGACCACATTCATTTACTGGAAGGTGGATCTCTGACATTCAATTGTCTTATGTTCATTTCCTTTTTCAGGCAGGGAAGAAACTAGAGGAGTACAAGATGTTTCTAACCACAGTCAAGTTCTTGTGGATATCATAGCTGTGTTTTACACTGTGAGAACATGTGTTGGGATCCTCAGAAGGTTGTTTGGAAGAATGAATGAAGGACCGGGTAGAAAGAAGAAGCACATACGGGTGTCATGTAAAGACATGTTGCTACAATGGGACTGCTCCTGCATTGCAGGTGGGCTCTGGGCCTTGCTGACTTGTCCAGAGGGACACACAGAGCAGAGAGACCAAACATACTCTTTCCATACTCCATATCCCATGCTTTCTTCATCATTAACACTTTTAAAAAAGCAACTTAACAAAGCAGTTAAAAACAATTAAGCAATTCTCCTAGGGAGGGATAAATGGCCAGCTATCTCTGGTTGTTCATGTCTCCTATCTGCTGTGAGGTTGAATACCCATGAGGGCAGAGAGCACAGTGTATGGTCACCCAAACCTCCTTGACCAATGCATAGCCTACACAGACAGTCACAGGATTCTCTAAGTGAAGGTAAATTATGCATGTTAAAGAAAAAAATTAAAAACAGACACCTCCTTATATTGTAAATGTCATATTATGTTGGCGCCTAATCAACACTTTGAAGCATTAGCATTGTTGTAATCATTCTCCTATTGGAAAACAAATGTTGCATGTATAATTACACTGCTGCATTGTACTGTACAAATAACCATGTAATGACATCGTTGGAATTTCTTGGTTCTTCATGGTAATGCCAAGTATAATTACCATGTAATCTGCCGAGAGCAAACAAGGTTGTAATTATTCCGTAATTCAATCTAATTATGGGGCAACTGGATTGTTGGATTTGTGTTCAGGGGGAAAATATACACACAAGGAGAAGGAAAAGAACTACATTCTCCCCAATTGTGGGTATAACAAGTCAGGGGGGTTGGATATAGCCCTCAATAATGCCACCACTGCTGAGGTGATGAAGTGCATGCTATTGGTTGATCAAGATGTGGGGCCCCTCGTCTTCAATGCTGGCTATGAACCAGCCTGGCAAGTGGTGAATGGACTGTGAGGGTAAGTCAAAAGAGGGAGGAGAGGAGATAGATGTTGGTAGAGCCTCTGAAGGAAAGCACCTGTGCAGTGGGACTTGGAGGATGAAGAGAGGCAAGCATAAAACATCTACCAGCCTGTCCTGTACTTCTAACACACACCTGGGACTGAAATCTACAGATTTCTGTGAATACAGGGTGGGGCAAAAGTAGGGTTATAGTGTGAATACATGAAGTACAGAGTTTATTCTTGTATTATTATTTATTAATTACTTAACTATTTTCTATATGAAGAACTATAAACCTACTTTTGCCCTATGTTCCCATAAAATTCAGCCCAATTATTTAATAATGTATTGTTGGTCCTACAATGGGCATTTTATGATAGATGAAAGACTGGATCTGGGCCTTACAAAGGAGCCAGGCAGAGAAGACAGAGAAGAAGGGAATGCACAAACATGGGTGCAGGCAATGGAAGAAGTGCTCTATGTGTAGCTTGGTGAGGGCTATCTTAGCTTTTTAGAGCTGCTGTAACAAAGTACCACAGCCTGGGTAGCTTGGAACAGAAATGTGTTGTCAGACCACTTAGGATCCTAGAAATTAAAAATCAAGGTGTCAGCAAACTTGCACTTCCCAAAAGGCTCTAGGGAAGAAATTTCCTTGCCTCTCCCTATCTTCTGGTGGTGGCCAGCAATCTTTGGTGTTTTTGGCTTGCAGCTGCATCACTCCAATCTCTATTTGTCTTCATTTGTCACTCTTCCTGTGCCTCTGTCTCTTCATATGTCATTCTTTTTATAAAGACACCATTCATTGTATTCAGGGTCTACCCTACTACAATACAACCTCATCTTAACTAATTACATCTACAACAACCCTACTTCCAATAAGGTCACATTCTAAGGTTTTAGGAGTTAGGACTATAACTGTCTTTTTTGAGAGGACACAGTTCAACCCATATCAGAAACCTTTTACTTATACATATACTTGGCACACATTTATTTATTATTAACTATGTGCCGAGTGTATGAGAATTGATCAGCTTTTCTTTCCTTAATTGAATATTTACTATATATATGACACTCATTTTCTCATTTAAGTTTCTGACAATTCTATGAAATTGGTACTATTATTATCTTTATTTTACATATGAGGAGACTGGTGCTAGAATAAGTTGGTGACTCAAGGCTGAGCTAGAATCTGAGTCCAGGCAGTTAGACACCAGGACCCATACTCTGAGTCCTATGCACAGCTTTGCCAAGCCCAACATGGGACTGGGCATATAGAGACAGGAACCAGAGTACCAGAAAGGAGCCCTGACCAAGGTCAGACCAGGGGCTCAGGAGGAAGCATTGCACTGTAGAAAAGGAGATTTGTGAAATCGAGTATCCAGGAAGGGAGTTGAAATTGGAAGATGGAAAGCATGGGTAAATGCTGAAATGAAAGGATGAGGATAGGCATACTTTCATTATAAGGGAGGTCTCTAGGTCCCTCAAATACTTTTGGGATCATCCTAGGTCTGCTCCTAGGGATGATGGTTTTCTGCATCTTGCCAGGTACCTCATAAAGGGACTCACCACTTCTTTGTCCCTCCACAGATGTGGTGTCCAACAGTGGCTCCCACCTTCCCACCACAGAGGGGAAGGTCCACCCATCCCACTGCCTCTCCTTTCTTATTTCAAAGTCTGCCTTAAACTGTACACCCCCCCCTGGCCTCGGGAACTCATTTGCTTTCTCAAGGGACTGAAAGCTTTCAGGGGAGGTTACAGTTACACAGTCCTAAAACAGATTGTAAATTCTTTATTTGTGGACTAATTTGCTAGCTGGTCAACCCTAGAGTTGACTGCTTTTCTAACTTCACATCAGTCAGTTAATTCCCACTGCTCAGAAGTTAATCCCTTTGAGAACAAGATGAAAAGTGGTTTTGTGAGGCAATTTTTAAAGATCTACAAACAATAACATGCCTTTGCCTCTGCTTCTGCAATTTTTATTTCTGGAAAGGTTTCAAAAACCTGTTTGTGTGAATGAATGTGAAGAACTTTTATGGCTGATCTTGTGAGAGGATGCTTTTGATGAATAATGTAGAAGTGTTTTAAGACAGAAGGCACACGGCATAAGTATGTGTGTTTATCAAATGTGGTATGGATGAAGGGCAGACTACTGCTAGTATGGGGATTTCGAAGGCTGAAGAAATGCCAGCAGAGACTCCCTTATTGTGAAATTCAGAGGGAGAATGTGGAAAGAAGCCTTCATAGGGGTCCTCAGGAAAAAAACAATCTATATTATCAGACAATTGACTCATTGGAACTGTACTGTGAGGTTTGATTAGAAACACATCCCCTCTTCCTCTTCACACTCACAACAATCCATTACAGTATCACTAGCTCTGTTTTATAGAAAAGGAAACAGAGGTTCAGAGAGCTTAAGTCGCATAGTTATCAAGTAGTAGAGGCTAAGATGCAAACCCATGTATGATTGATTCCCAAGGACAGGGTCCTCCGCCACCCTCCTGAAGCCACATACTATGGAGCAGAGAAAAATAGTATACACCTCACAGCTGAAATGACTGTCTTGCTTCTGGTTGCCAGGTGGCCTGCATTTTACCAACCAGAATCCAGGTCAGAACACTCTACTTCCAGGAAGGTTTCCTGGACTAGGTAAAACAAAAGAACAGACTCATAGAATTAAAAATGTTAAAACTCATACAAATTTCACATATCATCTTGTTCACAGATTTCAACTATTTTTGGAGGAGTTACAGAGGTTCTACTTAAGAAACCACTGGCCGAGTTTGCTGTGAATGAGTGAAGAAGCACCCAGGAGTTAGGGATTCAGAATCCCACACAAAGCAACAGTACTTTACAGGCACTTCTTACCTATTTACATATTAGGCTTCTTACAAAAAACTTCACTTCACAATGGGCTTTATAGCTAGGATAAAAAAAATCACAGTGAATACAAGTTAAAGTTTAAAATGCACTATTATTGTCTAATGTTCTCTTTTCATAAATAGAAAGTCAGAGATACAGAATAGGTAAGTTCCTCATTCAAGGTGACAGGGCTAAATAATAGCAGAACTAAGAGTGAAACTCATTACATATGTTTCACTGATTATCCTATTAAAGATATTCTATTCCCCCCACCCCTCGCCCCTCTGCCCTGCACCCACCTTCTCACCCTCCTCCCCCTCTTAGTTCATGTCCATGGGTCATACATATAAGTTCTTTGGCTTCTCCATTTCCCATACTATTCTTAACCTTTCCCTGTCTATTTTTTACTTACACTCTTATTTGTAAGAAGCATTTATGTTTCTTATTCCCTGTACACTTTCCCCCATTACCCCCCTTCCACTTCCCCGCTGATAACCCTCCTGTGATCTTCATTTCTATTAATCTGTTCCTGTTCTAACTGTTTGTTCAGTTCATTTTTTTTGTTTTTTGTTTCTTTGTTTTTTTAGATTTGGCTGTTGACTGTTGTTTGTTGTCCTGTTACTGTTTGTATTTTTATCTTCTTTTGCATAGATAACTCTCTTTAACATTTCACAAATAAGAGCTTGGTGATGATGAACTCCTTTAACTCGACCTTATCTGGGAAGTACTTTATCTGTCCTTCCATTATAAATGGTAGCTTTGCTGGACAGAGTAATCTTGGATGTATGTGGTTGCCTTTCATGACTTGGAATACTTCTTTCCAACCCCTTCTTGCCTGCAAGGTTCTTTTGCAATATCAGCTGATAGTCTTGTGGGAACTCCTTTGTAAATTACTATCTCCTTTTCCTGCTGTTAAGATTCTTTCCTTATCTTTAATTTTGGGTTAAGTAAACATTTTTTCATTATTTTATTGTTGTTCAATTAGAGTTGTCTCCACTTACCCTACACCACTCCCCTCCCCAACCCACCCCAGCCAAACCCACCTCCCTATCTAGCTTCTACCCCATGCCCTTAGTTTTGTCTATGTGTCCTTTATAGTGGTTTCTGAAAACCCTACTCCCAATTATCCTCTCCCACCTCCCCTCTGTTTACTGTCAGATTGTTCTTAATTTCAGTGTCTCTGGTTATGTTTTGCTTGCTTTTTTTCTTTTGTTGATTAGGTACCTGTTAAAGGTGAGATCATCTGGTATTTGTACCTCACTGCTTGACTTATTTTACTTAGCATAATGCTCTCTAGTTCCATTCCTGCTGTTGCCAAGGGTAGGAGATACTTCTTCCTCTCTACTGTGTACTATTCCATTGTGTAAATGTACCACAGTTTTCCAATTCACTCACATATTGATGGGCACTTAGGTTGCTTCTAGTACTTGGCTACTGTATATTGTGCTGCCATAAATATTGGGGTGCATAGGGTTCATGGGGTGCATGGGGCTTTTGGATTGGTGTTTCAGGGTTCTTAGGGTATAATCTCAGCAGTGGAATTGCTGGGTCAAAAGACAGTTCCATTTTTAGTTTCCTAGGAAAATTCCATCCTGTTTTCCACAGTGGCTGCACCAGTCTACATTCCCACCCACAGTGCATTAAGGTTCCCTTTTCTCCACAACCTCTCCAATGCTTGTTTGTTGATTTATTTATGATGGCCATTGTGACCTGTGTGAAGTAGTATCTCAGTGTAGTGTTAATTTGCATCTCTCTGATAGCTAGTGATGCTGAGTATCTTTTCATATGCCTCTGGGCTCTCTGTATGTCCTCCTTGGAAAAATTTCTGTTCCAGTCTTTTGCCCATTTTTTAATTGGGTCGTTTGACTTCCGGGAGTGGAGTCATGTGAGTTCTTTATACATTTTGGAGATGAAACCCTTGTCCAAGGTGTCATTGGCAAATATGTTTTCCCATATAGTTGATTCTTTTTTCATTTTAATGCAGTTTTCTCTAGCCACACAGAAGCTTTTTAATTTGATGAGGTCCAATTTGTTGATTCTTTCCTTTATATTCCTTGCTTTAAGGGATATATGAGTGAAGATATTGCTGTTTGGAATATGAGATTTTCCTGCCGATGTTCTTCTCTAGAATTTTTATGGTGTCATGACTTTATTTAAGTCTTTTATCCAGCTCAAAATTATTTCTGTGTATGATCTAAGTTGGTGGTCAAGTTTCATTCTTTGTAATTAGCTGTCCAGGTGTCCCAATACCATTTGTTGACAAGGCTGTTTTTACTCCATTTTATGAAGCTGCCTGCTTTGTCAATTATTAATTGACCATAGATACTTGGGTTTATTTTTGGGCTCTTTGTTTTATCCCATTGGTCTGTGTGCTTGTTCTTATGCCAGATCTGGCTGTGCTGATTACAGTTGCCTTGTAACACAAATTGGTAGCAGGTATTGTGATCCTTCCTACTTTGTTCTTCCTTCTCAAAATTGCTGCAGCTATTCAAGGTTGTTTATGGTTCCATATAAATTTCTGAAATGTTTGTTCTATATCTGTAAAATATGCCATGGTACTTTAATAAGGATTGCACTGAATATATAAATTTCTTTGGGTAGTATGGACATTTTGATGATGTTAATTCTTTCAATCTATGAGCATGGTATATGCTTTCATTTGTTTGTGTCTTTCTTAATTTCTTCAGTGTTGTATAGTTTTCTCAGTACAGCTCTTTTACGTGCTTGGCTAGGTTTATTCCTAGGTACTTTATTTTTCTTGTTGCTATATGAAATGGGACATTTTCCCTGATTTCTGTTTCTAATATTTCATTGTTGGTGTACAAAAATGCCTTAGATTTCTGAATATTGACTCTGTATAATTAATTTTATCTCAACAACTATTACTTATTAGTGCCTTTGCAGGCATTCTCTACTGGAGAACATCAAATTTACACACACCATTAGATGCTTGTAAATTTGTTTTTCAGATAATACACATGCTAGGAGGCATTTTCCTCTGCATCTTTTTCTCTATGAAAATGTTCAATATTTGTTAATATTACAACTCAGAATTATTAACTCTCACCTCCAAGTTCAGAAATGCAGAATAGTTTCTAAGGTGTCTGCTATGGAAAAAGCCTTGGGCTACTTTCATGGCTAATTTGGTATATTTGAAATATCTGTCCAAGAGCCAGGATTATGGCCTCAGCCCTACCCTGAACCCCATTCATACAGAGCCTAGTTCTTTACTTCCCAGCAGAAATAGTTGTCACTTTATTTTCTAATTTCCTTCAGAGTTTCCAATGCTTGATCACCAAAACCTCTTTTCCTCCTTTGTCTTCTACTTTAAACTTTTTTTTCCTATTCTCAACACCCAGTTCTCTCCTTTTTTCCAATAGAAGTGATTCATGTATGGAATAACACAAATTAAAACTAGAAATTCCATGGTTGCTAAAAAACATACAGAAGTCAATCTTTTGATACTCCCATTTTCCACAGGAGAATTTGCAGTTTAGAGACATTCTCTCTTGTGTGTGTGTGTGTGTGTGTGTGTGTGTGTGTAAGGTTTATAGCAAAAATTGTGAGAATCACAGGTAGTAAACCAGAGAAAGACCAACAGGAACAGGCTTGTGGGTATGGTTGTGAAGAAACAGATGTTAAGGGAAGAAGATTCCATCAGCCCTGCTAGTTGGATGGCATAAAATTAGTGTAAGCTTTTATGAGGTTGAAATAAGTACTTGATAAAGAGTGTGATGATCTACTATCCTTTGGTGGAAAAAAACTCATTGTTTATATAAGAGCTAGCATTTCACAAGCATTTCTTTTTTAATGTATTTTATTGATTATGCTATTACAGTTGTCCCATTTCCCCTGTCTTTAGTCCCCTCCACCCTGTGCAGCCCCTCCCACCATATTCCTCCCCGCCTTTAGTTCATGTCCATGGTCATATATATAAGTTCTTCGGCTTCTAATATAATTTCCTATATTATTCTTAACCTCCCCCTGCCTATCTTCTACCTACCATTTATGCTACTTATTCTCTATACCTTTTCTTCCTTTCTCCCTATGCACTCCCCGCCCCACCCACTGATAACCCTCCATATGATCTTCATTTCTGTGATTCTGTTCCTGTTCTAGTTGTTTGTTTAGTTTGCTTTTGTTTTTGTTTTATGTTTGGTTGTTAATAATTGTGAGTTTCCTGTCATTTTACTGTTCATATTGTTAATCTTCTTTTTCCTAGATAAGCCACTTTAACATTTCATATAATAAGGGCTTGGTGATGATGAACTCTTTTAACTTGACCTTATCTGGGAAGCACTTTATCTGTCCTTCCATTCTAAATGAAAGTTTTGCTGGATAGAATAATGTTGGATGGGGGCGGTTGCCTCTCATGACTTTGAACAATTCTTTCCAGCCCCTTCTTGCCTGCAAGGTTTCTTTTGAGAAATTAGCTGACAGTCTTATGGAACTTTTTTGAAGGTAACTGTTTCCTTTTCTCTTGCTGCTTTTTAAGATTTCTCTTTCATCTTGGGTAATGTAATTATGATGTGTCTTGGTGTGTACTTCTTTGGGTCCAACTTCTTTGGGACTGAGTTTCCTGGACTTCTTGGAAGTCTATTTCCTTTGCCAGATTAGGGAAGTTCTTCTTCAGTATTTGTTTAAATAGGTTTTAATTTCTTGCTCTCCCTCTTCTTTTTCTGGAACCGCTATGATTCATATGTTGGAAGGTTGAATGTTTTCCTAGAGGTTCCTAGGCCTCTCCTCATTTTTTAAAAATTCTTGTTTCTTCATTCTGATTGAATGTTTATTTCTTCCTTTTATCCCAAACCATTGATTTGAGTCCTGGTTTCCTGCCCTTCACTGTTGGTTCCCTGTACATTTTCCTTTATTTCACTTTTCATAGCCTTCACTTTTTTATATATTTTGTGGTCATACTCAACCAGTTCTGTGAGCATCCTGTAATCTGTGATTACCAATGTTTTGAACTCTGCATCTGATAGTTTGGCTATCTCTTCACTGCTTTGTTGTATTTTCTCTGTACCTTTAATCTGTTCTTTCACTTGTGCCATATTTTTGTCTCAGCTGGCTTGTTACATAGTAAAGGGTGGAGCATTAGGTTATTACCAGGGCTGAGCAACCCATGTCTCATTGTTGTGTTGCTGTATGTGAGGGAAGGGTCTGAGAGGAAACAATGCTGCTTGCTCTCTTGGCTGGATTTCAGTCACTACTTCTGCTATCCACATCAAAATTGGGTCCTTCTTGTGCTGATTCCCAGGTGGGTGGTTTTATGTATGTCAGAAGGTCCTGTGAGTCTCTTCAACAATCTATCCTGTGAGAGTGGGAGTTTCTCCTGCTGCCATAACCACCACAGGTTTTTTTTAGCTATTGCTAGCTCAATATTGCTAGCTATCAGAGAGATGCAAATTAAAACCACAATGAGATACCACTTCACACAGGTCACAATTACCATCATAAAGAAAGCAACAAACAAATGTTGGAGAGGTTGTGAAGAAAAAGTAACCCTAGTACACTGTTGGTAGGATTGCAGACTGGTACAACCATTATGGAAAACAGTATGAAATTTCCTCAGAAAACTAAAAATGGATCTGCCTTTTGAGCTGGCATTTCCACTGTTAGGATTATATCCTCAGAATCCTGAAACACCAGTCCAAAAGACCCTATGCACTGCAATGTTCAAGCAGCACAATTGACAATAGCCAAATGTTGGAAGCAACCTAGGTGCCCATCAGTAAATGAATGGATCAAAAACTATAGTAAATTTACACAATTGAATTTTATGCAGCAGAAAGAGAGAAGGAGCTCCTACCCTTTGCAACAGCATGGATGGAACTGGAAAGCATTATGCTGAGTGAAATATGCCAGGCAGTGAAAGCCAAATACCACTTGATCTCACCTTTAGCAGGACCCTAAACAACAAAACAATCAAATAAGCAAAATATAACCAAAGACACTGAAATAGAGAACAGGCTGACAGTGTTGACAGTGTTTTTTAGTCAGCAGTTTTGAGGCTTTATTTCCCCACACTGGAACCCTGGGTTGCTTGGTCAGTCTGGCTCCCCAGTTGTTGCTTCCAGTTTGTCTGCACACAAATGTTGGACCACCCTCTCTGCCAGCTGCCACCATGCAGCAAGTCCTCTCCACCCCAGGTTCCCGCTCTGCCCCTACTACCGGCCTGGATGAATGTTTCTTCTTTAACTCTGGTTGTAGGACTTCCATACAGTTCCATTTTCTGGCAGTTTGGGTTGTTTTTTGTTTTTTAATTTATTGTTGTCCTTCTTTTGATTGTGTGAGTAGGCACAGTATAACTACTTATGCTTCCATCTTGGCCAGAAGTTATCTATTCATGTTAGTAATCCATTTTTCCTTCTGGCACTCAGATCCAACCAGATTTTTAATGATTTTTAAAATTTTAATTGCTGTTCAAGTACAGTTTTCTGTCTTTTACTCATGTTCCAGCCCTCCCCCCTAAACAACAAAACAATCAAATAAGCAAAATATAACCAAAGACACTGAAATAGAGAACAGGCTGACAGTGTTCAGAGTNGGGTAGGAGCTCCTTCTCTCTTTCTGCTGCATAAAATTCAATTGTGTAAATGTACTATAGTTTTTGATCCATTCATTTACTGATGGGCACCTAGGTTGCTTCCAACATTTGGCTATTGTCAATTGTGCTGCTGTGAACATTGCAGTGCATAGGGTCTTTTGGACTGGTGTTTCAGGATTCTGAGGATATAATCCTAACAGTGGAAATGCCAGCTCAAAAGGCAGATCCATTTTTAGTTTTCTGAGGAAATTTCATACTGTTTTCCATAATGGTTGTACCAGTCTGCAATCCTACCAACAGTGTACTAGGGTTACTTTTTCTTCACAACCTCTCCAACATTTGTTGTTTGTTGCTTTCTTTATGATGGTAATTGTGACCTGTGTGAAGTGGTATCTCATTGTGGTTTTAATTTGCATCTCTCTGATAGCTAGCAATATTGAGCATCTTGTCATCTATCTCTAGATTCTCTGTATGTCCTCCTTGGAGAAATGTCTGTTCAAGTCCTTTGCCCATTTTTTAAATTGGTTTGTTTGTTCTCTTAGAGTGAAGTGGTGTAAGTTCTTTAAATAATTTGGAGATTAAACCCTTGTCTGAGGTATCATTGGCAAATATGTTTTCCATTACAGTTGGTTCTCTTTTTATTTTAATATCGTTTTGTTTAGCTGTGCAGAAGCTTTTTATTTTGATGAGATCCCATTTGTTTATTCTTTCCCTTATATCCCTTGGTCTAGGGGACATATTAGTAAAAATGTTGCTGTGTGAAATATCTGAGACTTTCCTGCCTATGTTCTCCTCTAGGACTTTAATGTGTCATGGCTTATATTTAAGTCTTTTATCCACCTTGAATTTATTTTGGTATATGGTGTAAGTTGGGGCTCGAGTTTCATTTTTTCTGCATGTAGCTGTCTGGTTCTGCCAACAGCATTTTTGAAAAGGCTATTTTTACTCCATTTTATGAAGCTGCCTCCTTTGTCAATTATTAATTGACCATAGAGACTTAGGTTTATTTCTGAGATCTTTGTCCTGTTCCATTGGTCTATCAGTCTGTTTTTATGCCAGTACTAGGCTGTGTTGATTACAGTTGCCTTATAATACAGAATGGTATCAGATATTGTGATCCCTCCTACTTTGTTCTTCTTTCTCAAAATTGCTGCAGCTATTCGGGGTTATTTATGGTTCCATATAAACTTCTGAAATGTTTGTTCTATATCTGTAAAATATGCCATGGTACTTTAATAAGGATTGCACTGAATATATAAATTTCTTTGGGTAGTATGGACATTTTGATGATGTTAATTCTTTCAATCTATGAGCATGGTATATGCTTTCATTTGTTTGTGTCTTTCTTAATTTCTTCAGTGTTGTATAGTTTTCTCAGTACAGCTCTTTTGCATGCTTGGCTAGGTTTATTCCTACATACTTTATTTTTCTTGTTGGTATATGAAATGGGATATTTTCCCTGATTTCTGTTTCTAATATTTCATTGTTGGTGTACAAAAATGCCTTTCATTTCTGAATATCAACATTGTATCCCTCTGTTTTGCCAAATTCATTTATTAGGTCTAGCAGTTTTGAGGTGGAATCTATAGGAATTTCCATGTACATTACCATGGCATCTGCAAGCAATGACAGTTTTGTATTTTCCTTTCTGATTTGGATGCCTTTGATTTCCTTTTCTTGTCTGATTACTGTGGCTAGGACTTCCAACACTATATTGAATAGAAATGGTAAAAGTGGACAACTTGTCTTATTCCTGATCTTAGTGTAAAAGCTTTTAGTTTTTGCCCATTGAGTATGATGTTGATTGTAGGACTCTCATATATGGCCTTTCTTATTTTGAGGAATTCTCCCTCTATTCCCACTTTGCTGAGTGTTTTTATCATAAATGGCTGCTGTAGCTTATCAAATGGTTTTTCTGCATTTATTGATATAATCATGTGATTATTTTCTTTGCTTTGTTTATATGGTGTATTACATTTACTGATTTGTGGATATTGAACCATCCTTGCATCCCTGGGATGAATCCCACTAGGTCATGGTGTATGATTTTTCTAATGTATTGTTGTGTGCAGTTTGCCAATATTCTGTTGAAGATTTTAGTGTCTGTGTTCATCAGCAATATTGGCCTGAAGTTTTCTTTTTTTGTTGTGACTTTATCTGGTTTTGGAATTAGGATGATGGTGGCTTCATGAAAAGAGTTTGGGAGTCTTCCATCACTTTGGATTATTTGGAATAGTCTGTGAAGAATAGGGGTTAGCTCTTCCTTAAATGCTTTGTAGAATTCTGTGAAACCATCTGGTCCAGGGCTTTCGTGTGTTGGGAGATTTTTGATTACTGCTTCCATTTCTTCTGCTGTTATTGGTCTGTTCAGGCTTTCTGCTTCTTCTTCATTGAGTTTTGGAAAATTATATTTTTCTAGAAATTTGTCCATTTCGCCTAGGTTTTCCAATTTCTTGACATACAGTTCTTCATAGTAATTTTTTACAGTCCTTTGTATTTCTGTGGTATCAGTTGTAATCTCTCCTTTTTCATTTCTGATTGTGTTTATTTGGGTCCTCTCTCTTATTTTCTTAATGATCCTTCTTAAAGGCTTGTTGATTTTGTTTATCTTTTCAAAGAACCAGCTCCTAGACTCATTGATTCTTAGAATTGTACTTTTAGTCTCTATGTCATTTAATTCTGCTCTGATCTTGGTTATTTTCTTCCTTCAATAGCTCTGGGCTGTCTTTGTTATTGTTCCTTGAGTTCTTGTAGGCTTAGGGTTAGGTTATTTGTTTGAAATGTTTCTATCTTCTTTAGGTAAGCCTGTATTGCTACAAACTTCCCTCTCAGGACTGCCTTTGCTGTGTCCCATAAATTTTGATTTGTGAGTTCATTTTCATTTGTTTCCAAAAATTTTTTATTTCTCCCCTAATTTCATTCTTGACCCATTCATTGTTTAATACCATGCTATTGAATCTCCATGATTTTGAGTGTTTTGGGTTTTTCCCTTGGGGTTGGTATCTAGTTTCAGTCTCTTGTGGTCAGAGAAAATGCTTGGTATGATTTCAGTTTTCTTGAATTTGTTGAGGTTCATTTTGTGTTCTATCACATGGTCTATCTTTGAAAGTGTTGCATGTGCATTTGAAAAAAAAATGTGTATTTAGCTTCTTTGGGATGAAGGTCTCAATATATATCAGTTAAGTCCACTTCATCTACGGCATTGTTCAATGTCACAATATTTTTGTTAATATTTTGTTTGGAAGATCTGTCCATTTTTTACAGTGGGATGTTAAAAATCCCCTACTAGAATTGTGTCGCTGTCAATATCTTTCTTGAAATTGTCTAAGATTTTCTTTATATATTTGGGTGCTCCTACATTAAGTGCCTATATATTTACAATGTTTATGTCTTTTGGTGGATTTTCCCCTTGAGTATTATGAAGTGACTTGTGGGTCTCTCTTTATGGCCCTTTTTTTGAAGTATATTTTTTCTTATATGAGAATTGCTACCCCAGCTCTACCCCAGCTTTTTTTTTGTCCATTTGCTTAGAAAACTTGTTTTCAGCCCTTCACTTTTAGTCTGTGTAGTTATTTTGTCCTGAGGTGGGTCTCTTGTAGGCAGCATATGTGTGGGTCATGCTTTCTTATCCATTCAGCTATTCTATGTCTTTTGATTGGAGCATTTAATCCATTTATGTTTAAGGTTCTTATTGATAGGTACTTATTCATTGCCATTTTTGTACCTGAGTTCCTCTCTGTCTCTCTCTTTTCCTGCCTTTTCTTAGAGCAGTCCCTTTACCATGTGTTGCAGAGCTGGTTTGGTGGAGGTGTATTCTTTTAGACTTCTTTTGTCTGGAAGGCTCCTTATTTGGCCTCTAACTTGATTGAGTGCCTTGCTAGGTAAAGTAGCCTTGGTTGCAGGCCTCTGGTTCTCATTACTTGGAATATATCTTTCCATTCTCTTTTGGGTTGGAGTGTTTCCATTGAGAAGTCAGTTCCTAACCTTATTGGGGCTCCCTTGTATGTTACTTCCTGTTTCTCTGTTGCTGCCCTTAAGATTCTTTCTTTGTCTTGGAATTCTGCCATTTTAATGATGATGTATCTTCAAGTGGGCCTCTTTGGGTTCCTCTTGATTGGGACTGTCTGTGTTCCTAGATTTATGTGACTTTTCTTTCATTAAATTAGGGAAGTTTTCCATCATTACTTTTCAAATAGGTTTTCTAGCCCTTTTTCTTCTTCCTCTTCTGGTATCCCTATTATTCATATATTATTATGTTTCATATTGTCTTGCATTTCTCTTAATTTCTCTTCATTCTTTCTGAGCCTTTTTTCCTTGTCATGCTCTTTCTGAGTGTTTTTTTTCTACTTTGTCCTCCAACTTGCTGATCCAATCTTCTGCTTCATCAATCCTGCTTTTGATTCCTTCCACTGTATTCTTCAGTTCAGAAATTGTATTCTCCATTTCCTCTTGGCCCATGTTGATAGTTTCTCTTTCCTTTTTCATGGTGATACAGTTTGCAGTGAGTTCATTGTAGTTTTCTCTGTAGTTTGTGGTAATTCTTTGTGAGCTCATGGAGCTTCCTGATAACCATTGCTTTGAACTCAATATCTTATAGTTGAGTTGCCTCTATTTCATTTAGCATTTTTTCTGAGGTTTCCTCCTTTATTTTCATCTGGGGATTGTTTCTTTGTCTTCTCGTTGTTTATGAGACTCTTCTTGTTAGCCTCAGCTTCTTAAATTGATCTGTTGTGGCCTCCTGGGTTTATGGTTTGAGCTTCTGTAGCAGAATACCTGGGATACTCGGTAGTGCAGTCTCCTTTTGGTATCCTGGTATTCACCGCTTCCACCTACACTTTTTTGTGATCAGTTGAAGTGGTAAGGCAAAATGGCTTAAGACAGCAAGAGAGTATTCTATGCTATTTACAGTAGCAACTGGTAAAGAAGAGATAGGAGATGCTTTGGCTATGTATAGTGTTAACTGTGATATTCCACAAAACTAGCAACTTTTTAGAGAGGATGGAAAGAAGATAAGACTCTAGTTAGGGAGGGAAGGATTGTGAGCTAGATCTAGAAAACAGTGAGGATGTGGGAGGTCAGATTCTGAGGTAAGGCAAGAATAAAGGATAGTAAATAGGTGTAATGTGTGAGAGAATAGAGTTAACCACTACAGTAATGGAATTCAAGAAACTGTGAAGTGGGCTAAGATCGGGGAGGGATGTTGTGTAGTATTTACAATAGTATGGAACCACTATTATTTACAGTAATACTAGAGCAACAATAATATGACAGAATCTATGAGATCTAGATTTCAAGAATAGGTGTATGGGCCCTTCAGTAGTGTGCTAATGGAACACAGGTTAAGTGAAGGATGGTAAATTAGCAGTACACTGTGAAAGGGAGAACAGGGGAAACCTGTCAAGCAATACAATATAACCAGCCAAGCAAAGACAACTAAACAGAAAGAAGAGGAATATAAAGATATTATTCAAATAAAAGATGTAAGAATAATGTAAAACTAATAATACAAATATGCAATGCCTTGCAGGTTCTGTGTAATAGCAAAGTAAAATTTGTCTCTTTGTCTCAGCTTGTGGGGATTCCCTCTCTTTGGGTCCAATTCTGGTCTTTTCACAGTTCTGGGGTTTTTAGTCTCATTTGTGGGTATTTAAAAAAAAAGCAGACTAAGGAAGGTAGAAGTCATAAAATTGGAAAGAAAGAAAGAAGGAATAAAACAAGAAAGAAGGAAAGAGAAGCAAAAGGAATTAAGAGATAAAAATAAAAAATTACTTTAAAAAATCAAACAAACAAAACACACACACACACACAAAAAAAAACCTCTTGCTGGTTTCAAACTGGCCATTTTTTCTATTCTTGCTGGCTGCAGCAGGCTTAGTTTACTGGTTGGGGGGTTTACCAGATCTCCAGAGGCGCACACACTTTCTCAGGGTCCATGGGTGTGGTTCCAGTATTCCACAAAGCTCTCTCTCCCCAAGTTGCGGGCACACAAGCCCAGCCAGACTGCCTCCAGTCACACAGGCTCCAGTGCACACTCTTTCCAGGGCTTGCGTGGGTGCTCACAGCCCCCATGTGTTTGCCACTCAGACCTTACTCCCCTCTCTGTAACTTCAAACAACCAGGTCTCTCCCAGTACTGCTCAAACCCTGCTTAGCCAGGGAGGGAGCACAAACCCAGCTCTCTCCCAAGAGCCCTGTGGCTGGCCCAGTGGCCCTGGGCCTGGCGCTGCAGCCTCCCTGGTCCCTGTGCTGATCTCTGAGCCCTTTTTGTCCTGAAACACTCTTCTTACCCTCTGGTTTTTCAATGTCTGCTACAATTCTTGATCTCCTATTTTCATATATGCTGTGGTATTGTTGGCTGTCTGCTCTGTTCCTCTGTAGATTGGCCAGGTTTCTCTCCCATGTGTAGGGGGATGTGGAATCTGCTCCCTCTTACCTAGCCACCATCTTCTCTTTTCCAACCAGATTTTTAGACTTCCTGACATAAGCAGATATATGTACAGGTATATATAGGTATAATGATTTTAAAAAATGCATAGATAATGAAGTCGTACATATTTAACCAGCCCCTCTAAGCTAAGCTATAAATTCATTGAAAGCTTAAACCACATCATTTCTAGAGCTATGACTTTTATTGCCCATGAATTCCTGGGCTGTACTAGAACAGGAACTATCTCTTGTGAATCTTTGCATTCTCAATGCCTTGCAAAATGCCAGGCACATAGTAGATTCTCAACAAATATTTAGAGAATGAGGAAACAACTTTGACAACCAGTTTTTAAGTCTCTGCTTAAATAATGTTAGTGACAATAAACTCATTATTTGTGAATCACCCATGCTCTCCTTGGATAGCCCCAGATGTGATGTTGAACCAAAATGCATCCCCTGATGTATTTAACCCTAGTCAGGCCTGATCAACCCCTTTGGATACAAACTGAATTCATTTCCACTGAAAAGCTTGGTGTATATTTTAAAAAACGTCCACACCGAATCTTCTTTCTCTCTCTCTCTCTCTCTGTCTGTCTCTGTCTCTCTCACTCTCTCTCTCTCACACGCACAGAGACATGTGTGTGTGTCCTATATATGCCTTATTGTCTGTTATTCTCTATCATTCTTAGTATAGACATTAATATAGTGGTTAAGTACTCAGGCTCTAGATTCAGACTGCCTTGATTCAAATCCCAACTGTATCACACACAAGTGAACATGTGTGTACACACACAACTCTTATTTCCTTGCCCTGGTAAGCTCCATAATTCATTCATCCCTAGAACCTGTTCTTCACAGCAATCCTACTAAACCCTTATTCAGGAACACCCTAGTATGTCCTAAATGAGACAATATTTTCTCTGCTTAATAGAAATATGAGACAAGCCCCAGCTGGTATGCCTAAGTGCACTGAGTGCTGGCCTGTGATACAAAGGGTCATAGGCTCGGTTCCCAGTCTAGGGCACATGCCTGAGTTACGGTCTAGGTCCCCCGCAGAGGGCATGCAAGAGGCAAGCACACATTTATATTTCCCTCCCTCTCTTTCTCCCTCCCTTCCCCACTCTCTAAAAATAAATAAATAAAATATTTTTACAATTTAAAAAAAGAGAGATGGAAACATAAACAGTCAAAGCATTAAAAGATGAGAATACTATCAACTAATTTATGCCAATATATTTGAAAAATTAGAAGAAATTGACAGATTTCTAGAAAAATAGAATTTTCCAAACCTGACTCACATAGAATGTTTTAATAGTCTGGTAATAAATATAGATATAGAACAGTGGTTAACTGCTTCACACATAGTTTCCCACACAGAAAACACCAAGGGTTTTACAACTATTTACCATATAAATCCCAAGAAACATATCATTCTAATCATATACAAGCTCTCTCCCAGATAATTTTCCAATTCATTATATGAGGCTATTATAGTCTTGATATAAAAGGAAGAGAACTATAGCATGATAAAGAAAAATTACAAAATATAGATGCAAATATTTTAAACTATTGAGAAACCAATAAATCCAACATTGTATAAAAATGTTAGCGCATTATAATCCAATTGGATTTATTGCTTAAACGCAAACTTGTTTTAATACTTTAAAATCTATGATATCATTTATCTCATTGATAAAGAGAAAAAACTAAAAAAACTAAAGAGAAAAAAACATATTAACATCCCCTGATTAAGAAATGCATTGAAAATAAAAAAAATCTCTTTATTGACAAACTCAGTAAATTAAGAATAGAATTAAATATTATTAAACAGATAAATAATCTCTCCAAAAGAATAGCCCTACAGCAAACTTCATCCTACACAGAGAAACATTAGAAATATTCCTCTAAAATCAGGGAAAATACAAAGATGCTCACTTCTGATTCTATTCAATATTGTAGCAAGACAGAGCTAGCATATTACAGGACCCAAGAGACATCAATACTGTGAAGAAAAGTGTAAAACTGTCTTTAAGATATAATTGAAAACACAGAAAATTCTAAGAAATCAGTGAAAAATTTGGACTTAACAAGTTAATTTAGCAAGGTTGTGGGATGCAAAAACAATACACAAAAAAATTAATAACATTTCTGTGTACTAACAATGAACACCCAATATCATTTTACAGTAGTATTAAAATGCATTTAGAAATAAAATTTCTTTTAAAAAAACTCTCCAGACTAAAATACTCATGGATTGAAAGCCTTATTATTGTTAAAATGTCAATTTCCTTGAAAATCTAAAAGCACAATCCCAGTCAAAATCCCAGTGAGTTTTTTAATAAATAAATAAGCTGATTCTAAAATTTGTATAAAAATAGAGAGGATCTTGAGTAGCCAAAACAATTTTGAAAAAGAAGACAAACATTCCAATTTTTTTAATGGGCAAAACATTTGAACAGACAACCTCAAAGAAGATATACAATGTTCAGTAAGTACAAAAAAAGGATGGTCAAGATCATTAGTCATCAAGAATATACAAATTAAAACTATAATTAAATATGATTTTCACTGGAATACTTAAAAATAGGAAAATAGATAAAAGGCAAAACTAATCTATAATGACAAAAAGCAAAATAATAACTGCTGAGAGCTAAGAAAGGGGATTGACTGCAAAGGGGCACATGACAACTTTTAGGGCTGATAAAAATTTTCTGTACCTTCACTATGGCAGCAGTTACATGGGTGTATACATTTGTGAAAACTCATCAAACTGTCCCTTTAAATGGATGCTCTTTCTTGTATGAAATACACTGAATTTAAATTATTTTAAATATAACTGATCAGACCTTTGGCCAAGATGGAGGTGTAGGTGGAAACACTGTGCCTTCTCACACAACCAACTTTAAAGACAACAAAGTTTTAGTAACAAAAACGCAACCAAAACAGAGAAAATTTAACTGTACTGAAGTCCAACAACAATGAACCATTTAGCCAGACTGGTAAGAGGGGTGGAGTCAGTGGCAAAGCAGGGTCAGGCATGAAAGAGTGCAAGCAGAGGCTAGAGTATCCCAGGTGTGGGGTGGCAAAGGGCAGATTCAGTGAGAGCACAAGGCGGCTGACTGACCATGGTCACACATTCATGTGCAGATAAAGCAAGCAAAGGAGTGAGCAATGAGACAGACCACTCAGGCTAGGGCCCCAGTGGTGGGAATTATAGCCTGAAAGCACCAATTGGAAAGACTTTTAGGGTTGAGGTGCCAGGAGAAGCTCCCAGGCTCACAGAGTTTGTTGGAGAGACCCAGAGGGTCCTGGAGGGTACACAAACCCACGCACCAGGGAACCAGCACCAGAAGGGCCCAATTTGCTTGTGGGAAGCAGCAAAGGGGACTGAAATCTGAGAGAGAGAAGAACAAAGGCCATTGCCTCTCTCTGACCCCGCCCCCACATACAGCGTCACAACCCAGCAACCTCGGTTGCCCCGCCCTGGTGAACACCTAAGGCTCCACCCCTTATATATAACAGGTGTGGACAGACCAAAACATTATGGCTCAAGAACAGCTCAAAACCCCAGAGTCAATAAATCTAAGTGACCAAGAGATAGCTAACCTTTCAGATGCACAGTTCAAAATACTGGTGATCAGGATGCTCAGAGAATTGGTTGATTTTAGTCACAAATTAGAAGAACAAATGAAGGCAAAACTAAATGAAATGAAGAAAATGCACAGGAAACCAATAGTGATGGAAAGGAAACTGGGACTCAAATCAAGGGAGTGGAAAAGAAGAAAGAAAAAAATGACCAAACAGAAAAGAACGAAGTAACAAGAATTCAAAAAAAAATGAGGAGAGACTTAGGAACCTCCAGGACATCTTTAAACATTCCAACATCTGAATTATAGGGGTACCAGAAGGGGAAGAGAAACAGCCATGAGTGCAAAACTTATTTGAACAAATAATAAAGGAGAACTTCCCCAGTCTGGCAAAGGAAATAGACTTCCAGGAAATTCAGGAAGCTCATAGAGTCCCAAAGAAGTTGGACCCAAGAAGGAACACACCAAGGCACATCATAATGACATTAGCCAAGATTAAAATGAAGGAGAGAATTCTAGAAGTAGCAAGAGATAAGGGGACAGTCACCTATAAAGGAGTACCCATCAGACTGTCAGCCAATTTCTCAAAAGAGGCCTTACAGGCAAGAAGGGGCTGGAAAGAAGTATTCCAAGTCATGAAATCCAAAGACCTACATCCAAGATTGCTCTATCCATAAAAGCTTTCATTTAGAATGGAAGGGCAGATAAAGTGCTTCTCAGATAAGTTCAAGTTCAAGGAGTTCATCATCACCAAGTCCTTATTATATGAAATGTTAAAGGGACTTATCTAAGAAAAAGAAGATAAAAATATTAACAGTGAAAGGACAGCAAACTCACAGTTATTAACAACCACACCTAAAACAAAAGCAAACCAAGAGGACAGCTAGATCAGGAGCCGAACCATAGAAATGGAAATCGTGTGGAGGGTTAGAGGCAGGAGAGTAGGAGGAGGAAAAGGGGGAGAAGGCAAGGATTTCAGGATTAGAGGGTTTTGAAGTTCCTGTCCTTTGAGCTAAACTCTCCACAAATGACAATTTTATCACAAAAGAATAGAAAGCAGTAATGAGAGAGGAAAACAATGGGGGTTGCCTATGATTTATCTTGATCTGAATTGCTTTTCAGGCCCTCACTGATATTACTCTTTTGTTTTTGAGCCTTTGGGGTTGAATTAAGCTTTTTCATGCATTTCACAAGGGACTGGAGAGAGAGAAGAATGAAGCAAACATCAATGGTGGGGTTGATAATCCTATAACCATTGACTTGAGCTGACCAAAGGGGCCTAAGTCTGGCTAAACTTCTGTGTCAATGCATATTAATAGCAGCCCTTAATTGATGGGTTATTGACAGAGTGAGCAGGGGTGAGTGCTGATAGTTTTCAGAGTGAGGACCTATTTAGGGAAAATTAATCTGCAAATGATAGACAGGGTGGAATGTAATGGTTCCTTCAAAGTCTTTATCTGGTATTGGGTCAGGCCAGGAGAACTAGCTTCAAGAGGGTGGCACCAAACACTGGATTCCCCCTACTCAACTGGTCTGATCCTTTTGAGACTGAGCACCCTCACACTTCTCCTAGATCCATCCTCAGACCTCCAACCCATGCTGTTCTCATGCTTATAGCCTATACTGTGACTTTCAGGTTTTTATATATTAAATTCTACCATAATTGGGAAGAGTAGCAGGAAGAGAGGGAGGAATGGTGGAGGGGTATAATCTAATTGCTGGTATTATAATTACAACTTTTAATGAGGTTCAGGAACTGTTCCCCCACTCAGGGCCAGGAGCAGGAAAAGAATTACAGATGGATTTTCCTTTTGTCTTGAACCTTTTGTGGTTTCCCTGATAACTCTCTGGGTGAGCCCTAGGCTCCCTGCAATGTAAACCTGGAAAAGCAAAGAGGAGAAGGCTGATTCAGAAGGAGGAGACTCAGCAAGGAACCTACTTAGGATGGATAGAGGGGAATATGCCTCAGAGAAACTATAGGTGCCCATCTCAGAAACTCTAGATAGAAAAGGCTAATGAAATGACATGGCACATTTAGAGTGGAATGTAAATTTTGTGTAATTTTTTAAAAGACCTATACTAATTTTGTATGATTACACGTTTCTAGAAATTTGTCCATATTGCCTAGGTTGTCAAATATCTTGTTTAGTTGTTTATAGTAATTTCTTACAATCATTGTATTTCTGTGGCATCAATTGTAATTTCTCCTTTCATTTCTGATTTTATTTATTTGGGTCTTCTCTCTTTTTTGCTTGATGAATCTGGTTAAAGACTTGTCAATTTTGTTTATCTTTTCAAAGAACCAGCTTCTGGATTTATCAATCCTTTGAATTGTTCTTTTAGTCTCTATCTCATTTAATTCTGCTCTGATCTTGATTATGTCCTTCCTTCTGCTCACTCAGGGCTTTGTTTGTTGTTGTTCTTCTAGCTCCTGTAGATGTAGGGTTAGGTTGTTAACTTGAAACTTTTTTTTCAGAAGGCCTATATTGCTATGAAATTCCCTCTCAGTACTGCCTTTGTTATTTCCCATTGGTCTGAAGCTGTTGTGTGTTCATCTTCACTTGTTTCCAGAACCTTTTAGATTTCTTCCTTGATCTCATTTTTATCCCACTAAATATTTAATAGCATGTTATTCTGTCTCCATGAGTTTGAATGTCCTTGAATTTTTTCCTTTAGGTTAGTTTCTAGTTTCAAGCCATGTGATCTGAGCAGATGCTTGATATTTTAATTTTCCTGAATACATTGAGCCTTGCTTTGTGTCCTACCATGTGGTATATCTTTGGAAATGTTCCATGTACTTTTGAAAATAATGTATATTTTGTATTTGGGGGTGAAAGTCTATGTATATATCAATTAATTTCATTTGATCCAGAGTTTTGTTTAATGCCACAATATCCTTGTTGATTCTTTGTTTGGAAGACTTATCTACTGTTGACGATGGAGTGTTACAAGCAGAAAGACTGATAACAACTAGTGAAACTGAAGCAGTAACCAAAGAACTCCTGGCACACAAAAGCCCTGGGCCAGACAGCTTCACAGGTAAATTTTATCATCCGACATGTAGGGAAGAGCTAACTCTTCTCCTTCTCAAACTATTCCAAAAAATTCAAGAAGAGAAAAAACTCTCAAAACTCTTTATATGAGGCCAATATTATCCTAAGTATAAAACCAGGTAAAGACATAATAAAGAAAGAAAAGTACAGGCCAGTATCACTGATGAACATAAATACTAAAATCCTCAAAAACATATGGTCAAACCACATCCAGCTATACATTAAAAAGATCATACATACACCAAGATCAAGTGGAATTCATCCCAGGAATGCAAGGATGGTATAATACTCACAAATCCATAAATGTAATACACCACATAAACAAAATGAAAGAAAAATCACATAATGATATTAATAGATACTGAGAAAGCATTTGATAAATTACAGTGCACATGTATGACAAAAAATGCTCAGCAAAGTAGGAATAGAGGCAGCATTCCTCAACATAATAAAGACCATATGTCATAATAAAGACCCTACAACCAACATCATACTCAATAGGCAAAAACTAAAATATTTCCCCCTAAGATCAGGAACAAGAATAAACCCTCTTTTTTACACCAGTTTTATTCAACATAGTATTGGAAGTTCTAATTGCCGCAGCAATCAGACAACAATAACAACAAAAAAATTAAAAGCATCCAAATTGGAAAGGAGAAAGTAAAACCACCATTATTTGCAGATGACATTATGCATAGAAAACCCTATAGGCTCCACAAAAAAGCTACTCAACTTAATAAGTGAATTTGGCTAAACAGTGGGGCACAAGGTCAATGTTCACAAATTGAAGGCATTTTTGTACACCAACAATGAAATATCAGAAACACAAACTAGGAAAAAATCCCATCTACTATAGCAACAAGAAAAATAAAGTACCTAGGAATAAATTTAACCAAGGAGGTAAAAGACCTATATTTGGAAAACTATAGAACAATGAAGAAAGAAATTAAGGAGAATACGAATAAATGGAAGCACATACCCTGTTAGTGTATTGGGTGAATTAACATCATTAAAATGTCCTTACTGCCCAAAGTAATGTATAGATTCAATGCAATCCCTATTAAAATACCAATGGCATATTTCACAGATCTAGAACAAATATTTCAAAAATTTATATGGAACCAAAAAGACCCTGAATAGTCACAGCAATCTTGAGAAAGAAGAACAAAGTAGGAGGGATCACAATATCTGATACCAAACTGTATTACAAGGCCACTGTAATCAAAACAGCCTGATACTGGCATAAAAAACAGGCACATAGACCAATGGAACAGAACAGAGAGCCCAGAGATAAACCATGTCAATATGTTAGTTAACATTTGACCAAGCGGGGAAGAAACACAAAATGGAGTAAAAATAATCTCTTCAACAAATGGTGTTGTGGGAACTGGAATGGTACACACAAAAAAAATGAACCTAGACCACCAACTTATACCATACACCAGAATAAACTCAGAATTGATAAAAGATTTAAACATAAGCCATGCTAACCTAAAAGTCCTAGAGGAAAACATAAGCAGTAAAATTTCTGATATCCCATGCAGCAATATTTTTGCCAATATGCCATCTAGAACAAGGGAAATAAAGGAAATACTGAAAAAAATGGAACTACATCAAATTAAAAAACTCTACACAGCTAAAGAAAATATCATCAAAATGTACAGGAACCAATCAAATAAGAAATCATTATTGGCCAATGATACCTCAAACAAGGGTTTGATTTTCAAACTGTATAAAGAACTCATATCCTAAAATCCTATAACCTTAACACCAGGAAGACAAGTAATGTAATCAAAAAAATGGGCAAAGGACCTGAACAGACACTTCTCCAGGGAGGATGTACAGAGGTCCCAGAGACATATGAAGAGATGCTCAACATCACCAACGATCAGAGAGATGCAAATTAAAATCACAATTAGATACAACTTCACACTGGCCAGAATGGGCATCATTAACAAATCAATGAACAAAATGTGCTTATGAGGATGTAGAGAAAAGGGAACCCTAGTACACTGTTGGTGGGAATGCAGACTGGTGCAGCCAGCATGGAAAACAGTATGGAATTTCCTCCAAAAACTAAAGGTGGAACTGCCTTTTGATCCAGCAATTTCAAGGCTGGGCTTATACCCTAAGGATCCTGAATCACCAATTAATAGAACCTATGCACCCCTGTGTTCATAGAAGCATTATTTGCAATAGCCAAGTACTGTAAGCAGCATAAGTGTCCATCAGTAAATGAGTGGATCAAAAACCTGGTACATTTACAGAATGGAATACTACACAGCAGAAAGAAAGAAGGAACTCCTACCTTTCACAACAGCATGGATGGAACTGGAGAGTATTATGCTAAATGAAATAAGCCGGGTGGTGAAGGACAAATACCTCCTAATCTCACTTATAAGAGGAACTTAACGAACAAAACAGATGAGCAAAATAGAGCCTGAGGCATGAAAACAAGGAATAAACTGACAGTGACCAAAGGGGTATGAGGAGAAGAATAAGGGGAGAAAGAAGAGGAAGGGTCTAGTCAAGGAGCAGGTATAAATGACCCATGGACACGAATAACAGGGTGGGCAGGGCAGGGGAAAGCAACAAGGGAAAATTGGAACAACTGTAATAGAACAACAATAAATAAATAAAATAGAATAGAATAAAGATCCACAGTTAAAGCCTTTGTTTAACTCTTTACTTGGGTCTCTTTTTCTTTGTTTAAATACTCCAGTATTCCTCCTTCATTTCTAAACTGCACATGGGCCTAGATATGACACTTCTTCTGTGTCCTTTAGAGTCAAGATCAGCAGAGATGACACTTCTGTGACCCCAGCAGAGATGTGGGTTCATGGTAGCTCTACTCTACTAGGCCCAGGAGTTAGCAGAGCAGATTCTCCATCCTCAAGCTACACGGGTCATCACACAGAGATAGCAAAACATAAATTGATCATCACACAGAGATAAAGTAAAATGTAAATAATTTTGAAAACTGTATCTCCTTCTACCTTGAGATCCAAGGAGGTGAGAAATCAGAAGCATCAGACCAAGAGAGACAGTTAGGGTTAGAGTTTCTCCTCACAGCAGGCAGAGCAGGCCAAGTGCTGACAGTGGACAGAAGAGGTAGCATTGCCCTGAGAGCCATGGTTCCCAGAGAGACCTGTGCTTTAACAGCCAGTGAAGAAGTACCCTGCACAACCATCAGAGAGGTCCCTGCACTCTAAGAGCAACAGAGGCCTTGTTCCCAGGGCCTGTCTCACTGGGTCTTATTCTTAGAGTCAGCAGGTTTTGCTTCTTTGTGACAAGGGTGGAGGAGTATGACAGGCAAGCCAATTGCATCAAGGATGACTGAATTTAAGAGGATTTCAGCCCTTGAATAAGAGCGTGCCCTTCTTTCAATGGCCAGGCTTTCTAGGAAGCCAAGCTAGAGCTAGAGACCAAGCATCACTTGGTTTGATAGGAATGAATTAAATGGCAGGGTCTGAGTCCTGAGGTACATCAAGATGGTCAGGCATTTGTGGGTTGGGTTATCCCAATAAATAAGTTAAATTAACCCTTTCAAAGTATATAACTAAAATCAACTTCCATTTTAAACAACTTTGGCACCTAAAGTCAATCTACTATATGACCTAACATAGCATTAGCCAATATATTTTAGTGAGAAATTTAATATATTGTTTATCCTTCCTATTCTTTTCTTTTTAAATTTTTATTGTATTTTTCCATTAGCCAATTTTATATGAGAAATCGAAAGCTTTAACTATTCTGAGATGATAATTTGGTGCCAAAGTGGGTCTTGTTAGAAAGTGATACATACTAGGAATGATCAGCTACATGTACCTGGAGGCACTTTAGCTTTCAAAAAGGACTTTGATGAGCAATGTAACCACCTTCAGATTTAATGAGGAACCAGTGTGTGAGCCCTTGTTCTTATGACAACTAGGGGAATCAGCGCTAATTTTTGCAGTTTAGGGTAAACACTCTTAGAGATGGAGAACGAAAACCAGCTGTAATATAATTTAGGGGAAAATAATTTCAACTCACTAAAATACAGTTTCCTCTATAGTAAATTAATAATTAGAATATATTCACAGGATTGTCAATAAGACAGTACATCAATGGTTAATAACCCCTAAACTGTTTTAAAAACAGTAAGGAAATTTCTCACTAGGCAACCTTGGGACTCTAACAAATACATTTTGGGAAAAGCAAGGACAATAGAGGGTCCATAAGGCAGATGCCATTTCTGATTTGTTCCATGAGGTTTCCTCTGTGATTAAAAAAAGGTACACAGTGAAATATTTGTTAAGTGAATAAATTCAGCAGGATCAGAAACAGGTCCACAATATGTGGAACACCTTCCTGTTTGCTGCCTTTGTTTCCCTCTGCCTTTCCCTGAGCCATTCAGGCCACATTTAACCCCTGAAGATTTGTCTGCTACCAGAATCTTTCCAGAAACTTCCATTCAAATAAATGGTTTCTTTAAATACTATCATTTTCCCAAAGATTGTGGAGCTCCCAGCAGATAGGAGACAAGCTGAGAAAGCTGGTCTTTGGCAGAAACAAATAGAACATTCTTCCAGGAACTGTAGTAGAGATTGATGACTAGTGTCCTTGCCTGAACCATCTTCTTACCATCATAGCCTACTTCCCTGTCTGCTCTACCAACCCCAAAGGGACCCCATCACAATCTCACCACTCATATCCTAAAAACAGGCAGGGAAAACATCAAAGGAATAGGGCCTAGCAAGGCCACTGCCACATAGAGCTGGACCTAGTTCCTGCTGCTGCCAGCTCAGAGCTGCACCTGAGGACTTGAGCCTCACCCCCTCAATTCATTCCCAGTAAACCTGGAGATGTCTGGTCTCTAATTCCATTCTGGCTGCCTAAAAGCCTGGACATTGAAGGAAGAACACATTCTTGCTCAGAACGGAAAAACTCTCAAGATCAGTTATCAAGTTGCCAGGCTATGACACTTAGGGGTAAAAGTTCAGCAAAGAACAACTTCCAAAAAAATACATACTTCCCTGAAACTATTTAAATGAAAGTTCCAGCCAAGATAGAGACATAGGTAGACACACTGTGCCCCCTCACACAACCAAAAGGACAAGTTTTAATAAAAAGCAACCAGAATTGACAGAAAATTGAACTGTATTGAAGTCCGACGACCAAGAAGTTAGAGAAGAAACATTCATCCAGATGGGTAGGAGGGGTGGAGACAGGCAACCGAGTGGTGAGGACTCACCACAAGGCAGTGGCTGGAGGACCTGGAGAGGCTGTGGATTGCAGACAGGGCACTCCCACATTCGAGTACAAATAAACCAGGAGGAACAACTGGGGAGCAAGACAGACCACGCAATCCAGAGTTCCAGCTCGGGGAAATAAAGCCTCAAACATCAGATTAAAAACACCTGTGGGGATTGAGGCAGCAGTGGGAGAAACTTCCAGCCTCACACAAGAGTTTGTTGGAGAGACCCACAAGGTCCTAGAATGTACACAAGCCCACCCACCTGGGAATCAGCACCAGAAAAACCCAATTTGATTGTGGGAAGCAGTAGAAGTGACTGAAAACCAGCAGAGAGTGGAACAAGCAGCATTGTTCCCTCTCAATCCCCTCCCCCACATATAGCTTCACAATGCAGCATCGTGGTTTGCCCTGCCCTGGTGAGCACCTAAGGCTCTGCTCCTTACTACATAACAGGTGCAACAAGACAAAAAATGGCCCAAATGAAAGAACAGATCAAAGCTCCAGAAAAAATACAACTAAGCAATGAAGAGACAGCTGACCTATCAGATGCACAGTTTAAAACACTGGCAAGCATAGTTTTTTGATCCATTCATTTACTGATGGGCACCTAGGTTGCTTCCAACTCTTGGCTATTGTAAATTGTGCTGCTATGAACATTGAGGGGAGGATGGGGAGTGGGATGGGATGGAAGTAATAGACAGAAAACTGTACTTGAAAAATAATTAAATAAAAAATGGAAAAAAAAACACTGGCAAGCAGGATGATCACAGAATTGGTTGAATATGGTTGCAAATTAGGTGAAAAAGTAAAGACTATGCTAAGTGAAATTAAAATGTACAGGGAACCAACAATGATGGGAAGGAAACTGAGACTCAAATCAATGGTGTGGACCAAAAGGAAGACAGAAACATTCAACTAGAACATAATGAAGAAACAATCATTCAAAAAAATGAGGAGGAGCTTGGGAACCTCTGGGACATCTTTAAACGTTCCAACAACTGAATCATAGGGGTTCCAGAAAGAGAAAAGGGAGAACAACGAATTGACAACTTATTTGAACAAATAATGAAGGAGAACTCCCCCAATCTGGCAAAGGAAATAGACTTCCAGGAAGTCCAGGAAACTCAGAGAGTCTCAAAGAAGTTGGACCCAAGGAAGTACACACCAAGACATCATAATTACATTACCCAAGATGAAAGAGGAATCTTAAAAAGCAGCAAGAGAAAAGGAAACAGTTACCTTCAAAGGAGTTCCATAAGACTGTCAGCTAATTTCTCAAAAGAAACCTTGAAGGCAAGAAGGGGCTGGAAAGAATTGTTCAAAGTCATGAAAGGCAACCACCCCCAACCAAGATTACTCTGTACAACAAAGCTATAATTTAGAATGGAAGGACAGATAAAGTGCTTCTCAGATAAGGTCAAGTTAAAGGAATTCATCATCACCAAGCCCTTATTATATGAAATGTTAAAGTGACTTATCTAAGAAAAAGAAGATTAAAAATATGAACAGTAAAATGACAGCAAACTCACAACTATTAACAACCACACCTAAAACAAAAACTAAGTAAACAACTAGAACGGGAACAGAATCACAGAAATGGAGATCACATGGAGGGTTATCAGTGGGGGAGTGGGTGGTGAGAGAGGAGGAAAAAGTACAGAGAATAAGTAGCATAAATTGTAGGTAGAAGATAGATGGGGGAGCTTAAGAATAGTATAGGAAATGTAGTAGGCAAAGAATTTGTATATATGACCCATGGACATAAACTAAAGGGGGAAATGTGGGTGGGAGGAGGTGTGCAGGGAGGAGAGGAAGATGGGAAAACTGTAATAGCATAATCAATAAAATATATTTAAGAAATAAATTTCCAGAAGTAGGGTACCCCTGGAGCTTTGGGGGCACCTCTGCGTGGGACCTCAACAGAGACTTTAAAGAATTAGAAATATTTGTGATTAGAAATGGGCATAAGGGATAGGATCAATGGAGACAGGGACTAAATTCAATTACCTGGAATAGGATGAACTGGATGGGGAATGCTTCCCCTCAAGCAAGAGTCAGTCCTTCAAACCAAGCTCCATGAGGTCATGAAAACAGCTGTAATGTAGGAGTTATGGCCCATGGTCCTGGACCATTCTATTAATTAGCTCCCTGACCTTGAGCAAGTAACTATTTCTCATGTTCAAAATTAATGTGATTTCAGTAGTCCTTTATAATTCTATTACTTATGCTGGAGTCAATCAAATAATGAGATTAATTATCACATGGTGGGAAAGAAGGAAACTAATGTCTACCTGGAACCTACTATTTGCGAAGCACTGTGATAGGGTTTTCATAATATTGCCTTATATAACTCTTTAAAAAGTCTAATAGGTTAGTACCGATAACAAATGGGCTAATCAAGTCTCAAATAAGTTGAGCGGTTTGTCTGAGGCAACAAGATGGTGGGTAGTAGGACAAAGATTGAGACTTTGTTTCCAAAACCTGGCATTCCTACTGGCATCACACTCCCTCGCAAGACATGGAAGGAGTAGCGATGTCATTTCTCTGTAATCATGCCATGTCATTCCTCAGTAGAAAATACTGTGCTAGGCAACATGACTTGCATTCAAGCACTTTGCAAGACACATAGGGGGATGCTAACATGTATAATCCTGTCACCCTCCAGCTTGGATGACAGGTTGGTGGTAAATAGCATCTACTGAAGATAGCTGCTAGGAAAAGAGTGAGAGGTCACTCTGACATATCCCACACCCCACTTCTCATTCTTCAAGGAACCACCTTCAGCCAGAAGAATGCAGGGCTTGTCACTGCACTGTTAGAATATTTGTGGCACTGCCTTAACACTAGATTTTCATCATCTCTTTTCTTTCATCCCTCTAAATTTAGTTTGGCTGGGGCTTGGATGCAGGGGTAGAATGAAAACCGTCCCATCTCAGCATGTAAAAGTCCAGTGCAAAAATAATTAAATCTCCAACTGTTTATCTTCTATCTTCAATCCCAAGCTATTGTTCTGAAAATGATTTGAGGGGTGTGCTTCCCCCACTGTCTAATTTCAAATTGAGTTCACACTTAGATAACTTTTTATTGTTAGGAATGTTTCTGCTGCATGCATTTCAGGCTCCACACAAGAACAGTTCTAATTTGGAGCTCAAACAGAGAAAGGGAGCTGGTATTGCAGGAATGTCAGCAAGTTCCTGGCTTAATGGCTGGCTGCGTGGTGGCTGAGTGGTTGCAGATGTGAGCACTTCAGCGCAAGCAGCAGTGCTGGGATGGGAAGGCCTCAAAGCCCTGGTATTTCGAAGGGGCAAATTTAAGCAAAACTGTGACATAGAATTTCTTTCTGATGCTCCCTTTTGGTGTCAAATCCACTACCTGATACACAATATGGTAGCTCTAATGAATCTATTCAATCTAATCTTCATACTCATGGCATCTCCAAGGTAGAAAATTAATTGGATGAAGTTAAATATCCCCCTTTCACTTGAACAAAATTGGTTTTTCTCGGGATTAAAGGATTAACTTGGTGTTAAGTCCCTAAAGAGGTTAAAATACTTTATTATTCATTACAAAATACAAAGATTGGGCTCTTATTTTTTTCTTATGTCACTGTCACTCATTTCAGTAAAGTGGAATAGCAAGGAGGGATGTAAATGACAATTTCAGAAGCACTTAATTTTCTTCAAAATGCATGTCTTCCCTGCTTACAAACTCTTTCTGGGTAAAATAGCATGGAATATATTGAGGCAAAGGCTTTTATACCCTAGTCTCAAAGCCAAATGACCAGCAGACAGGGATGAGCTTTCAGTCAAGTCACTGAGAATGTAAAATGTGGTATTTCATACTGATCTTCTCCCAGCTTCTGACCAAAAGAGCGTAATTTCCCATCAGCAACTGAGAAGGTATTTCCAGTTTGGGTCAAAGGATGGAGAAGGCTGGGCTATGCTATGTCATCACAGAGGCAGCAGCTTTTCAAATTAGGATTTACACACTTTTTCTACCCTATATACAAGATTAGTGATTTTGGCTCTGTTTCCTTCATGATGTGTAAAATATTTAGTTTGGAAATCTTTAAATCCAATGCCAAACTTTTGCACCTGGGGAAACCAAGGCACAGATGTGGGGGCAACTTTCCCCGCAAAGTCCCCCCATCTGCCACAGATGAAAGTGAAACTACCAAGACATGATTTGCTTGGGGAGGAGAGGTGGCCAATCTCTCGGAGAAGAAGAGCCAAGAGCCCCTTCCTCAATGGCTTTTATTAGGTTGTAATACACAGGAATACAGGCACCAAGGACAAACAGTAGATGACATTTCAAAGAAGTCTGAGGGCTTACCTGTCTTTCAGATAAGGGGGTTGCAGAAACTTTGGGAGATATACTCATTTCCTGCTCAGATCCTTATCATATGAATGAAAGCACTCTTAGCAAAGCAGGCTTCTTAGGACTTTTAGGAACTCTTTATAACGCCCGATCACCCCAGATCTGGCTCTAGCCAGCAAGGGATTGCACTTTCTTCTCCCATCATAGGTTTTAGGCTTAAGTGGATTAGAGCCAGGACACGCTTCTCCCAGACAGAAGTGGGGACTCGGGCTGTCAGAATAGCCAGGGGGCAAGGGTCCATCACTCTCTCTTTGTTGCAGCCCCAGAGTCCTTCCATGATGGCCTCCCAAGTGATTGTGTCTGGCTTAGGTTGCTCCTCCTCTGAGGGGTTGTACCCATCATAGACTAACTGACCAAGCACTGGGGGAAGAGGAAGAAGCAGAAGCAGCACTTGCTGCCAGAGACAAGCTTTGTCTCCTAAGTGGCTCTCATTCCAGAGGTCTCTCACTCAGTCTTAGCCATGAGGGGCAGTTACAACTTCTGAAACCAGGCAGAGCTGTTCCCAACACAGAGACCTAGAGCAATGTGACTTGCTCTAGGTCACTCAACTGTAAGTGGTAAGGTGGCACTGGACTCTGGCCCTGAAGTCCCTTTTCTCCCCTATTAAGTACATTCCTAGCTTCTACATTCTTCTCCAGAGGTCTGGCTTGGTGACAGAAGGCCCATACTTTAGAGACAGATTTCAGAGGTAGGGACTCACACTGAGACCAGAGCACAAGGTCAAGGTCATGAGCCAAGTGGTGACCATCTGTAGCCTCAGCCTGATGAGGTCCAAGTGCTGAGCTAACTGGGACTATTCAAGTTTGGTCCCTTCATTCAAATGCATCCTGTGTAGCTCTTGGTCTTCCAGAGGAGGAAATAAAGGCAAAGCAATTAATTCAAATGTCATCAGTACAGTCCTATACAACTCTATGTGAGGGAAAGAATAATGAGTCAAACATCAAGTTGGGTGTGTTGAGATAGTAATATCAAGTAACTATAGTAAAGCACAGTGAGACAACATAAAGAGACATGAGAGATGATGTATAAAATAACATCAGGGTTAAAAGAAGAAGGTCTCTTCAAATTGGGGAGCCCAGAAATTATCAATGGATGAGGAAAAGGTATTTGAGTGAGTCTTGAAAGAAGTATGCACTTCAGGAAATATAGATAAGGCAAGGATATTCAGTCTAAAAGAAAATAAATATCTGAAGAAGAAAGCAGAGAACAGTGTTTGGGAGGCAATAAATGATGATATTCTTTAAGACCAACTAATATGTCTTCCTCTCAATCAGGAAGCCCTCCATGATTGCTCAAGGCTGGTTAAAGACCTCCTCCTAAGTGCTTTTGCAGCACCCAAGATGTACTCCCACCATAGTACTTAGCCAGAACACTGTGTCATACCTGCCACAGAGCAATGGGTGGTCATGATGGTGCAGGAGGGTGTGTAGTGGGGGAGGGCAGGAAAAGTCCCAAGGAAAGAAGGGATAGCTTTTACACCCATATCTCTGTTCCTTGGTTGGTGAGAATAGAGAGGGAAAGCTTTCTAACATTTATTTCTTAGAGAAATGGTCCACATTACTGCCTGTAATGTGCTTTTAATTTTTCAGATGCAGTACCACAAGAAGAGGGAAAAAGTGTTATTCCTGAATCTTCATTGGAGAAAAATAAGACACAGACTTAAAGGGTAAACCCAGAGAGACATAAGAAATCAAACTCACATCTAAAATATTGGAAATTCACTGTCAATACAAAATCTGAGTTTTGGATGTTGTCCATATTCACACACATACACACACACACATTCACTCACACGTACCCCGACTCTCCTTTTTTTCTTTTCTTTTCTTTTTCTTTGTTGTTCAAGTACAGTTGTTTCCATTTTCCCACCACCAATTTCCCCTGCCCATCCAGCCCCACCCAGCCCCACCTCCCACCCTCAATCCTTCCCCATCTTTGGCTTTGTCTGTGAGTCCTTTTATATGTTCCTTGATTACCCTTTCCCTTCTTTCCCTCATTTTCGCCCTCCTCCCTTCCTTGTGGTCACTGTCAGTTTGTTCTTTATTTTACTGTCTCTATTTACATTGTGCTTGCTTGTTTGTTTTGTTGATTAGGTTCCACTTGTAGGTGAGATCATATGGTATTTGTCTTTCACTGCCTGGATTACTCCATTAGCATAATGCTACATTTACACAATGGAATACTACACAGCAGAAAGAAAGAAGGAGCTTCTACCCTTCACAATGGCATAGATGGAACTGAAGAGCATTATGCTAAGTGAAGTAAGACAACTCCCCTTTTCCAAATTAACATCTAATTATTTTGTCACAATAGGCAATATTTTCAATTAGATATTAATGTGTCTTTTACTATATTTTTAAATGCTATATATTTCATATTTGCCTCCAATAGAACAAACTTTTAAAAAGCTGCAGAAGGACCTAAGGATCAGTAGATGGGACTACAGAGAGCTGAACACTTGAGATAACTGGTGAGTATTTCTATGGTCTCTTCTACCTATGTACTGCCTATGAGCTGCCCAGTTATATGGAGTACACATGGTCTGTAAGGTTTTCTCAACCTAATGTAAGGAATTTAGTTCATGCCCTCAAGAATGACATAAATTGGGTTGAGAAATCAACACACATGTGTATGCACACACACACCACACACACATCTATACACAACATATACCACAAACACACTTTCACTACATACAGACACACCACACAGATACCACACACATATACCCTCCCTACAGCTTTCCCCAATCATTTCACCACCCAACAGCAGCAATACCAAGGCAAAAATATTACTACAGAAGTCCATAATCTGTCATTACAGAATTATGAGAATCAGTGGGAAAGCAGGAAAGAAACATGACTAAAGAAAAGTCTGCAAGTCAGAATCATAGTTTCACAATTTACCAGCTGAATAGTTTTAGCATATTGCTCAAATCATTCTCTCAGTCTCTCATCTGAAAAATGGAGGTGGTAATAATAATACTAAATAATAGGAAATCATAATAATAAAACTCAGTTTTTTAATTTCTGAAAATCAAACAAGAAATTATACTGTACAGTATTATATAATATTGGGTTGGTCAAAAAGTAGTTTTCCATAAAAGACATATTTTTCATTTTTACCAATAATTTCATTGATTTGGATATTTTGAGTATGTTGCCTATCTCTCACTATTGGCTTCTAATGAATGGGTAGAGGACAAGGATGCTGCTAAACATCTTCTGATGCATAAGACCATCCTACAGCTAAGAATTATTTGGCCAAAATGTCAGTAGTACCAAGAAACTTTGCAAACAACTCTTGACACATTCAATCAGTCACAGCACCTTCTCCACATGCTGCACAAAACTTTTTTTGTATTTTAGTTGTGTTTTTACCTTTCTTGAAATAACAAAGCGTAATACACCAAAAATGTTACGTCTTCTTCTATCTTTAATATTAAAATGGCTACACAAAAATTCACCAATTTTGATGTTTTTTTAAATGTATGCTGATATGACAACTGTCATAACACAATCTAACAAAATTGTTTCAAATGAAATTAAAGACAATTAAGCACTATTAGAGCCTTAGTACACAAAAAATAAATGAACTTTTTAGCCAACCTAATATATATATTGGTATGTATAAGGTACACATAGTATATATATATACAGTATAATATATAGTATAATATAGCATACCATAAATTATGTATTAGTATACAAGGTCTATCTGGAAAAAGTCTTGCCATTGTTAACATAATGAGAACAGTTTGTGTGACATCAATGTAACCTGGTAGCCAAAGAGAGTGGACTAGAATGCACATGTGTGAACAGTGATGATTTCACTGTACTGTCATTAGGGGCTGTAGACACTATTGAGTGAGCATATGTACTGTGTCGCTGTGGTATTCAAAATAACTAAGGAAGTGGAGCAATAGATCTGCACCAAATTTTGCATTAAGCTTGAATGATCTGCTAATGGAAACTATTCAGGTGATTCAGAAGGCCACAACTATAGGCAACTGGTGATTGGCAGCTTCATCATGACAATGGTCCAGCTCATGCATCATGTCTTGTGCAAAGCTTTTCGGAGAAACACCAAATTGCCCAGGTGACTCAGCCCTGCTACAGCCCAGACTTACCACCCTGCAACTTCTGGCTTTTCCCAAAACTAAAATAAGCTTTGGAAAAGAAAAGATTTCAGACCATTGATGAGATTCAGGAAAAATATGACAAGGTAGCTGATAGCAGTTAGAAGAACTGTGTGAGGTCCCAAGCTGCCTACTTTGAAGAGGACTGAGGTAGTTTCTTATATCTTGTATCTTCTTCAATAAATGTCTTATTTATTACATGGCTGGATACCTTCTGAATAGACTTTCCTATATTACTATATTATTATTATACTGTTATAATATATTGACTAATTTTAGTGTTGGGTATAAAAAAATATTTTGTATACTGAAATGAAGAGGAGAGCTGAGTAGAGCTGAGACAAGTGGGATTTCTCTGACCACCAGAAGCAGAAAGCTGGGAAGCATCTCTGGGACAGGGGAATGAAAGGATGGAGCCACCTAGCAGGAAGGCAGAGGTTCAGATGACTTGTCTGTTATGTGCCTAAACATAAGGGTCAGACAAACTGTGTCTAGATGGGCCTAAAGTGAAGGATGGCAGAAGACAGGCTTGGATGGATGGATGAAGCCTATTGAGCAGGAAAGGCTGATAAACATTCATTTCATTCAGAGTGGATTCCCATAGTAATGCTAGCATTACTGACCAGTGGTTTCTTTGGAAATCAAAGCAGATTAATTTCTCAGGTAATGTTTTTAAAATTAATAATTATTGTTACCAATAACATCAAATTGCATTTCTATGTAGCCCTTTTTTACTTCCTTGATCCACTTGTATACAGTAGTCTTCCTTTTTCTTTCATCTAAATCCAGTAAAGCTGCAGCCTTATTTCTTCTCCTGCTTTTTATTTCTTTCCATAGCTTTCTTAGAGAGACAGGAAGGGAAATAGAGAAACATTTTTTCTCTCTCGCATCTTTACCAATGTGAGAGAGAAGCATCATTTGGCTGCCTCCCATACGCACCTTTTTATTTTTTATTTTTTATTTTTATTTTTATTTTTTTAATATATTTTATTGATTATACCATTACAGTTGTTCTATTCCCCCCTTCATTCCCCTCCACCCGCACACTCCCTCCCCCATCATTCTCCCCGACTTAGTTTATAACCACCTGTCTCAAGTTCTTTAGATTCTATATTTCCCCTACTATTCTTGCCCTCCCCCTATCTATTTTCTACCTACTGTCTATGCTATTTTCTGTACCTTCTCCCCCCTTCTCCTCCTCCCACTCCCCTGTTGCTAACCCTCCATGTGTTCTTCATTTCTATGGTTCCACTCCTGATCTAGCTGTCCTCTTGGTTTGCTTTTGTTTTAGGTGTGGTTGTTAATAACTGTGAGTTTGCTGTCCTTTCACTGTTCATATTTTTCATCTTCTTTTTCTTATATAAGTCCCTTTAGCATTTCATATAATAAGGGCTTGGTGATGATGAACTCCTTGAACTTGACCTTATCTGAGAAGCACTTTATCTGTCCTTCCATTCTAAATGAAAGTTTTGCTGGATAAAGCAATCTTGGCTGTAGGTCTTTGGATTTCATGACTTGGAATACTTCTTTCCAGCCCCTTCTTGCCTGTAAGGTCTCTTTTGAGAAATCCGCTGACAGTCTGATGGGTACTCCTTTGTAGGTGACTGTCCCCTTATCTCTTGCTGCTTCTAGGATTCTCTCCTTCATTTTAATCTTGGCTAATGTAATTATGATGTGCCTTGGTGTGTTCCTTCTTGGGTCCAACTTCTTTGGGACTCTCTGAGCTTCCTGGATTTCCTGGAAGTCTATTTCCTTTGCCAGACTGGGGAAGTTCTCCTTTATTATTTGTTCAAATAAGTGTTCCACTCGTGGTTGTTTCTTTCCCCCTTCTGGTACCCCTATAATCCAGATGTTGGAATGTTTAAAGATGTCCTGGAGGTTCCTAAGCCTCTCCTTATTTTTTTGAATTCTCATTTCTTCATTCCTTTCTGGTGGGATGTTTCATTCATCCTTCTGGTCCATTCCATTGATTTGAGTCCCAGTTTCCTTTCCATCACTATTTGTTTCCTGGACATCTCCCTTCATTTCAATTAGTTTAGCCTTCATATGTTCCTCTAATTTGTGACTGTAATCAACCAGTTCTGTGAGCATCCTGATAAACGGTGTCTTGAATTGTGCTTCTGAGAGGCTGGCAATTTCTCGGTCACTGAGAGTTATTGGCTCTGGGACTTTGAGTTCTTCTTGCGCCATCTTTTGGGCTGTTGGTGCCTGTTACGTAGCAGGATCGGAGCCCTAGGTCTTCACCTGAGCAGGGCAACTCAGTCACTGGGTTGTGACGCTGTATGTGGGGGAGGGGTCAAGGAGGATCAATGGCATCCCGTCTCCAGCCGCAGCCCCCACAGGTTCGGCAGCTGCCACCTTCACCTGGCCCACGCATTTCATCCCACTGCACGTGAGCATGCCACCGCCGTCATCCCTCGTCCCCTGGGGCCCACGTGGTCCGTCTCACTGTGCGCGAATGTGCGACCGAGGTCAGTCTGCCCCACACCCTGGGTCCGGGCCACTTGCGTGCCTAGGTCTGGGGATCTTTCCTGCCCAACCCTGCTCCGGTGCTGGCTCTGCCCCTCTTACCATCCCCCATGGAACGATTAGTTGTAGTCGGACTTCCATATAATTCAATTTTCTGTTTGGGGGCTGTGGCTTTGTTCTCCAAACCTTTGTTGTATTCAAACTTGGTTGTGGGAGAAGGTACAGTGTTTCCACCTATGCCTCCATCTTGGTGGAAGTCCCTCATACTCACCTTGACCAGGGATGGAATCAAACCCACAACCTAGGTATATACCCCAACCAGGCAACAAACCTACAACATTTTGGTTATGGGACAAAGCTCCAAGAAATAGAACTATACCAGCCAGGGCTCTTTTCCTGCTTTTTAAAGATGAGAAATCTTCCCTGGCTGGTGTGGCTCATTTAGTTGGAGCAACATCCCATAACCAAACGGCTGTAAGTTTTATCCTTATTGAGGGTATGTATGAGAAGCAAACAATTGACATTTTTCTCTCACATTGATGTTTCTCTCTCTCTCCCTCTCTCTGAAATCAATAAGCATATTTTTAATTAAGAAAAAGATGAGAAACCTGCCAGCAAAGCATTTGTCCAAAGTCACACATGAAGTCCAAGGCACACTGATGTGCCCTCATACTTAGGTTGTCTTCTTAGAGAGTTGTATTGTTTTGGACAGTATCCAGGCTTTTTATAGACCCCTTTGAATAGTCCAGAAGGCCCAGGTACATCTTCTTTACTCTTTTTGCACCTTTCATATTTGTTCTTCTTTCAGCTTCCCTTCTGTACACACACTCAAGTACCTCTAGAAGCTTTACCTAGAAGGTTCTCAGTGAATCCTCATGGAATGATGAACTGAATGGCCTTTGTGCTGGGAACACTTGCTTCATCACCATGCACTATTACTTGTGGATCTGAAAGCTGACCTCATATCCTCAGTGGTTTACACTGAATGTGAAGTGGATTGTGGGGACCAGGGCAGCTAATGCTCTAAGACTGGACATGATGGAAATGCTGACCAAAATAGGTCAAATTAGTTACTGGCTATGTGCTGGGCTAGCTCCACTGCAAACAAACAGCTCATAGTGTGGAAATGTGTCAGCTCTAGACACTGTAACTCAAGGCACTGTTCTCCAAGGAGCTCCCAAGTGATTCTATAGTTGGGTAAGGGTGAGGGAACTTCTTGGGAGAGGGAAGATAGCAGGCAGATCCAGGGTTCACCTCCCTTACCTCTGTGACAGAGCATGCTCTAAGTTGACAGCAATATATTTTAGAGATAAAGAGATCTTTCTGGTATAGAGATGAAATGAACACTGAGCCAAAGGCTCTCTGGAAGCTAATGAAATTTGAAGAGCCTAAAAGCCAGCTAACTAGCCTTTCTCCTCAGTGTTCTGGGCTCAATCCTTGTTCTAAGTCTGAACATCAGAATGTAACATAGCTGAACCTCATCACCTTTGAGCACCACTGAAAAGCCTGTGCTGAAATAGATTTAATGTTATCCCTTTAGATTTTACAGAGGTTCTATAGGAAAAACATTTGAGAAATATTTCTCTGCCTTGGTAAACTGCAGCAAAAGACAGTGTCCATTCAGCTACTGGTGTCCTCACACAGCCCTGACACAATAAATCTTCCCTCTGTGGTCACAATACCTCATATCAAAATATATTGCAAGGCCACTGTAATAAAAACAGTCTAGTACTGGCATAAGAACAGACACACAGATCAATGGAACAGAATAGAGAGCCCAGAAATAAACCCAAATCTCTACAGTCAATTAATATTTGACAAAGAAGGCAGGAGCATAAAATGGAGTAAAAATAGCCTCTTCAACCAGTGGTGTCAGGAGATCTAAACAACTACATGCAAAAAAAGGAAACTCAACCACCAACGTACACCCTACACAAAAATAAACTCAACGAGGGTAAAAGACTTAAATATATGTCATGACACCATAAAAGTCCTAGAGGAGAACATAGGCAGGAAAATCTCAGATATTCCACACAGCAATATTTTTGCCAATATGTCCCCTACAGCAAGGGATATAAAGAAAAGAATCAAATCAAATCAAAAGAATCAAATGGGACTACATCAAATTAAAAAGCTCCTGCACTCCTAAAAAAAATCAGAAAAATTAAAAGGGAACCAGCCACATGTGAAAATATATTTGCTAATGATACCTTGAACAAGCATTTGATCTCCAAAATATATAAAGAACTCACACAACTCCACCAAGGAAGACAAATAGTCCAATCACAAAATGGGCAAAAAACCTGAACAGACACTTCTCCAAGGAGAACATACAGTGGGCCCAGACACATATGAAGAGATGCTCAACATCACTAGCCATCAGAGAGATACAAACTAAAACCACAATTAGATACTGCTTCACACTGGTCAGAATGGCCATCATTAACAAATCAACAAATAACATGTGCTGGCGAGGTTGTGGAGGAAAGGGAACCCTAGTGCACTGTTGGTGGGAATGCAAACTGATGCAGCCACTGTGGAAAACAGTATGGAATTTCCTCAAAAAGCTAAAGGTGGAACTGCCTTTTGACATGGCATTTCCACTGCTAAGATTATACCCTAAGAATCCTAAATCACCAACTCAATAGAACCTATGCACCCCTATGCTCATAGCAGCATTTTTGCAATTACCAAGTGCTGTAAGTAGCCTAAGTGCCCATCAGTAAGAGTGGATAAAAAAAATGGTATATTTACACAATGGAATACTATGCAGCAGAAAGAAAGACAGAACTCCTACCCTTCAAGACAACATGTATGGAACTGCAGAGCATTATGCTAAGTAAAATAAGCCAAGCGGTGAGAGACAAATACCATGTGATCTCACCTATAAGTGGAATCTAATCAACAAAACCAACAAGCAAGCAAAATAGAACTAGAGACATAGAAATAAAGAACTGACAGTGGCCAGCAGGTAGGGAGCAGGGAGATAATGGGGGAAAGAAGGGGAAGGGTCAAGTCAAGGAACATGTATAAAGGAAACATGGACAAGGATAAATGGGGGGAGGATTGAATGTAGGGGAGGATGGGCATGGCAGGAAAGAGTAATGGGGAAAATGGGACTACTTTAATTGAACAACAATAAAACATTTAAAAAAATAAAATTAATTTTTTTCTCTTCACAGACGGTGGAAAGTCTAGCTCTTCCCACTTTTATTCTTTCTCTCTTCAGATAGTACCAACTGGATAGTTAATGTATATCCCACTGCTTTCTTGTCTTTGCCTTAGTTTCTATTAAACCTGGCATTAGTGTCAGTATTCAGCTTCAATAACTGACTCAGTCCCTGGTGGTGCCAATATGTTTCTTTCTACTTTCTTTTTATCCCCTTTTATCTTATAACTCATTTTATATATGGCTAATTTTTTAGGCTGCTCAAATCCTGCCCTTCCTCACTTGAGAACTGAAAAAAATAATAGATAATTGATTCCTAGAGATAGATGAATGTTAGATAGAATGATAAGTAGAGCAAGCTAGTTTTGGGTGAGTGGATGGAGGAGATGAGTGGGTGGACAGACTGACCTGAGTTTCATCACTCCATCTGCACAATTAGCCCAAAATAGAATTAGGAGTCCAGAGTCAGCCCTGTTATTGACAGAATATTTCAATTTCTTCTAATTTAACCAAAATATATTGATCATCTATAACCTGAACACAACGTTTTTTCAGGATACAGTTCACGTTTTATTTCGATTTATATCCAGCAGAAGGCTATGATGTAGTAGGTGCTCACCAATGTTTCAAGCAAGTTGAATTAAATTAAACTAAAAACTTACCCACCAGGTGCAATATGCAATGCCCAGAGCCCACTATGTTTTTGAAAAGATATAAGTCACAAACCTGAACAGATCACAATGGCCATAAAATCAATACACCTTTCCTAGACCATTCAGGCTAATAGCCTTAGACCTTGCTCATTCCTGCTGTGGGCCTTTCTCATGCAATTTAACCCTATACAATCCACCCCCTACCCGCCCCAACCTGTCCATTCAATTAGCTCTTAGCAGCCTTTTAGACTTAAATCAAGTCTCTCCACCATAAAACTTATTTCCAATTCCAACCAGCCCACATTGATTTCCCTCTCCCTGATTATCTGCTGCAAACAAGCTTTAGATACATCCAACTGACCATGACTCAGCCCCCAAGGTCCCACAAGTACCTCCATTTCAGCTTGTCCAAAGTAGAACCCCTCTCCCACTGCCATGAATTCTGAGTTGTTGAGAGTGTGTGCAGGTCTTGTGGTGTACCTACCTGAGATCAGGTCCTAGCTGCAATGATGTAACAGTATTAATCACTGATTAGGCTCAGTCAGAGAAGCAGAACCACTGGCAGATATATATATATATAAATGAATGATATGTGTGTATGCATACACACACATGCATGAATATATCTACATATCCATATATGTATATGTATCCCTGTATATTTATATAAAGAAATTTTTTACAGGGATTTGACCTTACATAAATAAGTGGAAGAGCCAGTCTATCCACAATGTGTCTTTACATCTAGTGGTGAAGCTTGAAACCTACAGGGCAGGAAATTAGAAAGGGAAGATGGAAAATAAGAATCAGCAGGAATCCACAGGGACAATATCCAGCCCACAAGGCGGACTAAAACCCATGTCAGTTCTACTTTTTCTCCAACCCTAATGTGTGCATGTCCTGCAGAAGTTAGTGTTTTTGTAACAGACCTAAATACACATCTGGCCAAAGAGTAAGGACACCTGATGGAGGATTCATGGGAAGGTGAAGTGGTTTCAGGCCAACAACTGCCTCACACCAATGTGGTCAGCAACATGTGTGAGCCACAGAAGAACCACTGTTTCCCTTCTAGCTTGTAAAGCTCCCATAAGAATCTCTCTTGTGGCATATCCTTAACCCAGAATATTGAAGAAAGAGAATTTTGAGAATTTTCCTTAACCTAGCCAAGTTGACACACTTCAAAACAACCCCAACCATTGCTAATTTTCATGATCTTGGGCAAGGGACTTTACTTTTGAAGCCTCAGGTTTCTCATCTGTAAAACAGCAATAATATACTAAAGCATCCTCATGAGCATTAAATACTATACTTATTGGTCTGGCTGGTGTAGCTCAGTGGATTGAGCACAGGCTGTGAACCAAAAGGTCACCGGTTTCATTCCCAGTCAGCGCACATGCCTGGGTTGCGGGCCAGGTCTCCAGTGGGGGCCATGTGACAATCAACCACAGGTAGATATTTCTCTCCCTCTCTTTCTCACTCCCTTCTCTTCTATCTATAAATAAATAAATAAATAAATAAATAAATAAATATTATACTTATCGAATTCTTAGCACATTGCCTGGCACAGAGTTAGTGCTCAGTAAATGTTATTTATTATGACAAACATAGCCCCTCCTCCTATTCTAGTAGCTTAGTTGGTGTCTTTAAAAGCCACCCCTTTATTCAAGCTGCTGCTTGACTTCCAGCGGTAGACAAGTTAGCTGAGCTGTCATGAAGATATCCTGCCTGTGCCAGGAGGCTTCTGGGGACACAGGTCTATTTCCAAGAGGCCTGAGTAGACTTCTGTGTGCTGTGCTGCCTTTCCATCCTTGGCCAGCACCACCTACCCCACCTGTCCTCGGCCTGAGCCTCTGACAGCAGCATCTCTACTTTCTTCCTAGCTCCCTGGACCACTGGCTCAGGTAGGGGCCTCCTTCAGCACTGGGAGAACACTGGGGACTGGGCTTCTCAGAGCACATAGTGCTGGTTCTGGCTGGGACATACAGCCCAGGGAGCCTCACCTGGAGCAGACAGACTACATCTGGGCCATAGGCCTGGAGCACAAAGACTTTAGGCTTTCTCTTTCCTTTGGGAAAAACAGCTCTTCACACCCAGAAAAGAATCCTAAGTTACAATAAAACCCTTTAGCTGTATATGGCACAGAAGCTCTTGTCTCTCTACAGGGCTCCTGGTTACTCAGGAAGTCTCAAGTTTCTTTCAGGAGAGGGAGGCATAGGTTTGCAGGTAGCCAAGTTCCTCTAACTCAAGCTGTATTCAAAATAAAAATTCAAAAGTTTGTACTTTTTTCTACCTCCTAGATAAACGTTTTTTGTCAATATTGTTCAAATAAAACTAGAGCATTTATTTGTTCATAGTCCCTGCTAGGACAATAAATAAAAACTCAAGGAGACCAAAAAAAAAAAAAAAAAACCCACCTAGGCTAAGAGTCAGGCTTGAATTCTATCTCCCCTCAACTTCTTAAACCCGATCAATCATATGGTCCTGCCAGAAATCCTCTGGGTTTTCTGTCCTCTAGTCAATCTTCCTTCTTCTGTTCTTGTGATCACTGCAGTGGTTTAGAGTCTATGAAAGCTACCTAACACCATTTTTTCTCTAATAATTCCCCTACACGCAATCACAGTGATCTAGTAGTAATCTATTCCCCTGCCCCCCTCAAAAAAAAGGGAAAAAGAAAAAAGAAAAGAACAGGTAACTCTTAATGCATCACTCCCCAGTTGCCCAGTTTATATAACTTGCTCCTCTGCTGTTTTCAAGGCCACATTCCTTAATGTGCCCCTTAGAGGCTCTCCAGGACCTATACTCTGCCCCTTGCCCAGCCTCAATGCACAGATACTGATGAATCACGATCCTTAGTTCATGTCACAATCTCAGTATTGACCCATGCATGACCTTTTTCACTGTTGTAATTTATGTATTTTTAATAGTTAGTCATACTCATACAAGAACTGACACTGACACTACTGTGAACGTATGCTCTTCAGCCTCACATGAAAAAGGCCACGTGATTCTAGATCTATGCTAAGCCTCCCTGTCTCCAACTCCTGAGTTTTGAGGAACAGTCTCCAGAGAGAGAGTTTGAAACTGCAGAAGACACACACACACCCAGCATTGCTACCTCAAACTACCCAGTGTGAAGAAAGAAAGAGGTTTGAATAAATCAGCTCCACTCAACTGAGCAATATTGATCAGTGGTGTCAGCCATCAGTCAGGTGACTCATTGTTCCTCTATGAGGAACAATTACTATTACTCCCATGCAGGGGTGTTTTGACCATGGGGAATGGTCTCTGAAAGAAACTCACTTCTTCCAATAGATTTGGGGTCAATGAATTCTCTGACATTTCATGCAAGCTTATGTGTGAATGTACCTTTTTGGAGGGGCAGTGTCCAAATTTTTTACTAGATTCTCAAAAGGATTTATGACTCATAAGTATTTTAGAGCCACCTTACATGGACACATGAGAAAATGGAAAGGCAATTAACCCTAACATGCCCAGTAGTGAGGAGTAGAGCACGAAAGAATAGAGAGCCCAGATCTGCCTCTCAATTTTGCAGAAGGTTGGATAGTAGTGTGGCTGATGACCTGTGTCTTGTGAGTCTACTCTTTAAATTGTGCACCCAACTAGTGTGCATAGCTCAATAAAAGGAACATCTGCTGGATGGCAGCCCCCAGTATCCCCTCAGCTGGATTCTAGGAAAAGTGAACAACCTGTTCAACTGTCCATAGTAGCCCTGGGAAACTGCAGGTCTGCTTCCAACCTAACCAAAGACAGGATGTTTCTCTTCTTCCAGAAAGAAGGCTTTGCCAGTACCTTCCATCTCAGATACTTTTGTCTCAGAAGCTCTGTATTTCTAATTACTCATGTTCTGCCATGAAACACCTCTTATACTGTTGCTTCTTATGACTGACAGCTCTTCTACTGTATATTATATGTGCCTGAATTCCTCTGGAGAAGAAGGTATCTACATTTTTTTGGTCTTTTGCCCCAAAGTGCCTAGCATATCACAGGAAATAAGTATGTGTTTAATGAATAATTGGGTGGCTTTCTGGCTAGAGTTTTTACACCTTCATTCAGCCACAAGATATTAGTGACCATGCAGGACACACTCAGTAGACCACCCCACCATGTTCTTCCATCAGCATTTTGTATAAATGCACAAAATCTGCTCAGTCCTCCTCTCCCCTCCCATATCCTATGCTTCTCTCATTCACAGCACAATCTCATCTTCAGTGGAGAGAAGGATAGAGCTGAATGGGTAAGAAGAAAGGTGTATTTCAAATGAGAGAGCGAGAAGGATGCAGTTACTAAGGAAAGGGTAAGGCAATAGTACTAGCGAGTAGGGGAGAGACAGTTCTCAAATGGGACAAGCAGGGAATGATTCCTACACTAAGCAGTGGCTCACAGGCACCCTGAACATGGCTCTTGGGATTTTGAATGTTCAGTGTGCTGGGCACTGTGTGCTCCATGCTATTGAAATAATTGAGTCTTTGCCTTATGGAGCTTGCTGTCTTAACTCATAGAGGTTAAAACACATGTTCCAGACTATGAGGTTAACAAGAGACAAGCCAGACTCGTGTCCTAGGTCTCCTAATTCCCGGTCCTGTTTCTTTTCAACAACAGCCACTATAGAACATAATCTAAAACCTAAGTAATCATCACCACTCCTCCGTGGCCCCAGGACCCACATCACCTTGGCAGGAGTATGTCTTCTTTGTTTATGGACCAAAAGCTTGTTAGATCCACAGTTATCTCAGATGCTCTTGTGGCCAGTCTAGTTGTCAACCCAGCATTCCAGGAAGACGGATTGTGGTACTCAAGAGAATTCCTTCCTGGGTTAGTTTAGGTTCCTGTGATATCCAGGAACCTCCGTTAAATGCCCTGTCCCCACAAGAAGTCAACCATAAAGTGATTTCATGAATACTTCTCCAGGAGGCAAAAAGTGCAGGGTTTTTATAGCTGGCCTTTCACAGTGAGGATACACTGTCTCACAAGCATGTTTGGACCAGGCATTCTTCCCTCCTTCACACTGGTGTCTACAGAGGTGAGCATTACCTACTCCAAGTCATCCCAGGATGGGACTGAGGCCCACAGGACCACAGCAAGAGCTGCACACAGGCATCAGACCAGTCTCCCAGGCAGATCCAGGCAGCAGGACCTAAACAGTGTGAATGAGATACTTCCTCTGAGTCTCACTACACACATTTACAACACAAAAGGATATCAATGACATCAGCTGCTGGCAAACTGTACTTTTGGCCCCAGAACACTTTCTAAAAGAAAACAAAACCAAGAAGTATAAACAAATAAGGCAAATAACAGGAGAGATTATCTGTTTGAAAATGGCCATGGGCTCTGAGGTAGGCCAAAATTCTACCCTGCTCAGCCCAGTGAGCCTTAGTAAGCTCCATGGCACCACCCCTAGGGCTCCACAGAACACAGCTGGGGGAAGGCTGGGACCCCTAGCAATCTTTCCCTCTTCAATAGTCTAAAGTCTGATTGCAAAACCCCTATCTATTATTAAGAGTTGATTCTGAGAGTTCCCATCAAGATGGAGGTGTAGGTAGAAATGCTTCTCTTCCTCACACAACCAAAAGAAGGATAACAACCAATCTAAAAACAATAGACACCCAGAAGTGCCTGAAAATCAAACTGCATGGAACTCTGACAACCAAGGAGTTAAAGAAACATCCACCCTGACTGATAGGAGGGACTGAGATGGGAGATGGGCAGCCAAGCAGAGAGGATGTGCAGGCTAGAAGGAACTGACTGAGAGGACTCCATGCAAGGTGGCAGACCATGTGGGCAAGGTGGGCTGGCTGAATGTGAAACTAAAGACTCAAAGCTAGCTATAAGCTACTGCAGGAGTGGCAATGGCAGGAGAACCTCCCACTCTCACATGAGAGAGTTCATTTGAAAGTGTGGCTAGAGTGGAGCAAGCGAGTGGTGTTTTTTGCTCTCTGACCCCCTCCCCCACAGACAGCGCTACAATGCAGCAAGGAGGGTGGCCTCGCCCTCCTAAATACCTAAGGCCCTCCTCTCTTAACAACATAATGGGCATGTCAAGATGAAGAAATATGGCCCAAACAAAAGAACAGATCAAAACGTCAGAAAAAGAACTTAAGTGACAAGGAGATAGACAACGTATATGATGCAGAGTTCAAAATACTTAATCAGGATGGTCAAAGAACTAATTGTGCTCGATTACAAAATGATGGAAGAAATGAAAGCTATCCAAAGTGAAATAAAGCAAAATATCTAGGGAACCAACAGTGAAGGAAAGGAAACCAGGACTCAAATCAGTGATTTGGAATGAAAGGAAGAAATAAACATCCCACTGGAACAGAATGAAGAAACAAGAATTCAAAAAAAATGAGGAGAGGTTTAGAAGCCCTGGGAGGGCTTTAAGTGCCCTAACATCAGAATCATAGGGGGGCCAGAAGGAGAAGAACAAGAGCAAGAAGTTGAAAACTTATTTGAAAAAATAATGAAGGAAAACTTCTCCACTCTGGAGAGAGAAACAGACTTCCAGGAAGTCCAGGAAGATCAGAGATTCCCAAAGAAATTGGACCAAAAGAAGTACACACCAAGGCACATCATCATTAAGTTACCCAAGATTAAAGAAAAAGAGAATCTTAAAAGCAGCAAGAGAAAAGGAGACAGTTACCTACAAAGGAGTTCCCATAAGACTATCAGCTGATTTCTCAAAAGAAACCTTGCAAGCAAGAAGGGACCAGAAAGATGTATTTGAAGTCATGAAAGGCAAGGAACTACACCCAAGATTACTCCATCCAGCAAAGGTATCATTTAGAATGGAAGGGAAGATAAAGTGCTTCCCATATAAGGTCAGGTTAAAGGAGTTCATCATCACCAAGCCCTTATTATATGAAATGTTCGAGTCTTCTCTAAGAAATAGAAGACCAAAAACTATGAACAGTAAAAAGACAACAAACTCACAACTATCAACAACTGAACCTAATACAACAAAAACAAAAACTAAACAAACATCTAGAACAGGAATGGAACCAGAGAAATGGAGATCACATGGAGGATTTTCAGTGGGGAGGGGGAGGGGAAGAATGGGGGGAAAGGTACAGGGAATAAGAAGCATAATTGATAGACAGGGAGAAGTTAAGAGTGGTGTAGGAAACAGAGAAGTCAAAGAACTTATATGTATAACCCATAGACATGAACTAAGAAGAGGGGAATGCTGGAGGCACGGGGGAGGAGGCATAAATGGGAGGGAAAAACTGGGACAATTATAATAGCATAATCAAAAAATATGCTTAAAAAGAAGTATATTTTAAAATATACTTAAAAAGAAGACTTGATTCTCACTTGGCTGTTCGTAAGTCATTGCCTGTCTTCTCAATTGCAATAAGAGAAATGAAGCCCTCTTGTTTAGGAGGTAATAGGAGACATCTGCACTTGTTCCTTCCCTGAAAGATTTTAATTCAGAGATGTTTAGTGTCCCCAATTACAACACGCCTTGCAGTGGTACTCAACAATTACAGCACAGGTCACATCACTATCCTCCCCAAATATGGCTTCATGCAGCTGAGCATCCCAGTTGTCCTTCTGTGAGTATTGGTTGGGTTCCCTGCACATCAGCCTTGAACGTGAGCTTCTTATACTCTTTTAGCACCTGGGGAAGTTGCTGTTGGGCAGCCTTCTCTGCAGTAGTTGTGTTCTTTGTTGTAGCTTCCATACTTGGCTTCCAAATATCCCTGGTCATATTCTATACACATAGATCTGTGGTCATTAATCTTTTCTACTACCGGTCAAAAACTCTTCCAGAAGATGAATTCTTTGTTTAAATTTGCCAAATATTGTCTATTTTAATAATGAGATGAACTTACTGAAACTAGTAATTTGTACTCTAATGCACAGTAATGTTATATAGACTGAATGTCTGCATTGTCCCAAAATTTATAAGTTGAAACTCTATCCTGTGAAGTGATGGTATTAGGAGGTGGGTCCTTTTGGAAGTAATTAGGATTATATGAGGTCATGAGGGTAGAGCCCTTATAAGAGTCCCCTCTCTGCTCTCTTCCATGTAAGCACACAGCAGAAAGTCAGCCATCTGCAAGCTCGAAGAGGGCTCTCACTAGAACCCAACCATGCTGGTACCTGACCACAGTTCCAGCCTCCAGAACTGTGAGAAGTAAATATCTGTTGTTTATAAGCAACCCCAGCTATAGTACTTTGTTACAGTATCCAGCTGACTAACACAAGCAGCAAAACAAAAATTGGCATTCCCTGCTGGCCATGAAAACACAAATACTTAGAAGAACCAGGTAGGATCAAAAAACAAAAAACAAACAAACAACAACAACAACAAGAAAAACCCAGATGTCTGCATCTGCACCCTATCCCTGTGCACTTAGTCAATAGGTCAGGGGCCCTGCTGTCTATGTTTAAGAAATGCTCCAGGGATTTTAATGCACACCAAAGTGGATGAATCAGAATAGTTTAACAGGAGTCCAGCTCACATGCTCCCTCCTTCAGGAATCCTTTCTGTCCTCCTCCCCACTCTCTTCCTAAACACTAAACTAGATCCTCCTCCTTCTCCGTGGTCCCAAAACATACCTAGTTTACCTCTATCTCAGGACAAATCACCTATCTATGGTAGGTGATTGTATCTAGTTACATCTACCTCATTATATCTACCTCTCTTCCTCCTCCTTCCAGGAAGACCGGAAGTTCCTCTGAAATAAAAGTGAGCCATTCATCTCTGTATCCTCACTGCCTTAATATCTGCATTTAAAATGCTAAGCCCCCTCTTTCAAAGAGTTTGCAACATAGAAATTAAGGCCTAAAAAAGTTTAAGTAGCAATTCAAAATCAAGAGGCATATTATCGTTCAAGTACCACATGTTGTAAATAACATGGAATTAATTACCAACAAAAAATAACAACTAGCATTTATTGAGATGCATAAGGGTTAAGTAATTTTCCCAAAGTCACACAGCTAGTAAGTAAGAGAGTCTGAACTGGAATCCAAGTGTCTGTTCTAAAGCTTGTGCTTCACTTCTGTGTGAGAAACCAATTAAGAAGAGTCAATGCCATGGGAAATTAGAGGATGGAAAGATACACAGGGGCTGAAAAGTATAAGGAGGATGCCTGGGACTGGGTCTAAGGATATTTGGACAGGAGTGGAAGTATGTAGTAAAGAAGTTGGCTCTGCCAAAAGATAGCTCTCACCTAGTCCCTGGATCCTAGAAGGCAATTTCTAAACCCTTGAAATTTCTTTTCTTGTTGTTGTTTTTCTTATATTTAATTGAATGTCAAATCACAGTAAAGGATAATATTCAATTTGTGAGCTTAAACAAAGAAGTAATATCGACTTCCAGCCAAGATGAAGGCGAAGGTAGACACACTGTGCCTCCTCATACAACCAAAAGAACAACAATGATTTAAAAACAAAAAAACAACCAGAACTGACAAAAAAAATCAAACTGTATGAAAATCCAACAACCAAGGAGTTAAAGAAGGAATGTTCATTCAGACTGGTAGGAGGGGCGGAGTTGGGCAGCCCAAGGTTGAAGCTGGCAGGCAAGGCAGCACCTGACTGGGCAGTCCCACATTCACATGCAGATAAACTAGGTGAAACAAATGGGAAGCAGGAACTCCCAGCCTCACAGGAAAGTTCATTGGAGAGACCCACAGGGTCCTAGAATGTACACAAACCCACGCACACAGGAATCAACACCAGAAGAACCCAATTTGCTTTTGGGAAGTGGGGAAAGTGACTGAATTCCAGGAGAGTAGAGCAAGCACCGTTGTTCCCTCTTAGACCCCTTCCTAACATACAGCATCACAACACAGTGTCATGGGTTACCACGCCCTGATGAACATCTAAGCCTCTGCCCCTCACTATGTAACAGGTGTGACAAGACAAAACAATGGCCCAAACAAAAGAACAGATCAAAGCTCCAGAAAAAATACAACTAAGTGATGAAGGGGTAGCCAACCTATTAGATGCACAGTTCAAAACACTGGTAATCAGGATGCTCACAGAATTGGTTGAATTTGGTTGAAAATTAGATGAAAAACTGAAGGCTGTGCTAGAAATAGCTATGCTGGAAGGTTAAGTGAAATAAAGGAAAATGTACAGGGAATCAATAGTGATGGGAAGGAAACTGGGACTCAAATCAATGGTGCGGACCAGAAGGAAGAAAGAAACATCCAATCAGAAAAGAATGAAGACATAAGAATTCAAAAAATGAGGAGAGGCTTAGGAGCTCCTAGGACATCGTTAAATGTTCCAACATCTGAATTATATGGGTACCAGAAGGAGAAGAGGAAGAGCTACAAGTGGAAAACTTATTTGAACAAATAATAAAGGAGAACTTTCCCAATCTGGTAAAGGAAATAGACTTACCAGGAAGTCCAGGAAGCTCTGAGAGTCCCAAACAAGTTGGACCCAAGGAGGAACACACCAAGGCACATCATAATTATATTAGCCAAGACTAAAATGAAGGAGAGAATCCTAGAAGCAGCAAGAGATAAGGAGGCAGTTACATACAAAGGAGTTTTCATCAGACTGTCAGCTGATTTCTCAAAAGAGACTTTATAGGCAAGGAGGAGCTGGAAAGAAGTATTCCAAGTCATGAAAGGCAAGGACCTACATCCAAGATTGCTCTATCCATAAAAGCTTTCATTTAGAATGAAAGGACTGATAAAGTGCTTCTCAGATAAGGACAGATTAAAGGAGTTCATTGTTACCAAGTCCTTATTATATGAAATGTTAAAGGAATTTGTCTAAGGTAAAGAACACAAAAAAATACATACAATGAAATGAAGGAATTTGTCTAAGGAAAAGAACATAAAAAAATACAATGAAATGACAGCAAACTCACAATTATTAACAACCACGTTTAAACCCTGGCTGGTGTAGCTCAGTGGATTGAGCATGGGCCTGCGAACCAGAGTGTCGCTGTTGGATTCCCAGTTAGGGCACATGCCTGAGTTGCAGGCCAGTTCCCAGCAGGCAACACATGAGAGACAACCATATATTGATATTTCTCTCCCTCTTTCCTTCCCTTCCCCTTTAAAGATAAATAAATAAAATCATTTTAAAAAATCTTCTTAAAAAAACCACACCTAAAACAAACTAAGCAAACAACCAGAACAGGGACAGAACCACAGAAATGGACATCACATGGAGGGTTATTAACAGGGGAGTGGGAGAGGAAGAGAGGGGGAAAAGGTACAGAGAATAAGTAGCATAGATGGTAGGTAGTAAATAGACAAGGGGAGGGCAAGAATAGTATGAAGTAGGAAAAAGTAGAAGCCAAAGAACTTATATGTATGACACACGGCCATGAACTAAAGGGGGAGAATGTGGGTGGGAGGGGGTGTGCAGGGTGGAGGGGAGTGAAGGAGGGGAAATGGGACAACTGTAATAGCATACTCAATAAAATACATTTTTTAAAAAAGAAGTAATATCTAAGTCCATTCCAAACCACTGTTTTGATTCTTTCAGAGACTTGCCAGTACCTAGCAGATCTAGTTCCACAAGATAATGCATTCTCTAGGGATCCATGAGGTCATAATGCCCTAGGGCATTCTGTTCTAGCACTCATTCTAGAACAGAAATGTGCTGGTCCAAAGCACATTTTCTGTGCTTTATTCATCCTTGGTTCTACATAGTCCAGTCTCAGTTTCTCTCTTCTACGTCAATCTGCTTAATTCCCCTTTTTCCTCCCCGCAAAAAACAAGCAAACAAACAAAAACAGTAGATTCCAATCCCATTGTTTTCTGTGTTCCTCCTATCACCAAGGCACCTTCAATCCTCTCTTTAATCAGTGTATTCTGTACCCGTGTGCTAGTTCCCAACCTGCTGAGTCATGGTAGTCCTACCATTAGTTCTTCCATTCCTCTTCACCTACCCAGCAGGCACCCAGGTGGGCTGGCCTTCACCCCGTATGGAGTCTTGAGGGTTGGCTGAAGCAGGGAACAGCCAGTGGGGGCACTTTCCCAAGTCCAGACTTGTCGTGGTCATTACTGGTTTACTGGCTACAGAGGCAACCCGTGGCATTGGCAAGGAAGGAGAGGAGGGCAGTAGATGACGAGAAAAAGCCACAAAAGCTATTCTCCATCGTTCCAGCCCCTCAACAGGCCCTTTATCTGGTGCCCTCTAGGAATTTCTTGAGTAATAGGAGTGTCTTTGTTATTCATGGTAGACCCCTGGAACCATACCTGATAGTTTATGAAAACAAGGTTGTCTAGCCTGGGCCATTCCAACCACATTATATCATATGGACCTCTAGGAAAGGGGTGCTGAAGACTGACTTTAACCAGTGGGTAGTCAATCAATCAATCATGACTCTGTCACAAAGCCCCAACAAACACTCTGGACACTAAGGCTTAGATGAACTTTCCAGGTTGTTGATACTCGTACATATTGTCACACATGGTTGCTAGGAGGGTAGCAAGTCCCAAAAACATGGAAACTTTGCATTTGAAAACCTCCAAAATGCCACTAATTCTGACTTGTACTTTTCCCTGTAATAAACAGTAACCATGAGTATAATAAGTTTCTGTGAGTTTTGTGAGACTGTCTGGTGAATCAAATGTGAAATGGTTTGGGGAAACCCCTGAACTTGCAGTTGGCGTGAGCAAAGAGGGTGGCTTGTATGGACTCTTCGCTCTAAATTTGTAAGTTGGATCCTTGAAGTTGGGGTCAGAAGTCTTGGGCAGACTTGGCAGTTGGAGGACTGTGTCCTTAACCTTGCAGTTTGGCGAATTCCAAGTAGAAGGCATAAAGCAAATCACCCAAGCCTCCATCCAGGTCTTCTAGAGCTAAAGTGGCCTTCTAAGAGCAGGTGCAGCTACTGTCTTCTGCCAGTTTAAAATCAAGGCAAAGAAGCTTAGGGCATATTCACTAACACCACTGGAATTATCTCTCCTCAAATTCAGTGTAAGCTGTATTGCCCCAATCACATGGGGCACAGGAGTGTTCCATAAATGTGCTTTCTTACACTCCCTTCAGGTTCAAGTCTTGTGGCAGTGATATTGGCAGGGGGGCGGAGGTCTGGAAAGGCAGCCAGTCAGCCAAGAATTATTATTTGGGACTAGGGTGAAAGTTACAAACTGGCAGATTTTACTCCAGGTCATTTTCAAGAGTCCTTATCACTTAGAGATACCTACTGAAGTCTTACACGTGAAATTTGATGTCTGAGATTTGCTTCAAAATAATTCAGGGTGGGATGGGAAGTGGGTGGGGACACACATGAGTCAACATAGGTGTATGTTAACTGCTACAGAGGGTAATGAGCACATGGAGCTTCATTATATATAATTTTCTTCATGTGTGTATGTTTAAAGTGTTCTGTAAGAAAAACCTTGGTTGCCAAGCGGTTCCTTACACAGAGAGAAAACATTCACTGAATGAGAAAAGTGGCTCCTCATGACTAGGCTATGAAACCAGATGGTTTAGATTGGATACTCACCTTACCCTGAGAGTCTGGAATTTTAGTTTGTGCTCAGCAGAGGGACCAGCCCCCAGTAAAATCCTTGGTCACTGAAGCCCTAATGGGCTTCCATGCACAGAAACATGGCACACATATTGCTCCATTGTGTTGCTGGGGAAGCAGAGAGTGTGAGCTCTGTGTGAACATCAATGGGAGGGAAAGAGCAAAGGAAGCCTGGACATCAGCCCTCTCAGACTCTTCCCTTACAATCCCTCTCCATCTCTTCCAACTACACTGTCATAAAATTTAGCCATGAGCATGACTATATGCTCAGTCCTGGGAGCTCTTCTAGTGATTCACCAAATGTGGGGGTGGCACCACACAGTGGGACCCCAACACAACTACTGTAATTTTAAAATAAGATTTTAAATTAAAATATGGATTTTTATTTGTCTTTAAAAAGCAAATAGGGGAGGGGTGGAGGTGAGCAAAGGGGGGCTGGAAATGGGGGACATCTGTAATATGTCAAATTTTAAAAATTGAAAAGTAAATTTTAAATGCTAGGAAATGCCCTTCCTCCAATACTTATACAAAAAAAAGTATATACTATACATATATTAAACCTAAAAGTGAAATATTTTTTTTAAAAGCACATAATCTGAAAACCTTGGATCTTTACTAGGAGTTGAACATGACCGCTCCAGTTCAACAGCTCCCACCCAGACTGCTCCAGCTGTTTCTATATTCTGCCTGGCCCCTGCAAGCCTTTGATTTTTACATCCATGAACAGGAGGAGAGAGTTTTGACAGGAGCCCAGATACACAGCCTCCTGAGGTGTTTTCATTAAAAGAAATTGATTCGCTCTCCATTAAAGGTTTTTCAGGTCTGTCAAATCCAACAAATTCAGCAAATATTTACAAAGCTTAGAGTTTACTAGGCTCGTGCTAATTAATATTCACAACAATAATATTTACCATTTACTGGCTCTATCCCAGGTTTTGCCTACATCATTCCTAAACCTGACAACATCTGCAAGGCCAGTCTAATGATTGCCATTTCCAAGGTCATTTGTTGTGTGACCATTGGGTGTCCATGTTAGGTGAAGGTGAACTCATAGGCAGTGGAAACAGGCCAAATGAGACAAAGCTCCCACTTACATGGTCTTACATATTTATCAGTAAAGACAAATAACAAATTAATCAACAAGTGAATAAATATTATGTGTCAGGCAATGATAACTACTGTGAAATAAAAATCAAGTCAGCAGAAGGGAGAAAAGGAAGCAACTAGAGAATGTGTAGCTGGGAAGAATCTCTCTGAGGACATTACATTTGAGCAAGGACCTGAATGAGGTCATCATGGGAGCCATGCAAAGGCTCTCACTCCCCAAGATGAGAGAAAATATGTGCAAAGGTCTGGAAGCAAAGTGAGCTTGGCTCATCTGAGGTGTTACAGCTTAGTCAGCAAGAGACCAAAGAGGTCAGCAGTAGCCAGATGAAGGCCTTTGGACATTATTCTGGGTGAGACAAGAAAAGATTTGAGTGCTTTAATCAGGGTATAAAGCATAGGTGGAAAGTGAGGCTCAGAGACAGTCAATAACATTGCCTATAAGTAGCAAAGTTGAAACTCAATCTTATATCTGACTCCAAAGAGAGTCCAAGGTTCATGCTGTTGCAAAAGCATAACTTGGGAACCTTTTTTCTCAGCAAGTTCTCTGAGATCTGAAGACCCGAGAAAATTCTTGGTTTCCCTTTGCTCTAGGATCCACTCTCATAATATCATGGTGCATCTGACTTTCTAAGCTGACAAGGGGACATCTATTACATTCACCTTTTTTGGCTAAGATCAACTGTCGGTGGATGTTTCTTAATAATCAGTAAAATTTAGTAACACAGGAGCATATTCTACATGAATCCATTGATAACAACTCATGGTAAATGCGGTTTTTGTCAGGTAAGTCTCTTGAAAATCACTGATATTTAAAAGAGCCTGAGAGAGTCTTAGTTTTAAAAAAATCACCTTGCAATACAAATTGTGACTTCCTATTCTCTTTATACTCAGAATTATGGTTTTTGTACACCAGTTTTCTTAAAGCAATTGATGCCTAAATTATTAGTGTCAGCATTACTACACTATATTACCTCTATTAAGACATGTAATTTTTGATACAGTGTGATAAAGTTTACATATGGTTAATTCCCCCAACCTCTTGGTGGAGAAGTAGCTATGCTGAAGAGAACTTACCCATTAAATCTAGTACATTTATACAAACTCTTTAGAATTTCAATCCTCTCCTCACTGTCATATAAAAACAGTTCCCCTAGAACCCTGGGACACTGGATTCTTTTAGTCCTATATCTGAATCTTATCTGGCCAAACAGAAGCAGTCTTTAATTCCTCAGAGGACTCCCACAGAAAGCCAAGGTAGGTGTGTTCTGAGCGTGCTAATGATCAAAGAGAGAAACCAACTTTTGTGCCAGCAACTCTTGATTATTCAGGGGTGGATGATCCAATTTGTGGATTAGCTGGGCCTCTTGGCTTTTCCTGATTTCACTGATCATTAGCCCATGGCCCCTTTAGGCCAGAAAGATAAAAGGAGTGTCAGGCAGAGCGGTCCAGTGGCTTCTTGGCCAATCTTGTAAAAGGGAGCAGGGCAGAGAAGCAGTCATATGTAATGGGGAAAATGAGGTTTAGGGATTATCTGGATTTTAATGTGCTGGTTTCTCCATAGCTCCCTTGCCCTCCACCTGAATCCCTACTGCCACAATGGACATTTACCTTAGATAGAGTGGAGGCATAGAAAGAGAACCCAGTGGATTCTGAATGTGATATTTTAAGTGCCTGGATGCAGGGGGTAAAGCTGCCCTTTGCAAGCCTGAGCTACTCAGAGCATCAGTCTTGTCACCATTTCTGTGGTGAATGTGTCCAGACTGGCATGGGGTGGGTTGGCTTTTACACAGAACATCTCTGCACCAGGAACAGTAATGCTGTTATACAGAGAAGAATATTTCAACCTCTTGGAAAGCACTTTCTGGGATTCCAAAAGCTTCTAAAAAGGAGAAGAGGAGAGAGAGAAGGGAGGGGGGAGAAGAATGAGAAGGAGGCAGAAAAGAAGAGAAAGATGGAAGGAATAATGAGAGCAAGGGAGGGAAGAAAAAGGGAAGAAGAGGGGGAGGGAGGGAAAAAAGAGGGGTGGAAAGAAGAAAAGAAAAGAGAGAGTGGAGTAGGAGAAATTGTAGTTCAGCCTTAAAGGTTTTGATTCCAAAAGACAATCTTAGAACAGTCCTTCCTAGTATCTGAATCACACTGATGAACAAGAGCTAGATCATAAATTTATCCCCTAAGCAAAGTCAAGCCATCAGGAAAGAGGTCCAGAAACATTTGGCAGAAGCAAAGAGGCAGGTGTTCAAAGGCAAGATCTGCCACTTATCCATTGTATCTCTGTGCAAATTAACCTCAAAGCCTCAATTTCCTCATATGAGCAGTCAGAGTAATAAGGATGCAAATTTCTTCAAATGCTGGGAGAAAGAGCTGGGACTCCCAAGTACAGGTACCAGCCCATCAGGAGGCAGAAGGAAAGCACTGGATGGGTGAACTGAGTTTCAGAATGGGTAGGTGAATGTAGGCACCTAAGTGTCTGGCTGGCTCCACCACCCCTTGATGTTTCAACTGTTCATGGTAGTAAGGTGTCCAGGAACCACTGGTCTCATTTATGGACTCTCCCAGACCCATGGTATAGTGACAAGGAGTCTTGTCTGGGCATTTTGAGGTTAAAGTCCCATATGACACTGGCTCATTCAATGATATTGAAAAGCCATACACATTCTCTTAATCTGTGTTGCTTTTCTTAAAATGGAAGCAAGAATTACGCCCCCCTACACATGGGGAGTTAAACAGTGTGAGCTGAAAAGTGAAAAGTGCCACGAGTGACAGAATAATCCAGGGGGTGAAAATCTAATTTTTTTAGTTATTCAAAAGGACTTCCTAAGTTTCAAACCTATTTGCAAATATTTGTATTCTGAAATTCTGTATCTAAGCATGAGCCAAAGAAAGAAACTTCATGGAGACAGAGGCCCAAGGAGTAACCACAGGACTTCCTCCTTCTCCTCAAAGATGAGGAGGTACAGGTGGTCCTCAATGGACACACACTAGAAGAGCACCAACAGCAAGAACACCAGCAGTGCTGGAAGCCCAAGATACAAAATCAACACTTCCTACCCAGACACAGAAGGATCAAGAGCTGCACTTCTCAAACCTTCATATGTGAGAATCCCATTATACACTTAAAAATTATGATCTGGGTTATATCTAATTATATTTATCATATCTCAAATTAAAACAAAATTTTAAAACACAAGAACATACAAGCACACATATCAATACCCGTCAGAGGGACTCCATCCTCCCAGGTCATGGAGCTTCTGGAAAACCCCACTGTACACTCATGTGTGAAAGAGTGAAGAAGAAAATGCAGCCTTAGTATCAGTACTGAAATAGTCTTGACTTCTCAGACCCCCTTCCAGAATTTCAGGCACCTCCAGGTTCTCTGAATCACCCTGTGAGAACCACTGCTCTGGTGCTGCTCAAACTTGGATGTGCCTACAATTCACCTGTGAATATTGTGTTAAAATGAAGATTCTGATCAACAGATCTGAGATGGGGACCAAAATTCTGCACTGCTGACAAGCCCCCAGATGACTGATGCTGCTGCCACTTGGACCACATGTTGAGTAGTAAGACCATAAAGATCAGAGAAAGAAAAGCTCACTTTTTACTAAAGTGACCATAAATTGGATCTTACAAATTGGATAATGTAATTTTAAACAGTGGGAATGGGTAAAAAGGTCATTCCAAGTGGGAGAGCTGACAAGCAAAAGTGCAGATGTAGAAAAATGCAAGTTTGGCCAAAGTGTAAGTTTCATAAAACCCTCAAGCTACCCACCACTCCACCCCCAAGGCTGCACACACTGTGTGTAGCTTTGGTCTGGGCAAAAATGCTACTGGTCTTGGCATCTTAATGGAAGGGGTGTTAGACCTTTTTCCACCAATCTTTATCATCAAAAAATATCTATCAAGTGTCAGTGAGAAACAAGAAAGTCCAGTGGACATTAATAGTCTTGTTTTTCCATTGCACCTCACTTTTCTCTTGAGAATCATCATTTTCCCATACCCAGACTAATTAATTTGGTTGGGGTTGACTCAGAAGGAGCACATAGTCCAGGTGGGGCCTATCAAAGCACAATCTCCCTTTGGCCACAGTGACTGTTTCAAGAATGGGTACAGGACCCAAGAAAGCTACTGAGAGCTCTTTCCGGTCTTCTTCTGGTTTTCAGAGAGACTACTATCCTTGCAGATGCAAGGATAGAGATCACCATCCATGTGAGAGATATTCTCAAGAAGCCCTAGCTGTTTGAATCTTCCTAGGCCATTTTTTTCAATTATAGTTTACATTAATATTGCTTTTTATTAGTTTCAGGTGTACAGCATAGTGGTTAGACAATCATATACTTTACAAAATGATTCCCCTTATATTTCAGGTACCCATTTAACACCATACGTACTGTAATATTATTATTTTATTTAACTCTTGTTCAAGTACAGCTTTCTTTCTTGTATTCCCAGCCTTGCCCCCCCAGTGCTCCCCACCTCCCTCCCATCATACTGTAATACTATTGATGATATTCCCTATGTTATGCTTTATATCTGTATGACTATTTTGTAGTTACCAATTATACTTCTTAATCCCTTCATATTTTTTAAATCCAGTCCAACCTCCAATCCCTCTGACAACCATCAGTCTATTCTCTGTGTTTATGAATTTGTCTCTACTTTGTTTGTTCATTTATTTTGTTTTTTAGATTCCACATGTAAGTGAGATCATGTGACAATTATTTCTGTCTAACTTATTTCACTTGGCATAATACCCTGTAGGTCTATCCGTGCTGTCATAAATGGTAAGATTTCATTCTTTTTTATGACCATGTAATATTTCATTGTGTATCTGTACCACCACTTTTTTATCCATTAGTCTATGGATTGGCAGTTGGGTTGTTTCCACATCTTGTCTATCAATAATGTTGCCACGAACATAGGAGTGCATATATCTTTTCAAATTAGTACTTTAGGTTTTTTTAGATGTATACTCAAAAGTAAAATTGCTGGGTCATAGGATAGTTTTATTTTTAATTTTCTGAGGAACATTCATACTATTGTCCACAGTGACTGCACCAATCTGCATTCCCACCAACAATGCACACCTTTTCTCCTCATCCTTACCGATGCTAGTTTTTTGTAGATTTATAGATGATAGTCATTCTGGCAGGTGTGAAGTTGTATCTCGTTGTGGTTTTGATTTGCATTTCTCTGGCAAGTAGTGACTTTAAGCTTCTTTTCATATGTCTATTGGCCATCCATATGTCCTCTTTGGAGAAGTGTCTCTTCATGTCCTCTGCCTAATTTTTAATTGGATTGTTTGGTATTTTTTGTGTTGAGTTATGTAAGTTCTTTAAAATTTTTACCTATCCAATAAAGGGATGTATCATTGGTGAATATGTTCCCTCATTAAGTAGATTGTCTTTTCATTTTGTTGATGGTTTTCTTTACTATGCAAAACTTTCTAATTTGATGTAGTCCCATGTTTATTTTTTACTTTGTTTTCCTCGCCTGAGAAGAAATGTCAGAAAAATATTGCTAAGAGAAATGTCAGATGTTTCACTGCCTATTTTCTTCTAGGGTTTTTCTGGTTTCAAGTCTTACATCCATTTTGAATTTATTCTTGTATATGGTATAGGAATATGGTGTAGTTTTAGTTTTTGCATGTATCTGTATCTGTCCAATTTTTCCCATACCATCTATGGAATAGACTATCTTTAACCCATTGTATGTTCTTGCCTCCTTTGTCAAATATTAACTGACTATAAAGGCAAAGGTTTATTTCTGGTCTCTCTATTCTGTTCATTGACCTATGCATCTGCTTTTGTGCCAGTACTATCCTGTTTTAATTACTATGGCCTTGTAGTATAGCTTGATATCAGGTATCATGATACCTCCAACTTTGTTGATTGCTGTGACTACTCAGGATTTTTTGTGGTTTCATATAAATTTTTTTTTATTTGTTCTTGTTCTGTGAAAAAATGCCATTAGTGTCTTGATAGGAATTGCATTGAATCGATAGATTGCTTTGTGTTATATGGACATCTTAATGATGTTAATTCTTCTTTTCCACAAGTTTTCATTTATTTCTATCTTTTTCCATTTTGTTCTTCGGTGTTTTATAATTTTTCTGAGTGCAGACATTTTATCTCCTTAGTTAGATTCATTCCTAAGTATTTTATTTATTTATTTATTTATTCATGCAATTATAAATGAGATTTTTTTTTTAGTTTTTCCTTCTGGGAGTTCATTATTGGTGTACAAAAATGCAACTAATTTCTGAATATTTATTTTGTGTCCTGATACTTTACTGACTTCATTTATCAATTCTAGTAGTTTTTTGAGGGGTGGAATCTTTAGGGTTCTATATATACAGTATCATGTCATCCACAAATAAAGACAGTTTTACTTCTTCCCTTCCAATTTGGTATCCTTTTATTTTCTTCTATTTTTGTCTGATTGCTATGGCTAGTACTTCCAGTATTATGTCAAATAAGAGTGGTGAAAGTGGAGATTTCTTTCTTGTTCCCAATATTAAGGAAAAACACTTTTAGTTTGTCCCTGTTGAGTATATGTTCACTGTTGGTTTGTCAGATATAGCCTTTATTATGATGAGGTATGTTTCCTCTATTCCCACTTTACTGAGAGTTTTTATCATAAATAAGTGCTGCATTTTGTCAAATGTTTTTGGTGGTTTATTATGCAGCAATAAAGACACAGAAATGGGTGTTTGGCTTTCCTATTAGTTCCAGGGTTAAAACAGCAGGAAATGAATAAAAACCCAGGGCAAGGAAAACATTGGACAAATAACAAAGTCTCCAACTGTCTTCACTTTAATCCAACAAGCTGACTGTAAGTTTTGTCAATGGGCTCTTGCTTATAGCTCCCTCTGGTAACTGTCATTTTCCTGAGCATCTGCCATGGGGCCAGTTATCAGACATTTCTTAAGATATCTTAAGATATCTTCGTATCTTAAGTCTGAACAGAGACATATCATTACCCTATTTACAGGCAAGAAAACTGAGGTGCAGAGAGATCGAGCACAGCTGGCAAATGATGGAGCCAAGACTCCAGCCTGGTCTCTAGACCCAAAGCCCATCTTCCTAAAATTCCTGTGCATTGATTTCTACTCTCTCCTGCAGTGCTTCCAACAGAATAGCACATTCCACTGCAAGGCAAGACCATAAAGCAGTGGGACTCTTCTTCTGTTTAGCATGTCCCAGGTAGTCTCATCACAGTTCCAGACCCTGAACTCTCCTATTTTCAGAGGTCTGAGCATCCCGCCCTGCCCCTCATGTAATGCTGTTGAGAAGGAGAAACTATGTGCCAGAGGGAGGATGTGGTGGGCTTTGTTGTCAGAGGTCCTGTTTAAAATTCTGGCTTTGCCACTTCTAGCCATGGGACCTCTAGGCAGTGACTAAAACACTCTCCAGATCGACATCTTTTGTCCCAAAAGAGGTGTAGAGTGTGCCCACCACATAAGCTTGTCATGATAATCCAGCCTATATTCCAGGCTACAGTGGAAATAGAGTGAGCATCTCCTAAAGTGTGATGGTTTCATAATGATATAGAACACTGTCTGCTCATTGATGTTTCACTGGCTCAGTGGCTTCTTCATCTCAGACTGTAAAATTCTCATGGAATAAGACATTTTTAAGATTTCTTCAGAGTCTTGAAGCCATATATTGGTGCTTGATAAATATTTGTCAGATGCTTGTTTGTTTTAAATCTTGGCCCTTATATTTCACATGGGAAGACCATGAAATACCACAAAGACCATGGGAAGTCACAGACAATAAAAGCATACAAAAGATATTATGCAGGAGAGGGACATAGTTCACAACCTTTGTATAACTTCCTCAGGCCTTAGAGAGCTCAGAGCTCACAGACCTGGTCTCCAGTCCTGACTTAGCCATCATGAGTGGAAGCATTCACTGAGTTCCAACCCCTGTAAGTCTCAGCTTTCCCATCTGTAAAGCAGGAATTACAATACCTACAAGGTATTGTGGTAATTAAATGAGAAGTTTACTGGAAGGTGTGTGTAAGCACTCATAAAAAGAAATTATTATTATTGGCTGTACATCTGGGGATCAAATCTCTAGTTTATTCACTTTACATGGCAGTTTTGTAGATCAAGTGAGGATGATAGCATAATGCTTTTAAAATATATATAAAGTTCAGTGCAAATGAAGTTATTAAAATTCAGAATAAAGTCTGAATAATCTGACATAAATACCCTTTCTGTTTGAACATGCAAAACAGAACACAGAATATAAGAAAGAAATTGTTGGGAAAATTCAAAGAAAGAGTTGAATCAATGATCCACTAGTCTGGGTCTGGAAAGAACCTTCAAAATCATCCAATCTACCACATTTTTCACGTGGAGAAACCAGGAGTAAAGAGTGCTACTGTGTGGGTGGGTCACACAGCATGGTTGGCATAACGAGGAAGAAAACTCTGGATTTAAATGTCCAGTCTAATGCCTTTTCACTGTTTTATATCCTCTTGACCTGCATGGGCTGTGTGATGATTCGGGAGTCTTCCCTGTGAAACATTCTCAAGCAAAACATTGTATGCAACTGAAATATAAGGAAACAAATGCCAGATCAATTTTAATACCTGAACATTTTCTCATGCCTGGGAGTTGAAGAGAAAATGCCTCTTAGATATCTTCCTCTAACTTTTTTTTCTCAATAATGGAATAAAAAATTGAAATCAGTGCTAAGGAAGAATAATATGTCTTGGGAAAAAATATGCTTGCTACAGGCTGCTTCTCTGTCCACCCCACACAGACACTGTGTTCTGAGATCCTGGCTTTAAGTCTCGTTGAGGCTCAGAGAGGAGCCCAACTGTCTGGCTTTAACAAAGAAAACTCTTCAATGTTGGCAAAAGCTAATCAATGTTTGTATCTGAGTTTCTCTGTTTTTATGAAGCTCCCAATGTTTTAAACACTCTACATGTAATGCTGGATTTGAGTATTATTTTAATTCTTTGCACATAATGAGGTCGACTATTTTCCCTGGCCACACAGGCTTGAAGGCCCAGTCACCTTAAACGGCTTCTCTGCCTAATCCCTCAGTCCAGCCAGTTCTGGTACAATCATTTTTTTCTTGTCACCCCCATGCCACTGGTCTGCAGCAACCCTCATACCTCATGCCTACCATAGCCCCCACATCAGGATCTCAGAGTACATACCTTCTCCCTAACCCCAAACCTGCCTGGGCATCAGCCCTAGGTTCACTCTCTGCAAATGCCCCCTTGGATTGTCACTTCAGGGCTCCCACTGTCCACAGGCTAAAGTCTGAAAGCCCTATAGCATAGCAGTAGCTCTCTTCTTTCACTCCTGCCTTAGTCTCCCTTCATTCTCAGAAAAGTGAATTCGCTGTTTACTTGTGGTGATAAATGCATGCTGTTGTCTGCATCATCAGTGTTGTCTATCTCTGCTTATCACAATCTCAGCCAGCCATCAAGTCCCAAGTCCCAGCAACTCCAAGGCTACTTCTCTGAAGTCTCTGCTGGTTACTCCACCAGTCATTCCATGTTCCATTGTCAGACTGCCTCCCATAACCTCAGACTGAGCCATCATCTTATTGTACCCATACCCTTGCCTGTCTCAGAGACCCTCCCAGAAGACACAGTCCCCTGAGGCAGAGACATTTTATTTTTTTATCCTTCCACAACACAAAGCATTTGTCTTCCACATTCCAGGTGCTCACTAATTATCTTTCAGTTGAATAAAAAAAGAAAACAATAAAAACTCACCTTTTTTTTAACCTAGTGCCTTCTAAAACACCCAGCAGAATCCAGTAGACTGCAGATCGAGTTCATCAATTCTGATTCTTCTTTGGATATTAATTTGAAAGTTCACTGGCTACTTGTGTGCCTCAGTTTCCCCATCTGTGACCACATGACAAAAAAGCTGCTTCCTAACCTATGTTGCCGGGCTGCTTATTTTCACCTAAAGGTGGCAATGTCATGCTTGTTTTGTTTTCTGTTTTATTTTTAAGCTGGCTAAGTATACAGAGACCTGAAGAATTCTGTTTGGAAGAGAAAAACCCGGTATTCGTTGCTTGGAGTTCACTGCCAGCCCATGAGAGAGAGACAAGTTCTCTCACCAACCAGAAAGGAAACAGCTGTGGTGACAGATGTTGGTGGCACTGATTATTCCAGGGCTGTTTGCATTCAGATTTCCCAGGCAGTCTTGGTTTTTTTGAAGTCAGTCTCGTTTGACGGGTTTCCTCAGGTCTTGAGGGTGACAACAAACCACCCCCTCGTCCAGAGCATTTCATTTGCTTCCTCCGTCTGCTCCACGAGCACACAGATGAAGGGTACTCACCCACCACACGTAGGCCAGGCCACAGGCCTGTCTGACTTCAGGTCGCATTTTGAACATTAATGGCTTAAGGGAGAGAAATCTTCATTCCTCCTTAGGTTAGGTTGTTTTGTGTTTTCGTAGGTGTGTTTTGAGGAGTGAAAGGTGAGGTTGTCTGACTAAACCACATGTAGAAAGGCTGATTTCTACAAAAGATGTGCAAACTTCTGATCTCACCAAGGACTTCGACTGAATACCAAAAAGGGGTGTCTTTGTTCCCTTTAAAAGGAGTATTTACTTTGAGCTGGTAAAATAAATTAATGAAAGGAAATTACACCTTCCGCTTCGGGCAAGGGGCAGTGAGTGAAACCAGGAGGGAAGGGAGCTTTCCTTTCCTCTTGTCAAGTAAGGGGGGAGATGGACAGATGAGGGTATGGAGGGTGGTGAGGGAGGGTGGATCCCACAGGGCTTTCTAAAATAGGATCTGCTAGAAAACAGACTACTCTTTCCTGGGATTAAAAGTTGCCTCCTAATACTGTAAGGCCATGTATATGCAAGCAGTGTGGAGTTATTACAGGCCTAAAATAGGAAACCATTCGCTTGATCTTTTGCTTCAATCCTATTAGCTGCCCCCTGGAGCTCGAGAGAGATACCAGGCTGTCATGTCCCTGTTGCTGTGACGACCCTGTTTTTATAGAACAAGAAAGAGAAATGAGAGTGATTGGCAGATCTTGCTTGCCCCCGTATGTAACACAAAGGGCGACAAAACGAAGAGGAAGTGAGGCCCTTCTCGAAGTCTGACGCTGCTTAACCCTACACCACCTTCCACCTGGCCCAAGGCTCCCCCACCCCGGTGTCCTCCCAGAGAAGGGAAAGTGTCACTGATGCTCAAAAATCACTAATGACTTTTTGTTTAATTACAAGTGACACTATGTTTTTTTTAAAGCCTGGCTCATATCAACTTCTGTAGGGAAAAAAAAAAATAGTGACAGAGTCCTGGAAGCAAGTGAAGGAGCCGATGAGGCGTTCCCAGCCCGTGGGCCAGGCTGGCAACAGGGTCATCGGGGCACTGTTTGCCCGATGTTGCGGGGAGCGGGGAGAGCCAGAGTTGGAGGCGGCCGTGTTGGATAAATCCCACCATATGGTGCTAGATTCCAACTCGCTAGCCATAAATAACCGCCTCTCTTCTCTGGTTTTCTCTCCAGGCTCCTCCGATTCCCACTAAAGTGGCGGAAAAGTGCAAAATGCTGTTTGTGCTCATTTTCACCGTGGTCTGCGCGGCGAAAAAGAGACGCGGCCTGGAGTGCGCAGGGCAAGGCCAGGCCGCCAGCCAAAAGCCAGGCGCCGGCCGGGTGGCCCCGAGACCCGGCGGACGAAGGCCGCGCTGCGCCGCGCTCTCTGGGCCGGGCTGCGCTTTCTGCGAGTCCCTGGTACCATCGCGGACCAGTGTTGCAAAGTAAAACCACGAGCACCAGAGCCGAGGACAGTTGCCTCTGCCCCGTCCCCGTCTAGAGGCTCGGCGGAGGCGCAGGGAGCGCGGGTCCGGTTGCAGCCCCGGCCCCGCTGGGTCGCCTCCCGCTGGCTGGCACCGCGCCCCGGCTCCGCGCTCCTTCCAGCCCCAGCGCGCTCGCCGCCTCACCCGGGAGACTCCACGCGGCCGGCGCGGTCGCCAAGGCCCCGTGTCCCCTGATGAGTTACACCGATTAGGAGTTAAATGTGATTTCCGGGGTTACAGGGGAAAGCTTTGTGCGAATACTTTTCTCCCCGACTCTTGGGGGAGGGAGGCAGGAGGGAGAAAAGAAAGAAAGAAAAGTTTCTTTGGGGGGAAGCAGTGAAATAGGAAATGAAGATCCGCTCTGTAGTTCAGCTGAAAGGAAACGCTGTCTAATCCTGACAAGTATCGCATTTAAAATAAAACTCTTTTATCTTCATGCGTGCCGAGCCCCCCAAACATTGTCTGGACTCCTACAGGGGCAAAGACGTCAGAAAATGAGAATTTATTTCATTGTGGGTCTCTCTGCCAACAGGAGGCTTTTCAAGGAACGCCAGACAAAGCGGGTGCCAGGAGGGGACTTTCCAGGTGAGCTGGGGAAGGGGTGTCAGGCCCCTCCGGGCGGGCAAGCGCCGAGAGAAAGTTGTTTAATAAAACCAACCGTCCTCCTCGCAAACCCCCCTGCTTCCTTTCCCAGACCCCATCTCTCTTCCAAATACATAACTAGAGACTCTAACCCAAATAAGCCCCGAAGATTTTTAGAAAAGACGTTGAGGTTTAGGAATCCGGAGAGAGGGTCATGTGTGTGACCCGCCACCGCCCCGGGTTCAATGTTGTTGGTTCTTTTCCTGCCGGGCGTGATAAAGGAAAATATTTTAACTGCAACCTACAAGGTCGTTTTTCATCTTTTTCTTTTTCACCTCACCCCTACCCCTTGTAAGAAACAGATCAGGAAAAACTAATTACAAGGCACAGCCTCAAAGTTAAATGAAAATGTAATCCGGCAATACGGAGAGCAAATTAATTTTTTTAAAGATAGATTATAGTTAGAAAAAACATACGTCGTTCCCCCGGTAACATTTGCTAAAACTGCTCGATTTCTAACTGAAAAATTAGTAGTAACTCAGAACTCTGAGGTCACTTTCTGAGTGCGTTGTCTTTGGAAATTTTAATTTGAAAATGTTCAAGCTTTCTTTGGGGTCTTTGTTTTGTTTTCTATATAAAAAGGTTTGGGTTTTTTGTTTTGTTTGCTTTGTTTTGATTGTATTCAAAATCACTCCTCTGTTTAAACCGAATGTTTTCGGAAACAGGGTGGATTTTAGGAAAGGATTTTATGAAAGTGGCCCACTTGATATTTTACTGAATTCATAAATACTTTTTTTATTTCTCCCTTCCAGGTGGATGGTACATCTCTAAACATGCTCTGGACTCCTGAAAAAGTGGGCACCATCAGACACATCTGATAAGTTGATCCAAGTCAGGGCTTGCTTCCAGAGTCTCCCTTCACGCCAAATGAAAAAGGGTTTGTTATTTTTACTGTTGCTGATAGGTTTTTGCTTTCTTTTTTGTTTGTGTTTGTTTTAAAACATTCTTGTTGAGTCTCCTGAGCCTATAATATCTTCCTGGGGGAAGATTTAATTTTCATTTTCAAAAAGCACAAGCTATCACACAAAAGGGAAGTCACAATGCTTCAATTTAAAGATATTTTTAAACGTCCAAACATTAAAATGCAATCATGAATATTTTTAAAGTGAAAAAGATATATGTCCCATTAAGCACCTCTCTGATGTTTGTTGCAATGTCCAACAAGGCAATTTCATTACTACAGTGTTTGTCTGAAGCCATTACAAATCCCATCTTGTTAATTTTGTTGTATTAAGATATCAATAATTATCTTCCTGAAATCTTTATCCCATGTTCGTTTTGTTTTGTTTGTAAGTTTGACCCACATCAACTGAATCTGGCAAGAAATAAGTTAACAGCTGTTATATGGCATGAAGGGGAGTTATTTGTTTTTTCAAAGATGAAATCTTCAGTCTGCTTAAAACATTTTTAAATATGGGAGGGTTCTCCCCCCCACCGACCCCACAACCTCTCTGTGTTACTGTACGTGCAGAGCCCGGCTCTTGAAAAGAAAGCCACATCCTTCTTTACTATATCGGCAGTGAATTTGCACCACCTTCTGGTAGGTTAGAGAATGACTAGAATATCCCTGCTTCCTTAAAATTCGTCTTTTATGCACCCTGCGTCTAGGAGCATTGTACTATTTGTATGTGAACTCAGAGCTCCAATGAGCTTTTTTAAGAACTCGCAGCAGATTTTCTACAGCCTGATTTTATAAAGATTCTTCGAACCAGGACACCTTTTCTTTATCACATCCTTGAAAGAGCTCACAAAGTCCCTAACGGACCCGTGTGTGTTAATTTACTAAAATGCCTGGCAGGAAAGCAAAGGATAGCTATAGAATAGTCCTATTCTATCTTGGCTGTCCTCTGTAGAGTGCTTGAAAACAAATCAGGGCCTATAACTAGCAGTAGAGAAACAAACGCTTCTCTTTTTTGGGTTCATAAGACCCTCATTACCCACAATTAATCATAATGACATGCTGTATTCAGGCTTCTTGCTGGGGTCTGGTGAGGAGCACACACAGAGGTGGCTTTCTGGAGATTCCAATCCCTTCTGCAGTATGGATTTCATGATACAAAGCTCGTTAGTACCCATTACCAACTCCCTGGGTCTGCTGATTCTCTCAAAAGTGCTGATCAGCACTAGGGTACCAAGCATTTTCATGACCTTTAGACCATTTTTTGTGGCTTTCCTGCCTGGTAATGAAGACCATAACATCCAAAGGTTGATATTTTTCCCTCAAAGCCAAACTAGATATTTCTAAATAGAAATTCTGTTCAATATTATGCAAATCCATATGTGTGTATTACATCTGTTTTCTTATGTGAAGGCCTCTTTTCCAAGGAGAAAATTAACTTGGTGATGTGCTTTAAAGAGCATGTGGAAAATTAAGACCATGTTCCAGAAAAGAAGGGCTCAATGTTTTTTCTGCATAACTGAGCTCATAGAAAGAAAGGTGTGCAATTGAGTAAAATTAATGAAATAATTAGCCAAATTATTCATCTCATGTTAACTGATAAGCATTGACTGAGCCCCTGATATGTGCCAGGTCTGCAAAGCTGACACAGTTATACTGGCTGTCCTGGGCCTGTCACACAGCAGGTCAAATGTCTTCACCTGCATTAGCAGGGCTTTTCAGCAGAACTGTGTTGAAGGCAGCCAGCTACCCAGACAAGGCTCCGTGGTTATGTGTGCACTACTAAGACAACCCTACTAAGGAGGACAAACAGTTACTTGCCATCAGCATAATCTAAGATCTTTATCACAAACTTAGGAAGACTGTGAGAAAAGTATATGGCAAAAACTATAAGCTTTCTTGAGGAACATTTCAAAATAAGATAGTTGGAAAAACATGTTATCCATTTGTCAAAAAGGTCAGTTAATATACACCTTAACCAAAAATAAATGTCATATTGCTAAAGATATACATGTGTAGATTAAAATGTAAAATGAAAATGAGCAAAAGATACAAATAGGCATTTTACAGTAGAGAAAATGCACTAAGCCAATAAATACAAGAAGAAGCTAGGGACATGAAAAGTAAGGACATCATAAAATACCACTTTCTGTCCAATTCCCATAATGGTATCATTTTACATATACTATAACACTATTCAATTGGCAAAAATAAATAAATAAAATCCTAGCAACACCAAGCATTGGGGAGGATGTGGCCCCACAGGACCTCTCAAACAATGCTTCTGGAAGGAAAAGATAGATAACCAGCAGTATTACTCCTGAATATATACCGAACAGAAACCTTTTCACCCATATGTGTGAAAAAAATGTGTATGTGTATTTAGACCAGTGTTAAGCATAATAGCAACCTAAATGTCCATAAATGAGAGCATACATAAAAACACAGTGGTATATGGACACAAAGAAGTCTATAGAGCAGTCAAAATAAAGTCAGTTAGACACAGGTATGATGATTAGGCTGAGCAACAACATAATATTAAATGGGGGAAAATAGTGTCAGAAGATTACCTGCAGCATGCCACTCTTTGTATAAGTAAAAACAACTTAAATACAATGTATACTTCAGAAAGCATATAAATAAGATGAAATTATACAAATATAAATGATAAATAATGACTTCTTTTTTGTAATATAATTTTTTATTTAATTCTTGTTCAAGTACAGGTTTCTGTCTTATATTCCCAACCCTGCCCACCCCCCACCCCATGCTCCCCGCCTCCCTCCCCTTTCCACCCCCGACTAAATAATGACTTCTGAATGGTTTTGTCAAGTAAGAAGAGGAAGGAGTTAGGGTGAGGGCAGATCACATAAAGGAATATAAATTATTTTAAGATCCTGGTTTGGGATACTCATTACATTCTTAAAATCAAAGGAATAAATGCATATGAATACATATAAGAGGACCACGCTTGAATCAATGAAGAGAGTATCTTGATTAAGCACTTTTTATACCTAGGATTCAATAAAAATTAAAGAACATAAAACATGAAAAAATAAAGGGGATGGTACAATTTTCTTATGAGGAAGATTTCTACAGACATATCATCAATAGGAAAGCCATAAAGAAATTTTGGTAAATGTGACTTTCTAAAGCTGTTAAAGCTTTTTTATCAAAAAACATAATTTAAAGAGTTAAAAGCCAATCAAGATAATAAAATATTTTCACCACATATTATAGTATTAATGACATTACCATATAAAAATTCCTTCAAAGCAGCAAAGAAATTTCCTAATCGAAAAATGGGCAAGGAATATAAATAGACATGACACAAAAGAATATCTATAAGTGGCCAATAAATATATGAAAAATATGATTTCACCCATTAATAATCTAAGAAATGCAAATTAACTAATACTGAAACATGCCAAAAATGGAAATAGTTGATAATGGCTGCTGTTGGCAAGGATGTGAGGCAATGGGCGTCCCCCTACAGGCTGGTAGAAATCACTGTGTTATTTTTGGACCCAGTCAGAACCATAATCACAAAGGCAACTAACATTTATCAAGCCTTTTTATGTGGCCAGTACTCTTCCAAGTGCTTTCCGTGTGTTGAATTCTGACAACATTACTAGAAGTTAAATTATTATCCACATTTCTCAAGTGAAAAAATTTTGAAATGTGTTATCAAAAGTCATTAAAATGTGCTTATTGTACTTACTGCATTAGCAATCTCCTATATCTTAATTGCTCAAAATAAATACAGAGGGGACTGGCATCTTTTTAAAATTTTGTTCTGTTCACATCTTAAATGCTCACGTAACTTCAATGCCTCTAAATATCAAGTCTTCATATATTTTGGATGTGAAGGAATCCTGAAAGTGTGAGAAAAATATGTAGCCCTTGAACAGCAATTCCATTTCTAGGGATATAGTACAAGAAAATGAGTAAGGATATGTGCCAAAATTTAGCTACAAAAGTATTCATACCAATTCTTTCTGAAATAAGAAACTTGTAATAATGTAAACACAAGACAGTACAAATTAGCTGAATAAATTGTAGTATATTCGTAATATGCAATAGTCTACAGTCTTTTTAACCTATGAAATTGTATTTTTGATTAAGCATTTCATTTTGAGATTATTGTAGATTCACAAGCAGTTGTAAGAATAATACAGAGAGAGCCCATATATCCTCACCAACTTTCCCTCAATGGTGACATCTTACAAAACTATAGACAAATGTCACAAGACACAGAAACTTTCCAACACCACAGGAATGTTTCAAGTTGCCCTTTTATAGCCACACCTACTACCCTCTCTCTCATTTTCTGCCCCTTAACCTTTGGTATTAACTAATCTCTTTCTGTGTTTTTAAAAATTTATAATTTCAGAAATGTTACATAAATCGAACTATACAGTCTACAGTATACATTCCTATTCAGTCTCTTAGGAATGTTTTTTCACTTAGTTTAATCTTTGGACATCTATCCAGGTTGCTGCATATATGAACAGTTTATTCCTTTTAATTGCTGAATAATATTTTATGGCACAGATGTACCACAATTTGTTTAATCATTCACCCAATGAAGAACAGCCAGGCTGCATCCATTTTGGGGCTGTTACAAGTAAAACCACTATCACCCTTCCTCTACAGGGCTTTGTGTGAACATGTAGGTCTTAATTTCTCTGGGATAAATGCCCAGAGCTGTCTGATAGCTTCATGTTTAGTTTTTCTAAGAACTGCTGAACTGTTTTCCATTTTCCATTTCCACCAGCAATGTATGAAACATCCATTTTCTCCATATAATTGCCAGAATTGGATGTTGTCATTCATCTTTATTTTAACTGTTCTGAGAGGAGTATAGTGATATGTCATTGTAGTTTTAACTTTCATTCTCTAGCGGCTAATCTAAATAGACTTTACTTTTCAGGGACATGGACAACAGTGTGGTGATTGCTGAGGGGAGGTGAGGAGGGAATACAAGGACTAAATGGTAATGGAAAAATATAATAAAGATTAAATTAAATACAGACTTCGACCAAAATAGAGGCATAGGTGGAAACACCATGCCTCCTCACACAAGCATATTTAAGGACAACAAAAATTTAGAAACAAAAACACAACCAGAATAGACAGAAAATAAAACTGTGCAGAAGTCAACAACAAACCATTCATCCAGACCAGTAAGAGGGGTGGAGTCAGCAGCCAGCAGAGAGGGGTCGCAGCAGGAAATAGCAGCGGTTGGCAGACCCGGGCATGGGGAGGAAACAAGCAGACCCAGTGAGGCACGCAAGGCAGTTGGCTGACTACAGACACATATTCACACTCAAACAAACCAGGCAAAAAAAAAAAAACAAGCAGCGAGACAGACCACGAAACCCAGGGTACCAGAGCCAGGTAATAAAGCCTCAAAACAATGATTGAAAACACCTGTGGGGGTTGAGGCCCAGCAAGAGATTCCCAGCCTCACAGGAGATTTTGTTGGAGAGATCCCCAGGGCCCTAGGACATACACAAACCCACCCACCCAGGAACCAGCACCAGAAGGGCCCAATTTGCTTGTGGAAAGTGGCAGAGGGAACTGAAATCCGAGAGAGAGTGAAGCAAGCATCATTGTTCCCTCTCTGACCCCGCCCCCACATACAGCATCACAACCCAGCAACATGGGTTGCCCCATCCTGGTGAACACTTAAGGCTCCACCCCTCATATGGAACAAGTGCTACCAGACCAGAAAATTATGGCTCAAACAAAAGAATAAATCAAAGCCCCAGAGCCAATACTTTTAAGCGACCAAAAGATAGCCAACCTATCAGATACACAGTTCAAAATACTGGTGATCAGGATGCTCACAGAACTGGTTGATTTTGGTCCCAAATTAGATGAAAAAATGAAGGCTACACTAAGTGAAATGAAGGAAAATGCACAGGGAACCAATAGTGATGGAAAGAAAACCAGGACTCACATCAGTGGAGTGAACCAGAAGGAAGAAAGAAACAACCAAACAGAAAAGAAGTAACAAACAAGAATTAAAAAAAATGAGGAGAGGCTTAGGAACCTCCAGGACATCTTTAAATGTTCCAACATTTGAATTATAGGGGTACCAGAAGGGGAAGAGGAAGAGCAACAAGTGGAAAACTTATTTGAACAAATGATAAAAGAGAACTTCCCCAACCTGGCAAAGGAAATAGACTTCCAGGAAATCCAGGAAGCTCAGAGAGTCCCAAAGAAGTTGAACCCAAGAAGGAACACACCAAGGCACATCATAATTACATTAGCCAAGATTAGAATGAAGGAGAGAATTCTAGAAGCAGCAAGAGATAAGGGGACAGTCACCTACAAAGGAGTACCCATCAGGCTGTCAGTGGATTTCTCAAAAGAGACCTTACAGGCAAGAAGGGGCTGGAAAGAAGTATTCCAAGTCATGAATTGCAAGGACCTACATCCAAGATTGCTGTATCCAGCAAAGCTTTCATTTAGAATGGAAGGACAGATAAAGTGCTTCTCAGATAAGGTCAAGTTCAAGGAGTTCGTCATCACCAAGCCCTTATTACATAAAATGTCAAAGGGGCTTATCTAAGAAAAATAAGATAAAAAATATGAACAGTGAAAGAACAGCAAACTCACAGTTATTAACAACCACACCTAAAACAAATGCAAACTAAGAGGACAGCTAGATCAGGAGTGGAGCCACAGAAATAGAGATCACATGGAGGGTTATCGACAGGGGTGTAGGAGGAGAAGAAGCAGGGAGAAGGTACAGAGAAAAAGTAGCATATGCAGTGGGGAGAAAATAGGGGGAGGACAAGAGTAGTTTGGGAAATGTAGAAGCTAAAGAATTTATGACACATGGACATAAACTAAAGGTGGGAATGTGGGGGGAAAGGTGTGCAGGGTGGAGGGGAATGAAGGGGGGTAAATGGGACAACTGTAATGTCATAATCAATAAAATGTATTAATATATATATACTTTCAAAAAAAGATTAAATTATAAATGCCCACATACATATATCATACATACATACACTTTACTTTTAATGTAGTTTTTTAAAAGATTTTATTTTTAGAGAGAGGGAAGAAGGGAAAGAGGAGAGAAACATTAGTGTGTGGTTGCCTATTGCGTGCCCCCCTACTGGGGACCTGGCCTGCAACCCAGGCATTGACTGGACTTCGACCTGGTGACCCTTTGGTTCACAGGCAAGCACTCTATCCCCTGAGCCACCAGTCAGGGACTTTTAAAGAAGTTTTAAGTTCACAGAAAAATTAAGAATAAATTGCAGAGAGTTTCGATATACCTCCTGCCCCCACCTCCCTGACAGCCTTACACCCCTATCAATATTCTGCACCAAGTGGCACATTTGTTTTAATCTGTGAATATGTATTGACACACCATCCCTCCAAACCCATAATTTAAATTACATAGTTTACACCCAAATCCCATAGTTCACTCTAGACATTGCACATTGTATGTTTTGACAAATATCCACGATTGTAGTATTATACAGAGTAGTCTCATTGCCTTACAAAGTCTTTGTACCCCCTGCCTACTCCAATTCCTCTCCTCTTTCAACCCTGAAAACTACTGATCTTTTTTACTGTTTCCAGAGTTTTGCCTTTTCCAGAGGTCGTATAGTTGGAATCACACAGTATGTAGCTCTTTCATATTGGCTCCTTTCACTTAGCAATGTGCCTTTAGGGTTCTTTGCTGTATTTTCATGGCTTAATAACTCTTTTCTTTAAACATTGAATAATATTCTATTGTCTGGCTAAACCACCATTTATTCATCTATTCACCTACTGAAAGACATCTTGGTAGCTTCCAAATCTGGGCAATTATGAATAAAGCTGCTATAAACATATGTGTTCACATTTCTTTGTGAAATAAATTTTCAGTTCATTTGGGTAAGTACCAAGGAGCTTGATTGCTGAACCATATGTAAGACTATATTTAGTTTTATAACAAACTGCCAAATTGTCTTCCAAATTAACTGTATCGTTTTGTATTCCCACCAGCAATGAATGAGAGTGCCTGTTGCTTCCCATCTTCATCAGCATTCCATGTTGTTAATTGTTTAGATTTGGGCCATTCTTATAGGTATTGAAAGGTGAAATGTCTTTTCAAATCTTTTACCTGCTTTCCAATTGGATTGTTTAGGTTTTTACTGCTGAGTTTTATGAGTCCTTCATATATTCTATATACTAATCATTTGTTAGATATATAGCTTGTAAATATTTTCTTTTACTCTGTTGCTTTTCTTTTCATCTTCATAATAGGATCTTTACACACAAGTTGTTTTTTTTTTAATTTTGATGAAGTACAATTTATTCATTTTTTTCTCTTAGGTATGCTTTTGGTGTTAACTCTAAGAATCCTTTGCTTAGTCTTAGAATCGGACAATTCTATCCTGCTTTGTTTAATTTTATTTTTACTTTAATGAGTTAGTCAGTTATCTTTTAAGGAAATACACGCACATACGATGTACATTCAACTATGCCTTTTTAAATTTTTTTTAAATTTACCGAACTAGTTCTTTTTTATAATACACTTTCTTCCAAATACCAGGGTTCTTCTTATATTATTTCCCTTTAGCCTAAATGACCTTTATTATTATTTTTTAAAATTAATTTTATTTTAATTGTTCAAGTACACTTTTTAAAATAACAGTTTTATAGCTTATGTTTTGCATTTAAGTTCATGATCAATTTTCTGTTAATATTTGTATAAGATATCAGACTTGGTTCATTTTCTGTCAACTGTCCTAGCACTGTTTGTTGAGATGGCTGTCCTTCCTCCATTGAATTGCTTTTTCACTTTTCTCCAATATCAGTTGAGCATATTTGTCTGGGACTGTTTCAGTTGTTTACTTTTTTTTAATGTTCAATAAGCTCTGAACTTTCTGTTGGCTTCCTGACCTGCCAAGGAATGCCCCACTTCTACTGCCTTTAACGCCTCAAAATGTTGGTATCATTGACCTCAGATGCCACTTTGCCGTCCACAAATCTGCAGGTTGTGGTCTTTTGGAGGGTTTGTAAGGAGTGGCTTTTGTCCAGGGTGTCAACAAGACTGAAGTCCTCCCCTTCTTCCAATAGGTTGCAGTAGGTGGCAATCTCAGCTTCCAGCTTCACTTTGACGTTCAGCAGGGCCTCATACTCTTGGGCCTGGCACTGCCCCTCTGCCCAGGTCTGGGCCATCTCTGATTTCAGATGCAGCAGGGTCCCATTGAGTTGTTCCATATGCATGGCATAACACATCTCCACCCCTCAGGCTGTTCTCCAAACCAACCTTCAGATTTCTCATTAAGTCCAGGTCAATCTCCAACAACTGGACTGTACATCTCAGCTCCGTGAGTGCTGTCTCAGCAGCGCCTATCTTAGTGGTCTGTGAAGTAACCATGTGGTGCTCTCTTTAATCTGATGGTACCTGTAGTTGTCTAGCGCCTCTCAGTTCTTCCAAGCCAGCTTGTCATACTGGGCTTGGATGTCTGTCATGATTTTACCAAGGTCCTAAGATTTGGGGGCATCCAGCTCCACAGTCAACCTAGAATTGGCAATCTAGTTTTATAGACCATTTACTTCCTCCTCATGGTTCTTCTTCATGAAGATCATCTCCTCTTTGAAAGCCTTGATCTCAGTCTCTGCAGCTGAGTGATATCGGTGTCATCAATGACCTTTGGGAGCCCATTGATGTCATTCTCCACAGACTGGTGCATGGCCAGCTCCATATCATGCTTGACTCTGAAGTCATCAGCAGCAAGACAGGCATCGTCCACAGAATTTGCAAAAATCTGAGCCCCGGTGTCCTCTATGGTCTTGAAATAATGCCCCCAGTCTCTGACCCGGGGTCCCTTTTTCTCTAAGTGTTCCCAGATTTTGATCTCCTGTCTCTGATTATCAGACTCCAGGCTTCTCACCCTCTCCAAGTAGGAGGCCAGGTAGTCATTCAAGCATTGCATAGTCTCCTCGCCCTGGATACCCCCCATCAGACCCCTGGCTATCCATGCAGCCAGGCCCCCAGATCCTCAGCTGTCCTGCACACTGGTGGAGCAGGACACCAAGATCTGGGAGCCTGAGCATCTGGCACATGCATAGACACTGGCCAAGCTGCTGGCCATCCAGACTCAGTAGCTGGGCCACTGCACAGAGCCCAGGGTCTGGTAGCTTGTGGAAAAGCTGGAGCCTGTGCTGAAGCTCATGTTGTTCACAGAGGAGGGTGAGAAATTGAGACTCAGGTTGAAACTGCAGTCTGGACTATTTCAGTTCTTTATTTTGTTTCTTTGATCTGTGTTTATCCACCTACTAGTAGCACACTGTCTGTAGCTATATAATAAATCTTGAAAGAAGGTAGACTAATTTCTTTTGTCTTATTCTTCTTTTTCAAAATTGTCTTTACTATTCAAGTTCCTGTATTTTCCACATTACTTTTAGAATGATTTTTACAATATCTACAAAAAAACTCACTAGGATTTAATAGAAATTGCATCAAACCTATAAATTGATAATTTGGGGAGAATTGACTCCTTAAGTATGTTGAGGCTTCCAGCTCTTGAATATAGTATGTCTCGCATTTGTTTAGAATTTCTTTAATTTTTTACTATAATTGTATAGTTTTCAGCATACAAGTCATGTACATATTATGTTAGATTTATGCCTAAGTATTTTAGTTTTTAGAGCGATGGTAAATGGTATATTTTTATGTATTTATTTTTTTCACATTTTTTATTGTTGTTCAAGTACAGTTATCTCATTTTTCCCCCAGCCAGTCCCCGTCACCCTAGCCATCTCCACTCCCCATCCTCAATCCTACCCTCTTTGTTTTTGTCCAAGTGTCCTTTATACATGTTCCTGACAACCCCTCCCTCTTTTTCCCCCATTATCCCCTCCCACCTCCCCTCTGGTCACTGTCAGTCTGTTCTTAATTTCAATGTCTTTGGTTATATTTTGCTTGTTTGTTTTGTTGATTAGGTTCCACTTATAGGTGAGATCATATGGTATTTTTAATTTGTTTCCACAACTTTAATGTTAATATAGAAATGCAAGTGATTTTTGTCAGTTGATCTTGTATCCTGTGTCCTTGATGAACTTGTTAATTCTAGGACATTTTTTGTTTTATACCCCTTGGGATTTTCTGTACAGACAATCATGTCATCTCTTTATAATTTTTATGCTTTTATTTCCTTTTCTTGCCTCACTTTCCTCCTTAAAACTCCCAGCACTATTCTGAATAAGAGTGGTGAGAGTTGACACCCTTATCTTACTCCTCATTTTACGGGACAAGTAGAAAGTCTTTCATGACCAAGCATAATGTTTAGTTATAGCTTTTTTTGTTTTTGTTTTAGATTTTATTTATTTATCTTTAGAGGGGAAGGGAAGGAGAGAAGGAGAGAAATATCAATGTATGGTTGCCTCTAGTGAGTTCCCTGCTGGGAACTGGCCTGCAGCCCAGGCATGTTCCCTGACTGGGAATCAAACCGCGACTGTGTGGTTCGCAGGCCTGCGCTCAATCCACTGAGCCACACCAGCCAGGGCTATAGTTTTTTTAAAAATATATATGCAGGAGGTTATAATGCCAAATATTTAGTTTAAAAATAAAAATTAAAAGAAGATAAGAAAAATATTAGGTAGAAATATTTCAAAATAGCTGCAGTCGTCATTGCTAGGATTTTTGTCTTTTATATAGTTTATAAATCAATATCTGAATAAACATTATCCAAATAAGAAATATATACGTTCTTAATCATGTTTAGGAAGCCTCCTCTACTTCTCCTTTTCTAAGAGTTTTGTCACGAATAGAGGTTGAATTTTATCAAATGCTTTTCTGCATCAATTAATATGATCATGAGATTTTCTTCTTTGGCTTGTTAAGTTAGTGGACAACTGATGATTTTAAATATTGAAAGAATCTTGCATTCCTGGAACAAAGCTAACTTAACCATGGTATATAAATATTTTAATGTTTTGCTAATTTTTTGCCAATATTTTGTCAAAGATTATTGCTTTATGACACTGTATTTATCTTGTTTTGTATTGCATGTGCCTGGTTTTGGTAGCAAGGAATTGACAGTCTCATAAAACAAATTGGAAATGTCCCCTCCTCTTCTAGTTTCTGGAAAAGATTATGTAAAGGTGGTACTAATTCTCTTTTAAATATCTGATAGAATTCTCCATTGAATCCATATGGGCCTAGAGATTTTTATGGGAGATTTAAATTATGAATTCAATTTCCCTGATTGTTACAAGACTATTTAAGTGATCTATTTTATACTGGATAAGTTGTGATATTTGTATTTTTTCAAGAATTGATCTATTTGACCTGAGTTGTCACATTTCTGTGTATAGAGTTGTTCATACTATTCTCTCATTATTCTTTAGACATCCTCGGGGACTGTAGTGATATCTCATGTTTTATTCTTTTTTTATTGTTTCATTCCTTTGTTAAAATATTTGTATTTTAATTGTTGTTCAAGTAGAGTTTTATGCCTTTTGCCCCCATCCCAGACCAGCCCCCAGCCCTCCCCACCTCCCTCTTGTTTCCATCCCCACCTTGTTATTGTCCATGTGTCCTTTACAATTCTTCCTATAAACCCTTCCTGTTTTCCCCTGAAATCCACTCCCCTCTACCCTCTGGTCACTTCCAGCCTGTTTTCTATTTCAGTGTCTTTGGTTATATTTTGCTTGCTTATTTGTTTCATTGTTTAGCTTCCTGTTAAAGGTGAGATCATATGGTATTAGCCCTTCAACACCTGTCTTATTTCACTCAGCATAATGCTTTCCAGTTCCATCCATGCCTTTGCAAAGGATAGGAGCTTCTTCTTTCTTTCTGCTGCATAGAATTCCATTGTGTAAATGTACCATAGTTTTTGGATCCATTCACTTACTGATAGGCACCTATGTTGCTTACAAGACTTGGCTATTGTAACTTGTGCTGCTATGAACATTGGGGTACATAGGTTGTTTTAGATTGGTGTTTCAGGGTTCTTAGGATATACTCCTAACAGTGGAATTGCTGAGTCAAAAAGCAGATCCATTTATAGTTTTCTGAGAAAATTCCACACTGTTTTCCATAGTGGTTGTACCAGTCTGCAATCTCACCAACAGTGGACTAGGGTCCCCTTTTCTCCACAACCTCTCCAACACTTGTTGTTTGTTGCTTTGTTTGTGATGGCCATTCTGACAGGTGTAAAGTGGTATCTCATTGTGGTTTTACTTTGCATCTCTTTGATACTAGTGATATTGAGCATCTTTTCATGTGTCTCTGGATCCTCTGTATCTCCTTCTTGGAGAAGTGTCTCTTCAAGTTCTTTGCCAATTTTTTAATTAGGTTGCTTGTCTTCTCAGAGTAGTGGAGTTTTTTATATATTTTGGAAATTAAACCCTTGTCTGAGGTATCATAGGCAAATACGTTTTCCCATACAGTTAGTTCTCTTTTTAACATCATTTTCCTTAGCCATGCAGAAGCTTTTTATTTTTATGAAATCCCATTTGTTTATTCTTTCCTTTATGTCCCTTGCTCTTAGGGACATGTCAGTGAAAATATTGTTCCATGAAATATCTAAGATTTTCCTGCTCATGTTCTCTTCTAGGACTTTAATAGTGTCACGACTTATATTTAAATCTTTTATCCACCTTGAATTTATTTTTCTGTGTGGTGTAAGTTGGTGCTTGAGTCTCATTTCTTTGCATGCAGCTGCCTAACTCTCCCAACACCATTTGTTGAAGAGGCTATTTGTACTCCATTTTATGAAGCTGCCCCCTTTGTCAAATATTAATTGCCCATGAAGACTTGGGTTTATTTCTGGGCTCTCTGTTCTGTTCCATTAGTCTAGGTGTTTGTTTTATGCCAGTACTGGGCTGTTTTGATTATAGTAGCCTTGTGATACAGTTTGGCATCAGGTATTGTGATCCCTCCTACTTTGCTCTTCTTTCTCAAAATTGCAACAGCTATTCGGGGTCATTTATGATTCTATATACATTTTTGAAGTGTTTGTTCTATATGTGTGAAATATGCCATTGGTACCCTAATAGGTATTGCATTGAATCTGTAAATTGCTTTAGGTAGTATGGACATTTTGATGATGTTACTTCTTCCAATCCATAAAGACGGTATATGTTTCCATTTGTTTGTGTTTTCCTTGATTTCTTTCTTCAGTGTTGTGTAGTTTTCTGAGTACAGGTCTTTCACCGCCTTGGTTAGGTTTATTCCTAGTTATTTTATTTTCCTTGTTGCTATATCAAATGGGACTTTGTCCCTGATTTCTGTTTCTGATGTTTCATTGTTGGTATACAAAAATGTGTTTGATTTCTGGATATTGACTTTAAATCTCACTGTTTTGCCAAATTCATTTATTAGGTTGAGCAGTTTTTCGGTAGAGTCTATAGGATTTTCCATGTACGCTATCATGTCATCTGCAAACAATGACAGTTTTGTTTCCTTTTTTCCAATTTGGAGGCCTTTTACTTCCTCTTCTTGCCTGGTCGCTGAGGCTAAAACTTCCAATACTATATTAAATAGAAGTGGTGAAAGTAGAAAATTTTGTCTTGTTCCTGATCTTAGTGGGAAAGATTTTGTTTTTGCCCATTGAGTATGATGTTGGCTGTAGGTCTCTCATATATGGCCTGTATTATGTTGAAGAATGCTCCCTCTATTCTCACTTTGCTGAGTGTTTGATCATAAATGGGTGATATACCTTATCAAGTGTGTTTCACTTACAAATGATATGACCATATGATTTTTGTCTTTGCTTCCGTTTAAGTGATGTATTACATTTGTCTATTTGTGAATATTGTACCATCTTTTCATTCCTCAGATGAATCCCACTTGGTCATGGTGTATGATCTTTTTAATGTATTGTTGGATGTTTTCTGAAATATTTTGTTGAGGATTTTAGCATCTATATTCATCAGGGATACTGGCCTAAAGTTTTTTTTCTTTGTTGTATCTCTATCTGGTTTTGGGATTAAGATGATGCTGGCTTCATAAAAAGTGTTTGAGAGTCTTCCTTCTTCTTGGATTTTTGGAATAGTCTGTGAAGGATAGGGGTTAGATCTTCCTTAAATGCTTTGTAGAATTCTCCTGTGAAACCATCTGGTCCAGGGCTTTTGTGTGTCAGAAGTTTTTGGATTACTGCTTGAATTTTCATCTGCTGTTATTGGTCTGTTCAGGCTTTCTGTTTCTTCTTCATTGAGTTTTGGAAGATCATATTTTTCTAAAAATTTGTCCATTTCACCCAGGTTTTCAATTTTTTTGGCATATAGTTCTTCCTAGTAATTTCTTACAAGCCTTTGTATTTCTTTTGTTGTTGTTGTTTTGTTTTGTTTTTTAATATATTTTATTGATTATACCGTTACAGTTGTTCTATTTCCCCTTTCACTCCCCTCCACCCTGCACACCCCTCCCCCACCATTCCCCCTTTAGTTTATGACCACATGTCTCAAGTTCTTTAGATTCTATATTTTCCCTACTATTCTTGCCCTCCCCCCTATCTATTTTCTACCTACCATCTATGCCTGTTGCTAACCCTCCATGTGTTCTTCATTTCTATGGTTCTGCTCCTGATCTAGCTGTCCTCTTGGTTTGCTTTTGTTTTAGGTGTGGTTGTTAATAACTGACTTTGCTGTCTTTTCACTGTTCATATTTTTCATCTTCTTTTTCTTAGATAACATTTCACATAATGTCCCTTTATGTGAAATGTCCCTTTAACATTTCACATAATAAGGGCTTGGTGATGATGAACTCCTTGAATTTGATCTTATCTGAGAAGCATTTTATCTGCTCTTCCATTCTAAATGAAAGCTTTGCTGGATAGAGCAGTCTTGGCTGTAGGTCTTTGGATTTCATGACTTGGAATACTTCTTTCCAGCCTCTTCTTGCCTGTAAGGTCTCTTTTGAGAAATCCACTGACAGTCTGATGGGAACTCCTTTGTAGGTGACTGTCCCCTTATCTCTTGCGTATTTCTGTAGTATCAGTTGTAACCTTTCCTCTTTCATATCTGATTGTTTATTTGGGTCCTCTCTCTTTTTTTCTTGATGAGCCTGCTTATTGTTTACCTTTTCAAAGAACCAGCTTCTGGATTCATTGATCCTTAGAATTGTGCTTTTAGTCTCTATCTCATTTAATTCTGCTCTGATCTTGGTTATTTCCTTCCTTCTACTAGCTCTGGGCTGCCTTTGTTGTTGTTCCTCGAGTTCTTGTATGTGTAGGGTTAGGTTGTTTGAAATGTTTCTGCCTTTTTTAGGTAGGCCTGTATCACTATGAACTTCCCTCTCAGGAATGTTTTCACTGTGTCCCATAAATGTTGAGTTGTGAGTTTCTTTTCATTTGTTTCAAGATACTTTTTTATCTCTTCCTTAATTTCATTCTTGACCCATTCATTGTTTAACAGCATGCTATTCAATATCCATGAGTTTGAGTGTTTTGGGTTTTTTCCTTGGGGTTTGTTTCTAGTTTCAGTTCCTTGTGGTTGGAGAAAATGCTTGATATGATTTTCAATGTTCTTAAATTTGTTGAAGCTTGTTTTGTGACCCATCATATGGTCTATTTTTGAAAATATTCCATGTGCATTTGAAAAGAATGTGCATTTAGCTTCTTCAGGATGAAGGGCTCTCTATATATCAGTTAAGTCCATTTCATCTCGGGCACTGTTTAATGCAACAATATCTTTGTTATTTTGTTTGGAAGATCTGTCCACTTCTGACAAGAGGGTGTTAAAATCCCCTACTATAATTATGTTGCTGTCAATACCTTTCTTGAAGTCCTCCAAGATTTTCTTTAGGTATTTGCATGCTCCTAGTTGGGTGCATATATATTTCCAATATTTACATCTTCTTGGTGGATTCTTTCTTTGAGTATTATGAAGTGACCTTCTGGGTCTCTTTTTACAGACCTTTTTTTAAAATTCTATTTTGTCTGATACGAGTATTGTTACCCTCATTTTTTTCCCCTTTCTGTTTGCTTGGAAAATTTGTTTCCAGCCCTTCACTTTTGGTCTGTGTAGGTCCTTTGTCCTGAGGTGGGTGTCTTGTAGTCAGCATATGTGTAGGTCATGCTTTCTTATCCATTCAGCTATTCTATGTCTTTTGATTGGAGCATTTAATCCATTTACTTTTAAAGTTATTATTGATAGGTACTTATTCATTGCCATTTTGTACTTGTGTTTCTTTTTCTCTCTTTCTTTCTCTTTTCCTTCCTTTCCTTAAAGCAGTTCCTTTAGCATCTCTTGCAGAGCTGGTTTGGTAGAGGTGTATTCTTTTAGACTTCCTTTGTCTGGAAAGCCCCTTACTTGGCCTTCTATCTTGATTGAGAGCCTTGCTGAGTAAAGTAGCTTTGGTTGCAGGCCTCTGGTTCTCATTCCTTGGAATATATCTTGCCATTCTCTTTTGGCTTGGAGCATTTCCATTGAGAAGTCAGCTGCTAACCTTATCGGGTCTCCCTTGTATGTTACTTCCTATTTCTCTGTTGCTGCCCTTAAGATTCTCTTTGTCTAGGAATTTTGACATTTTAATTATGATGTGTCTTGAAGTGGGCTTCCTTGAGTTCCTCTTGATTGGGACTCTCTGTTATTCTTGGGTTTGTGTGACTTTTTCTCTCATCCAACCAGGGAAGTTTTTCATCATTACTTTTTAAAACAGGTTTTCTATCCCTTGCTCTTGTTCTTCTCCTTCTGGTATCCCTATTACACAGATATTACATTTCTTGTTGTCCTGCATTTCCCTTAATCCCTCTTCATTCTTTCTGAGCCTCTTTTCCTTTTCTTGCTCTTTCTGGGTGTTTTTTTCTACCTTGTCCTCTAGCTCACTGATTCAATCCTCTGCTTCATCAGTCATGCTTTTGATTCCTTCTACTGTGTTCTTCAGTTCAGAAATTGTATTCTTCATTTTATCTCAGCCCTTACTGACAGTTTCTTTTTCTTTTTTCATGTTGATATAGTTTACAGTGAGTTCATTCTACTTTCCCTGCAGTTTCTGGCAATTCTCTGTGAGCTCATTGAGCTTCCTGCTAACCAGCTTTGAATTCAATATCTTATAGCTGACTTGCCTGTATTTCACTTAGCATTCTTTCTGAGGCTTCCTCCTTTCCTTTCATTTGGGGATTGTTTCTTTGTCTTCCCATTGTTTGTGAGACTCTTCTTGTTAGCCTCTGCTTCTTAAATTGACCTGTTCTGGCTCCCTGGGTTTATGATGTGAACTTCTATGGTAGAAGACCTGTGAGATTCAGTGGTGCAGTCTCCTTAATCTCCTGAGCTCTCTGGTCTTGGGCTGTCATTTATGTTGGCTTTCTGTATGTCTTTGGGTTTTGATTGTTGTTAGGTCTTTCTTTGGTGAGTCCTTCCTTCCAGTTGGTAAACTGAGGGTCACTCTGTCTATTACATATTGTATTCTATATTGCAAGTGTGGACAGATTGTGTTGAAGCTCATTCTTCTGTGTTTACAAAGTATTGAGGCTTCTCTCTCACTCTTGTTCAGTTGTTTGTTGTGCGTAATTTTGCCATCATTTAGTTGTATTTCCAGATCAGTCCTGGATTAATGTTAGTGTGGCTTCCACTCACTCCTTCACCTTCTTTCATTGTTATCTGTTGTTGGTTAATTTGTTCATGGGTCTCCTCTTCCAGAAGGTGTACTGGTATTCACCACTTTCACCTTGTAATTTCTCTGTAGTAGCAAAGTGGAAGTTGTCTGTGTCTGTTGTTGGGATGACCCCTATTTGGGTCTACTCTTGTCTTTTCTCACTCCAGGTATTATTGTCTCACCTGTGGGAAAAGAAGGGGAAAAAAAGGAAAATAAGGAAGAAGGAGAAAAGAAAAAAGAGAAGAGAGAGAAGGAAAGGAAAAAGGAATTTAAAAAAAAAGAAGGAAGGAACAAGGAATAAAAAGGAAATGAAGGAAGAAAGGAAGAAGGAATAAAAAAGATAGAAGGAACAAAAGAAGGAATTTTTTAAGTTAAAATTTTAAAAAATGAGCCCTGGCTGGTGTAGCTCAGTGGATTGAGCTGGGGCCTGTGAACCACACGATCACGGTTCGATTCCCAGTTGCAGGCCAGTTCCCAGCAGGGGACTCACTAGAGGCAACCATACATTGATATTTCTCTCCTCCTTTCCTTCCTCTCTAAAGGTAAATAAATAAAATCTTTTAAAAATAAAAAAATGAATAAATAAAAGGAAGGAAGAAGGAATAAAAAGAAAGACGGACCAAAAGGAAGAAGGAATTTTAAAAAGCTTTCTGCTGGATTTAAACTGGTCAGGCCGGTTCTGCTGGTCTTCCTGGATGTGCCAGGCTGAGGAGAGTTGGTTTTGATTTTCTCCCTGAGCTACACTCTTCACTGTTGTCCAGCCTCCAGCCCAGTTCCTCAGTGCCCTTCTGTGCCCAGCCTAGGCCTTTAGTCCACCAGTTGCGCTGTCCTTGAGGTGAACCAGTTAGGGTCAACTCACACACCACCTCCTTGCTCTTTGCTGTCCTAGATGCTAGGGACTCTCAGCGCCCCTTCAGGGTAGCCCAGCCCCACACTGAATCAAATCTTCCCGGGGACTGCAACTCCCCTCTGCGGGGCTTTTCAGCCTTCCTCCCAGAGAACCAGTTGGCCCTCCAGGGCTCTGAACACAGGGGCAAAGTGGGAGATGCTCCATCCCTGGTGTCTCTGGTGTGAACATGGACAGGCAACTGCAGACCTTGGACTGGGTGTGCACTCTCTCCAGTGCTTCTAGAGCTTCTGGAGTGAGCTCCGTTGGGCTGCCCTCAGCTGCGGAGCAGCTGCGGATGGGGTGCACACGGACCTGGGACAGCGAGGGTAGGGGCACAGGAGGTTGGAGGCTGCTGTGGAGAATTTCCCAAATAGCCATGAGTGCCTCTTTTCTGTGCATCTTTTTTCTTTTTGAAATTTTTTTCCTACTTTTCAATACCTCCTATTCAATGCCCCCACCTGCCCCACCCCGCCCCACCCCGTCCCACCCCATTCAACACTCCCACCCCCTACCCCCATCCAAACCCCCCACCCCCACCCCATCCAAACCCCTCTCATTCCATCCAAACCCCCCACCCCATCCAAACCTCCCCCACCCTGTCCAAACAAGCACCTGACCTCTCACACAGCTCAACATAGCTCTCTCCCAAGAATCTTGCAGTGGCCTGGAGCTGCAGCCCTCCTTGTCCCCCGCTGGTCCCAGGGACTTTATTGTCTTTAAGAACTCTCCTTAACCCTCTGACTTTTCAATATCCTGTTGGTCTCCAGTCTTCATATATGCGATACTATTGGCTGTTCACTCTGTTCTTCGGCTATACCCCTGCGCTGCACTGGGGGAAGTGGACTCTGCATTTGTTTCCACGTACCTAGCCACTATTGTCATGATACTGGTCATGTGTGCCTTCTCTCTCTCTCTCTCTCTCTGTCTGTCTCTCTCTCTCCAGGTTTATTGATTTATCAATTTTATTGATGTTTCCTCTATTTTCTAGATGACTAGTTTTAGATTTTATTTTAGAGGGGAAGGGAAGGAGAGAGAGAAATATCAATGTATGGTTGCCTCTCATGTGTCCCCTGCTGGGAACTGGCCTGCAACCCAGGCATGTACCCTGACTGGGAATCCAACCCTGATCCTTTGGTTCAAGGGCCAGTGCTCAATCCACTGAGCTACACCAGACAGGGCTGATTTCATGATTATTATTGGCCTTTTTCTGCTTGCCCCTCTTGCAAAGTAGGAATTTATATATCATTTTAAGACATTTCCTCATTTCTAATGCATGCATTTAGTGATGTAAATTCCCTCAGCACTGATTTATCTGCATGCTTCAAGTTTTTATGTTTATTTTCTTTTTTCAGTTTTATATAGTTTTTTAATGACTCAAGACTTTCTTTGATTTACAGTTTATTTAGAATTGTGTTGTTTAGTTTCCAGGTGCTTGGATATTTTCCTGTTATCTTTATGTATATAGTTTAATTCCATTGTGATCAGAGAACACAATTTGTAAGATTTCAATTGTTTAAAATTTGTTTTACATCACGGAGTATAATCTATATTAGTGTATGCTTCGTGGGTACTTGAAAAGAATGTGTATGCTGATTTTGTTGAGTGGAGTGCTTTACAAATGCTGACTTGATTCCACTGGTTGATGGTGTCACTAAATATTGTATACCCTGGCTAATTTTCTGTCTAGTTGTTCCATCAATTCTTGATATAGGCATATTGAAGTCTCCACTTATCATAAATTTGTATATTTCTCTTTTCATTTTTATCAGTTTTGGGTTTAGATTTTTCAGCTCTGCTGTTTGTCGCATACACATTTAGAATTGTTATACCTTATTGCTAGAATAACCCCTTCATCATTAGATAATGCCCCTCTCTGTCTGATAATTTTCTGCATTCTGAAGCCTACTTTCTCTAATATTAATATTGCCACTTCTGCTTTCTATTAATGTTTACACCGTATATCTTCTTCCATCTTTTTACTTTAAACCTGCCTATATCACTATATTTGAAGTGAGCTTCTTTCAGGTGATAGATAGTTAGAACATACTTTTTAAACTACTTTTAACTTCTGCCTTTTAAATGATGTTTTAGACTATTTACATTGATTTATATATTCATATGCTAATGCTTAAATCTAGCATTTTAATTTTTGTTTTCCATTTGTACTTTTCTTTTTTATTTCTGTTTTCTGCCTTTCTATGTTTTAGTTAGACATTTTTGAAGAACTGCATTTTAATTTAGCTGTATGTTTTCACGTTTTATGACTTTAATTTTTAATGTTATTCAGTTGCAGTTGTCCCCATCTCCCCACCCCAACCTCCCATTGCTCTCTTTGTATAGCTTTTGAGTGGTTGCTTTAGATATTACATTTATGTATATATAACACATATACAATGTTTTAATTCATCTTTAGGTCCTGTGTGGAATCTATTATCCATTTAGCAAGCAATTAATACTTGTTAAATTTAACCAAGTTAATTGCAAAGTAATACAAGTTATTTCTAATTTTATATCAGTTAAGTATCTCAAATGATCATTTCACAAGAAAGAAAGTCATTCCAGAGCTAGTTATGAATATAGAACAACAGAAGGAACTTATTTGAAAATGTTATATTCATGAAACAAAATTAAGTATTTTTGAAGGAGAGGAAGAAGGAAAGAGACAGAGAGAAGTCAAGTTGACCATTGCACTATACTATTTCATTTTCAGAATTGATTATTTGGTTAGTCAGAAGTAACTTTAGACAGGAAAGTTCTCAAACTGGTGGCCTGTAAATCTAATCCAGCCAGATAGTTTCACAGTAAAATTGGTATCTTCAGGCTTCTTTGTAAAATAGAATGTTCTGGAAATGCTAAATCCTTATTCACAAATGTCCACATTGGCTGGAGCTGAGTAGTGCTGCCCATTAGATCAAAGAGCATGCTCTGTGCCCCAGAACCCAATGCTCCCTGCTGTCTTTCTCCACCCTCTTTGCTGAGGTTCATTTGCCACACTTAATGGCTGTTATGGATATTTAACCAATATTTCCTGATACAGAAAACCCCAACGTTTGGTTACTGTAAAAAATAAAACATGAAAATTTCAACCAAAGCATACATTCAAGTATTTCTTGTATGCTGAGTATCAGGTCTTCAGATTGAAGAAACAGAGATAAGTCCAATGTGGAAACTCCAATTTAGAAGGAAAAAAAGATAAGTGCCTAATCAATCACCATAAATATTCAAAATGATCAGGGTTGCATGAGATGCACAAAGTAAGAATCACACCCTCAAGGGGATGATCGGTCCTGCTGGTCATGGGGGTGTAGCCCAAACATTTTAATTTCTCTTGGTGACACATCAGTGGGATACCCAGATACCTGTTTAAAACCCATTGCACTTGGTAAAGAGGTTCTCTTTCCCAACCAGACATTTGTCAGAAGGTACACTGAGCCTTCATCTGCCTTGTCAATTGATGGGCCTAAGAATAAGAATCACAAAGGAAAACAAAGACAGTTCCCCACATCCAGAATGTTATATGAGACTATTCCCACTTTCATTACACCCACTTTGAGTATCGTAAAAACAATTATTATTAAGCTACTTTATACATGAGTGATTAGGGTAAAGTTATGAAATGCATTATTCTAAAATGGTCATACAGGAACACACACATATACACACCCATATGCACATTTGTACACAAGTGTATATTTACATAGATATACATATGTATGGATAAAGAATCTTGTTTCTGTATCCATCTATCTATTTATCTATAGAAATTGACTAAGCCATATTGGTTTCTTAAAAGTAGATTAGAATAGTTGGGCACAGTCAGAGACACCATTAGAGAGGACTAGTGCCTCACAGATAGCCATAGATATTTTGGGTGGTGTGTCTCATGGGACTGACCAAAATCATATCTTCCATGCTGCTTTTTTCTAAGTTAGTTCTTGCATTTTTTTTTCTGACACTGGTTCAATTTAGAAGGAAATGGTTAAACCTTCTAATCCCTCTCTATGCAGAACTGAAGGGATTTGGGTCCTCTGAACATAAGGGCTGTAACCTTCTTTGGATTTATTGAACTGCATGATTACAGCCAAGTAAAAAAATGTGTGGAGTACTTGGGATATGAGTTGTTTGAATAGAAAGTAAGGCATGAATAATTAATGGGATTAGAAGAGAGGAGTACCTACATTTATTTTAAGGTGCCCCAGCAGCTCACAGGGGCTTTAAAAATCCTCCAGACTTGAAGTATACACCATCTCTGTCAAAAGTAATACAAGCTTTTCATGTATTAGTTCAACTTCAAAAGCCCTGAAATAACTGACAACATGTCTGACTTTTAGGGTGGAAAATACAAGTGCTGAATGTTTGTCTGGCATTTTAGATATCACTGCTGAGGATACATGGCAAGAAATACAACACAGCCACAGGACAGCTCAGAGAAACCAGCTGCTGCGAAAGTGGCAGAGGCTAAAAAGGAATCTTGGCCTTGCTCCTAAACAGCAATGGCCATGGGCAATTCACTGCCTCTTCATGGTCTTCACTTTCCTACGTCTACAGTAAGGAAATTGGATCAGAAGTATTTCTGGTTTCTCTTAGCTCTGACCCTCCTGACTCTGTTCAGCCGTGGTATGGTAGACTGAAGACTGATTATGTCTTCAGTCTACCATAGAGAGATACTCTTGTCCTAATCTGAAACCTGGGGATATTACCTTAAATGGCAAAAATGACTTTAAAGTTATGGTTAAGGATATTAAGGTTGGGGAGATTATCCTGTACATTTTGAGTGTGCCCTAATTGTAATCACAAGGATCCTTATAAGGAGAACACAAAGGGACATTTGACGCTGAAAAAGAGAAGTCAGTGTGACTACAGAGCCAGAGATTAGAATGATGTGGCCGCAAACCAAGGAATACCAGTAACTACCAGAATCTGGAGGAGTAAAAGAACAATTCTCAGGATGAAACCATCCCTGTGACTACCTTGATTGCATGCCTAAAGACCCAGTTAGACATCTGGCCTCCACAACCATAAGACAATAAATTTCTGTTGTTTTAAGTCATTACATTTGTGGTGATTTGTTATAAGATCAGTATTAAAGACACAGACATTGGCCTTTCAAGGGGTTTCATGGATGTGTCCCCATTTTTCCTCCTGCATGACCTGCTTCATGCAATAATGTTACCTGCATGATCCCTGAGGACCAGAGCCAGCACCCCTGGAATTCCTCACTCAGCAGGACTCTGATGTTATAAAGTCACCACTTATTTATTCACTCAGTTATTCAGCCAAGGTTCACTAAGTACCTGTGCCTCAGGTACTTGGCAAGTACTGAGGATGTAAAAATGGACAAAACTCATCCCTCCCATCCTTATAGTATCAGGTGACAGAGACAATAGTGTTGATATAGTGGATGACGTAACACAGTTGTGGAGAAGTAGAGTGGAAGGCCTTTTCAATTGCTGGTCATCGAAGGGGGCTCTTGGGGCAGCAGGAGGAAACTGGGTGACAGACAGAATGGGAAGTGAAAATATGTGAGAACATCCTCCCATCTCACTGCTCATGGCCATGTTAGGACAACACGTCTGACTCCAGGTCCAGATACCTCCTCACTGGCCCTAGCCTCTACCAATTCCTACCATACCTACCTATCCAAGGACAAACTCATGTTTGCCCACTGGCCAACGCTTCTTCTGAGTCCTGTCTCTTGGTGGTTTCAATTAGTGTTTTTCAAACTGAAGGCCATGACCAATTAGTGTGTTATGAATCAATTTAACAGGTCAAAATTAGCACTTTTAAAGTAGAAGCTGACTTCCGCCAAGATGGAGGCATAGGTGGAAACACTGTGCCTTATCCCACAACCAAGTTTGAATACAACAAAGGTTTGGAGAAACAAAGACACAACCAAAGGACAGAAAATTGAATTATACGGAAGTCCGACTACATCTAACCCTTCAACGGGGATGGTAAGAGGGGCGGAGCCAGCAGCGAGCAGGGTCGGGCAGGACAGGGCCCCCGACCCAGGCGTGCAGGCACACGGGAACCAGTTGGGGTGCGGGGCAGACCTCCAGCACATATTCGCGCACAGTGAGACAGACCACGCAGGCCCCAGGGGACAAGGGCTGATGGCGGTGGCACACTCGCGTGCAGTGGGACGAAACCCGTGGGCCCGGTGATGGCAGCAACTGCGGCACCGGTGAGGGCCCTGGCGGCAGGCGGCAGACAGGACGCCAGAGTCCCTCGTTGACCCCGCCCCCATATACAGCGTCACAACCCAGCGACTTACTTGCCCTGCAATACCAGTGAGAGCCATTGTCCCTCTTTGACCCCGCCCCCACATACAACGTCACAACCCAGCGACTTAGTTGCTCTGTTCTAGTGAACACTTTAGGGCTCTGATCCTGCTATGGAACAGGCACGAACAACCCGAAAGATGGCGCAAGAAGAACTCAAAGTCCCAGAGCCAATAACTCTAAGCGACCAACAGATTGCCAGCCTCTCAGAAGCACAATTCAGGACACTATTTATCAGGATGCTCACAGAATTGGTGGATTATAGTCACAAATTAGAGGAACAAAGTCACAAATTAGAGGAACATATGAAGGCTAAACTAATTGAAATGAAGGGAGATGCACCGGAAACCAATAGTGATGGAAAGGAAACGGGGACTCAAATCAACGGAATGGACCAGAAGGAAGAACAAAACATCCCACCAGAAAGGAATGAAGAAAAGAATTCAAAAAAATGAGAAGAGGCTTAGGAACCTCCAGGACATCTTTAAACGTTCCAACATCCGAATTATAGGGGTACCAGAAGGGGGAAAGAAACAGCCATGAGTGGAAAATGTATTTGAACAAATAATAAAGTAGAACTTCCCCAGTCTGGCAAAGGAAATAGACTTCCAGGAAATCCAGGAAGCTCAGAGAGTGCCAAAGAAGTTGGACCCAAGAAGGAACACACCAAGGCACATCATAATTACATTAGCCAAGACCAAAATGAAGGAGAGAATCCTAGAAGCATCAAGGGATAAGGGGACAGTCACCTACAAAGGAGTACCCATCAGACTGTCAGCGGATTTCTCAAAAGAGACCTTACAGGCAAGAAGGGGCGGGAAAGAAGTATTCCAAGTCATGAAATCCAAACACCTACAGCCAAGATTGCTTTATCCAGCAAAGCTTTCATTTAGAATGGAAGGACAGATAAAGTGCTTCTCAGATAAGGTCAAGTTCAAGGAGTTCATCATCACCAAGCCCTTATTATATGAAATGCTAAAGGGACTTATCTAAGAAAAAGAAGATGAAAAATATGAACAGTGAAAGGACAGCAAATACACAGTTATTAACAACCACACCTAAAACAAAAGCAAACCAAGAGGACAGCTAGATCAGGAGTGGAACCATAGAAATGAAGAACACATGGAGGGTTAGAAACAGGGGGGTGGGAGGGGGAGAAGGGGGGAGAAGGCACAGAAAATAGCATAGATGGTAGGTAGAAAATAGATACGGGGGAGGGCGAGAATAGTGGGGGAAATATAGAATCCAAAGAACTTGATTCACGTGGTTATAAACTAAGGGGGGGAGAATGGTGGGGGAGGGAGTGTGCGGGTGGAGGGGATTGAAGGGGGGAATAGAACAACTGTAATGGTATAATCAATAAAATATATTTTTTAAAAAATTAGGGAAAAAATTTTTTAAAAAAGTAAAAAAAAAAATAACGTAGAAGCTGTACCTTATCTGTAGAGGTGCTGTTTTGTAAAAGCTTACCTTCATAGAAAAAAAGTATGTATATATACACACAGGATCACGATGCAAAATGTATTTGTTACTGTGGGTCTTTGATGAAAGAATTTAACTACTCTTTAACTACTGATTTAACTACTTCAAAATGAAATATGCTGCTTTAACTCTTTCTGGGAAAAGGTAGGCAAGAGATGGTAAATAAGTACTTAAATGAATGAACGAGTATAAATGAGCTTATGTGAGCAATAGCTGACCCAGTAAGCACACACTGTGTATCTTATTGTGTAGACAGCACTGTCCTCCACATCCTAAAGGCACAATGACAAACAAGGCCTGGAATACATTACTTCAGCTCTCAGACAAGATAAAATATAAGCACACTTACTACCGATTCTGGGCAAAATGCAGTTCAAGTACTGAACAAGTGCTTCGAAGCCTTGTGGGCCCAGAAATTGTATTCTCATGGAGAAGATGGCACTTGAAGTGGCCCTTAAACTTGGGTTAGTGTTTAATCAAGTAAGATGTGAAAAAGGCATTCAGGAGAAGTGTACATCATGGGTAAAGGCATAGGGGCAGGACAGTACAGAGCCTCTCCAATAAGCAGGGAGTGATCTTTTTTGATTGAGTATATTATGAGTTAGTGTACATAGGGATCCTGCAAAGATAGATAGGACTTCCAGCAGGCCACTGATCCTCTGACCCAGTGATGGTACCTACCTTACTCATCTCTCTGGTGGCAGAGAATATAGAGAGAAGACATAGAATGATGCATTGAAGAATATTTCCCAATTCACCCATTCCCTCTTGCTGGGTGGCCAGGACTGGTCTGGCATATGTTGGTGAATGAGCAGTGTCCGGCCCTGTGATGCATGCAGTAACTCAGAGAACAGATTATGCCTTCTGCCTAAGAAAGTCAGAAGGTGTCACCAAGGGTTGGATACTTGGGATGAATGTGGAGGGATGAGTTGGAATTTGGAAAGAGGGAGACAGGAATTTCAGAAGGAAGGAACAGGAAAATGTCAAGGTTATAGAGTTGTGAAGGAGGATAGTATGTCCAGAGGGTCCATAGGCTGTGACTCACAAGGTGTAGAAAAGGCTCCCTTACTCTGATATGCCCTGCTGAGGGCACCAAGAAAATAGAAAATTCAATCATTTGCCTTGGTTTTTTCCAATTTACACCGAGGCACCATCTGCTGACCACACTTTTTACCTGCTGGGGCATGTCACCCCAGATGAAATATTTTATATAATTTGCACCAAGGCTCTATAATGCTTGCAAAAGGGAAGACTTGTCGGAAAGGTAGATGAGATCCTAGAATGGGAAATGGGGAAAATCGGGGCAAAATAAATGCACTTGGACAGCAAGGTGAATGTAAGTGGGTTCATCACCAGTTCTCCTCAGCGTGGACTTCTCCTCCACATCCCCAAACTTGGTTTCCTACTGACTGTCAGCTCTAACTCCAGTAGGTAGTGTTCTCCCTTCTTAGACCACTTGACCATTCTCTTCCTCCAGCTATTGTCTGCCCCTCTGCTACCTCTTCCAGTCAGTCTTCCCAGATGCCCCTGCCAGGTCCAATCACTTCCTTCCATTCAGTTCTCCTCCTGCTCCCCACAGGTCTGTACTTATGCACATCTCCTGCATGCAGATGGCATGTGCATCCTTGTTTCAATCATGTGTGTCTCTCATATCTGCTCAGCCCATCAATCTCAAAAACACACCTTCAGGTCACAGGCCCCATCTCACAGACCTCATCTCAGAAACATCCACAGGGAAAAAGCCTTCTGGGCCCTAATCAGAGAGAAGACTGAAAACAGGGAATCTTATGGCTTGTAGTTGCACTAAGGGTAAATAACTGATAGTGTCTTCTTTTTCAAGAGAGGTTTAGATACAGGCCAGGGAACATGAAGACATAAAGTACCTGAGACGAAAAAGGGGTACCATTGACAGGGAAAGGGATTTTCAAAAAAGAGCATAGAGTCATAGAGTCTATGCTACACCAGACTACACACTACACAGGAGGTAGGATTGGAATGGTGGCCACTGTTCCTCCAGCATAGAGTTCCATAATTCTCTTCTTCCAGATATCAGTTAATCCTGCCAGTTAACTGTCTGCACTATGCACAGGCAACTTCAGACACTGGCTGGAGGAGAAAGAGGTTCTGGGACAACATGAAATGGGAACTAGCTGGGTCCAGGGTTGAGAAAGGAGCCCAGAGCAGAAGCCCATGTGGCAGAGGTCAATATGCTGGGTAAGGAGCAGAGGTAGGGTGCCAGAGTCTTGCAGGGCAGAACAAAGCCTTGCAGGGCAGTTGCCATGAACTGCGTGTGTATGTCTCCCGACAAGTCATAGGTTGAAGTTCTCCTCCCCAGTGTGATGGTATTTGGAGGCGAGGTTTTTAGGGTGATTAGGTGATGAGAGTAGATCCCTCTAGAATAGGATTAATGCCCTTATAAGGACAATCGCACGAGAGATCATCTCTTCATCATGTGAGGATGCAGCAAGAAGGCAGCCATCTGCAACAGAGCTCTCACCAGAAACCCATTGCCTGGCACCTTGGTCTTGGACTTACAGCCTCCAGTCCTGTGAGAAATACATCGTTGTTGTTTAAGTCACCCAGACTATGGTAATTTGTTGTAGCAACACAAGCTACTAAGACAGCAGACAGAGCTGGAATCTCTCCACCATGTGTTGCTGTCCCTCCTGAGAGAATGTCTGCATAGAAAGACATGTTCACATGCACACACATACTCACCAGCATGGAGCACTGGTCAGCACCACACAAAATCTGAGGGAGCCTGGCACAGTTGTAGACATAGGAGCTACAAAAATGAATGTAAATATATCTGTATTTGAGAACAGATAAATAATCTTGCCTTAAATATTTCACCTGGGAGGTTGCTAGCATTCACAACCAACCACAATTTACAATCTGCAAAGCACATTGTACTAATAAACCTATTAATAGTGCAATGTGGGAAGATGGAGAAGAGCTGGATTAAAATGTGCCAGATTATAAAGAAGCTTGAAAGACATGGCAAGGCCTGTGGTATGAGCAGGGGCATAATGAAATCAATCTGAATTGACTGATCTATCATTTTAGCTACATTGGGGGGCAGGGACTAGAGCTAGAGGACCAGTTAGAAAGAAATTACAATGAGAAATAGTAGCTCCTAACCCTAAGCATTCCCTTTATGCCACCCCTATTCTAAGTGTTTTATGTATATAACATATTTGAACCTACAACTGTGTGTGTCCAGTGTCATGGGTTGAACTGTGTCCCTCATAAAGTCATATGTTGAAGTCCTAACTTCCAGAATGCCAAATGCGACCTTACTTAGAAATAAGGTCTTTTCAGATAAATTACTTAAGTTAAAGTCAAACTGAAGTAAATGGGGCCCTTAATTCAATGTGACTGACATCTTTATAAAAAGGGGAAATTTGACACAGACAACCAAGATGAAGGCAGAGATAGAAGTGATGCATCTACAAGCCAGATACCAAAGATCACTAGCAAGCCATTAGCAAGATCACTGGGAAGCCACCAGAAGCTAGAGGAAGGAGGAGTGGGAAGGAAGAGACGAGAAGAGCCATTAGAAAACCAGGTTAGAGGGGACTCAGCTGATTGTGACGGAGGTTGAATTTCATCCCTGACCAGACTCAAACCCAAGGGTCCTTTTTTCCACCTTGTTCATTTAACCTCACAATAGCCACCCTCAGGCACTAGTGAGCTCCCTGTGTGCTGTACTGTTTTATAAAGATGTGCTACTGTGAAGGTGGAAAGAGCACTAGCTTGGATCCAAAGACTGGGCTCCTGTCCCAGCACAACTACTCACCTGAAGAGTGACCTTGGGCCTCCACCCTCTTATCTGCTCTCCAGGGGCACAACAAAGACCTTGGGCCAAAAGCTAATCCTATCCTCTCCTCAAATCTGTGGGATTCCACTGTAATTATCCTCCTTCTAGTATGACTGTAGGACACTTCTGCCCCTTCAGTCACCTTCCTGCTTTGACAACATCTCTCCTGAGAGGCCTTTCCTGCGTATCCCAGCCCATGGAAACCACCTTCCAAAAAAGTGTAGGGCCCGAACTCTGATGGCTCGTATTTGACCTCTGTTTTTGGTGGACCATCTCCCTTGGGTACGTATTCTTTCTCCAACTAGCTAGTAAACTTCTTGACAGTAGAGAATGTATTTTGTATCTCCTGTAAGAATAAAAAAGCACTGGCTGGTATGGCTCAGTGGATTGAGTGCCAGCCTGAAAATCAAAGGGTTGTTGATTTGATTCCGAGTAAAGGCAGACGACTGGGTTGTAGACCAGGTCCCCAGTAGAGAGTGCATGAGAAGCAACCACACATTGATGTATCTCTCCCTCCCTTCCTCCTTCGCATCCCCTCTCTCTAAAAATAAATAAATAAAGTCTTTAAAAAAGAATAAGAACAAAGTTAAGGATAATATAAACACAACAATGATAAAAACAATGATGATGATGATGACCATTTCAGACATATATGCGCTTTTCTTCATGATAAGCACCAGAAGTGTTAGCTTTCTTATTTTGCAATGTGAAAGCTGAGGCATAAAGAGGTTATATTGCCCAAGGAGGACAATTCCCCAGGAGGAAAAATTTGGAGTCTGAGTGACTCTGAAGCAGAACCCTTGTGTTTATGAACTATCTGCTACTGCCTGCCAAAGTTTAGCCAGATGATGAGCACTCTGTCTTTGCTGCACACATCACATCCATCCATGCACATGGCTGTTCAAATGCCTTCATCTTGTGACACATTTATCCTCCTTGGTTTATCTCTGTATTACCTAGAGTTTCTGGAATAATGTTCACTATATAAATGTCTGAATGGATGGAGAGGTTCTAAAAGAGAGGTCATCCCCCTAAAGCTTTGCCAGCCATTCATTGGTCCTATATTGTTTATCTATCCATGGCCCCAGTACTTCACCCATCCCCCAAGCCCATTACATACCAATAAGGCTATCAGAATGAGCTAAGAAAGACTCCACTCACTTTAAATTATCTATCCAAATGGTACTTACCTAGCCCTGCATAGGTAATTTATCTTTCACATTCTCTTTTAATACATTTTAGGACTTCTTAATAAACTCTGGGCAGCTAACTAATTTACACATCTGATGACACAAAATGCACATTTACACAAGAGCTTCTAGAGAGAACTTGCCAAAAAAGTCTTCAATCACTTCCTGCTAAGTCATTCCACTTTTCAGTGAACAAGAGACTTAAACAGAAATCAAATTCTTACACTCTGTCCTCAAAGCCACTGCCCACATTAGTTCAGTTCCAAACTTTCAAAAGTCTTTCAAGGCAGTGTGGATAAAAATCACCAGGGGACCTTGTTAAAATACTGATTCTTGCCCTGGCTGGAGTGGCTCAGTAGATTGAGTGCATGCCTGTGAACCAAAGGGTCACCAGTTCGATTCCCAGTCAGAGCATTTACCTTGATTGTGGGCCAGTCCTAAGCAGAGGGTGCATGAGAGGCAACTACACATTGATGTTTCTCTCCCTGTTTTTCCCCTTTCCTTCCCCTCAGTCTAAAAATAAATAAATAAAATCTTTTTTAAAATACTGATTCTTGTTCAGTTGGTCTAAAGTGGAGATAGAATCTATATTTCCAATATTATGTCAGGTGATGCAGATGCTATGGCTCCTGGACCACATTTTGAGAGACAATTCTCTTTCTCCCTGCTTTAGCAGAAGCTCTCTCCCCACACCTAAGCCCATCCCCCATCCCCTCAATAATCTAATATGCAAACCAACCACTTGCAACTCTTGAAATCTTACCTTCACTTCTTGGCCTGATTCTGGTCATGGTGATCATCTTGGAGTTCAGTCTGTCTCTCTACTTCCCCCCCGCTTCACTTGCCCCATCATACTATTTATTCTTTCCCAATGTTGACCAGTGTTTCTCCCTCCTCTAGTGAAATTGTTCGTGCAGTTATCTCTGTTATGCTACAAAGTTTTCCCTGACCTACCTTTTTCAGTTCTACCACTCCTCCAGTCTGATAGAGCCCCTTCCCTCTGCTTTCAGTACACCTTCTGCATATGCCACTAGAGCACAGGTGTGTTGATCCAGGTCCATCCCCCCACAAGACTAAGATTTCTTTTAGGGTATGGACCAACCATGTCTAGTTCATCTCCATATTCACTGTGACTCAAGTATTTATGGAATAAATAAATGAGAAGCTCTTTGAATTATTATTTGAGATTTAATATACATTCTAGAAAGAATAATATCTACTGTGTTTTTAAGAATACAAATCATTTCTGTGTGCACAAACTAAGTTTTAAAGGCTAATTAGATGTTTGCTTATATCAATATGTTTGACTATGCCTATTGCTTTGTAACATGCTGGTAAAAATGATAAATGTTGACTGGCATTAAACAGTTTCTTTTAAAAGTATAGTGAGCAATTGAAATACATTTAGTTCATAAACCGCACAGGGGATAATGCTTTGTGAAGTGGCCACAGCACAATCTTTATTCAGTATTGGAGCCATTGTTTACGAAGAATGGTTTCTTTTTAACATTTTATTAACTTACTGAGTGACATTTGTTAATAAGATTATATAAGTATCAAGTGCATAACACATCATCTGTATATTGCATTATGTGCTCACCACCAAATGTCAAGTCTCCTTCTGTCACCATATATTTGAGCCTTTACTCTCTTCTACCTCATCCCATCCCTCCTCCCCTCTGGCAGGCACTAAATTGTTGTCTGTGTAAGAATGGTTTCTTAAGAGATTATAATGGAAGCACTAGGTATATTTGACACAGATAGATGGGTAGCTTTCACACATTAAGAATAAAAATAACAACCACAAGTAATAATACCTATAGTTTAAATAATACATTTTAATAGTATTCTATTTAATAATAGAATACATAATACATTTATTCTATACCAGGCATAAAGCTACAATTTCATGTAATTTCATGTAATCTACAATTTCATGTAATCCTCAAACTAACCCTGGGAGATACTCTCCATTATTACTGTTGTACCAATAGGACTACTGAGGCTCAGAACAACTGAGTAACCCATCGATGAGTACACACTTAGTGTCGAGACTTCTTTCATGGATCATGACCACTAAGCAAGCCTGCTTCTGTCAAGAGTTTACAGTGGTCATATGTGGTTCAAAGACAAGTGTGCCAAATGGCCATATGGCATGAGATACATGGAAAGTGGAACAAAGCCTCCACCTTCTGTGAGTTGCCAGCTTAGAGACTGATACAATACCCGAGATGCCCATATTACTGGGAGACACACAAAGTACACTCATTCTTGATGAAACCTCACTTGTAATGGGGAGCATAAGAAAAAATAATTTAAGTGAAAATTTAATAATTCTGTATAGAACCTATAACAGCTACATGGAACTAATCAAACAACAGTTACATAAGAGCAGCCTATAGTGGCAACCAAGGTGGCTGAAAGGACTGGGAAAGAAAGTGAAAAACACCTAGGGAGAGCCTTCTACGGGCCAGACCTAATCCTATGCCTTCAGACTTGTAACTCATTCATTCCTCAAGTTGTCCCTGGGCCCACTTACAGTTGCTGCCATTTTACAGATGCTAAAACTGAACCTCAGGAAGACTGAGGGATCGCTGCACACACAGCCAGACAGACTTTGAACTTGAGTCTGCTTGTGTTTCCTGTGCAGATTTGTGGAGTGCGCATACCTCCTCCTACCCTCAGCCCCTACAATGCTGCCATTTCTCATGGATTTTTTAAAGTTATCTAGAAAGTCACTTGCCAGTAGACTCAGCCTGAAGTTGTAGCAAACACCAGCCCTCAGCAAAGTAAAGAAAGTTGAAATTTCAGGGAATCATAGAAAAATTAGCAACTTGAAAGCATTGAGATCTATGGGAAAAGGCAGGAGATTAAGAAAAATTATTTTATCATTTAAAACTTGACAAGATGGAAATATGACCTTTTCCTACCTCTCCTGATTCTAAAAAGTGATACAAGTGTTTCATGTTCCCACGAGCTATATTGGCAGAAGTGCCTCCAAGTGTGTGCTGCTTCCTGGGAGCTCAAAGTTTCAATCTCCCTTTTTTCTTTGTTCTTTGGCAAGAAGAAAGTAGTTGCTTCTCCAGGAGAGGAGTTTCCAGGTGGTTTTGATATGGGCTGGGCTCTGGCCAAATAAAACTGTAACCCAGCAAATTCTTCAAACCATATTTGCCCCCAACTTAGAGATGTCCTTTCCCATGGAACTGGAAGATCCTTCCAAGCACCTGCCAGACACTAAGGAGAACTCTCAGGTCAGAGTGGCCAGGTTTTGAGCGCCACCCCTGGGAAAAGGAGATTTCAGAGTGCTGGAAAATATCCCCCACCAGCTCTTACTTCTCTGAGCCTTAATTTCCATGTCTGAAAAATGGGGAGACTTTTGCCTACTCCATGGAGATTTGGGGGGAGCAAAAAACATTGCATAGTGTTTCAGTATTACCTAACATTGACTAGGCACTTAATATCAGAAACTATGCATATAATTGCCATTCTCTATAATTATGTTAAAGCAAAAAGGTCATTCAGTGAGGACAGATGTCAGGGTATGTGAGGGGAGAAAGCACTCTTTCCTTCCACTGCCATTAAGGTAAATGCCTCTATCAAATAACAGCATGCCCAAGGGGCGTAAGCAAATGTGTAACACTTGGAACTATCATGTCTCACTGAGGCTTTTCAAGGAAGAGCCACATGACCATGGAGCAGACCAGTGGCAGGGATTTCTTTAACAGGATAAGCATGGGCCATTTGAACAGCAATGTGAGTCAGACCAGTGTCCAGACAGCCTCCCCTGCATCCTTGGCTCTTTTTACAGCATAACTCACATGCTGTGCAGTGTGCCCTGCACAAGCATCAAGGAGACAAATGAGGTCTGAAACTCAGACCAACTGGCCACCCCATCCCCTGGGTGAAGAAGGGAAGCACTTCATTTGAATTTGCACAATGGTGTGCAGGTGCTCCTGGTGGCCATATGCACCTCCTGGAGTTCAGAAGACTAACCTTGAGTCATGAAAAACCTTCCTTCCACCAACCCTTTTCAAGTGTCTCCTATTTGCTAGCTCACTAAGCCATAGTCCGTATGGCAAGGGGTCCAGGGTCTGTTGGGGTAACAGACATGGAGGTGAATGACTACACAACAGCACAACATGGCTAGGAAAGGTGCTTATGGGGAGAGAGAAGAAGCACCTGCCCAAAAAGGTAAGAAACTGTCCCCAGTAGGAAAACCTCATGAAAAGGATATGGACATGTAGTCCAATGAAGAGGGGACATTCAAAAGAATGAGCAAGGGGAAGGGAGATGAAAGAAGAGGAAGAAGGAAATTAAAGGAATATTAGAAAAGGCTGAGGTGGAGGTAGAAGAATGAGGAGGAGCTTACCTGGGCTGAAGAAGCTTGTGACTGTGTGTGTGTGTGTGTGTGTGTGTGCGTGTGTCTCTGACAGTGTCTGCTTACATCAGAGAGAGACCCATGAATGTTGGGTACACTCTGTGCAAGACATTGAGATAGGCACTTTACAGATATTGCCTCTTTGAATTTTATGGCAATCTTGTAAGATAGTCTTTATTATCCCCATTCCACAGATAAGAACTTTGAACTCAGGGAATGAAATTTAAGGAGACTCAAATGATGTATAGTGGAGACTACCCTGTCTGCAGTGAACTATAGGAGAAGCAAAGCTGTACTTTAGTGCTGGGGACCAGTCTCCAATGCTCCCTGTTCGTCTTCCCTGAGGCAGGCTATTGAGTTAAAGCAGCAGCTTGGAGGTGTGGAAGGGTAGAAACCTTGGCCTCACCAACACAGTAAGAGTTTCAAGGGCTAAAAGTGGGTGAAGTTAAAATCACTGGCATGAGACCAAAGCTGCAACTAGCATGGTGTTCAGAAAGCATTTGAGGAGCTGTCTGCTCCTCTCAGCCCAGGTACTTGAGACCTTCCAGTTATTAAACAAATCTAATCATGGAAATGAGCCAACCCAGGTGATGGGCACAACACTCAGCCTCAAGTTCCTGGTAATTGTTGGAAAATCCAGTTACAATAGGGCTGAGCTTACTATGCTTCAGAAAGATAATTGGGGCAAGGGTAGGGCTTAAGGAGAAACTAACTAAGAAAATCATATTTTAAAATCTATTAAGTAAATCTCCCTCTTAAGCAATGCCTCTTGTGCCACTGAGGGTCCAGGAGGAGGCCAGAGGAGAGTTCAATGAAGACTGGGGATCAGCCTATTTCTCATTTTACCACTTTCCTGGTTGGGAGACAGGCACTGGAGACAGGGACATGCAGGCCTATGTGTCATCTAGAGAGTGCTAGGTTAGAAGTACAGAGGCGCAGGATAAAGTCTGGTCTGGGCTCTGCCACCAGGGAGCCATTTGATCTTTGGCATGGTACTCACTAAGCCTTAATATAATGGAATATTAGAACTAGAACAAAACCACCTCAGATGGTGATACAGGGACGTAATGGAATATACAGGAATTTGAGACAGTAAAACCTATCAAGCTTATCATAATGAGCTTGTGTTTTGAATATGAAACAGCAAACAAAATATTGTTGAGGTTGCTCAAAAGGACAGGGAGATTTATTTATTTTTCATCCATCCATTCAAAATGTACGGAGAACCTGCAATGGTCCAGGTTACAGAAATAAATATAACATGGTCCCTGACCATGTGTCTGTTTTTCTTCTCATTATATCCCCAATACTTAACAATAGGTAAATACTTAACAGAGTAGATACTCAATAAGCATCTGTTGATTGAACTACCAATTTTGCAGGGGTTCAAGACAAGTAATCACATTTTGATAAAGCCATGAAAGAGATACAGGGGTTCTAGAAATGAGGGGCGCCTCACCAGACTCAGGAGGTGGTAGGAGGGTGCAATACAAGAGTGTGCTGGGAGTGAGAAGCCGTCTCTGTATGAAAGATGGGAAAAACGGACCAAAGAAGGTTTAGCCGTCCAGAGACACAACGGGGCGCCACCATCCTCCGTGAGTTTGGAGGACCCAAGGGTGGGGAAGTCAGACGTAGCCTTGCAAAGATTCCCTGCAGGTGTCCAGTCATGTGAGAGGGAAAGAGAAGGAAAGGAAGTGGGAAGCATGTGAGATTTGATTTAACGCAAAAGAACGGGTTGCGCTAGGAACCAGAAACGAAAGCGGAGCTCGGGAAGGAACGGCTGCAGAACAAGGGCTAGGAACTTGAGAATGCTGGGTGGGTGTGGCTTTCTGGGTTGGAGGCTGGGGAATCCGCGGAGGAGTAGTGGAGCGCATGCGTGGGCGCCCAGTCGGAGATAAAAGTCCAGCTGACGAAATTGACAAAGACAAGGGCGCCAGGCAACCCCCAGAGCTAGTCGACTGGCCTGACTAGCCCCCAGCCCACGGAGCTAGCCAGGCCAGTCGATGGTGCTCGCGGTGAGTGGGAAGGACAACGGACAGAGCCATACACGAGCAAAAACAAAGCCATCTCTTTGAAACAATAATGAAGCACACATGGCCGGGGAAAGCCAAATATTTGTGAGATGATGTGAAAAAAGGGAAAAGTCGATCTAGGCAAGTCTGGGTTTGTGCGAGAAGCTTCAGAGGCTCTGATCTCTGGATACTTTATTAGAACGTCCTTTGCTCCTGCTTTCTCCCCAAAGGAAAAATAAATCCTTGACCAAATGAGAATTGACAGCAGAAAAAGAGGACCGGCTCCTGCAGGGCCTGGCCAGAGGTGCTGTGATGGTAGCTCTGCGGGGGGCAGTTCTGTATTGTCACCGGGAAACGCCCACCAGCTCCAGTTGTGCTGAGGAACTTGGCCTCCACGGAGGTGGGACAGGCCCAGCGCCAAGTTTTGTTTTCCTCTCTAGCCCTTCCTGCCAATGCCTCGGTATTTCTGCAGGGTATAACTCTCTGGTATTTCTGCCTTGTAACACTGTTCCTTGTTCCCCATGCCAGATTCTCAGTACTGCAGCATCTCAGCCCCACCCCCACCGCCCATTGCGAGTTACCTCCCTCTCCTTTCTCTCAACCACAGCATCACACAGCAATGCCCTATTGCAGTTGACCATAAATGCAAGGAGCCACCAGTGCCTGTTTGAGGAGGTGGCATTTAATTAGGACGCTCCAGCTGCCATTAACCCCACTCCTCTCCCACCTCTCCTCCCCCTCCCTCCCAGTGCCCTCTCCCAACCGCCCTGCTCACCCCCATCTATGTAAAAAAGCCATAAAGTCTTTCTCCAATCACCATCTCTGAGTTTATGCAACCCCCAGAACACAGGTTGATTGGAAAGGTCTCTGTCCTGGATAACAACAATTCAATGTGCCTTGACATTTTAATAGCCTGCCATTCTGGTGAACACAATCGAGCAAGGCAGTGAAGCAAAAATCATTAGGTAAGCAAGATAATCTAAGCAGGATCTGCCGCCTGCATTCACATATGGGAGCAGGTTGCACAGCTGGGGCAGTCCACAAAGCTGGACTCATTCTGCCCCAAACCTTTGTATGAGTGCACCAATACAAGCACTTGTTAAGCAAGAGACACACAGCCCTTCAAACAGGTTTGGGGATATAAACACACTCAGGCAAGTACAGTCTCATTGAAACCCCAATACAATACAGCTTGAGAGCATACGAATTTACAGTGAATGAAAACATTTGCCATACACCAAACCACCAAATTAAACATAATGTTCTCAGGCTTGCTGTATCACTGAGAGGTCAATATGCATTTCCATATATAAAGATTTCTAATATAATGCCATAGCTAAGCAGATAATTTAAACGTATAATATAAAACTTTTGCCCTGGCTGGTGTAGCTCAATGGATTGAACACGGGCCTGTGAAACAAAGGGTCGCTGGTTTGATTCCCAGTCAGGGCACATGCCTGGGTTGCAGGCCAGGTCCCCAGTGGGGGTCACATGAGAGGCAACCACACATTGATGTTTCTTTCCCACTCTTTCTCCTTCCCTTCCCCTCTCTCTAAAAAATAAATAAATAAAATATTTTTTTAAAAAACTTTTAAGATTTTGAATATAATGCCATAGCTAAGTACATAATTTCTCAAAACATATGTACTATCATCCTCATTTTACAGATGAAGTAACTGATGTGCAAAGAGTTGTAGCAACTTGTCCACAGTCATCCCCTAGAAAGTGACAGAGCCAGTATTTGGATCCAAGCAATCTGACTCTGAAGTCCAGGCTACCATCCATCGTGATATGGTGTCTCATGAATAGTAAATCGCACAAACAAATATGAAATGTGTTACATATCTTTATGAGGTCAGTTCATTTCTTCATGAATGTGTCTATTTATATACACACACACAACATACACATTCTCGTGGGTACTGAAAAGGTACAAAGCAGTATAAACTAACTTCTTTTCAACACAAACACCTGCATTTAGGTATTTGACCATATTCACATATTGAGCATCTTGTGAGTCCCAAGATCACGTGTTAGTACTAAGGATAAAACAATTAGACACAACTGCCACCCTCAAGTAGCTCAAAATCTGTGTGGAAGTCAAACCGGCAAACAGATACTTGACTTCATGGGTATTAGGTTAGAGAGTGAAATGCAGCTGCAGAGACTAAGACCTCTCACCCCACCCATCACCTGCCGCACACTTGCCCCTTCTTTGGAAGTCTTTTTGGGAAGGCATACACTTACTCCCATGAGGTTGCCATCACTCAAAACACCTGAAGAGCTCCCTTTGGGAATCCCCTTCAAGACCAGTTTATAAGCTGCTCAAGAAAATGTGCCTTCTTACTTAATAATTATATAACACACAAACTCACACCCCTTTCTTAGGAGTGACATCACAGAACCCAGGCCAACAGATGTCACAAAACTTCTCCTGTTGGATTCCAAACCTCCCCTGGGTCCATGCTTTACCCTCCCCCTACACGGAAGTCCCCACGTAGATCCGTTTCCCCAGGTGCTGACTTGGCAAGCTTTTCACTTTATGAATATGACCCTCAGCAGGGAGAGCCCCTCTCAGCAACCCCCGAACTATGTTATCACCATTATTAAGGAGCTTAAAGAGGAGCTGGGACTATGAGACACCACTGGAATTGCAGCGTGATTGTGATTGATGTGTTCCTATTAGTGCCTCAGTGTTATCTCTCTGGATGGCAAGAACAGCCAGTGGCTTGTAACACAACAGATTACCTGAGTTCTCAGCCTTAGAAGGATGTTTAAATAAAATATAGTCCCTCTTAGCAAGAGGCTCATTTTCTCCACGAGGCTCCAAGACTATTTCATGTCAGTTCTGATTCGCTGCGACTCTCCTCAGTAAACATGTCTTATCATTAATAATTCTTTACAAGCACAATCTCCAAGAGCTAGCGATCTCTCTCCCTCTCTCCCTCTCTCTCTCTCCCTCTCTCTTTCTCTCTCTCTCTCTCTCTGTGGCTAGACTCAGACACATCACGACACAGTTTAGGTTCCAAGGTGCTTCTCTCTGGATTTTCACCTGCCTTGCCAAAAATGATTGATTACGCCGGGCCGACCGGGTGTCCGGCAATACCCAACAAATGACTTTGGCCCCTAACAGCAGGCCTTGGCCAGATAGAAATCAATATTTCACCATTAAAATCTATCAAAGAAGAGTTAAGGCACCATCTGTCCCTGCCGCCTCTCTATGGTGTGTGAACATTAAATCCGACACTTGTACTACATGGGTGATCAATATATAGTGGTTCACAGATCATTTGTGGTTCCCTTTTAGCAGTGATGGATGTCTGGAATCATTGTGATTCATTTTGTCAGACCATTAAACAGGATTCTGTCCAGTTCCTTCCTGATTTCATTTAGAGGATCATTCTTCACAGTTCATAAGAGGGAAACGGTTTTACCAATCTGCTTCTATTTCAATAAGTCACTTTATAGAGATTTTGTGTCCTCCAGACTGTAAAAATTCTGGAGAGATAGTACAAACAGACCTCTAAAACCATTCACTGCATGACATATGCATAAAGTGTGAAGAAAGGAATGTAAATATGTTTACCTCTTTATCTGCAAATGTTGGTTTTAACCCCCTTCTGGCTGGAGTCCTGGAGTTTGGGCACCACAGGAACAGTGTGTGCTTGCCACAGCTGTGAAGCTGGTGGCTGCGGCTAATTTATGCAGGCAGGGGGAAAATCCCCTGAACCCTCTGTGGCATGACTAAAAGCAAATGGGAATGGCTTTTCCAGAGGTCACATTTTAAAGACTCATTTCTATGATCAAGATGAATTGCCTCTTACCCAAATGATTGGCAAATTGTGCTCCAGGGCAGCATGCCAACACCAGAGAAGAAACACTGACCATGCCCTTGAGGGCAACAGGGTTTTTATGCCCTTGAATGAACATAAAAACCTGCATGACATCAGCTACCATTGGTGAATACCAACCTGTACCAGGCACTGGATGCACACAAATCTCCTCCAAAATAATCTTAACAGATAGGTATTATTCTCCCCACTTCCCAGTGAGAAAACTGAGGCTCAGAGAAGTTAAAACCTTGCCTAAGATTACTCTAGCCAGGGACTGTGAGAGTCAGGACCCAGACCCAGGCCTGTCACAAGAACCCACATAGCTGTTGTCAGCTCTTATCTGGTGGCCATTACTTCGTAGATGATTTTGTTTTAATCCAAGTGAATGTCCTTCAATCCTCCTGAGAGTCCACCCATCATCAGAGAATAAAATTTTATCTTATTATTATTTTAAGTAAATCTATAGGAGGATCACTAAATAATGCACTCCAGAGCCAAATAATTGATATTGAAGTATTTTCTGTTTTTGGATTATCGGACAGTATCACTGTAGCAGATATTAGTGTCAGTCAGCAGATATTTATTGAGATATCAATAGAAGCATATATACATATGTATATATACACATATACATACATACACATATATATTTTCTTATATAACTATCATGTTATATAATAAATATATATAATTTGAAAAACTTTAGAGATAATTAGCTTGTCCTTCCTTCCTTTCCTTTTAAAATTGAGTAACTGAGTCTCAGAAAGAAGAAAAGCTGACCCTGGGGTAAGCTTTTCTTGACTTCCAACTAAAAAAATTTTAAGTAATAGTATTACTCAATTATGATATTCTTGGTGATATATTTGCTGAGGATCAGAAGAGAATGGTACCTATTTTACAGCTAAGCAGAAGGGAAATCTACAATTGCTTCTGAATTGCAGTGCAATTCCAGTTCACTAACCACTATGCACCCCTGCCCAGAGGTGAGCATTCCTTACAATAACAGCAGAAGGTAAGGCACAGTACACCACTTAAGACCTGAGGCTGCCTGGCCAGAGCCATGCTGGAGAGCAGCATCCCATGGAATTTTCAGGCAAAGACACTTTTCAGAAGGGTAAGGCAGGGCAGAGAGAGCTTGCTTGGATTTAGGCTTCAGAAAGACTAGGCAAAAATTCATCTGTGCTGCTAACTGTGTCACTTCAGATAAGTCACTTAACCTCTCTGAGCACCAGTGAACTTATCTGTAAGAGTGATGCTAATCACATCTACTTCCCAGGGTAATCATGAGACTTAAATGAGACAATATAAACTTCAGCACAGGTCCTATCTAGCACAATACATGTTAGTTAATGTCCTTTTATCCCTTTCTTCTTCCCTTGTGTTCTCCTTGATGTTACTCCATAAATTTGTATTATACTATATTTCAACCTCCAACAAGAACTTGTAATGGAATCTGCCACATGAGAATTTATCTAAGTCCTTCTTGATTCTAGAAACATAAAACCAAGGAGTTAGAGAACTGAGAGGTCTTTGATCCAACCATTGACCCAGTGCAGGAATCACTTTCCCTACCTGCCTCACAAGTCATTTTCATTATCCAGGAGCTCAAGATGTCACAAGAAGTCTGCTTCATTGCTGGAAAGTCTTTTAATGATGAATTTCCCACTAGACTTGCCTCCAGGTAAATCCCATCCATTAGTTCGAGTAATAATTCCAATCCATAATCACCTAATGTTCCATATATATATACATAGAACAGGAAAAATGCTCCTTTTAATTTGTGATGAAACTACCTCCTGAAGCATTTGGATTATTGGACTAAAATTCAAGAGGCTTGTGACTGTGCCTAAGTTGGCTTTATGCATGTCTTTTGATTTCAGTTCTAGGCACATCCCAGTTTATACTGAGTGTACTGAAGAGTCATGGTGGGGGGGGGACCTTTTTCTTTTATAAATCCTACTTGGTACTTGTCATCTATGTTACTCTCTGTGTTTTCTGTGTCTCTTCATTTTCACTCTTGATCATGAAACCCACAACTGCACAGAGCACTCTGATCCAATTTTATGCTTCAGGTTTCATCCACCTGTTTCTTCCTTCCTTCTTTGTCCCTCCTATTTACTTTTCCTTCATCTACTTGTCCTTCTATCCACCCATCTTTCCACCTCAAATATTGTGGTCAAAACAGGAATGCTGAAAACACCCTTTAACAATGGAATGCAATAAACTCCAGCTCTAATAGCAATGGCAGTCTCAGCAGCTGTTGAAGCATCTGTTGCCCACCTTCACCAATAATCCAGACATTAGCATAAGCCTGAGTCTGGCAGGCTCATATCCATGCCAGGGCCTCAGGTTCTGCCATGATCTCTCAACTGTTCCCAGCATTCGCACACTCAAAAAATCACCGAATTAAAGTCAATGATTCTACATTGAGCATTCTTACAAAAGTCACTCTTATCTTCCATGACCATTCCAACCAGACCAGCCACCGGCCATCACAAAGAAAACCAGTGTTTTGCTCTGCCAGGTTGCCAGTTCGATGACTGCTCCTGTCACACTGAGGTTAATCTTTTGGGTCTCACTCCTCCAGATAGGTCCCACTGTAGGCTAATGTGTCATGTCTCAAATGTTCATATCTCAGAATGCCCATTTTTGCTGCCAGATTCTTTGCCTGTGTGCAGACCTCTGAATCCAGCATCTTCTGATGCTGCATTTATCACCTTGAGCATATATAAGTTCATTCTGTTAAATGTGGCCTTATTAGGAAGATAGGCCTCAGCATTTGTTCTTTTAAAAAGTCAGGTCTGTGCATGTCCACTTTGGTCAAATTGCATGAGTACATCCTTGACCATGGGGGCTGGGGAGCCATTTACAAATTAGATGCCAGCTAAGACCCAAGCGCACCTGCCTGGCGTCTGCCTGAGCCCATAAGATGTGCAGTGGCAGGAGAGGACACAGCCATCATATAAAGTCTGAGGTGACCTTACCTCTCTTATTCTGTTGGATTAAGCCAGCTATTTTCAACTTTTTCATCTCATGGCACACATAAACTAATTACTAAAATTCAATAGCACACCAAAAAGTATATTTTTTGATGATCTGACAAAAATAGGTATAATTTGATTCATTCACACCAGATGGCTATTGTTGGGTTGCTGTTGTCATTTTTATTTATTTAACAATCTACAGGAAATGAGGTGAGTCCCCCTAACTAAAGAGTCAAATATTATACCCTTTAAAAATTCTTATGGCATACTAGTTGAAAATCACTGGGTTAAGCCATTAAAGAACTATTTCTAATGAAGTTGATCATTCCTGAAGATTTCCTGGAATTCCAGACATTCTCTTACTCTTTATTCTAAAGTAAAACAATACATACATCAAGATATTTTTTCAGAGCTCACTTTGGCCCATTTTATTCTAATCTAAATCCATCCTGTGGGCTTAAGATTTTTGTCTGTTCATAAACTATTCTCCTTCCTAATAATAGCACCATTAATTGCAAACCTACCATGTGCCAGGCGTCATATTGGTTGCTGTATGACATTATTTTATTTCACGACCCTCTGCAAAATAGGTTTTATTTTCCCCATTTTCAAATGAGAAAGTGAGGCCGCAAGAGGTTTAGTAATTCACATAATATCACAGTGCTGATAAATGACAGAAATTGGATTCAAACCTAAGTGAGACTCACAGCCAGAATTACCAAATACGCTGCTCTATGTCCATCAGAAAATATATAATTTAATATATTAACCTTACAATCATAGTGGGATTTACAAAAACTTCTGAAAGCAGAATCTAGGCCCAATTAGATACCCATAGCTATGAAACACATCTCCTTGACTTACCCTCCAAAATCATCCTGCTGTCTAAACACTAATAATGTTCTTTTTTTCTCTAATTTCACCTTCTACTCCTGATCAGAGGGATCAGCCAGCCTGTAAGACCCCTATGCAGAAGGTCTGACACACAACTTAAATCATCCCTTTCAACTCAGAGCCACACACAGACAGAATATCGAGCAGAGGTCAGGGCATTTCACCTCTTTCCCATCCCAAAGTCCCTTGGCTAGTGTGCGATAGGTAAGGGTTTGGGAACCAAGCTAACATCTGCCACCTGTGCTGAGGAAGGAAGGTGGATAGCTAGGCCAGGCCTCTGTCACAGATCATCTCAAACCACTGGAGGCAGTTTACAGAAAGGCAGTCTGGTTCATGGTACCCCCACACTGTGGAGAAAGGGCCATAGAGAGCCACTGAGAATATTAAAACTAAGGAACTCAGCCAGGGGTCCTCAACTGGAGTGGGGAGTGTATTATCTCCCTGGGGGCACTCAGAAATGTGACAGTGAGTTGTTACAGTGACTGAGGATGCTGTGGGTAATTAGTGAACAAGGCAGGTTATGTTTAATGTGCTTTAATGTGTGAGACAGTCCCAGGAATGACAAATTGCCCATTCAAAATACCTGCGTTATTCCACTGACTGAGTCTAACTCTCTCATTTTACAGATGAGGAAGGATTTTAATGATTTCCCCCAAAGAGACATACAGAGAATTTTTGTTTCTGCCTATTGATGTTAGGGTATATTTAGCTCTCCCAGGAAAAAGATTTCATGTAGGTTGTTGCTTCTCCTCAAATTCATCAGTAGGGGCCACAATCCCTAGAAATGAAAAAGGAAATCATATTCAATGGAAGTGCCAAATTCTGCATTAAGTGAAATACTTAACACACATGATCTCATTTCCTCTCTGAAAAACAAACAAACCCTGGGAATCAAGAGGAATTGGAGAAAAGAAGACTAAGGCTCAGAGAGAGTAAGTAAACTGACCAAGGTTGTTGTGGACCACTCTGCCTGATTTCAGGAATTGTAACTCCACCCCCTGTGGCTAAGGATGAGTCAGTGACCTCTGGAATGCAAGCTCCAGGAAGCAAGGCTTGTCTCTGTTAGCAAATGCTGCCTCAGTTTCCTCCCTGCTCCCAAAGCTTGGTCGGATAGTCCAGCATGGATAGTCCATGCACTTCAGAGGAGAGGCAACCTAGGCCAGACATGATCACTTGGGAGGCCACCATGGAAGGACTCGGAGGGCTGCAACAAAGAGCAATGGACTCCCTCCCCTCCTGGAGCTATGGCATAGCCCAAGTCCCCATGTTTTCTGGGAGAAGCACTTCCTGAAACCCCCTTAACCCTGAATACCTGATGGGGAGGGGTGCAGCTCCTTGCCTTACTAGAGCATGTCCTGGGGAAAAATCTGGCATCACAAAGACTTCCTGAAAAACCTGTGAAACCTGCTCTGCTAAGAGTGCTTTCATTCATATGTTAAGGGTTCGAGCAGGAAACCCTAAAATTCCGTTCCTGACAGACTCTGACTCAGACTAAGCCCTCAGATTTCTTTGAAATGTTAACTACTGTTTGATCCTTGCTGCCCTATATTCCTGTGTATTACAACCCAATAAAAGCCCTTGGAGGAAGGGGCACAATGCCTTTTTCCCCTGAGAAACTGGCCACTACTCACAGCCTTTTTCTTCTGGGAAACTGTCCACCTCTCCTCCCCAAGCAGATCACATCATGTCTCAGTCATGATTACTCTCATCTGTGGCACACAGGGGGACTTTCCAGGAAAGTCGCCCTCACACAAGGTCACAAAGCTCATTTGTGACAGAAGCAAGATTCCAACTTAGCTCTTTCCAAAGCGAAGTGCTCCCTCAGAATCATATGAAAGCAGCAAGCTGGGCCCACCCCACTCCCCGCCATCACCAAATCATGTGTGTCTGTGGACATGGCAAATCACACCTTACCTCTTCTAGAGATTCCGCCAACCTGGAGAGGCCAACTTCATCCAGAAGTCTTCTCCTCATGTGGTTCCTTCAACTAGATCCCTTCACGACCAAAGTTAGCCAGGAGAAGTTGGCAATAGGTTGCTGTTGCCAGAATTTTTGGCTTCTTATTAGAGTACCTATGCTGTGCGAAAAACATAAAAATAAAAGAAAAGAAGCTCTCATTGTAGAATACAAACGGTGAGGGCGATTAGTTCTAAGGAGAAGTAAAACATCTTTCTAGAACTGCAATTGCCATGTCACAACTTTGCCCTCCATAAACCAGCCTTTGGGACCTGCTGAAGGGACACACAGGCTTTTGCCTGGTGCTTCTGACTAACTTTGAGGGATTCCCTTTCTTCTGAACTTACCTGAACCCGTTTAGTTCAGGGAGAAGGGAAAATAATAGTGAAAAGACAAACAGAGAAAGTAGGGGAGATGGCACTTCAGTTCAGGTGCCAAGACCTGCAAAAGAACAGGAAAATGGAGAGGACCATTAGTGCTAATAACTTAATGACCCCTCTTGGCAATTGGTGAAGTCCTTATGTATTGACTCAGAAAGTGGCCAGACTGGGATCCCCATTTCAGCACTAATCCTGTGATCTGAGTAAATGTCTTAACTTGGCTGAACTTCAGATTCCTCATTTGTATAAACAAGGGGTCATTTCCACATTACAGTAAGAATGAACACAGCCCTCAGTAAATGAAAGCAACTAAGACTGATTCACTCAAAAATGAGGATGTGGGATGGGTTTGGATAGGTGAGTGCAAAAGCGTCCATCACCTCCAAAGCTCCAACTCTGCTACTGTCTATCTCTTTTTTTACTCCTAAAGAGTATGTAGGGGTGGGGGAGTAAGGAGGGGAGTTTTCAGGGTAACAAGCCTAATCAGAATTTCACCATCAAAGCAAATATATCCAATTAACAGCTATTAGAGAACCATTTTCTGGCACTGTGCACAATGAAGGCCATTCTATCTAGTGGAAATTAATCTTAATTATTGGTACCTGCATACATACGTGCAAAGGGAAGCAACTCACATTAATCTACATTAAACTTAATAGCAGTCCGTGTATTATCTATTCTGAGTCAAAATTGACTGCTGGCCCCTGCACAGATATTCGCAGTGCTAACTCAAGTAATTACAGTGCAGTGAGTCTCAAAGACACAATTTGTTCCCTATATAATAAATCAGCTGCTAGAGCTTTTTATAATTAAAAACCAAAAGGAAAAAATAGAACTGTATAAGCAAATGTCATTTTTTTCCTAAGGGACATTAGGAAAAAGGGAAATATGTTTTCCTGTTGCTTAGTCTGAAAGGAGAATGAAACACCCATCTCTGATGGAATCCCAAACAGAGATATAAATACAGTGTTAGGTTTTCAGAACTATGGAAAAGAATATTTTTATAACCTCTAATTTAATGTTTCCAAGAGGCCTCTTTTCTAAGGAGACTGGTAAGGCTATGTGAGAGATGTTTTAACTGGGTCAGGATGAAAGGCCAAGTTGATTTTATTAAATTCTACACAAGAAAGACCCCTTTTCTTATTCACCATGAGAAAAAAGGAAATGATGTGTATGTTTTCTTTCTCTGTGCTGCCCACAGTCTTCCATATCAGGGCAGCATGTACTTGTTTAATAAAACAAGTTTTAGAAGTTGCCTACCCTTCCATAGACCTCTTTGTCATCTGTCTCTCTCCACCTCTAATACTCCACTTGTTAATGGTTTTTCCTAGTTGCCCAGAATCATACACCTACTGGTGTTCCAGGACTTCTGAGGCCATCTAGTCCAACCTCCATTGCAGCCAGCATTCCCTAAAGTGGAGCGTGCCTGCCACCACTGGAAGGAGAAAGCTGAAATGATACTCAGATAACATAGTGACTTCCCTTGCCAGGAGCTGACTGGCAGGCACACATTCCAGATCAGTAAGACAACCCATACAACCTCTGCCACTGGGAGACAAGCTCAACCAAGCCAGATTTTCCCAGATCTGTGCCCTGCATTATCTAGACCCAGGTCACCCCAACACAGCACCCTTCCTAAATCCATGCCTTCTCCCTGCCCATTCTTAACTCTTACTTCTAGAGCCCCTAAGCTTTTGCTCAGCCGTCCTAGGCCTCCCCTGAGTTCCAACCAACAGTGCCACATCTAGCTGTTGAGGTTGTATGTGTAATTGCAAACTGGAAGGTACCTACTATGGCTGTGCAACTCAGTAGGCCTGACAACCACTCACTCTCAACTCTCTGCTCCTCCAACCTCCCCATTCTTTTTCCGCAGGTGCTATCCTGATCTCAGCCTCCAAGACTCTTTCTCCAGTCAAAGCCATTCCCTACTCTTCAAGCCCTCATGATAGAATATCAAAGTCCGTCTCTGATCCTATGCTTGGATTCTTCCTTCAATCCCTGGTCCAAACTTTCTCAATCAGACTAAAACCCTTGCTTGGATCACAAACCTCCTCATGGCCATAGTTTTTCCATCTCTACTCTTTAAGTCTGTGTGTAGTGCTTGCTTCTCCTTCTGCTTTATGCTTCATTATCAAATAATGTCATTTAATACAATTTTTATATCAAAACCCATGTGTAGGTTTCCCAGAGAAATATTAGAAAATATAGAAAAATAAAGAAAGGTAGCCTCTTGGGATTTACTACTTGTTTTCTTTCTGTAGACATATAGCATACATTCTAGTATACAAAATGGAAACATAATTGATACTAATTTTTAAAATTACTATTTTTCATTTTATTAATAGGTAATATATGCTCTGGTCTGCCAGCATCTTGCTCCAGAAGCAATCAGTATTATCAGCTTATTTTATACTTTCAGCAATAATTTATGTATGATATATATAAATGCATGGTATGTATAATATATGATATATAAATGTATCTTTTTACACAAATGATGGGATCCATCACATTCTTTTACATCTTGCTAATTTGCTTAATAAATGTTAGAGATAATTTATATTATAAACATAGATCTGCATTAGCTTCCTTTTAAAATATATTCCTTTAATTAAAACAGTAACTAAATAATAGCACAGTTGGAGTTTGAGATATAACAAAAATCGTGAGAGCGGTATTTGAGCAACTGAAGTTCAGAATAAACAGTTCTCCTCTGTACATGAATTCTGCAACCTCCCCTGACCACCCAACCTTACCCATAAGTGGCCCTTTTGACCATCCTGAATACCTCCAATGATGGGGAACTCACTTCCTCAGGAGGTAGGCTTAGGTAGTGAGGTTCTCATCCTGAGCCTTCTCCTCTTCTTATTAAACTGAAATCTCTCCACCAGTTTCCCAGATCCCTTAATACCAGTGATCTCACCTTATAGGAATTCTTTAGCATTTAAAATATATTTCATTCATTTGGACACTTAGTAGCTACTGTTTGACAGTGTTTCTTAACCATATCATAAGAGGCAACCTTGCCCTTTAAGTTTTCAAAAGACAGAATAAGGCTTTGGTTTCTCTTGTGTCTTCTTCCACTGCCTCCCATAGTGCTTTCCACAGTGCACCTGCAAAACATCTGCTTATCTCCCAGACCTCAGCTAGGTCATTACTTCCCTCAGAGAGCCTTTCCCAGCACTCCAGCCCCAGAATTTTTCTAGTCATTGTGATTGTTTCTGATCTGCATTCCCAGAGGATCAAGCAAAGCCTGCCATTGATTTTCAAATATGTATATGTGGTGAATAAATAAATGGACAAATGAATACTAACAGGGTAATCAACTGTAGCTTTTTTTTTGAAAGACAACAAATAATGTAGTGCTAAATTCCTCAAGGGAATTTGGTGTGATTCAAATGTTAGGGACATTGCCCTGTAGGACCCCAAGAACACTGAAAGGACTACCACTTGCCTTGTTTATGGAGTCCCAAGACTCCATTTACAAAACAGTCAATCAAAACAGAAGGTTCAGAAACACAAAGTGGGAGGCTAACTTTCTAGGCCATGTAAGCTTCAGGAAAGGAGTTTTCTTAGAAAGGTCTCAGAAAAATTTCATAAAAGTTTTTCAGGGCCAGAGAGAAAATAATTAACATTTATTGTACCCTTGTTTTGTGTTAGAAATGGAGTTTGAGGTTAGAGACAACCTTTTTATTCTTTCAGGGAATGAAGGGTAGAGTCCTGAAACCAGCCCTAAAGAACAATCCTCTTTCCTGCCCCTCTACAGGGAAACTCTACCCAGCTATAAGACAGAATTTTTAGTCAACCTACCAACAAGCATTTCCTGAAAACTTCTAGTTAAAGCACAAGAAGGAGAAGGAGAAGGAGAAACAGAAGGAGGAGGAGAAGAAGGAGGAGGAGAGGAGGAGGGAGAGGAGGGGGAGGAGAGGGAGGAAGGCCCATTTCACATCTCACCACTCTAGTTAGTAATATATAGAGAATTTGCATGAAGAGCTAAACAATTCTATAAACACAATGTGTCTAAAACATTCATGCAAGATCACTGTGGTGGAAGTAGCCCAGGGCTAAAAGGACAAAACATTTGAATCCTGGCTTTGCCACTGTTGAACAGTGTGACTTCCAGAAGTTTGCTTCAGCTTTCTGAACTTCAACTCTTACTTAGAGTAACTCATTGTTACTCTGAGTAACAATGTCACCTCACAATTGTCCCAAGAATTAAATGAAACTTGATAAGATTACATTTAAAAGGAAATGCATGTGGACTTTAGAAAGTAATGGATGCCTTTAGAAGGCATGTGGACTTTAGAAGGTAATGGAGCACAAAGAGAGATGTGCAAAAGCAAGAAGGGTTGTGCATTGATAGAAGGAGAGGTCGTCTGTGTGGCGTGATGAAGGACCCTTGACAGGTCCATAACTGGTCGTTCATCTTGTTAGTCCTGTCATCCTCAAATATTTGATGAGCGTCTACAGAAGATGAATGAGTTAAACACAAGTTCTGCCCTCATGGAACCTACAAATGAACAAGGATATAGACACATAAATATATGACTTGAATTTGATGGATTCAATCCAAGGTGGGAGACAGAGGTGTGAAATGGGGGTGCTTTTAACCCATGCAGGTGAGTGAGGAGAGACTCATTAAAGGCAGGTGACATCCCAGCTTTCAGAGTCAAGTAGAGTCATCCAGGCTGGGGTGGGCTGAGGAGTGGGAGCAGAAAGTTCTGGGGAGAATGGAGGCTGAGATCTGCACTGCCTAAGGCAGTGGAAGGTATCAGAGAAGTGACCACAAACAGAGCCTCGTAAGTCATGGTGATAAGTTTGAACCATATCATAGGAGCCAGTTTAGAGATTTAAGCAAGACAGTGACACACTTGATCAGGACAGCATTTTAAAAAGCCAAATGGGTTTGAGCAGGGCAGAATAGAGATAGGGAGACAAGTTAGGAAAGAGTTGCAGGGAATCAATTAAAAGAGAAGTTATAGGGGGAGCCAGAGATATATTGAAAGAAGGTAATTCACAGCATTCATGAAAAATTGGAGTGAAGAGGAAAGGAAGAAGTCAACAGTGCTTCCTAGGTATCTTCTTAAGCAGCTAGGTAAAATGTGGTATTATTGACTAATATGAGATTTCAAGGTAGCTGTTAAAATTAATTTTGGGATAACATCCAAACCTGTAGAGAATTTTTTTAATCCTCACCCAAGGAAATGGCTTTTTTTCTTATTGATTTTAGAGAGAGGAGAAGGGAGAGAGAGGGAGAAGAGAAAAACTGATGTGAGAGAGAAATATCAACCAGGTATGTTTCCCCAACCAGGGATCAAACCCACAATCTAGGAATGCGCCCTGACCAAGAACTGAACCCAAAACTGTTGGTGCATGGAACAACCCTCCAAACAACTGAGCCACCTGACCAGGGCTGTAGAAAAAAATTTTATGAGTTTATTTTAGCCAAACTGATGGCATACACTGAGGAGCAAGCTCTCAAATGCTCTGAAGAATAACAGTTTTGCAATTTTTTATGCATTTGAAATTAAGGAGGGAGTGTAAGAAAGATGACATGGAGGTGGGAAAAAGCAAGGATAAGAAGACTGGATTACAGGATAGTTAAGAAGATTTCATGCTTTCTTGAGGGCGGTTACAGTTTATTTTAAAAATGTGTTAACCTAGATGACAGAAACAATGAACAGGGTTTGTTTAAAACAAAGATAAAACTTTTACTAAAAAGTCATATGCCTGGGGCATGACTACGAATCATGACCTGCCCAGTTAGGAGTTTATAATAAGATCACCGTCTGAGGTTACTTTCTGTAGAACCCCCCTCTTTTTGTCCACAGATGTGTCAAGATTGAGGTTCTTGGGAGATAGCCAAATGAAGTTGTGCAAGAACAGATGAATATATGGATCTCAAATAAGTGAAGTTCTGGACTACAGACAGAAATTTGGGGGCATATGGATAATAAACAGCTGCTGGGTTGTCGATGAGATTTCTCAGAGGAGGAGCAAAGAGGAAGAGAGGAGAGCTGGCAGAGAATCCTCTTAAAAGAAAGGAACTCGATCCAAGAGACTGACAGTCAACTGGAGAGATGGAAGAAAGCTCCACAGAGAGTGCAGTGTTACATTACAGAAGGAAAGAGAGGAGAGGGCAGTGCCACATAAGATTGGAGAAGAATTTTGGGGGTAGGGAAAAGTGGAAGTCTTGGTGACCTGCACAAGTTCCAGGGGAATCCACGTTGCCAATGTTGAGAGGCAGGTGGGAGATGGGGAGGAGGAGAAAACCGGTACAGGCAAAACTTACCAGGAACTTTCTATGATCATGAAAATGAACGACAGGGAAGTACTTGAAAGAGGATTAGTAAAGGGATGGTTTTGGAGTAATGTATTTTTTTAAGGTGGGAGAGTTTTGAGTATGTCTCAAGACTCAAGAAGAAAACAATAGGAAGAAAATATTAAAAATACATAGACTGGAGCAAGGAAGCATTGATGGAGCAAAATCCCGAGGGAAAAGGATGACGATAGGATCTAGGAGATATTTCACTGGAACAAGAATGAAGAAGATGAAGTATCTGTTAGAAATTATTCCATGTTCAAATAAAAGTAAATCTCCTAGGATCACAATCCTCTAGGATTGTGACTTGAATTCAAATTTTAGAAGTCAGAACATAGCTTTTTGTTACTGTTAGTGGTGGAAAAACAGCACCAGGTGTTAACCTTGATTCAGCAACCTCAGTTTTTGAGTTCTGGCTAGGAGAAAAATTCAGAGCCAAGACTCAAATTATAAGAGAAAGTTCATTTAGAAAGTCACAGAGGTAAAAGAACTGAACTGTAGGGGGGAAGTGAGCTCAGAAAACATATTACAGCTCAGGAGAAAGAAGGCTAGAGATATAGCCTTGAGAAACAAAAGACAAAGGAAAGGTTCTAGTGTGCTCTGGTAGGGGGTTAAGGGGAGAGTGCACCCTTGGGGAAAGAAGGGCATAGGAAAAGCTAGGGAAAGGCACAGATCATGCTCCATAGAAAGTGCACTGGTCCCAAGGGCTTTTATCTGAGGTCTCAGGGGAGGATCTCAATAGAACATTCATCAGCTTTTCTAGTGTGTCTCCTTAAGGTCCCAGTCTCCACTGACAGGTGAGTGCCAGGAAAGGAGGTCACTACTCATTGCAGCTGGCCCTCATGTCAACTATGGTGTTGCTCCACTGGCTTTTGCTGCTTTTCTGGGCCTGGAGCTGAAACACAGCTGTGGCCTAGATGTCATCCCCAGGGGTTAGTGCTTAAGGGAGTGATTGTGCAAGGACTTGTAGTTCTGCCCATTGCTAGGCCCCTGGGGCTCTCTGCCCTCATGACCCTCTGCACTTGGCCCATTTTTCATGTTTTGCTCATGCCTGTCTAACTGCATACTACACCACCACTAATTAAGCAGTGCAATGTTAACAGAGCTCAGATTAACCCTTCTGATTCGCTCTACTTTTGCCTCATGATTGCAAGATGGCTGCAGCAGCTCTGAGCATCATATCTTTACACGACCAATTCATAGCCAGGAAGCGTGGACTGGCACAATGCAGAGTTTCTCCTCATATACCCCTGTTAAATTAAGGAGAAGTATTTTCCAAAAGCCTTCTAGACTTTTTAATATATCACATTACCTAAAACTGTCTCTTAGAGTCATTCCTAGTCCAAAGCTGGGCCCACTTCTCTGAGGTAAGGACATCTCCACCCAGCCACCAAAGAGAATCAGGATGCCACTGGTAAACAAGGGGTGACTTTAGATTGGGAACACCAGTGTCTGCCTCAGAGGTACAGATAGGGTAGATCAGTGTGTTTAGGAACAGAAAGTTGAATGAATTCTCATAAAATATCTATTTTTTCTGTAAGTTTGTCATCTACCTAGAGTGAGAGGAGAGAGTTATTGGGATGTGAGGTCTGACATGACCTCTAAAATAACCTCTGTAGAGAAGGGAAGAGTGAACTCACTGAAAAAACATCTACAATTCTAGGGGGTCCCTCAGCAGGAAGAATGCTGAGGGGAAAATTATAGACCAAGGAAAGAGGAGAGTGATGGAAGATCGGCTAAGTGACAGCTCTGCCCCAAGTGTTCACCAGGGTTTCCCAACCTCAACACTAATAACATTCTGGGCCTATTACTTCATTGTTGTGGGGGCTGTCCTGTGCATTGTAAGATGTTTATAAACACTACTCACTAGATGCCAGTAACACACACTGTCTCCCCGCCCCAATCTCTGTCAACCAAGAACATCTTCAAACATTGCTGAATGTCCCCTGGTTGAGAGGGGGAAATGCTTTCAGTTGAGAACCACTGTTGTATAGTATTTTATTTAATCCTATAGAGCAGGGATTGTGGTTCTGCTTTCAGGGATGAGATGAAATACCCAAGAACATAAAACTAAGAAGAGGTGGAGCCGAAATTCAAATAAACGCTTCTTAGAGACATTCCTCCCTCTGAATGGCCCTGAGCTCCCTAGCCTGCAACGCTCCACCAGCACCACCAGTATATGGAACTCCTCACCCTTGGTCCTGGCCTCAGCCTTCCCCCTGGGGCTCTTCCCACAGAGTGACTTTGAGTAGTGATCGGTTTTTCCGGAAAGAATTAGAGGACTCATAAAAATTAAATCTTTACAGGAGCTCTGCATGCTCTTTTTCAGCATGTCAATCATTCAAGTAAAAAAAAAGTGGTAACATTTTCCCAAGGATTTGGAGGAGAAAACCACCATCTAGAAAGGAAAACCTTTCAAGCTGGAATGTGCTCTAGGCAGCTTCTTTAAGTGAAAAAAAATTATATGCCTGGGAAACATTATATCTGCCAAAGCAACATGAGCATCTCACTGTAATAGTGATAGTGTCAACTCCATTTGGACTTTCATCCTCAAGACTCCAAGAAGGGCCTTAAAAATGAAATTTTATACAAGTGCACAAAAACACACACACTGTTGGAAAAAGTCACACATATATCACTTGGTCCACCTATCTAATGAAGGTGGAATGCAGTGACAGATGTTTCACAGCTGCCCGATCTCCCCCTCCAGCAGGTCAAGGACAGGAAGCCGAGGACACTTGATCCAATAGGAATTGCAGGGTGAGTCCAAGGAGGTAAAATCCAATCCTGCAAACTGGGATTCAGCCAAATACACAGAGTAACCATCACATCACTGCCTCATCCCTTATGCCAAGAGACTGAATGAAGAAAAATGACAGACATCCATCTATACCAGAAAGGCCATGCTATCCTGGTGAAGAGAGTTGGAACTAGGAAAGATCCCAAGCACTTGTGATATATGTGCTGTACATATAGCCTGCAGCCCAGTCCAACATAGTCAAAGTCATAGGTTTGGGCCCAGGTCAGTTAGATATGGTTACTCTGCTGAGCAGGCATTGGCTACTCAGCAGAATTGCATTTCTGTTGCATAGATAGCTGCCAGCTCCATTGCAGGATAAATCTTTTTATAAAGAGTAATACGTGTGGGTGGTAGGAAAGAGGAGGTAGGGGTAGTGTTTCATTTAACTAGGTCAGGCAGTACAAAGTGAGGTGAAAAAAAAACTAGTATCTGCGGAGCATCTAGTTCAGGTCAGGCCCTGACCATCTGTTATCCATTAATCCTTACTAGTTCTTATTATCTGAAGCTTACAAATAAAGAAACAGACTTTAGGAAAAAGTTAGGAAATTGGGGCTTTTACCACCCCCCAATAAATTAGGATTCAACTCTGGTCTGCAACCCCAAAGTGAACACATCTGAATTACCACCATATCAGGACAGAGAATATTGCTGGCACCCCAGAAACTTCCATTATGCCTTCTGCAAATTATTACCCTCCTTCTCTAGGGAACCGCTGCTCTTCCTTCTATTACTATAGATTGAACTTTGCCTGTTTTTGAACTATATGTAAATGAAAACATGTAATTTGCATTCTTTGATTCTGACTTCCTTTATTCAGAGATAATCCATGTTTTTGTGCATAACAATAATTTTATGCCCATTGCTATATAGAATTCTACTGTATGAATAGATACATATTTTATTAACAGAATAAAATTCTTTTATTTTTTATTTTTAAGTATATTTTATTGATGATGCTATTACAGTTGCCTTATATTTTTTCTCCCCTTTACCCACCTCTGCCCAGTACCCCCATTCTACCAGTGTCCCCACACACACACTTAGTTCATGTCCATGGGTTATACATATAAGTTCTTTGGCTTCTACCTTTCCTATACCATTCTTAACATCCCCCCCTGTCTATTTTCTACCTGTCATTTATGCCACTCATTCATGACTTTGACTACTATTTTCCAGCCCCTTCTTGCCTGTAAGGTTTCTTTTGAGAAACCAGCTGGTAGTCTTATGGGAACTCCTTTGTAGGTAATTGTCTCCTTTTCTCTTGCTGCTTTTAAGATTCTCTCCTTTTTAATCTTGGCTAATGTAATTACGATGTGCCTTGGTGTGTTCCTTCTTGGGTCCAACTTCTTTGGGACTCTCTGAGCTTCCTGGATGCCCTGGAAGTCTATTGACTTTGCCAGAACTTCCTCAGAAGTTCTGCTTCATTATGTTTTTCAAATAAGTTTTCAGTTTCTTGCCCTTCCTCTTCTCCTTCTGGCACCTCTATGATTCAGATGTTGGAACACTTAAAGTTGTCCTGAAGGTTGCTAAGCCTCTCCTTATTTTTTGAATTCTTGTTTCTTCATTCTGTTCCAGTTGGGTGTTTATTTCTTTCTATTGTTCCAAATCATTGATTTGAATCCTGGTTTCCCTCCCTTCTCTGTTGGTTCACTGTATATTTTTCTTTATTTCACTTTGTATAGACTTCACTTTTTTCTTTATTTCGTGGCCATACTCAATCATTTCTCTGAACAACTTGATTACTAGTGTTTTGAACTCTGCATCTGATAAGTTGGCTATCTCCTCATTTCTTCATTGATCTTCTGGGGTTTTGATCTGTTCTTTCACCTGGGCCATATTTATTTGTCTCAGCACACCTGTTACATTGTAAGGGGTGGAGTCTTAGGTGTTCACCAGGGCAGGGCAACCCACTTCATTGAGTTGTGGCACTGCGTGTGGGGGAGAGATCAGAGAGGTGACAATACTCTTTGCTCAGCTCTTGCCCCACTTTCAGTCACTTCTCCCACTTCCCACAAGTTAATTGTGCCCTTTCAGGTGCTTCCCTGTTGCTGATTTCCAGGTGGGTTGGCTTGTGTACATTCTAGGACCCTGTGGGTCCCTTCAACAGAATCTCCTGTGAGACTAGGAGTTTCTCCCAGGGCAACAACCCCCACAGATTTTTACAGCCAGAGGGTTTGAGGCTTTCTTGTCCCACACTGGAACCCTGGGTTGCATGGGAAAACAAATTCCCTATCATTCCTCCCATTTTATTTTTTTTAAGATTTTAATTATTTATCTTTAGAGGGGAAGGGAAGGAGGTGGGGGAGAAATATCAAGTATGGTTGCCTCTCGTGGGTCCCCTGCCAGGAACTGGCCTGCAACCCAGGCATGTGCCCTGACTGGGTATCGAACTGCGATTGTCTGGTTTGCAAGCCTGCGCTCAATCTACTGAGCTACACCAGCCAGGGCCTTCATTCTTCCCATTTTATCTGCACATGAATTTGTGCCTTCTCAGTCCACCAGCCACTGCCTTGCTGTGCATCCTCTCCACCCTAGCTGCCAACCTCCACCCCTCCTACTGGTCTGGATGAATGTTTCTTCTTTAACTCCCTGGTTATCAGACTTCCGTGCACTTCGACTTTCAGGCAGCTCTGGTTGTTTTTGTTTTTAAATTGGTTGTTACTCTTCTTTTGGTTGGGCAAGGAAGCGAAGTATATCTACTGACTCCATCTTGTCCAGGAGCTCCTGAATATATTATTATTTGTTTATCCATTTTACTGTTCATTGACAGGTTGCTCCATTGAAGGATATTATGTATGAATAATGTTGCTACAATTTTTATTTACATTTCTTTTGATGCCCAAATGTTTGCATATGTGCATGTAGAAATACAAGTGCTGAATAATAGGAAATGTATTTTAGTAGATAACATCACATAGTATTCCAAAGTGTATAAATTAACATTCCCAGCAACAGCATGTGACCCTTTTGTTCCACAATCTCCAAAATTGGTATTTTGAGTTTCTTGTTAAATTGTAACCATACTGATGATGTTGGTTATGAGTGGTTAGACTTTCTTTGAAAACTCCAACCTGAGGACATTTCCATACATTTATTGGCCATTTGGACCACTCTTCTGGGAAGTAGTCATCTGCTTTTACATATTCATTTATAGGAGATCTTCATATATCTGTACAGAAGTTCTTTGTTGGATATATGAATTGCAAATATCTTCTCTCATGAGGTGCCTTCTTTGTTCATGCTCTTTGGGGTTTTAGTTCTTAATTTTAATTATTTTAATAAAGTCCAGTTTATCAATCTTTTGTTATGATCTTGTATCTAAAATCTTTTTGCCACCCAAGGTGACATAAATAATTTCTTATGGCTTCCAAAAACAAATTCTGAATTGTTCTCTTTTTATCCTAATCTCTAGAATAGTCTGTGACTGATTGATCTTATTTTGTCTTTAAATAGCAGAAAGTATTCACTGGTGAAATTATATGGGTTTGGTGTTTCCTTTATGAAAAGCTTTTCATTTCCCTGGAGGAAAAACAAGAAAAAGAAAAGGCAATAGAAGCAGAGCCATAAGAATCCAGACTCTGAAGTTATTTGACACAGACTTTAACTGCGATTAATCTGTATCCATTAGAACATGTGGGAGTATTTAGAATTTCTGTTTCATTTTTCTTTTTTTAAGGTCGGTATTGGCAAATTGTATTTTTCAAGAAATTTATCTGTTTAAATTTCCAAGTTTATTATCACAATATTCTTCATTACATCATATTACTTTTTAGTGTCTCTATAATCTGTTATTTTTTATTCTTCACTTCTTCACAATAATATCATCTTTATTTTGATACTGTGTGTTCTCTCTTTCTGATCATTCTTATTGGAGGCTTATTAATTCTCTTAGTTAATTCAAAGACACAATTTCTAGCATTATTGATTTTTTTGTAATATGCGTTTTTCACTTTTATTTTATTATTGCCTTCTTTCTACTCTACTGTGTTAAATTTGCCATTACTTTTCTAACATCTAAAGATGGGTGTTAAAATAATGAATTTTAACCCTTTCTTATCTTTAATACATAAATTGTTAAGGATATACATTTCTCTCTAAGTGTAACATTAGCTGTATTCCACAAGTTTTGATATGATTTATCTTCATTATCATTCACTTCAAAATATTTTCTAATTTTTATTTTGATTTTATTTTGATTTCTTGTGTCATGCATTTATTTTCCATATAGTTGAACTTCACTATTGTCAGAGAATCTGTACCACATAATATCAGTCCTTTGAAATTCGTTGAAATTTGATTTATAGCTCAATTTATGGATGGCCTATTTTATGCTTGAATAGAAAATATATTCTGCAGGTATGAACTACAGTGTTCTGTAGGTGTCAGTTGGGAGGTCTGTTAATTGTGTTGTTCAAATTTTCTGTAGTTTTTTTCTTTTTACTTTATCAGTTACTGAGAAATCTATGTTAAAATCTCATCTATTGTTAGTAGAATTTTTCGTTTTTCTTTATTTCCATCTTTTTGTTTTATTTATTTTAAGGCTATTCAAAATTTAATTTCCTGTATCTTCGTCATAGGTCTTCATTTCACCTCTTGAAACATCCCTATTTATCTCTAGAATACATCCTTTGCCTAAAGTCTAACTTGATGTTAGTATAACTACAAAAGTTATTTAGGTTAATGTTTCCTTGTATATCTTTTTTCATCATTTTACTTTCAATCACTCTGTAACCTTATAGTTTAACATGTGTCTGTTATAAGTAGCACATAGTTAAAATTTACATTTTAAACATTTTGACAATCTTCACCTTTTAATTAAATTTTGCAGTGCATTTACATTTAAAATAATTAGACACATTTAGTTTTAAAATCCTCCACCTTATTATTTGTTTTCTAGTCATCCCATTTTTTTCACTCATTCATTATTTTTCCTTTATCACCTTCTTTTGTATGAACCAAGTACTCAGATTATGACATTCTCCCTGTATATTAGTATTAGACTGTTTGTTATAAATTCTATTGTCATTGTCTATCTTTTAGTGGGTGCTCTAAAGCAGTGTTTCTCAAACTTCAGCATGCATCAGAAATATCTGAAAGGCTTTTGAAAATACAGGTTTCTGTGCTTCACCTCAGTTTTCTGCTTTAGCAGGTCTAGGGTAGGACCCAGGATGTTATGCCAATAGTGAGTTTCCAGGTAATCCCAATGCTGTTGGTCCAGGAATCACACTTTGAGAAACACACATGTGCATCCTTGATTTACTAGAGTCTATTATAGATTGATACTTTTATTATTTTCCAGATATTGCAACAACCTTAGAGTTATTTAACTCCATACTCCAATTTCTATTCGTATGGTTTAATTTTTAGGCGTTTTAATTCTATCTGCTTTTAAACTCCAAGAGCATGATTTTGTGGTTGTTGTTTACACGTGCATTTTCATTTTATACTGATCTTCATTTCTTCTTGTATTTCTGTACTTCCATCTGAGATCATTTTTCATTTGCTTAAGTAACTGTTTTTAGTATTTATTTTAGTATGCTACTTGGTAGCAACTTCTCTCAAATTTGGCTCTCTAAAAAGTCTCCACTTTATTTTAATTTTTAAAGAATAATTTTTGGTAGATATAGAATTCCAGAGTGAGAGATATTTTCTGTCAGAATAATAAATACAGAGATCAAAAATGGCAGAGGGGTAAGTGAAAGCTACACTAACCTCCTCCTAGGACCAATCTAGAATTACAACTAAATTGTAGAGAAATCATAGTGAATAACCAACCGAACACTGAAGAGAAGTCTTATAACCAAGGAAAGATAGAAGAAAATACATCACCACGATCAGACTGGTAAGGATTACAGAGGTGTGAAAGGGCTGGCTGGGCTCCTATGGGTGGCAGCTGAAGTTCTGGAGGGATATTACAGCATCTTGGGATTCTCCCTGCAAAGTGTGGGATCTAAATCCCAAGCTAGGCTCCCTAACTCACAGCACCAGAGCTGAGATAGGAACCCAGATAACATCCAGCCATGAAAAGCAGGGTTTCTGTCTGCCAGGGAGAGACCATGGGAGACACAGAGAGCTTCTTAAAGGGTCACACACAAAGTTTCATTTGCAGCCACTTACCTTGGGTTCCAGCAGAGGGAGGACAGAGTGGACTGGAGATGTGTGAGGAGAGTCTGGGGCTGATGGCTCTGAGGATAGGACTCAAAGAACCACTGCCAGGATACCTGTGCTGAGTCCTCCCCATACTGAAGAAGCCATCTCTCTCAGACAGAGCACTCCCCTCCAAGTGGCATCAGCCTGAAGAGAAGCCTTGCACACACGAACTGCTCTGATCCACCCTGTAGCGCTTAAGCTGGGCTTCTGAGTACAGCTTGAGGTTATATGGCTGATTATATTTAACAGATAAGGCGGATCTCTGCGAGCTGTGAGACTTTGCTGAACATCTCCCAGGCCCAGTGATGATAAAAGAGGGCTTATAAAAGTACACAGCCAGGTCCTTTCTTCACACAAACATACCCAGAAGAGTGAGCCACATGCTGTGGATCACTGATGGTTCTAAACAGGTTGCCCAGGGCTAGTCACAATCAGTGCCTGATAAAGGTCTGAACCAGAGACCTAATACATAGAAACAAATACAAAGAGGCAGCCCAAAATGGGAAGACTAAGATACTGACCCTAAATGAAAATCAAGAGAATCCTCCAGTGGAAGAACTAGATGAAATGGAGGCAAGCAATTTTCCCTTTTTTTCTTTTAATATATTTTATTGATTATGCCATTACAGTTGTCTCATTCCCCCCCTTCATTCCCCTCCACCCTGCACACGCCCTCCCCCACCATTCCTCCCGCCTTAGTTCATGTCCATGTGTCACAAGTTCTTTAGCTTCTACATTTCCCATACTATTCTTGCCCTCCCCCTGTCTATTTTCTACCTACCGTCTATGCTACTTATTCTCTGTACCTTCTCCCCCCTTCTCCTCCTCCCACTTCCCTGTTGCTAACCCTCCATATGATCTTCATTTCTATGGTCCTGCTCCTGATCTTGCTGTCCTGTTAGTTTGTTTTTGTTTTAGGTGTGGTTGTTAATAACTGTGAGTTTGCTGTCCTTTCACTGTTCATATTTTTATCTTCTTTTTCTTAGATAAGTCCCTTTAATGTTTCATATAATAAGGGCTTGGTGCTGATGAACTCCTTGAACTTGATCTTATCTGAGAAGCACTTTATCTGCCCTTCCATTCTAAATGAAAGCTTTGCTGGATAGAGCAATCTTGGCTGTAGGTCTTTGGATTTCATGACTTGGAATACTTCTTTCCAGCCCCTTCTTGCTTGTAAGGTCTCTTTTGAGAAATCCACTGACAGTCTGATGGGAACTGCTTTATAGGTGACTGTCCCCTTATGTCTTGCTGCTTCTAGGATTCTCTCCTTCATTTTGATCTTGGATACTGTAATTATGATGTGCGTTGGTGTGTTCCTTCTTGGGTCCAACTTCTTTGGGACTCTCTGAGCTTCCTGGACTTCCTGGAAGTCTATTTCCTTTGCTAGATTGGGGAAGTTCTCCTTTATTATTTGTTCAAATAAGTTTTCCACTTGTTCTTCCTCTTCCCCTCCTGGTACCCCTATAATTTGAATGTTGGAGTGTTTAAAGATGTCCTGGAGGTTCCTAAGCCTTTCCTCATTTTTTTGAATTCTTGTTTCTTCATTCTTTTCTGTTTGGTCATTTTTTTCTTCCTTTTGGTCCACTCCCTTGATTTGAGTCCGTTTCCTTCCCATCATTATTGGTTTCCTGTGCATTTACCTTCATTTCAATTAGTTTAGCCTTCAGTTGTTCCTCTAATTTGTGACTTAAATCAACCAGTTCTATGAGCATCCTGATCACCAGTATTTTGAACTGTGCATCTGATAGGTTGGCTATCTCTTGGTCACTTAGAAGTATTGGCTCTGGGGCTTTGAGCTGTTCTTCTTGAGCCATAATGTTTTGGTCTGTTCACACCTGTTATGTATGAGGGGCAGAGCCTTAGGTGTTCAGCAGGGTGGGGTGACCCAGTTGCTGGGTTGTGAGGCTGTATGTAGAGGCGGGGTCAGAGAGGGGCAATGGCATTTGTTCTACTCTCTCTCGGATTTCAGTCCCCTCTTCTGCTTCCTGCAAGCAAACCTGGCCCCCCTGGTGCTGGCTCCCAGGTGTGTGGGCCTGTGCACCCTCCAGGACCCTGTGGGTCTCTCCGACAAACTCTCTGTGAGCCTGGGAACCCCTCTCAGCACCTCGACCCCGAAAGTCTTTCCAATTGGTGCTTTTAGGCTTTAATTCCCATCACTGGGGTCCTAGCCTGTGCGGTCTGTCTCACTGCTCACTCTTTCGCTTGGTTTATCTGAGTGTGAATGTGTGACCATGGTCAGCCAGCCTCCTTGCCCCCCACTGGGTCCACTTGTTGACACCCCACACCTGGGATCTGCCAACCGCCTCCTGAATGCCTGGGTCAGTCTGGTCACTTCTTCCTATGCAACCCCGCTCCAAAAGCCACTGACTCCACCCCTCTTACTTGTCTGGCTAAATGGTTAGTTGTTGTCAGACTTCCGTACAGTTCAATTTTCTGTGTTTTGGTTGTGTTTTTGTTACTAAAACTTTGTTGTCTTTAAACTTGGTTGTGCAAGGAGTCATAGTGTTTACACCTATGCCTCCATCTTGGCCAGAAGTCCAATTTAGCCACAATTTTTCATATATAGAGTTTAGATAATGACTATGAGGATACTCAACTGCCGCAGTCCAGTCGCAGCTCATCTAAGGGTCCTCAGGTGAGAGTAGGCGTCGGCACTGGGTAACAGGCAACTACACAGCTCAAAGGCAGGTGAAGCACTGTTCCATTTATTGCAAGTACAAGCTGATTATTTATATTTTCATTTTTGGCATAGATTAACATTTACAGGTGTATAGCATGATCAGTTAAGCAGAAAATATCAACACAAAGGTAACCAGGAAAAGTACAAAAGTTCCCATAGTTTCAGTTATGTTAAACATAAGTTATTTTGACCAGGAAAACCATTAATCAGACGATTTGAAATAGTTCTATGTATATAGTTTGAATGTCTTATTGTTTATTAAAGTTCTCAGAAATTGTCATGGGCAACAGGTATGCTTAGACTGAGCAGAGGTTAGGAAATTCATTATAAGCCTTTGTAATATCTAACTTAGCTATCTATCTTGCTGTCTAAAATGTTTTTTGTATACTGTGGACTCTAACTCCTTGGTAATTGCTTCTAAGTGCTTAGTTTGTAATAGCTAACCAGCTCCTTCTGTTTTTATGCCTGTCTAGTTCTAATTGATATATATTCCTATTCAAGGTAAAGGAGGGGCTGTTACTCTAACAACTCTTTGACAAACAGGGACTATTTTCTAAAGGGGTTTTTGCTATTCTATGAGGCAGTTCTGTGGGAATACATATTTTTCCCTGAACTGTTCTTTCTTGGGTGGCTTTCACAGGAACAAATAAGTAAAGTACGATGCCTTAATTCAGCCAGGGTGATATTGCTTAGGACTTGAGCCAACTGTTGTTTTTTCTCTGAGAGTGGTCATTAATTCTAGGAGATTCCAAATTATCAGAAGTGTAAAGGTTAGAATACTAAGAAACAGTAAGAATAAAAGCAACACCATATATCCACTAATGCCACATCCGTCCTGCTGGAAAACGCTTCTGTGAAGCCGTCATCTCCAAGTCGTGACTGTGTCAACCGACATGATTAGAAAATGCTTCTGTGAAGCCTTTGTCCCCAAGCTGTGACTGTGTCAGCTGACCTGGTTAGCATTGGACGTGGCATCCCCAAGCCGTGACTGTGTCAGCCGACCTGGTTAGCATTGGACGTGGCACTCAACATCAAGACTTATGGCCAAGATGGAGGCATAGGTAGATACACTGTGCCTCTTTGCACAACCAAAAGAAGGACAACAACAGATTTAAAAACAAAAAATAATCAGAATTGCCAGAAACTTGAACTGTATGGAAGTCTGACAACCAAGGAGTTAAAGAAGAAACATTCATCTAAACCAGTAGGAGGGGCAGAGATAGGTTGCTGGGGGTGAAGAGGACTTGCAGCAAGGCAACAGCTGGAGGATGGGGTAGGCAAGGAGGCACCTGGTGGAGTAAGCGGTCCCACACTGCATGCAGATAAAGCAGGAGGAACAATTAGGGAATGAGACAGATTGCACAACCCAGGGTTCCAGCTTGAGGAAAGAAAGCCACAAAACCTCTGATTGAAAAACCTGTGGGGGTTCATGCAGCAGGAGAAGCACTCAGTCTCACAGGAGAGTTCATTGGAGAGACACATTCCTAGAACATACACAAAACCACCCAACTGGGAATCAGCACCAGAAAGGCCCACTTCGCTCGTGGGTAGCAAAGGAAGTGACTGAAAGCCAGCCAAGAGCTAAGCAAACATCATTGTTCACTCTCAGAACCCTCCCCAACATACAGTGTCACAACTCAGAGACATGGGTTGCCACACACTGGTGAATACTTAAGGCTCCCACCCCTTATTACATAACAGGAATGCCAAGACAAAATTAAATGGCCCAAATGAAAGAACAGAGCGAAGCTCCAGGAAAAAATACAACTAAGTGTTGAAGAGACAGCCAACCTATCACATGCATAGTTCAAAATGCTGGTAATCTGGATGCTCACAGAAATGGTTGAGTATGGTAGAAAAATAGAGAAAAAAGTGAAAAGGAAGAAGGAGCTCCTACCCTTTGCAACATCATGGATGGAGCTGGAAAGCATTATGCTGAGCGAAATAAGCCAGGCAGTGAAAGACAAATACCATATGATATCACCTTTAACAGGAATGTAAACAACAAAACAAACAAGCAAGCAAAATGTAACCAAAGACAGTGAAATACAGAACGTGCTGACAGGGTCCAGAGGGTAGAGGGGAGAGAAGCACAGAGTAAAAGGTGGTGGACTCACATGTATAAGTATGAAAGACACATGGACAATAACTAAGACGGGGGGCGGAGAGGGGAGGGGGGTGGGGAGCACTGGGGGGGTGCAGGGCTGGGAATACAAGAAAGAAAACTGTACTTGAACAAAAGTTAAATAAATTTTAAAAAAAAGAAATATGTACAGGGAACCAACAATGATGGGAAGGAAACTGGGACTCAAGTCAATGGCGTAGACAAGAAGGAAGAAATACACATTCGACCACAACAAATGAAGAAACAAGAATTCAGAAAAATTAGGAGAGGCTTAGGAATCTCCAGGACAACTTTAACTGTTCCAACGTCTGAATCATAGGGGTGCCAGAGGAAGAGGAAGAGCAAGAAACTGAAAACTTATTTGGAAACATAATGAAAGAGAAGGTCACCAGTCTGGCAAAAGTAATAGACTTCCAGGACATCCAGGAAGCTCAGAGAGTCCCAAAAAGTTGGACCCAAGGGAGCACACACCAAGGTACATCGTAATTACGTTACCCAAGATTAAAGAGAAGGAGAGAATCTTAAAAGCAGCAAGAGACAAGGAGACAGTTACCTACAAAGGTAGATAACTTAAGACTGTCAGCTGATTCCTCAAAAGAAACCTTTCAGGGAAGAAAGAGTTAGAAAAAAGTATTCAAAGTCATGAAAAGCAAGGACCTACATCCAATATTAGTCTCTCCAGCAAAGCTCTCATTTAGAATGGAAGGGCAGATAAAGTGCCTCCTAGATAAGGTAAAGTTAAAGAAGTTCATCATCACCAAGTCCTTATTATATGAAATGTTAAAAGGATTTATCTAAGAAAAAGAAGATAAAAACTATGAACAGTTAAGATGTCAACAAACTCACAACTATCAACAACCAAACCTTAAAAAAAAAAAAAAAACCTAAGCAAACAACTAGAACTGGAACAGAATCACAGAAATGGAGATCACATGGAGGGTTATCAGTGGGGAAGGGGAGGGGGGAAACAGGGGAAAAGGTACAAGGAATAAGAAGCATAAATGGTAGGTACAAAATAGACAGGGGCAGGTTAAGAATAGTACAAGAAATGTAGAAGCCAAAGAACTTATATGTACAACCCATGGACATGAACTAAGAGAGGGAAGTACAGGTGGGAGGGGGATACAGCGTGGAGGGGAATAAAGGGGGGAAATTGGACAATTGTAATAGCATAATCAATAAAATATATTTACCACTTTCTTTTTTCTTTCTTTCTTTATTTATTTTTAGGGAGAGGGGAAGGGAGTAAGAAAGAGAGGGAAAGAAATGTCAATGTGTGTTTCCCTCTCATGCACTCCCAACCAGGGCCCAGCCCACAACCCAGGCATGTGCCCCAAGTGGGAATCAAACCAGCAATCCTTTGGTTCACAGACCAGCACTCAATCCACTGAGTCACACCAGCCATAGCACAATAAAATATATTTTCTTAAAAAAAGAAAATCAACAAGGAGATGGTGGCCTTCAAAGACACACTAGATCAAATGCATTTAATTGATATTTTCAGAGCATTTCACCTCAAAGCAACAGAGTATACACAGTTTTCAAGTGCAAATGGAACATTTTTCTAGGGTAGACCATATGTTAGGACACAAAAGAAGTCTCAATACATTTAAAAGTTTAAATTATATCAAGCCTCTTCTCTGTCCATAATGGTACAAAACTAGAAATAAATCACAAGAACACTGAAAATCACACAATGACATGGAAGCTAAATACATATTATTAAACAGTGAATAGGTCAATAACAAGATCAGGAAGAAATCGAAAGATACCTTCAAACAAATGAAAATGAGGACACAATGATCCAAAATCCATTGGACACTGGGAAAACAATCCTAAGAGGGAAATTCATAGCATTACAGGTCTATCTCAAAAAAAAAAAAGAAAGAAAGAAAAATCTCAGAAGCATAAATGCATCATTTCATTGTCCTTTTGTTTCCAGCATCTATTTCTCTTGAGAAGTCAACTCTAAGTCTTATTGCTGCATCCTTGAACTTAAGTTGTCATTTTTATTTTACTTTTTAAAAGATTTTATTTATTTATTTTTAGAAAGAGGGGAAGGGAAGGAGAAAGAATTAGAGAAACATCAATGTGTGGTTGCCTCTCATTCGGCCCCCACTGGGGACCTGGCCTGCAACCTAGGCATGTGCCCTGACTGAGAATCAAACCAGTGACCCTTTGGTTCTCAGCCTGTGTTCGATCCACTGAGCTACACCAGCCAGGGCTAAGGTGTCATTTTTAAATGGTCTGTTTTAAGGTTTTTACCTTGTCTCATTGTCTTTGATCTCAAACAGTTTTACTACAATGTGACAAGATGTGATTTTATTTGTATTTATGTGGTGTTTTTAGTGTTTATTACATTTGTAACTGGATGATTTTCATCAGTTTTGGAAAGTTCTCAGGTAGCATCTTTTTAAATATTGCTTTTGTCCCATTCCCTCTCTCTTTTTTTCTAAATTTACACATACATATTGTTAGAACTTTTCACTGTGACCCATATGTCTTTTCTGCTCTTCTATGCATGTGTTTTCCAACATTTTTCTTTTTGTGATTCATTCTAATATTTTCAGTTACATTTAATTTTTCTAATCATTGCTCTTAATATTTTAATTGTGCTATTAAGTCTATTTATTGAGTAATTTTAGTTATTGTAGCTTTCAGTTCCAGAAATTTATTTTAATTCCTATTTACAGTTTCCAACTCTCTGGTGAAATTCTCTATCTTATTGTCTACTTTTATAACTTATTAGTCACAGCTATAAACTATGTCAAGTAACTCAATTGCCTATGGGTCTGCTTCTATTATCTGTTATTTTCTTCCACAGGGATTTTAATTTTATAGTGGCTGGCAGTTAAAGTAGAAAAAAAATCACCTTGTCCAAATAATAGTTGAAATAACTCAAGACTTCATTTTGGTTTCCATAAGGGCTAATATATTTTAGGTTTGCCCTTAATCTTAGGGTAAAGACTTTATAGGTATTATTTAAAGGCCTCAGTATTTATGAGGCCTTCTTCATAGTGTTCTGAAATCCAATGATAATCCCTCCAGCAATGTGAGACTGCAGGAATTTCTGAATTGCTTTAGTCTCATTATGTTGGTCTCTGTAACTTAGAAATTGGAAAATCCCTCAAGGTAAAATCATGACAATATTTGGTGCACTTCTGTGAGGTTCTTTCTTTTCTGAAATCTTGGTTTTCTAAATGCCATCTGCCTTAGTAGTCCTAAACTCCAATTTTTGCCTTGCTAGTCCCATTATACTGCCGAAAGCTCTGATTCATTATTTTCTTCTCAGTCCCTAAGTTCCTTACAAAGTGTTTGCATATAAATCAGCAAGTATATTAAGAGTAAAAGCATCATTGAGACAAAATATTAACAGTGATGAGAAGCAAGGACCTAAAACCAACACTACTCTACTTAGCAAGGCTAACACTTAGAATTGAAAGACAGGTAAAGAGCTTCTCAGACAAGAAAAATGTAAAGGAATTTATCACCACCAAGCCAGTATTACAAAATATGTAAAGGAGAATTCTTTTTTAAAAGGGGGGGGAAGAACATAAATATAAATAGTATAATGGCAATAACTACATACCTATAAATATAACTTTAAATGTAAATGGATTAAATGCTCAAATCAAAAGTTGTAGAATGACTTAATAGATAACAAACTATATATATACACACAAACATATATCTATACACATATATAGTATACACACACATATGTGTGTGTATATATATTATAAACTATATATATACATATATAAAATATACAAAATATATAAACTATATGTAGCTTATATATAAACTATTATACACACACACATATATATATAAACTATATATACATACTGTCTACAGGAGACCAAAATGTCTTCAGATCAAAAGACATTGATCTGAAGAAGGATCAATGGATACACAAAATAAAATAAAAGGATGGATGTAGGGGACCAGTTTGTTTTGGTCTGGCAAATGTGACTTAGCTCTGTATGGAAAACCTACAGAAGCAAAGCGGTGGACAAGAGCCAGACCTTCAAACCAAGTTTTCCCATGGGAATCAGGCCTAGAAAATGCATATAGACTGTTATGGCTTGCTCTTGCTAAAACTCCATCACTCTAGTCTAAAACAACAAATGTGTATTGTCTATCTTCAAGGTAATATCCAAAGCCTGTGTGAATTTTCCCGAGGACAGAGCTAAACAGCTCATCACCATTTCCCTCTGCCTGTTATTTTCATTTCCTTGATTGTACCTAAAATGTAGACAATAACATTCTATGTATTAGATAACAAATCCTTCTTTGAAGTAAGACCCAAGAAAAACAATAAAAGCCTGTCTAGGCAAGGGTTGAGGCACTCTCCTCTTGAGACCATGGCCCTGCCGTTCCCTTTTTCTCCACAGGATTGCTGTCACCTGTGCATTTATTCTCATCTTCAGTCACAACAGGCAGACTCTGCTGGTCAGAGTCCACCACAGACGGAAAAAGATAATCCATGAAAATAATAATGAAAGAAACCTGATGTAGCCATACTTAAGACAAAATAGATTTTAAAACAAAAGCTATAGCAAGAGACAAAGACAGACACTTCATAATTATAAAGAGAACCACCCAACAAGAGGATATAACTTTCATAAACATTTACTCACCCAATGTAGAAGCACCTAGACATATAAAGCAGGCATAAAGGCATTAACCGTAATAAAGTAATTGTAGGAGATTTTAACACCCTATTGACATCATTGGATAGATCATTCAGAGAAAAAATTAATAAGAAACATCAGTTTTTCATGACATATTAGACAAAATGGATTTAAAGGGTATTTCTAGATTACTTCATGCAAAGCAGCAAAATATACATTCCTTTCAAGAGTACCTGGAACATTAGGCCACAAAACAAATCTCAGTAAATTTAAGAATATTGAAATCATATCATGCATTTTCTCTGACTACAATGATATAAAACCATAAATCAATTACAAGAAAATTGAAAAAATATACAAATATGTGGAGGCTAAATAAGATGCTGCAACATAATGAGAGTTAACAACAAGATCAAGGAAAAAAATCAAAAGATATCTCAAGACAAATAAAAATAAAAACACAATGACTCAAAATCGATGGGGCATTGCCAAAGCAGTTCTAATAAGGAAAAATTTAGCAATATAGGACTATCCTAAGAAACAAGAAAAATCTCAAATAGATAATTTAACTTAACACCTAAAGGAAGTAGAAAAAGAAAACAGAAGCCCAAAATGATAAGTAGAAAGAAAATAATAAATATCAAAGCAGAAATAAACTAAACTGAGTTTTTAAAATAATACAAAAATCACCTTGATAGGTACGGCTCAATGGAGTGAGTACTGGCCTGAGAACCAAAGATTCACTGGTTTGATTCCCAGTCAAGGCACACGCCTGGGTTGTGGGCCAGGTACCCAGTAGGATGTGCTTGAGAGGCAATTACACATTGACATTTCTCTCCCTCCCTTTCTCCTTCCCTTCTCCTCTCTCTAAAAATAAATAAATAAATAAAATCTTAAAAAATATATAAAAATCAATAAAACCAAAAGTTGATATCTTGAAAAGATAAAAATGTTGATAATCCTTAAATCAGATTCATTAATCAAATAGAGGAGCCCAAAATATAAAATCGGAAATATGAGAAGTAACAACTAACAGCACAGAAATACAAAAGATTATATGAAAATACCATAAACAACTATATGCCAACAAACTGGACAATCTGAAAGAAATAAATGAATTCCTAGAAGCATACAATCTTCCAAGATTAACTCAAGAAAAATCAGAAATTTGGACAGAGTGATAACTACTAGAGAAATCAAAACAGTAACTAAAAAAATTCAAAACGAACAAAGTCCTGAACCAAATGGCTTCACAAGTGAATTTTACCAAATATTCAAAGAAAAATTAATACCTATTCTTCTCAAATCATTTCAAAATATTCAAGAGGATAAAAGGCTCCCAAGATTGTTTTATGAGACCAGCATCATCCTGATTTCAAAACCAGACAAAAACATTACAAAAAAAACTATAGAACAATATTCCTGATAAATATAGATGGAAAAATCCTCAACAAAATATTAGCAAGCCTAATTCAGCAACACCTTAAAAAGGTCCTACACCATGATCAAGTGTGATTTATTCCTGGGATGCAAGATTGGTTTAGTATTAATTAACATGACACACCACATAAACAAAATGAAGGATAAAAATTATAGGATCACATCAGTAGATGTAGAAAAACATTTGACAAAATCCAGCATCCATTTATGATAAAAACTCTCACACAAGTGAAAATACAGAGAATGATCCTCAACATAATAAAGGCCACACAGGACAAACCCACAGATAATATCAAACTCAATGGAGAGAAGCTAAAATCATTTTCATTAATATCAGGAACAAAGCAAGGATGTCCATTTTCATGTTTATTCAGCTAGTATTGGAAGTCCTAGCCACAGCAATCAGACAAGAAGCAAAAATAAAAGGCATCCAAACTAGAAAGGAAGAAGTAAAATTCATTATTAGCAGATGACATGCTACGGTATAGAGAGAACCCTAAAGATTCCAGAAAAACAACTATGAAAATGGATAAATAAATTCAGCAATGTACAAAAAAAACAAAATAAATATTTAGAAATAAGTTGCATTTCTATACACCAGTAATGAACTACTAAAAAGGAAAACTAAGAAGACAATCCCATTTAAGATTACATCAAAAAATACGTAGGAATAAATTTAGCCAAGTAGGTAAAAAACCTGTACTTGGTAAATTATAAAACACTGAAGATAGAAATGGAAGAAAATACAAATAAATAAAAGCATATACTATGCTCATGGATAGGAAGAATTAACATTGTTAAAATGCCCATGCTATATGAAGAAATCTATAGATTCAATGCAATTCCTATCGAAATACCAGTGGCATTTTTGTCAGAACTAGAACAAGTAATTCTAAAATTTATACCAAACCACAAAAGACCCTGAATATCAAAGCAGTCTTGAGAAAGAATAACAAAACTAGAGGTGTCATACTACCTGATATCAAACAATACTACAAGGCTATACTAATCAAAACAGCATAGTACTGGCATAAAAAGACTCATGGAACAAAAGGTCAATGGAACAAAATAGTGAGCCCAGAAATAAAAACATGCCTATACGGTAAATTAATCCATGACTAAGGAAGTAGAATATACAATAGGGTAAAAATAGTCTCTTCAATAAACGATGTTGAAAAAACTGGACAGATATATGCAAAAAACATAAAACTACTCCACTTTCTTATGCCATGTACAAAAAAACTTCAAAATGGATTAAAGACTTAAATGTGAAACTTGAAATCATAAAACTCCTAGAAGAAAACATAGGTAGTACAGTCTTTGACATTGTCCTTAGTAATATTTTTGGATATGTCTTCTTGAACAGGGAAACAAAATAAAAAATAAATGGGACTACATCAAACTAAAAAGGTTTTGCACAGCAAAGGAAACCTAGATAACCTAGTTAACATAGATAACAAAACAAAGATAACATATTGAAGAAGTTATTTGCCAATGATACATCTGATAAAGTTATTTTCCAAAATTGATAAAGAATTTATATAACTTAACCTCCAAAAAGCAAACAATCAAATTTAAAAATGGGCAGAGGACCTGAACAGATGGTCAATAGACATATGAAAAATGCTCAACATCACTAATCATCAGAGAAATGCAAATTAAAAATCACAAGAAGCTATCACCTCACCTGTCAGAAGGGCAAACATCAATAAACCAACAAACAACAAGTGTTTGCAAAGATGTGGAAAAAGGGACCCTTTCATATATTAGTGGTGGGAATGTAAATGAGGGCAGTAACTATGGAAAACAATGTAAAGATTTCTCAAAAAATTAAAAATATAATCAACCTATGACCAGTTAGTTCCAGAATTTTCTTCTGGATAGTCAAAGAATCCAAAACACTAATTTGAAAAAAAATATATGCACCCCTATCTTCATTAAAGTGTGATTTACAATAGCCAAGATATGGAAGCATCCTAAGTGTCCATCAATAAATCATTGGACAAAAAAATAAGTGGTACATATAAACAATGGGATATTGCCTGGCCATAAAAAAAGAATAAAATCTTGCCATTTGCTACAACATGGGTGAACTCAAGGGTATTATGCTAAGTGTAATATGTCAAACAGACAAAGAAAAATACCATATGATTTCCCTTGTATGTGGAATCTAGAAAACAAAATAGATGAACAAACAAAACAGAAACACCTCAGATACAAAGAACAAACTAATGGTTGTCAGGTGGGAAAGGGGTTGGGGGCTGAGTAAAAAAGGTGAAAGGATTAAGATGTAAAAATCGGTAGTTACAAAACAGCCATGTGGATGTAAATTACAACATAGGGAACATAACTAACAGTAATCTAATAATTGGGTACAGTACCTGGTGGCTACTGAACTAATTGGGGGATAACTTCACAAATTATATACATGTCTAGCCACAATACTATACACCTGAAACTAATATGTCAACTATAATTTTTCTGTATTTTATTTATTTTTCTTTTTTTCCACACTTTTTATTGTTGTTCAAATACAGTTGTCTCCATTTTTCCCCCACCACTCCTCCCAAACTCAGCCATCCCTATTTCCCATCCTTGATCCTACTCCCCTTTGGTTTTTAAAATGTTTTAAAATATTTTTTAAAAGAAATAAATGCATCAGGAAATATTGCACTCAAATTTTTCCTAGAATCTTGTATCTACAAGGCCTGGATTCTTGGGTTTTTCTCTAATGCCTTCAAAAATTGTTTTTGTTTGTTTGTTTTTTATAGAGCTTTTAGGATTATCTTCACTGTTAAGTGTATTGTCATATCAGCTATTTAATCACAGGCAGAAGTAAAAGTTGACTGGTTGTTTTTAAAAGCTCCCCAGATGGCTCTAATATGTGATCACAGTTAAGACCCATTGACCTAACTTACCATACTCTCTCATATATGCACATGTAATTTCCTCTGCCAGGAACATCACATTACATCTTCTATCAGCTAACCTTCAGAGGGAGCCTTTCCTTACCTAAGGACAGATGTGGTTAGTGGCTGTTCTTCATAGGCCCATAAAACGTTATGTCTACTCCATTTTATTATCTATACCACTGTGTTCTAATCTGTGCACTTTTGCATTTTTCTTCTCCATCAGACTGTGAGTTTTTTGTGGATAGAGGTCATTTCATTTTTTGTTGCCTCATGTAAATATTTGAATAAATAATTTTGAATATTATAGAACTCTTCACTACTAACTGTTAAACAACAGTCCTCTCTTCCCCCCTCTCCAATTCCATGGAATGGCTTTTGAACCCATCCCAATACATCTGGCCTTTTGATCCTCCAAGGCTAATTTAACACCTCACCTTCACTGTCATATATGCAGGGCATTATCTTTCTGATATATATATATAAAGGATATATATATATATCCTTTATAAAGATTATGTATATAAGGATATATACATATCCTCTATAAGGATTATATATATATATATACCCTTTTTTGTGTATATTAATGCAGTCAATAAATACACATTAAGGCATACCAGATTTCAGTATTCGAAGCTTAGCTCAAAATTTGTTAGCTTTGGGAAATTTATCTTTAGGTATGTTATTTTGGGGAATGGCAGTGTTCCTCTATCCAGAGTTCATGGCCTGGTTGGAAAAGCAAAACGACCCCATCCATCTACTCAGAAGAGGAAGGAGAATGCTTCCTGCATTATGCCAGCCATTTAGCTAACTGCTGAAATAGTGATATCACATTGGAATTTTTAAGATATATCCTGGGAAAATGGTGGGGGAAAGGATCAAAACTTGTTGACAGCCTAAAGAAAATATCTTTCCACCAGAGCAGCTGTTGCTAAGTTTAGTTAGTGTGTGTCCCTGTCAGTGAAAAAATAGGAGCCTTCCTTAAACTGTCTTTTTTGTTTGATTGTTTGCCTCTTCTGGCACTGATTAGCTTGTTTTATAAGAGCACGGTTTGCGAGAGGTATGTATGCACGTGTGTACACATGCACATGCGTGCTGCAGGGATGGAGGGAGGGGGAGAGAGAATGTCTTTCTCATTGTGTGTCTCTAGCTAGCCCCCTTCTGTGTCTTTACTACATTTTCCTCAGTGATACTGCAATAGTGCTAAGGACAGTAATGAGATGGGTTGTGGAAAGCATCTAGCCTTTTGCTCTTCCTGACTTTTAAGTATCAGGCATTTTTGCGATTCACTAAGCATATGTGTGTGTGTATAGGATATATAGGATATATATATATCCTAAGACGACTCCATGACAATCTCTTAAAAGCCAAATCAAGATTCAGTAAAGATATTGTGGTTGAGAGAACTATACAATTTCAAAAGGAAGGATCCAAGCAGGTAGTGTATTTCTCTTTCCAGAAAGCAGGGACACAATTTGTTTACCTTTGTATTTTTTATTGTACCCACTCCAGTGATTTCCACTCAAAAAAACCCTGGGAGACAAATCCAAACAATGACAGAGATCAAGATAGATGTTATCTGTTTAAATTGAATGAGGTTTGACCCTGGCCAGAAGTAGAGGGAATGAATAATATGAGCTCCTGTATTCCTTTTAGCCCTAAGAATGACAATGAGCAACTCAAATTTTCTTTCAGACTTCACCTACTTCTCTGTATTTCTAGTTTTTTGTAGATTGACACCAACAACCATATTCCAAACTAATTTTTACCAATGATCGCAAGTATAAAACACCTTTTATATGAAAAAAATTCCCCTTCCTCATGCATGTTAGAAGCTGTACCTTTGTAATCTACTGGTTGAAAAAATACATGACAAAATAAACTATGAATTAGGTATACTTTTTGGAAGATATTTAAATCATTATAATGTTCATACATCTTTAAAATTAAGAATAAATGTATTTTTGTATGACATTATACATTAAGCATACAATATTTGAAATGTATACAAATTTGCAATATATTTGAAATAACTTCCACTGTTTGTTTTCTAACTCCTTTCCCTCCAACACCCTGCTTACACTTCCTTCATCCTATTGCACACTTCCTCAAAGCTCTCATCCCCCCTGCCTTCACACTTGATTCTGTCTTCTTCCCTTTCTGACCTGCCTTGCCTACTCCTTTTCAACAGCCCTTGCTTAGCCATCCCTTCCTTTAAAATCACATCGTTTCCTGTAACCTTGTTGAGATCTCTCAAACTTTGTTGGCCTTGTGCAAATGTGGACCCACTCTTGCCCATCGGCATCTCTCACTCATCTTGAGTCAACAGAGCATAATAAAAAGTTCCCTTGTACTGTCTTCTTTTGTTTTCCTGTTCTGATTGGCTTTGCTTTAAAAGCACCATTTTTAAAAGAATTTATTAGTGAATATGTAAGACCTTTGTGAAGAACTCATTTCTGGGCCCTGCAGCTTTGAAGTGTCTATAATATTTCTTGGAAGAATGACATTATGAAGTAGGTGCTCTTATTATTTTCAGATGTGCCTTATTTATAAACTCTATCTATGAAAATCATATGAGAGCATTCTTGTGTCCCATAAGGGAGACTACCCTGACCTTATTATCTAGGCCTACACCAGGCCAGACCAGAAGAAAGAGCAAGATAACAAAAGCCTGAACTTTGCCATCCTATAAACTTCATTCCCATAATTTTTGTTTTGCTTCATGGATCCCACAGAACAAGCCTGACCCCTCTTTCAAAAGATAGCCCTCCATAAATTAAATGACAATGTTTCTGTCCCTCTTCCTTGTCTTCTCCCTATAGGTTGAACAATCCCAGTTCTTACTGTTTCACATACTGGTATGAATGCTCACCTGGACATTACCCTCAAAACACATCTTTATTCATCTTCATCTTTTTTAAAATTTATCTTTATAGGGGAAAGAAAGGAGAGAAGGAGAGAAACATCAATGTATGGTTGCCTCTCATGAGTTCCCTCTGGGAACTGGCCTGCAACCCAGGCATGTGCCCTGACTGGGAATCAAACCACGGTCATGTGGTTTGCAGGCCCACGCTCAATCCACTGAGCTACACCAGCCAGGGCCCATCCTCATCTTTCTTAAAGCATGGTGTGCAGAATGGGACATGCTACCCAAGATGCAAAGAAGTGACACAGAACATGAGGAACCATTATCTTTCCAATTCTGATTACTATGACCTAAGTACATACCTCAGTTTAATGAGGCAGTGTTGATATAGCCTCATGAGACTTGTTATTATAGTCATCTATTAGTTGTATGTCTTTGAAGAGAATTCCTAGCTTCTCAAAGCCACAGAATTTCAATTAAAAAGTATATAACTTCACTTGTCAAGAGGTAAATGAAAACTTAAAGTCACAGTTCACAGTAAACCCATGAGAAAAATTAAAATGACAAAGAGACAATACCAAATGATGGGGAAGATGTAGAACAATGACGAATGCATATATATTCTTGGGGAAAGTAAATTGGTACTACCATCTTGGAAAACTGTTTGACAGAATGTACTGTAACTGACCCAGTAATTCCATTTGTAGGAAGATATTCAAGAGAAGTGACTGCACAGGGCTACCAAAAGACATGTTCAAGAATGTTCAAAGAAACACTTAGTCATAATATCCCTAAATTAGAAACATCCCACACACCCAATAATAGAATGAATATACACATGTATGCACACTATGGAAGACCATAGATGTGTATTTAGAATGAGTAAACTTGAAATACAAGCCACAATGGGGATGGATCTCACAAACAAGTGCTGAGTAAAAGAAGCCAGGCCCAAAAGATCATATAGTATGTGATTTTATTTACACACAGTCAAAAGAGGTAAAACTAATCTCTGGTGTTAGAAGTCAGAATAGTGGCTCCTTGTAGGGTAAGAACAGTGACTAGGAGGGAGAAAAAGAGGGTTTGGGAGGTGCTAGAATTGCTCTTATCTTGCTTTGACTACTGGTTAATATGAGTTTGCTCAAGTTGTGAAAATTTGAGTTGCCTGCTTTATGATTATGTGTTTTTGCATGAAGTATACCATAATAACAATAACAACAAAACTGAGGCTGGTAAAACATCTTTAAAACTACTAACAATTGAGGAGGGGAAAAACTAGCTAGTGCAAGCTACTCAATTTTTTGCTCTAAGGGCATTGGCTCACCAGGGCTAGGTCGAAAAGGGCTCTCTTCCTTATTATTTTCCACTATCAGTCTGGTGTGTGTTGTACCTGCTCTGTGGGCTTAGGCTTTCTCAGATTCATATCTGCTCTGCTTTTGAAGGGAGCACATTGGCAAGTATAATCATTATATAAATTGGAAAGTATAATCACTACAACATATTAAGCACTGATTGTGTGTAAGACAAGAGATTCAATTAACATTACTTTATTGTACCTGCCTAATAACTCTGTAAGGACTGTACATAATTTCTACTTACAGATGAGGACAGTGAGAAAGATTAAGCTATGTGTCCTAATAGACATTGAATTGGTATCTGCATCAGAGGTAGGAGTAACACAATAAATTTAATCTCTAGACTTTTTATCTCCAAATCAGGTCACAATACAGTATTTGGCTTGTTATGTAGAACTCTCTTATGCACCTTCCAGGATTTCTGAACTTTGGTTTGCTTTACTCCCACATATCTGCCCGACCCTCAGCATGTGTGCTGCCTGTCTGGTTAATGATATCCTACCTGTTCCTGACCTCTCGCCATGGCAAAACTCCAGACTCCTGGCTGGACAACCATAATGACTATGTGCTTCCAGACAACTTACTGTATATTCTGATCCTGACATTCATCTGGTGGTCTCTGTTTGTGAATCTGGCATTTCAAGATCCAAGATGCCAAGAAAAAAAAAAAACAGATGAATAGAGAAGGTCATACCCTAAAAGGAGGTCTGTGGATCCTACAGGAGGTTCCAAGTTTAAATCTATGAATCTCTGTGGGGTTTTCATCCAACATGACTGAGTACAGAGAAGAAAGTGGACTGACAGATGAAGACCACCCCTCAACAAAATTGTTTTTTAAAATAAAAAGCAAGTTCTCAGGTGGTCTTCTTTTTGGCTTTTTAAATGCATGGTATTTCAGAGATTTGTTGTTATTCTGAAAATCTGTTAGCAATCCTGGAATCTACAAACAGGCTTTCTAAGATGGGGGTGGGAGAGAATAGTAAAAGATTGTTTTGGGAGCAATCCCTCTGTAAGAAAAGCCGAAACCTAAATTGGATACAGCTGAAAATATCTCAATCCTGCAGGATTAGTCTTGACACAGCCCTGCAGCAGAAGCATTCTGTGCGTTCAAGGAATTATTCCCAAGGTTTTTTCTTTCTTATTGCCTACTTATTTTTCTGAAAAGCCCTCTCCTGAAACATTGTTTTACACTTATGCAAAGCCTTTTGAGTTATCATCCAAAATGGACTCCAGCAGGAGAAATTTTGCTGGGGGCCATGAGTAAAGAGGATCCCTGGAATTTAGGGTGACCTGAGCCAGCATGGAGCCCCAACACTCCATGAAGACCCAGACCCAGCTAAGGAAACCTAACCACAGCAAAACAAAAAACATCCACATTAAAACGGAACAGGACCAATTAAATCATTGCTTTGTCCTCCAGGGAGCAGTCCTGGTTTCCTGCTTAGCCCCTTTGGGTTTGAAATGGTCTGTTACACAACCCCTCACCACTTCCTCTTTCAAGTTTCTCCAAATGTCAGTGTTTTCAACAGAGGCTTGATGTTTGTTGGGTCCTGATCCAAGTAAATGGGATAATCTATCACACTCATTCTCTAGAATCTTTGTTCTTGTCTCTGTCTGAATGTCTGTTTTCCAGCTTTATAAAATGGCAGAAAACTAAAATGGATTTGAATGGTAAATGAGAGAAATGGAACTTCAGTTGATCGGGATATTTGCTATTACAAAGAAGCTTTAGCTCATGCTGGTTGCCTTAAAAACGAGTGGACTATAGGACATTAGCAAATGAATACCAATGTTTTGGTATCCAGTCAAATTCCAACATTTCCACATGGCTTAGTCACCTAAAATGCTGATTCACTTCTCCCATACGGCCCCAAATTTAAATTTGCAAAACCAGCCAGATCTGATGTGAACTCTCCAGTTTGTTCCAGCTATCCATAGTTGTTATACTCCTCCAAGAGGCCTTTTCCTCAGGCACACTTTTGAAGAGAGTCATACAATCTATTGGCATAATACACCTTTTCAAGAGAAGTATTTCATTTTAATAAAAATGTGTACCACCATATTTAATCAATCAGGCTGATTGACAAGAGCAATATGCAGCAGATGCCTCTGCTACCTCATTCTTATTCCAGTTTCATTTCTCAATCAAATCCATGTGTAAAAAACATAATGTGCTGCCAACACAATGTAATAAAATCTCAACTGAAATGCACACCAGTGTGACAGAAATGGATAACTCCAACTATGGGAAAAGTTAACTTCAGAAAAATCACTACTGGCACCCAAGTATTCAAATTTTATGGACAAGAGATGCATCTCCTCACTATAGCTAACATTAAGGGGACAAATTCATGGATTTGTCCTGAAACAGAAAATAATCATCTCTAAAGCATCATTTTCCAAGGCAGAAGAAGCTTTTTTAAACAGCCCAGAAATCATCCTTATAATTGACTGAGTTTGTTTGAGATGCACCATTTGTGTCATGGAGCAATGAATTAGTACCTGAGCAGTATTTTTTTATGGTGGTGCACACTGGTTAAAAATGATGTATCACTGGTTGTCACAGATTGAACCAGCAGTTTTTAAAGTTAATGATTCAGAGAGGAATAAAGGTAACCTAATTATAGCAGTACCAGGGACAGAACCCATTATTGTACTCAAATTTTGAACTCCTCTAAATTTCACAGTTGTGGAATTGCAGATACTTGTGTAGAATTTAATTCTTATTAGAGCCCCAGTTAAGTAAAGGAAATAGGGGTGCCTAGAAAAGGAAATGGATTCATAGTTTAGTAAATTGTAAGTGCATTGGGTGGGCTAGTGTCTCTCCAAAGCTCATATCCATCCAAAACCACCACATGTGAACTTATTTGGAAATAGGGTCTTTGCAGATGTAATTAGTTAAGATGAGGTCTGATTGTATTAGAAGTGGGTTCTCTGTACATCCAATAATTGGTGCCCCCATTATGAAAAGTTCATAGGAAGACACACACAGAATGAAGAGAGACATGTGAAGACAGAGGCAGAAATTAGAGTGATTCAGCTACAAGCCAAGTAATGCCAAGGATTTCCAGCAACCAGAAGCTGGGAAGAAGCAAAGAATATACAACACAATGCAATAATGCCAACATTTAAGAAATAATATGTGAGAAATTTTCTCTAAGAAGATCATTCACGATTGGGTGCAATATGGTCAAATAGCCTACATAACAAAAGAATTTGGCATCACAATACCTACAGTCACAGGTAACTGTACAGTCACCAAAAAAAAAAAAGGATTTTTTTTAGTAATGATGGGAAATTTTTAAGGTGGTACTAAACACATGAGTTGTTCCTGTAAAAAGTGAAGGAAATCCACACAGTCATTGCAGCAGACCCATCCATGTACAAGAAGACCAATCTTAGACACTTCAGCAGGCAACTGCACTTTACAGAATTTTCTCAGCTCCGTGCCTGCGTAGCAGTAGTCCTAGCCAGAGCTCCAGAACATGGCTGTCTGTGAGGTACTCTCAATCTCCATCTCAAGCAATTGCAACTAGGGTGAGAAGCCCGTGCAGTCAGCATATTGACTTTCACAGAAGGATATGACCAGCCCATTATGAACTGACCTGGTTCCATGTGGGATGTAGAAGAAAATTCAGGAGAGGCACACTGAGAATCACACAGGACCTAGTGAGGCATAATGGCAGTTAACTCCAGTACCCTGTTGTAGTCACTTTTGCATCTAGTCACTGCACATGTGTACTTGTCTCAAGTTCATTATTAGTAAACTAGCCAGGGTTCCTCATCACTGTGGGTTTGTTTCATCTCAGCTCTATATTTCTCTTAACTTTATGAAGTCCTCAGAAAAGTATTTTAAATGTATTGAAAGAAAAACATCTGGCTCACAGTATGGATGATAACTACAGTCAAGACACCCATGGTTCAAGTAAGCAGACCTTTTTATAGAAGAACGCAGCCTCAGTGAGAATTTTTGCTGAGTTCTGGAGCAGCAATGTGATTCTCTGGAAAAGAGAATGGATCCATAGCCTGTTAGGGAAATCTACAAATCTGCATCTGATCCATGGCCCCTTTATATACTCTCTGATCACACAGAAAGTGATAGATATATTTCAATATTTATGTAGATTTATATTCTCCCATCTCCAAAGGAGCTATCTGTAACAAAGTCTTACTGAACACTTACTTGGGCACTGAATACAGTAGTTTGGACTTTTTCATACATTTGACAATGCTGGTTGGCTTCTAGGCCAGGACTATTTCTAATGTTGAAAATAAGCATCTAGCCATCTGAAGATGGCCTTGCACTCTTCAGGGAGCAATGAGAAACAAATGGGTCTGTCTACTAGATTACTAGATCCTTAAGTGTCCAGCAGGGTTTTGAAATACCAATTTCTTGGATCTCATAAAACTGTTATTCAGGGTATTGTTTGCCTGTGGATATAGGAATGACTGTTATACAACTTGGACATTTTATTAGCATGTATTAGCGTATTTCAGTCCTCAGGTTTTTAATTATTCAAACTACCAGCACAACATCACCCCCACCACCACCACATACATACATACACACTATTCAGAAATTCCTGAAAGCATTTGCTGGCTCTCTTGACTGCTCAAGAGACTGTATCCCAGATGGGCCTTGATAGGAAGGAAGAAGATATAATTCAACAGCCAAAGAGAAAAAGGGTACAGTCAGAGGCATAATGGACAATTCCTGTTAGAACACCACCAAGGAACATAATCACATGAGGAAAGCAGGGACACTAGACAATCAGCAATCTCCTGAATAAACATGACCTTGGTGCTTTCTACCTCTCACCTTCCTGCAACAGGCTAGCACGTCAAGCAGTGTACAGGCACACAGAAGACCCAGCCAGTGTTTGAGAGATGCATCCTGACAGATGCTGGCTAGGGAGACTGCCCCGGGCCTAGAAGGATTTTGTCCAACAAAGGAGAGAAGGAGAGAGCTAGGAGTGTCTTCTGGGCTGGGATCCAGGAAATGAATCATCTAGCTCATCATCCTGGTCAAGTGTTTTAGTTCCCTCATAGAGAAAAGAGAAGTAATACTTGTCCAGATAGGATTGTGAGGTGGAAGAACTCAGCACTCAGATCTGATATTGCACTTCAGCTCTACCATTTCCTAGTGTAATATCTTGGACATTTTATGTAATTTCTGAGTTGTAGTTATCTCACCTGTGAAATAGGGTCAGAAGTGAACACAGTGAATCATATATATCAAATTTCTGGCTTTACACTGTAGGCTCTTACTAATGATAGCTACCACTATCATGTGCCTCACAGTAATCACTGTGGTGAACAGAAAAGAAGATAGTACATGGTGGATGGGCTCATTTTGTATGTTAATGTGAGTGTTGTCTCCTTGGCAGAGGCAACTTCGAGACGTACACACTTCTTCAAATGCTACGGCTGTTGCTCACAAAAACAAACAAGCGAAAAGAACCTCCTCTTTGGGGGCTTTATGCAGAATTAGTTTATAATCCCATTTGAATCCCTTTATCACATGGTTTTGACCACAAAAATAATGTATCATTATGAATCTAAAGAATCAAATCTGACTAATATTTGGGTATTTTAAATAAATGGAATACACCTTCAAAGAATAAAAATTTGCCACCAACTGAAGAAATCTTTAAAAATGTGGATAGTAAAGTTCGAAATAGAACTTCCAAAAACATTCATCAGTGAGCAGTCTAAAAATAAATGTCACTTTCAAAACAACCGACTTAAAAGTCAGTGTTATTTTAATATATATATTTATTTACCACATTTTAAAAATCAACATTTTTGCATTAATATCTATACCCCTAAGAGAAATTTATTTAAAAAATAGAATGTACAGGCCCTGGCTGGTGTAGCTCAGTGGATTGAGCACGGGCCTGCGAACCACACGATCACGGTTCGATTCCCAGTCAAGGCACATACCTGGGTTGCAGGCCAGTTCCCAGCAGGGGACTCACGAGAGGCAACCATACATTGATATTTATCTCCTTCTCTCCTTCCCTTCCCCTCTAAAGATAAATAAATAAAATCTTTTAAAAATTTTTTTAAAAGAATGTACAAATATATAAACAATTCTATTTATTTTTGACTGAACATGCATATTATCTACTTCCTTATACTGTTTTTTAAATAGTGGTTTAGTCATTCATTTGCTCATTTATTAGCCATTTATTTGTTCAATATGTGTTTATTGAAGACCTATTATGCCACTTGCAATACAATACAATAAAGTAAGAGCTCAGATAAACCACTGGTTATTTTGTCAGCAATTATAAAACTTGCAGCTGGAAAAATTTTTTTTAATTCCTTCATCAAATTACCTCAGGCTTTTTGTTAATGAAACAACTCTGAGGGACATTTGAGAGGCAACATAGTCAAAGCCTTAAGGTAATGGTTTCTAAGAGCTGGCTGCCTAATTGATATTTCAGAGGTTTCTACTTCAAGATGGTGAACTGAAGCTGAGAATTTGCCTTTTCTCCTTCCCATATCCCTTTAATATGATAGAATATTTTAATGATAAAATAAAATCAACAATAGTGAAGAGAATAGGAGGGGTGCTGTCTTTGAAGAAGAATTTTGACAGATTTCAGGGAGACAAATGTTCATGGCAAAATGTGAGTACAGTTGTCCACAGCCTAAAGTACATGAAGAGGGTGACGATGGAGAACAGTGGAGGGCAGACAGTCCTCCTCTAGGGAGGACTTCAGTCATAACCCCAGCAAAAAATTTTAAAAAAGGAAAAACAAGTTTAAATGGAAGAGAGGTGAGGAGCACTGGGGGGCTGGAATGGGATGGGAGTAAAAGACAGAAAACTGTACTTGAATGATTAAAATAAATTAATTTTAAAAAATTTAAAAAGAAAAACAGGTTTATCCCCTCTAAAGAGATTTAATTGTTTTGTCTGGGGAGGACCAGGACAGTTAGTGTGGGTTTTGACTTTCCAAAGTAGAGCCTTCTTATTTAGGAGTTCCCAAGAGACAAGCTTACCAGTTGATATGCACTGAAGCTGAGAGCATTTCTAGTCCTCATTCTTAACAATGAGTTGACAGGTATATATGAACAAATATTTGAGGGGAAAAGATTGACAAATTATTTATTTTACACTTTAAATGGGTGCTTTTAAATTGAACATAAACTATAACTCAACAAAGTAGATCTTTTAAAAAGTCAATAAAATCCAGGAATCAAACAAAAAAATCATGTACATGCCTATTTACATTTATATGCATTTCAAGGAGCTTCTTTTTTATTTACCAGTTCAGAGAGTTTTTTAATGGACACATGTATAGGTCAACGATATTGAATGGATTATAGTTAGGCAGTATTAAAATGAATGAATAAATGGGCAAATGGTAACAAAGCGATTTTTTTTACAGGAAAGAATGGGGAAGTCAATAGAACTTCTACCAGACAGAACAGAATTTGCATGTCTGTAGACAAGAATTATTTTTCATTGCTCTCAGTTACCTATGACTTACAGTTATAAAGTAGCTCCCTGAGAATCAGATAACCTGGACAGCTGTTCTCTTGATGACACATAGTTTTCTATTGAAAACAATTTTTTCCTACAAAAATGTCACCTTAGTAAAACTAAAGAAATCATTCATTCATGCAATGAAAGTTTGAGTTTCTATTCAGTGCCAACTAACTTTCTTTTTTAAAAAAATTACTGTTATTCTATTACAGTTGTCCCACTTCTTTCTTCCTTTGCCCTCCTCTGCCCAGCACTCCCCTGAATCCCACAGTCAACCCTCACACTGCTGTCCATAACCATGGGTCACTCATGCATGATTTTTGACTGATCCCTTCTTTCCACTATTATTACCACCTCCTCCCTCCCCTCTGGCAGCTGTCACTCTGTTCCATGTCTCCAAGTCTCTGGTTCTATTTTGCTCATTAGTTAATTTTGTTCATTAGATTTCTCTATGATCTCACTTATAAGAGATTGACAAATTATAAAACAGAATTGTGATTTATTTATTCTTAAAAAATTAATTGACAATTAAAAATTAACAGATATTTGAAAAATAGAAAAATATACCATAAGGAATAGAAAGAATTTAAGGAAACAGAGACTTTAAAAGACATTATATCCATTAAGATGAAACCAGGGTTTTTTGGTTTTTATGACAATGAGAATAATAAATATTTCTGGGATGCCCTGGCTGGTGTAGCTCAGTGGGTTGAGCACGGGCCTGCGAACCACACGATCGAGGTTCGATTCCCAGTCAGGGCACATGCCTGGGTTGCGGGCCAGTTCCCAGCAGGGGACTCACGAGAGGCAACCATACACTGATATTTCTCTCCTTCTCTCCCTCCCTTCCTCTCTAAAGATAAATAAATAATTTTTAAATAAATTAAATAAATAAATAAATAAATAAATATATCTGGGGAATCAAATCATCAAAATAAAAAATGAGTAAAAAATTAACAGAAAGATTAGAAAATATAATTGAGGAAATTTCCTATAACATTAAGAAAAAATAACAAAAAAATAGTAGAATAAAAAAGAGGCAAGGAGGATAAATACAGGAGGTTCAATGGCCCATTAAGAGATGTTCACAGCCGTCCCCGGCCAAACAAGGTTTGAGCAGCACCAGGAGAGACCTGGTTGCTTGAAGTTGCAGAGGGGAATAAGGACAAAGAGACAAACACACAAGGGCTGTGATCACCCACGAGTCTGTGGTCACTGGCTTGAGAGAGTTGAGAGTCACAGTGTTGGGCTCTGACCACGATAGTCACTGGTCTGGCTGGAGAATTGGGCTGTACTGAGCCATAGGCTTGAATAGGAGGAATTTCTCAGAAAGTGAAACTGTTTGGGGGATTCTCCTGTGACAGCTGCTCAATCTACTCCCAACCCAACCAGGCAAAAGGCCCTGCATTCCCCCATAGCACTGGGAAGGGTTCCCACCCAAACCCAAGAAACCCAGGCAGCCTGGCCAGGTGCACCCCCACACCCCAGCCTACCGCAATGACCCCAGGGGAAAGAGTGCTCTGAAGAAGACCTGGATCCCCTGTGTGGGGCGCTGGGGAGAGGGGCCAGAGTAGCTCTTGGGAGAGTGATTGTAAGACTGGCTAAGTACACACCAGGAAGAGAGAAAGGCCACGCCATCAACCTTCAGCCTGCTGCAGCCAGTGAGACCAGAAAAACCAGGTTGGCCAGTTTGAAATCAGCAAGAGGTGTATTTTGTTTGTTTGTTTAAGTAATCTTTTATTTTCTTAATTTTATTATTGTTTTATTTTTCAATACCTTTTCCCTCTCTTTCCTTCTTTCTTGTTTTATTCCTTCTTCTTTTCTGTCCAAACTTATCTCTTCTTATCTCTCATATCTTATCTCCCTTCTCCTGCCCTTTTTTCTTTACCCACAAGTGAGACAAAAAACGTGGAACTGTGACAGGACAAGAGTTGGACACAAATAGGGGGCATCCCAACAATAAAGACAGAGAGACAAATTTCACTTTGCTATAGCAGGGAAACTACAAGTTATGGCATATTTGTATTATTTTTTTCATTATTCTTACATCCTTTATTTTAATAGTATCTTTGTATTCCTCTTCCTTCTGTATAGTTTTCTCTGCCTTGGTTGGCTATGTTGTATCATTTGACAAGTTTCCCCTGTTCTCTTTTCCACAGTATATTGCTAATTTACTATCTTTCCTGTCACGTGGGTTCCTTTAACACACTACTCAAAGTTCTATACCCCTTATTCACGTTATCCAAATCACATAGATTCTGTCATATGATTGTTGCTCTAATATTATTGTAAATAATAGCTGTTACTTACAATTGTAAATACTTCACAACACCTCTCCCAGATCTTAGCCCACTTCACAGTTTCCTGAACTCTATTACTGTAATGGTTAAGTCTATTCTCTCACCCACTACACCAATTTACTCTCCTTTACTCTCACCTTACCTCAGAATCTGACCTCCCACAACCTCACTGCTTTCTAGATCCAATTCACAATCCTTCCCTCCCCAACAAGAGTCTAATCTTCTTTCCATCCTTTCTTAAAAGTGGCTAGTTGGGTTGAAGATTATGGTTAACACTATACATAGCCAAAGGATCTCCTATATCTTCTCGACCAGCTGCTACTGTAAATATCATAGCATACTCTCCTGCTGTCATAAACCATTTTGCCTTCCTCTATAACTGGTCATAAAAAGAGTAAGTGAAAGCGGTGAACACCGGAATACCCACTGGAAGAGGAAACTCAACAACAAAGAAATGACCAACAGATAACAACAAAAGAAGGTGAAGGAAGGTGTGGAGACCACGCAAAGCTCCATCCAAGACCTATCTGAAAATACAACTAAATAGCGGAGAAGCTACCCAGCACAAACAAACAACTGAAAAAGAGCAAAAGAGAATCCTCAAAACCTTGTACACTCGGAATAACTAGCTTCAACACAACCTGCCCTCACCAGCACAACAAATTACAACGGGTGGTGGACAGAGGGACTATCAGTTAACCAGCTGGTGAGAAGGACCCACAAAAGAAAGACCCCAAAACAATCAAAACCCAAAGACAAACACAGAGTCAAATTAAAGGACAGCCCAAGACCAGTGAGCTTGGGAGATGAAGGGGACTACACCCCTGAATCTCACAAGCATTATACCACAGTTCACACCATAAACCCAGAAAGCAAGAACAAATCAACTTAAGAAGCTAAAACTAACAAGAAGAGTCTCACAAACAATGGAAACTCACACACACAAAATCCCCAAATGAAAGGAAAGGAAAAAGCCTCAGAAGAATGCTAGATGAAATAGAGGCCAGTCAGTTATTAGCTATTCAATTCAAAGCAATGGTTATCAGGAAGTTGAAAGAGCTCACAATCACCTACCAGAAACTACAGGGGAACTACAATGAACTCACTGCAAATTACATCAACATGAAAAAGGAAAAAGAAACTATCAGCAAGGGCCAAGAGGAAATGAAGAATATAATTTCTGAACTGAAGAACACAGTGGAAGGAATCAAAAGCAGGATCGATGAAGCAGAAGATTGGATCAGTGAGTTGGAGGGAAAAATAGAAAAAACACCCAGAAAGAGCAAAAAAAAAAAAAGACATAGAAAAAAATGAAGAGGGATTAAGAGAAATACAAGATAATATAAAACATAATAATAGCTGAATAATAGGGATACCAAAAGGACAAGAAGAAGAGCAAGGGATAGAAAACCTATTTGAAAAAATAATGATGGAAAACTTTCCTAACTGGATGAGAGAAGAAGTCACACAAATCCAGAAAACACAAAGTCCCAATCAAGAGGAACACAAAGAGGCCCACTTCAAGACACATCATAATTAAAATGACAAAATTCCAACATGAAGAGAGAATCTATTTCTTATTTGTTATATATTTTTAAAGATCTTATCTATTTATCTTCAGAGGGGAACGGAAGGAGAGAAGGAGAGAAGTATCAATGTATGGTTGCCTCTTGTGAGTCCCCTGCTGGGAACTGACCTGCAACCCAGGCATGGGCCCTGATTGGGAATCGAACCACCATTGTAAACTTTGCAGGCCCATGCTCAATCCACTGAGCTACACCAGCCAGGGCTGAAGAGAGAATATTAAAGGCAGCAAGGGACAAATAGGAAGTAACATACAAGGGAGCCCCAGGAAGGCTAGCTGCTGACTTCTCAATGGAAGTGTTACAAGCAAGAAGAGAATGGCAAGAAATATTCCAAGTAATGAGAACCAGAGGCCTGCAACCAAGGCTACTTTACCCAGCAAGGCTATCAATCAAGATAGAAGGCCAAATAAGAAGCTTCAAAGACAAAAGAAGTCTAAAAGGATATACCTCCACCCAACCAGCTCTGCAAGACATGCTAAAGACAGTGTTTTAAGGAAAGGAAGGAAAAGAGAGACAGAGAGGAAAACAGGTACTAAAATGCCAATGAATAAGTACCTATCAGACGAGATCGGGCGCGTTCCGGGTGACATGGCCGTAGACGTACCTATCAATAACAACCTTAAAAGTAAATGGATTAAATGCTCCAATCAAGAGACACAGAATAGCTGAATGAATAAGAAAGCATGACCCACACATATGCTGCCTACAAGAGACCCACCTCAGGACAAAATGCCTACACAGACCAAAAGTGAAAGGCTGAAAACAAATTTTCCAAGCAAACGAAAAGGGAAAAAAATCTGAGGTACCACTAGTCAAATAGGACAAAATAGACTTCAAAAACAGGGCCATTAAGAGAGACCCAGAAGGTCACTTCATAATACGCCAGGGAAGAATCTACCAAGAAAACATAAACATTTTAAATATATATGCACCCAACATAAGAGCACCCAAATATATAAAGAAAATCTTGAGGACTTCAAGAATAATATTGACAAAAACACAATTATAGTTGGGGATTTTAACACCCCACTATAATAAATGGACAGTCCTTCCAGACAAAATTACAACAAAGATACTGTGGCATTGAACAACACCCTAGATGAAATGGACGTAACTTATATATACAGAACCCTTCATCCTAAATTGCTAAATACACATTCATTTCAAATGCACATGGAACACTTTCAAAGATAGACCAGATGATAGGACACAAAACGAGCCTCAACAAATTCAAGAAAATTGAAATCATACTAAGCATTTTCTCCAACCACAAGGGACTGAAACTGGAAAACAACCCCACAGGACAAAAACAAAAACACTCAAACTCATGGAGATTGAATAGCATGCTATTAAAAAACAAATGGGTCAAGAATGAAATTAGGAAAGAAATCAAGAAGTTTCTGGAAACAAATGAAAATAAACTCACAACAACCCAAAACCTATGGAACACAGAGAAGGCAGTCCTGAGAGGGGAGTTCATAGTGATACAGGCCTACCTAAAAACAATAGAAACATTTCAAACAAACAACCTAACCCTATGCCTACAAGAACTTGAGGATCAACAACAAAGACAGCCCAGAGCAAGTAGAAGGAAGGAAATAACAAAGATTAGAGCAGAATTAAATGACATAGAAACTAAAAGTACAGTTCTAAGGATCAGTGAATCCAGGAGATGGTTCTTTGAAAAGATAAACAAAATCAACAAGCCTTTAAGCAGGCTCATCAAGGAAAAGAGACAGAGGACCCAAATAAACACAATCAGAAAGGAAAGAGGAGAGATTACAACTGATACCACAGAAATACAAAGGATTGTAAGAAATTACTATGAAGAACTGTATGCTAAGAAATTTGAAAACCTAGGTGAAGTGGACAAATTTCTAGAAAATATAATCTCCCAAAACTCAATGAAGAAGCAGAAAACCTGAACAGACCAACAACAGCAGATGAAATTGAAGCAGTAATCAAAAAACTCCTGACACACAAAAGCCCTGGACCAGATGGTTTCACAGGAGAATTCTACAAAGCATTTAAGAAAGAGCTAACCTCTATCCTTCACAAACTATTCCAAAAATTCTAAAATGATGGAAGACTCCCAAACTCTTTTTATGAAGCCAGCATCATCCTAATCGCCAAACCAGATAAAGACACAACAAAGAAAGAAAACTTCAGGCCAATATCGCTGATGAACATAAATGCTAAAATCCTCAACAAAAATATTGGCAAACTGAATCCTATAATACATTAAAAAGATCATACACCATGACCAAGTGGATTCAGCCCAGGAATGCAAGGATGGTTCAACATTTGCAAATCAGTAAATGTAACACATCACATAAATAAAAGCAAAGGCGAAAATCAATGATCATATCAATAAATGCGGAAAAAGCTTTTGATAAGGTACAGCACCCATTTATGATAAAAACACTCAGCAAAGTGGGTATGGAGGAAGCATTCCTCAATACAATAAAGGCCATATATGAGAGACCTACAGCCAACATCATACTCAATGGACAAAAACTAAAATCTTTTCCACTAAGGTCAGGAACAAGACAAGGTTGTCCACTTTCACCACTTCTATTCAATAGAGTATTAAAAGTTTCATCCACAGTGATCTGACAAGAAAAGGAAACAAAAGGCATCCAAATCAGAAAGGAGGAAACAAAACTTATTGTTGTTTGCAGATGACATGATAGTGTACGTGGACAATCCTATAGACTCTACCTAAAAAGTGCTGACCTAATAAATAAATTTGGCAAAACAGTGGAATACAAAGTCAATATCCAGAAAACAAAGGCATTTTTGTATACCAACAATAAAACAGCAGAAGCAGAAATCAAGAAAAAAATCCCATTCCATATAACAAAAAGGAAAATAAAATACCTAGAAATAAACCTAACCAAGGAGGTAGAAGATCTATATTCAGAAAACTACACAACAGTGAAGAAAGAAATCAAGGAAGGCACAAACAAATGGAAACATATACTGTGTTCATGGATTGGAAGAATTAACATCATCAAAATGTCCACACTACCCAAAGCAATTTACAGATTCAATGCAATACCTATTAAAAGACCAATGGCATATTTTACAGACAGAATAAACACTCCAAAAATTTATATGGAACCATAAATGACCCCAATTAGCAGCTGCAATTTTGAGAAAGAAGAACAAAGAAGGAGGGATCACAATACCCAATACCAATATGTATTACAAGGCCACTGTAATCAAAACAGCCTGGTACTGGCATAAAAACAGATACATGGACTAGTAGAACAGAACGGAGATCCCAGAAATAAACCCAAGTCTCTATTGGCAATTAATATTTGACAAAGGGGGCACTAACATAAAATGGTGTAAAAATAGCCTCTTCAACAAATGGTATTGGGAGAACTGGAAAGCTACATGCAAAAAAATGAAACGTGAGCACCAATTTACACCATACACCAAAATAAATTCAAGGTGGATAGGACTTAAATACAAGCCATGACACCATTAAAGTCCTAGAGGAGAACATTGGCAGGAAAATCTCAGATATTTCACACAGCAACATTTTTACTGATATGTCCCCTAGAGCAAGGGATTTAAAGGAAAGAATAAACAAATGGGATCTCATCAAAATTAAAAGCTTCTTCTGCACAGTTAAAAAAAAACAGTATTAAAATCAAAAGAGAACCAACTGTATGGGAAAACATATTTGCCAATGATTCTTCAGACAAGGGTTTAATCTGTAAAATATACAAAAAACTTACACGACTTCGCTCTAAGAAGACAAGCAACCCAATTAAAAAGTGGGCAAAGGACTCAAACAGACACTTATCCAAGGAGAATATATAGAGGATCCAGAAACACAATAAAAGATGCTCAATATCGCTAGCTATCAGACAGATGCAAATTAAAACCACAATGAGATACCACTTTACACCGGTCAGAATGGCCATCGTAAACAAAGCAACAAACAAGCATTGGAGACATTGTGGAGAAAAGGGAACCCTAGTGCACTACTGGTGGGATTGCAGACTGGTACAACCACTATGGAAAACAGTATGGAATTTTCTAAGAAAACTAAAAATGAATCTGCCTTTTGACCCAGAAATTCCACTGTTAGGATTATATCCTAAGAACCCTGAAACTCCAATCCAAAGGAACCTATGCACCCCAATGTTCATAGCAGCACAATTTACAATAGCCAAAAGTTGCAAGCAACCTAGGTGCCCATCAGTAAATGAATGGATAAAAAAACTATGGTAGATTTACACAATGGAATTCTATGCCGCAGAAAGAAAGAAGGAGCTCCTATCCTTTGCAACAGCATAGATGGAACTGGAAAGCACTATGCTAAACAAAATAAGCCAGGCGGTGAAAGACAAATGCCATAGGATCTCACCTTTAACAGGAAGGTAAACAACAAAACAAACTAGCAAGCAAAATACAACCGAAGACACTGAAATAGAGAATAGGCTGACAGTAACCAGAGGGAAGAGGAGAGGGAAGTTCAGGGGAAAAGGGGAAGGGTTTACAGGAACAAGTATAAAGGACACATGGACAAAAACTAGGGGGGGGGGGTGGAAATGGGAGGGAGGTGGGGAGCACTGTGGGGGGTGGTCTGGGATGAAAGTAAAAGACAGAAAACTGTACTTGAACAACAATTAAATATATAAATTTTAAAAAAGAGATGTTCACAAAGCAATAAAAGAGAAATTAGGGAAGGAAGTTCTCAAAGAAACAATACAAATAACTCTAAGAGCTGAAGAGAAACACAAATATTGATCAGAATTAATTAAATCAAGAGCATAACTTTGACATACCATAGAAAATATCAAATCACCCAAAATAGCATTGCTAAAATTTCAAAGGAAAAAATGTGAAAAAGGACCTAAAACAGAATTTGAATCAAAATGATCCACAGTTCTCAGCAGCATTGCAAGATGTTAGAAGATACCAGAATGGAGTTTTCAAAATATGAAGGTAAAATTATTTTGTACCTAGAGTTCTATCCACAGGTTAAGAATGAGAAAAAGATATTCTTTTTAGATATTCAGGTGTTCAGAATATTTTGCCTCACCCATATACTTTCTTAAGAATTTATCTCAAGGATGTACACCTCAAAAAGAGAATAGAGAAAGAGAGTGGGCAACACCAAAAAAAAAAGAGAGAGAGAGAACTGTGAAATATAGAAAATTGTACAGCTAACCAGGGTGGAAGCCCTGGGTAGTAAGTTGGCTGCAAGTCTTGGAAGTTTCAAGAAAATTGTATTAAAGAACAAAAATAAAAAGGATTCTAAGAAATTGATAAAATGACTACAGACCTATATATTCAGAATATAGTAAGAATATATGTGGTTTTTCTGTCTACAAAAAGAAAAGTCAAAACTTCAGAAAATTTTTATGAAATAATCATAGCCTAAAATAAAACAACCCAAAATATGGCATAATTTTAAGCAATTTTGAGTAGAGAGAAATCAATGACACTCTTTACTCTCCTTATACTACCTCAACTCCTGCTGGTGCCTCATATTGGCTAAACCCAGCCAGTGCAGGAGCCACTGGGCTTTTGTAGCTATTTAAGTTAATTAAAATTAAAAATTCAGTTCCGTGCTCACATTAGCCACAATTCAAGGGCTCAGTAGTCACACATGGCTAGTGGCTCTCCTATTGGGCAGAACAGATATAGAATGTGTATATCCTCCCTAAGTGCTATTTGCACATTTCTCATAAAAGGCAAGGGGGGCCACTTCCCACAAAGGTCAGCCTCTTGAGCACAAAACAAGGTAGAAAAGTATGGGAAGTGGATCTGGAGGAATAAACAGGAGATATACAACATGTTCAACATTTCCAAAAGCATGTCCTGTAAGATAGTCTGTAGAAGATACAATAAACGTTTAGGGATAGAAACTCAATCAATGGCCAAATAAATTTGACAAACTCTACATATTTGTTTGTTCCTGTTCAGACTCAAGATATACATCAGCCTAGTCACAGATCTGAGAAATCCTAAACATCTGCTTACTTTTCTTTAAAAACAGTTGTTCTTGCCCTGGCCAGGTAGCCCGGTTGGTTAGAGCATCATCCCAAGGTAAGGGCACATACAAGAATCAGCCAATAAATGCATAAATAAGTGGAACAATGAATATTCTCTCTCTCTCTCTCTCTCTCTCTCTCTCTCTCAAAATCAATACAAAAATTAAAACCAGCTGTTCTTCAAACTCTTTTGGCTAAAAGTTCATCTTTTTTTTTAATGGAAAAAGTTACAACACTTCCCACAAAGTTCTTTTTATGGTGGATATTTGTTCATTTTTGGACTTCCAAGATCCAGTTTCTCTCCTTATTTGGGGTGGGGGTGGGATCCCAAAAGAAACAAGAAGGTAGATACTTCAGCCTGGCTCACAATCTGTGACTCAGGAGAAACAATTTGATGCTCCCACCCACGTGGCAGCCGTGCAAAGGCCCAACTCAGATCTGCTGCTTGTGGGATACTGATTGACTGACAGCTCCAGCTGCTGCCCTTCTGACCCACACTGTGTCCATGTCACATTTCTTCTAGGCTGCTCCCAGCCAAAGACTGACCCGTATTAGTGTAGACCCATTCCTGCCCACAGGAGACTCCTATAAAAACACCTTTGGCTTGAGGACTCCTCACAGGCCTGGCTAAGACTTAATCTTGAGACTTCCTTACAGCCTGACATTTTTCTTACCCACTCTTTCCTCCTCCCCCTCCCTCAGCTCATTTCCAAGTTGTCATACCTGTACATCAGCCTAAAGACTCTTCCTGTTTATTCTGGCTTTTTGCCCCTTTTTCTTCACAGACATTCCCCTAAATAAATCTCTTCACTGCATGTCTCATACTCAAAGTCTGCCTCTTAGAGTATCTGAACAAACACATCTCAAGATCTGAACCTTGAGTAGTGTCTCAAAGATGTGGGAACACATAAGAGTGTTCCCACACAAGATAGAGTTCAACAACATGGAAAACTCTTGGATGCATTTTGTTTGACAGGTCCAGTTGAACTGAATTGAAGTGTTTGTAAGTGTGGTATGTGTTCTACCCAACTCCACCATTCCCTATTATCTCACATCTATACCAAATGGGTTGTCACATGACCTGCCTGGCACATGAATAGTTGATATTAGAATATCTAACTTAATGCATTTATTTGCTGAGGCAGTAAAAAATAACATCAGATCACCCACAGCTTTTCTGAATCCTAGTCCAGGGTCCCACTGACTCCGTACTCCCTACTCTACCTAGATTTAGAGACCATTAAGCCCTAAGCAACTTAATAGCCCCAACTTACTCCTGCCCTCTTTTTGGGCCTGTCAGCCTAGCCCTTATGAAATTACATCCAAAGAATCTAATCCCCCAATGCACATATATTCAGTTTTCAAGCTCTTAATACATCATTCCTGAGTATCTTCCCGCTCCTTTCCCCATCACATCACATCCATGTTGCCTACCTTAAGTTGGTTTAATGATGCACCCCTTAAAGAAGCACTTGCCAGTTAACCTCATCACACCATGAGCATCTTATATCACTTCAGCTCTTACTGTGAATCTTAACAACCCTAACTGTGGGGGGCACCACCCGCAGAGCCCCCTACCTGCCCACCATGTCTGACATGGATGAGAATAAGTCTACCAAGACATGAGGAGGAAAGGTGGCCCACCTCTCAAAGGAGAAGGGCCTTGGTCCTTTTCCTCAATGGGCTTTTATTGGGCTTAATTTGCATAGGAACACAGGGCCTATATGTAAAGTTCAATCATTGTCAGGCACTAAGGATCAAGCAATAGATAACATTCAAAGAACTATGAGGGCTTATTCTGAGTCAGGGTCAGATAGCTAAAGGGCCACAAAACTTTGGGAAACAAACCCATTTTAGGCTTGGACCATTATCATTTAAAATGAGGATATTAGCAAAGCAGGTTTCACAGGATTGTATGCATTCTCTTCTTAGGCTTGACTTCCCCAGGGAACTGGTCCTTTACAGCACATGTATGCACCCACCTCTGGCATTGTTGCAGGCTTAAGTCTGGTGGAGGAAGAAAGGCAGCTAAGAGATTAGGAGACTTCTTACCGACAGAATGAGGACTCAGGCTATGTCAAAGTTGAGGGGTGAGGGTCCATCACCCCTCTTCTCTATAGTCTCCCAAGTCCTTCTCTAATGGCCCCTTTATAACCAGGCCTGTGCTAGGTTGTCCCTCCCTTGAGGATTATTACCCATCATTGGATAACCAGTCATCCATCCAGGGCCAATCAGGGTAAAGTAAAGGGGGCAGAGGCGGCAACCCTGCTAGGAGGAGCTTTGTCTCCTTAATGGCTATGGTCCCAAAGTATTTTTACTCAGCTTTAGCCATGGGGAGTTACAGCTTCTGAAACCAGGCAGAGCAGTCCCTAACACCTAACCCTATATAATTTTACTAACCAACATCAGGTCAATAAATTCAGTAAAAAGAAGAAACTAAAAAAAAATGTATACCAGCTCATATCATTTTCATTACTCCTAAAGTATTAAGGACTCATTTCCATTTTGATCCATAAATTCAAAATTCCTCAGCAAGAGCCTCCATGGAGTGGCTCCTGCTTATCTGCCATTACATACTACATCTTCCAGTCAAACCACTGAAACAATGAAACACATAACAGAAAACATAGACACTAAACTTATGGACCTTGGTCTCAGAGGGATTTTTGTGAAGTTGACCCCCAAAACAAGGCAAGTAAAAGTGAAAATAAATGAATGGGAGTACATCAAGCTAAAAAGCTTCTGAAAAAGAAAAACCCATTACAAAGAAAAAAGGCAACCAACCAAATTAAAGAAGATATTTGAAAATGATACCTCTGATAAAGGGCTAATGTCAATATATGTAAAAACATTTACAACTCAGTAACAAAAAAGCAATGTGATTTAAGCAAATAAGCAGAGAACCTGAATAGATACTATTCCAAGGATTACCAAGAGAAATATTAGAAGATGCTCGACATCACTAGTTATAAGGGAAATGCAAATCAAAACCACCTCACAACTAACAGATTTTTGGTGAAACCCTTAAGACTTTTATGTATAGGATTATATCATCTGTGAACAGGCTGAAAATTTTATTCCTTCCTTCTAATTTAAATGCCTTTTATTTCTTTTTCTTGTCTAATTGCTCTGACTAGAACTCCCAGTACTATGTTTAGTAAAGCAAGCAAAGCGGACATCCTTGCCTTATTCTTATGTTACAGAAAAAGGTTTGGGTTTTTTTGCCATTGAGTGTTATGTTTGCAGTGGATTTTTTTTATATATGGCTTTTATTATGCAGTGGTAGATTATTTCCATTGTTTTACCATGAAATTGTGTTGCATTTTGTCAAATGTTTTCTGCAGTAAATAAGGTAATCATGTGCTTTTTAAATTCATTTTGTGTATGTGGTCTATTGTATTGATTGATTTTCATGTTGAATCATCCTTGCATTCTAAGAGTAAATCCCACTTGATCATGCTATATAATCTTTTAATATGTTGGTGAATTTGATTTATGAGTATTTAGTTCAGAATTTTTCTCTCCATGTTTATAAGGGATATTGGTCTTCAGTTTTCTTTTCTGGTAATGTTTTTGTCTGGCTTCAGTATCAAGGTAGTGTTGGCTTCATGGACTGAGTTAGGGAGCATTGTCTTCTCTTCAATTTCTTGAAATGAATCGGTATCAGCTTTTCTTTAAATGTCTGGTAAAATTCCCCAGTAAAAACATCAACTCCATGGCTTTTTTGTTCAAAGATTTTTTAAAAGAGTTTTTTATTTATCTTTAGAGGGGAAGGGAAGGAGATAGGGAGAGAAGTATCGATGTATGGTTGCTTCTCATGAACCCCCTGCTGGGAACTGGCCTGCAACCCAGGCATGTGCCTTGACTGGGAATCTAACCTCAGTCCTTTGGTTTGCAGACCCACGCTCAATCCACTGAGCTACACCAGCCAGGGCTGTTGAAAGGTTTTTAATCTCTGATTAAATATCCTTACTGGTTACAAGCCTATGAAGATTCTCTATTTCTTCCTAATTTGGTCTTGGTAAATTTTGTAAATCTAGGAATTTGTTCATTTCATGTAGGTTATTCAATCTGTTAAAGTACAGTTGTTCATAGAACTATATTAGTAATTTGATTTTAGTAATTTGAGTTCTTTTTTAAAAATATTTTATTTATTTATCTTTAGAGGGGAAAGGAAGGAGAGAGGAAGGAAATATCAATGTATGGTTGCTTCTTGTGCATCCCCTGCAGGGAACTGGCCCCTGCCGGAAACTTGCCTGCAGCCCAAGCATGTGCCCTGACTGGGAATTGAACTGCGATCATCTGGTTTGCAGGCCCGCGCTCAATCCACGGAGCTACACTAGCCAGGGCAGTAATTTGAGTTCTTTTTTTCCTTAATCCACCTAGCTAAATATTTATCAATTTTGTTGATGTTTTCAAAGAACCAATTTTTCGTTTTGTCAAATTTCTCTATTTTTATTTTCTATTCTATTTATCTTTGCTTAAATCTTCTTCATGCTGGCTTTCAGTTAACTTTGTCCTTTTTTCTAATTCTTTAAGTTATGAAATTAGGTCATTGATTTGAGATTTTTCTCATTAATGTGTTTATAGCTATACATTTCCTCCTTAGCACTATTTTTGCTGTGTTCTGTAAGCTTTGGTATGTTGTGTTTTTATTTTCATTGACCTCTAATATTTTTTAAATTTCCCTTGCAGTTTCTTCTTTGATCCATTGGTTCTTTAATAATGTGTTGTTCAGTTTCCAGAATTTTGTAAATTTTCCAGTTTCTTTGTTACTGAATTTACCCCTTTGTAATCAAAGAAGATATGTATTTTGTACAATATTTATCTTTTTAGATTTAAGTTGTGACCTAACATATGGTCTGTCGTAGAATATGTTCCATGTGCTCTTCAGAATGTATCTGCCAATATTGATGGGTACAAAGTTCTACATATATCTGTTAGAACTCACAGATGTTTGTGTTGCTTAAGTCCTCCATTTTAAAACTTATCTTCGGTTTAGCAGTTCTATGCATTTCGAGAATGAGGACTTGAAGTCTCCAATCATTATTATGAAACTGTCTATTTCTACCTTTAACTATGTTAGCTTTTGCCTTATACAGTTTCATGGTCTGCTATTAGGTTCATAAATGTTTCTTCTTGCTGTATTGAAATGTTACTACTACATAATGTCCTTCTTTGTCTCTTGTAAACTTTTCCCCCTTTTTATTGTATTTTTATTAACATTTATCCAAGTTATCCCTCTCCCCCTGTAATCACCACAGTGTTATACATGTCCATGAGTCCTTTTTCCTTTTTGCTTAATTTTTCCACCCCCTAACTTCGCCCCCCCGCCCCACTGTCTGTCATCTGCTCTCTATCTATGAGTCCGTCTCTGTTCTACTTGTTAGTTCAGTTTGTTCATTAGATTGCACATATGAGTGAAATCATGCTATTTGTATTTCTCTGACTGGCTTATTTCACTTAGCATAATTTTCTCCAGGTCCATCCATGCTCTTGCAAAGGGTAAAATTTCTTCTTTTTTATGGCTGAGTGATATTCCATTGGTTGTCTTTCGGGATGTTCTTTGGGTTTCTTTCCTGGTTTTGGTGCCCTAGGCTAGGGAGTCTAGCTTGGGGTTTAGTCCCCACACTTCCCAGGGAGAAGCTCCCTGGCCACTGAAATATCCCTTCAGAACTTCAGCTGCCACAAATGGGAGTCTAGCCAGCCCCTTCCCACCTCCACACTTTCTAGCAGTTTCATCATGGTGATGTGGTTTCTTCCGTATGTCCTTAGTACAGTTGGTTATTCAGGATTACTTTTCTACAAATAGTTGTAAGTCCAGTTGGGTGCTGAGGGGAGGTTGGTGTAGTTTTCACCTACTCTGCCACCATCTTGGATCTCCATAAACTTTTTGATTTATAGTTTATTCTTGTTAGTCACTCCTTTTTCTTTTGGTTACTGTTCAAATGAAATCTTATTTTCTATTCTTTCACTTTCAACCTATTTGTGTCTTTGTCTAAAAAGAGTTTCTGAAGGGGATAGTTGGGGAAAGAAGGGGAATACATACAAAGGACCCATGGACAAGGACAACAGGGAGGAGATTGTCTTTGGGAGTGGCACTTGGAATGGGCAAGGGAGAGCAATCAGGGAAAAAATGGGGACAACTATAACTGAACAACAATAAAAAACAAAAATAAAAAAGAGTTTCTTCTGAACAGCACATTGGGGGATCATGTGTTTTTACTAATCCTACCAAATTCTGTATTTTGACTGGAGAGTTTAATCCATATACATTTAAAGTAATTACTGATAAGAAAGGACAAACTTCTGTCATTTGCTATTTGCCTTCTATATGCCTCATAGCCTTTTGTTCCTTATCTCCTATGTTACTGTCTTCTTCCATGTTTAATTGATATTTTAGTAAAATGGCTTAACTTTCTTTTTTCCTTTTTTTATATTCCATAGATATTTTCTTTGCTGTTACCATAGGGGTTTCACATAACATCCTGAAGTTACAGCACTTTAACTTGACTTTTACCAGTTTTACTTCAATAACATAAAAATCTCTGCTCTTTTACATCTTTCTCCTCGTTTCTTTCCATTGTTAATGTAACAAAATTTCACCTTTATGTATTGTATCGCCCAAAACATAAACTAATAATTTTCATAAATGCATTAGTCTCTCAAACTACATAGAAATTAAAATGTGAAGTTACAAACTAAAGTTATCATAATACTAGTTTTTTAACTAATAATGTTTTAAAATGTATTAGTCTTTTAAATAATGAAGAAAACAAAAAGTGGAATTATAAACCAGTGTTACAATAATACAAGCTTTTATAATTGCCCATGTATTTTCCTTCATTGAGATCTTCACATATATTTATATGACTTCAAGTTTCTGTGTGTAGTGTCTTTTATTTCATTCTGCAGGACTCCTTTGAGTGTTTCTTTCAGGCCAGGCCTAGTGAGAGCAAATACTCTCAACATTTGTTTATCTGAGGATGTCTCAGTTTCTCACTTTTAAAGGACAGTTTTGCCTGATTTAGGATTCTTGGTTGCTAGTTTTTTCCTTTAGCACTTTGAATCTATTTGTCCATTGTTTTTTGGCTTCCAAAGTTTCTGATGAGAAATCTGCTTATAATCTTATAAGAATCTCTTGTACGTGATGAGTCAATCTCTCTTGCTGCTTTTAAAATTCTTTCTCTTTGTATTTAAAAAGTTTGATTATAATGTGTCTCAGTGTGGATCTCTTTGGTTTATTTTAGGCTTAATTAGACTTCTTGAATACTTATATTTATTTCTTACATCAAATTTGGAAAGTTTTCAGCTATTATTTCTTCAAATATTCTCTTTGCCTTTTTTCCTACTCTCTCTTCTTTCTTTCTTTCTTTCCCACAGTGCACATGTTGGTCTGCTGTTTATGGTGTTCTACATGTCCCTCTGGCTCCATTCAGTCTTCTTCAGTTTTTTCTATTTTTGTTCCTCGGACCCAAAAATTCCCAATAGAAAACTAATATTTATTTAGTGTGACTATGTGCCCATCATTGCACTGGGTGCTTTACACCTGTCATCATTGTTGATATTCACAACAACCCTATGGGTTAAGTACTTTTTACTCCAATTAGAAGTTAGACAACAGAGGTTCAGAGAGTTTAACTTGATTAAGGTAACTCAGCGACTATCCAGGCTAGGCTAATGTCTAAGTTGATTAATGTCCAAACTCACATTATTAAGCAACTAGAATTGAGATTAGTGGTAAAATAAGATGAGAACATCAATTTGAATACTGTTCATTAATTTTTAAAGTTCTATGAAGAGGATTCGAGAAGAAGGTATGAACAAAGGGAGAATTATGTAAACAATGTTAGTATATGGAACAATTTCACTCATACCAATATTTCCACAAAACTTCAAAGAGAGTCAGTAATTAGTCAATATCAATTAAATCTGAAGTTTTACTTGCTGAAACCTAATAGACAAAAAATTTATTGTAATTTATCCCAAATGAAAAGTGAGATACATGATATGTGCATGTTGGATAAAAGATTTGATCCCTTATCTAAGTTAACAGTGATCATTAACACTGATTATGTGATAGTCTTCCAATTACAAATAGCAAGAGAGGAATAGAAGAGGAGAGGACAGAGACAAGAAAAATCCTGACCAGCTGTCCAGAGACAGGGCTAATTTGTTGATCTAAAAAGAGGAACTTTTGTACATGCACTTCCTTTCTATCACTATTTATTACCCAGGAACACTTCTATAATCACTACATTTATTTGAAAATCTGACTTTATACAGGCAAGCTCTCGTACCAAAAGGACCAAACCTATAAACAGACTTATGGTGAACTGTTTATGAGGCCCTGTGGGTATTCTGGACTGCTCATGCCCCAACCAGCCCTAATGATGCAGTTCTCACTTCCATCATTATTCCAAGTCATATGACACATGATATCAGGTGTCATGTAGCTAGTGTTGTATAACAAACAAACAACCCCCCCTACAAAACCTCAGAAGCTAAACAACAAACATTTAGTTCTCACATCTCTGTAGGGCCCAGCAATGACCCAAACTGGGCTCGACAGGACAGTTTTGATTATCTCAGCTGGGATCTCAGCTTGATTAAGTGTTGATGGATCATGGCTGGCCTTTGCTGAAGTGACTCAGCTCTGCTCCATCTGTCTCTCTTCCTCCTCTGGAATCAGTGGGGCTGGCTCAGGCATGCGCTCACAATGATGAAAGCAGTACAAGAGGAAAAGTGAAACATGCAAAGGCTCTTGAAGTCCAGTCTCAGAACTAACATACTACCTTTTCTGCCTCCTTCTACTGGCCAGAATAAGTCCCAAAGTTGAGCTCAGAGTCAGAATAGAAAATCACTGCAGAGATGCATGGCAATGGGCATACATATAATGAGAAGGTGGGAAACTTTAACACAGTCCACCACAGGCCCCAATCACAGCGATCCGCCAAAGACTTAATTCTCCAGTTTGGCTGAAAAGAGGTTCTCCAGTGGCAATAATCATATCCATTTTCATCATTTTATCTTTACAGTACTCTGTAAAACATTAGTAGGGTCTTCCTTTTATAGGTGAGGATATCACGGCTCAAAAAGATTAGTTAATAAAATTTCCAAAACGGCTTAAACTCATCTGTCCTTTCACATTGTATAGCAATGTGGCAACTGAACTCTTAACAACAGTATCAACTGCTAACATGCTGTAAACATGGCAGGACAGAATCAGTCCCTCACCAGTGGTCCAAATCCTTACCACACATTGTCTTCATTATTGCACTGAGTGACGAGTTCCTGGCTTAGGTTACTGAGACTTGTGTGCTACTGAGAGACAGACTCTGAGGAGAACAAAATATTTTTAATACAAATCACTGCCTTTTCCCTCTGTCAATAAGTTATATCACTGAATTTGAGGTTATACACTTACCTTGAAAGGTCAAAAATGAGTCAGCAGCCTTTAAAAAGGGTAAAGCAAATTTTCCTTTCCTTTTGCTTTTCTTTTGGGAAGAGAGGAATGGCAGAGTGGCACTGACAGCTGCTCTTGGTGACCTTCAGCAAAACTACTTCAGACTTGCAGGTCTTCTCATGGAGGTAAAAGCCAGGATGTGTGCTAGAAAGTGGGAAGTGGGAGTGGTGCCTAGCTCTCCAGCAGATGTGCCATTGTGGCTTTCTTAAGGAAGGGTTGAGAAACTATGGAAGGAGTTGAAGAACAATGCCCAGGAACATTAATGGTGGGATCAAACAGGAAGGAGGAGTCCTATCCAGCCCCCCACATCCACAGTGCATCTCTACCTATGATCCACATCACATGCCACTCATTTAGCACATCACATGCTGAATTCAGGAACCAAGTTTTAGTTAATATTAGTCCTGGTGATACAGGGTGCAGCCAAGAGAGGGGGTCCCCAAAAAGATTTGGAATGGTGTCAAGAACTCAAAGTATATAGGAGTATTGGAGGAAATATTAGTAAGATGTCCTCAACCCACCCCCCACCCCCAGGTGTCAGTTGGGGGAAGAGACAAATGCAGCAAAGCCATTGAGAGCTGTTTTGCATAGCAACAGTTTTGCAGCTAACCTCTGGAATGGTCACTTAACATATCTACAACCTTTGACTGGTTTCATAGATATGTTAAATAGCTATGGACAAGTTTTGAGCCAGGGAGAAGTGAGTGGCTGCTACCCAGGCTGGAACTGGGGGCTGATCCTCTGAGACAGTGCCTGCGAGAGAGCCATGTGGCTTTAGCAGAGTGAGGACCCCCTATTGGCCAGGTGAGGGGGAGAGACACGCTGTTTTGGAAAGATGTAGACCCCTGTAGCCATTAGGAGAGAGAGCCACGTGGTTTCAACAGAGTTAAGACCTCCTCTTGCCCAGGTGAAGAAGAAAGACAGGCGCTTTTGGTGGAGTGCGGACCCCTGCAGCCTTGGTAGAAGAGGCCCATGCGGCTTTGGGGTGCTCCCTTTGGCGAGTAGCCTGGAAAGCAGGAGAGACTTTGGCTGGAACTTGGTACCAAGAACTCTTGCCAGTGGAAGGTGCCGCATGACTTTGGATTAATTGGAGATCCTGCCTGGACAGGCGACACAGCCCACAGTGCCAGGGACCTGAAAAACGGACGTGTGCTCTTTTCCTGATTTATGGTACCTGTTATATGCAAATTGCGAGTGAAGGAGTCCACAGAAACTGAGAGCAACTTGATGGTATATTTATTGGCCAAGTTTTAACCTGCGCAGGGGCGAACTTCCCAAATGAGACCGCAGTCCCGCGGCTACGCAGAGCCGCCAAAATGGAAGTCGCGCCAAACGCTTACAGGCTTAGGGTTTTATGGAGGCGCCGCAAGCAAGCTGGATACAGAAGCAGATGTGGCGGTTAGCGGTTGGCTCAGGGGCACAATAGGGTTACTGATCATTGGTGAGTTAACTCGTGCACTGGCTCGTGCTCCTTTACTTGATTGGTCAGTTGAGCTCGTGCACAGGGGCAAAGTTTCCCTCCCTAGTGACTGTCCAGATGGCTATCTGCCTGACTAACCTTTGCTCTTAACCCACATCCTGGAACACACCCTGTTCTTCCGGCGTGTCCCGGAGCCTCTTTGCGTTAGTTAGTAAAACACCTTTTGCTTCCTTACAGCTATGTTCTGGCTAGTTACTCTTGCCCTCAACATGTGTGTGTGTGTAGCCTTAAAGACTTTGATATTTTAATAAAGGCATTAGGCCTGAATAGCATTAAATAAACATTTTGTTTACTTTTCACAAATCTCTGGCATTGAGAGATGTCTTTCCAATTGGCGGTAGACAGAGAGCCCTGTAGATATTAGTATATTGTCCTTGGGAGGGACCTCTGTTTTCTGTAGCAGTTTTTTTGGCACCCTTCGGTGGGCCAAGTATTGCCCCCCCCCAACCCTTGCTCGGTAACACTGGCACTGCCATCTGAGAGTACCATGCTAGGCATGGGAGATACTGAGATGAATCATAAATGGTACTTGCTTTTAAAAGCTCACAGAGCACTGGCTACATCAGAAAAAGAGAGGAACACAGAGAAAAATGCCATGGGTGGCACAGATGACACAGTCAGGACAGAAGGCAAGGGTCAGGGAGGCTCCCGAGGAGCAGTAACTTTGAAGCTGAAAGTTGAAGTACAAGCAAGAGTTTGCCAGATGAAATCTGGCAAAGAGACTTTTAGGCAAAGAGAAGATGCTGGCCAAATCTCAGCCACTGAAACCCCCAAATTCCAAAAGCATGAGTATTAAAGTCAGAAGAATTTGTTTGAATATTATCTCTATTGTTTACTCCTCCAACAAATTGGACTTATCCAGGACTCCCTTAGACATAGTATCCTCACCTGTGAAATAGGTAATCAGAGGTATCTGACAGCAGTGTACTAAGAACTGAGACTCAGTATGTGAACATATTTACAGTCTATATAAAGTGCTACCTCTAATACAACCACTCAATGCTACTATCATCATTTATAGTGCTGTTAATATTAGTCATCAATTCAGCACCAGGGGATTGGGTGGAGATGGAAGATTCAGAGGTGACTAATAGGTCTCTGTCCTCATAGTGATCATAGTCTAATAATAATGGTTGACACTCATGCAGGGGTGCTTGTGTGCCATACTCTCTTCCTGGGACTCTCCATGTATTAGCTCATTTCATCTGCACAACAACCTGAGAACCAGGAGCCATGATGACGCTCATTTTGCATATGTGGAAACTGAGGCACAAAAGGGTAAAAAAAATTTGTGCCAGTCTCCACGGCTTATGGGTGGTAGCATCAGGATGGGAGGTGGCTCCAGAGTCCCCACTTTTCAGCACTACCCTATGCAGGGAGACAGACAGTCAAGATGTGACCTTAACACATGTCACGAGTGCTGTGAGTGTTATGATACAGTAAGTGTACTTGATGTCCAGGACAACAAGAGCTTGTAAGATGAGTGAGGGGTGGGGTGTTGTCAGCAAAGGCTGAGTTCTGGTGAGGAAGTGGGGAAAGATGTGCTCAGCAAGAGGAACATGTGAAGAAAGATGCTGAGGGGTGAGAGCAGAGCTTCTGTCTTGCACTATAGGCAGGGGTAGCAAGGAGAGAAAAATGGTGAGGAGTTGAATATGGTTGGAGAGGTGAGCAGGAGCCAGGTCCTGAAGGGCCTTGTGCATGCATGCTAAGGAGCCCTGTCATGTGCGGGCAGCAGAGATTGTCGAAACGGTGGGTCTGACTGCAGGGTGAATGAACCATATTGGGAGAGGGGAGTGAGTGATAGCTAAGGTCAGAGAGACAGTTTGGGGGCTACCCTAGAAGTCTAGCTGTTATTCCTATTACTAGTGTCTGGAAGTGGGAATGAAATTTTGAAAATTAAGATAGAGATTAATGCCAGAGGGGGTAGGTTTGAGGTAGGAGGTGGGGATGGCTGGGGCAAGGGGTCATGGTGGGGTGAAAATGGACACAACTGTACTTGAACAACAATACCAAAAAAAATCATACAGCTTAATGTAAGAAAAAGAAAAGGAATCAAGAGCAACAACTACTGGGTCCCAGCCTAGATGATGGGTAGGTCAGAGTGTCATACAGGCCCTAAGGAGGAATACCTAGGAAGCACTAACTTTTAAGAAAGAGTATAGGAGCAGAGCCCAGAGACAACTGAAGGAGTGAGCAGAGAGGAAGAAGGAAAATAAGCAAGTGCTTTCCCCCAAACCAAAGCAAGTTGAAGGTTGAGGATGTAGTTCAAGAATTTCCTACCAACAGAGTTCTGAGTATTTAAATTCAGGTTTAGATATGTAAAGGATGGTGTCATTCCGTGTGGCTTAAAACATCCTTGGTTTCAGTCTTATTTTTTCCAATCTTCATTTTCTGAGATTTCCATTTCACTGCCCCACTCATTTAGTATGTTCAATTAATTTCTCAATATCTTTGTTTACTGATTACTGCTCCCTGCACACATAGACATAACAGGATAAAAGAGGTGTTCCTGCTAATTGGATTGTAATGTGCTGAGACTGATGAATGAACCAATAAACACACCATCACCATCGCCAATAATAATAGCAACCCCTATTATTAGGTGAGAGTCTCATCTCTTGTTTATTGAGAAGCTATTATGCACCAGGTGTTTCATTATTAGTTTTACAAACACTGCCAATAAAAAGTAGAAATGACATTTCTTTTTACAGGGGAAGATATTAAGGCTTGAGAAGTTAAGTGAGCAGCTGGAGAGGATACAGTAAATAAATAGCAATGGACATCCATGCACTACCCACCAAGGGTAGAGCCTTCAGTCAGCCATTTGAAAAGTATTTTTACCTAAATGACTGACTTCCTTGACATCCTTGCAATGATTTACAGGGAGAGGAGAAATTATGTGTGGGAAGTAAAGAGTGAGGAGTAGGTGGAGTAAAGGAAACAAAAAGAATTAAGTGGACCAAATTCCTGACCTCAAGCTCAGGATTTTAAGTTTAGTCCTGCCCTGAAACACTCTGTCCCACATAGTCTCTTTTGGAAATGAAAAAGCACTGGAATGGTTTTTCTTGCTTACCATAGAGATTTATCCAAAAAAATAGGAGGCATAAATTCCTCACCAACTTTCTTTCAAGAACACAACTCATTTGCCATTTAACAAATCTTTACCAAGCACCAACTGGATGCTTAGCAATGAGCTCAGTCCTGGGAGTGTGTGGTGGACATAATCAACCATGCAAGCACGGTGAGAGAAGAGCAGAGGATGTCCTTCTTGAATTGCCTTTGTGGAGGGGACTTGAAGGATAGAGTGGTCAGAAGGGAGGTGGAGGGCCTTTTCAGCAGAGGGGAGGTTTGAGCAAAGGCCGTTGCTTTCACTCGGTGTTTTCAACATTCTTCCCCTTTGCCTCTTTATCTTACAAGCTCCAACTTCCCCATTAGAATTTGGGAAGGTTTGGCTGACCTGAGCTCCCTGGCTCAGTTCTTCTTCTGTGCCCTTTGTATGTCTGCTTGAGCAGGTATTAGCAGGTAACCCAGACTGTGTCCCCTACTAGTCTAAGCTTTCTGCAGGAAGGGGAGGAGTCCTTTAGCTCCATGTAGCCCATGCCAGGACAGAGTAGGTCCTTGATAAACACAGTGCAATACCTGTAGCATTCTGGAGTGGATTTCTAAGGACAGTTCAGGGGTGTCCAATGTTTTGGCATCTCTACCACACTGGAAGAAGAAGAAGAGTTGTCTTGGGCCACAAATTAAATACACTATGACATGTAATCACAAAAGAACTCTCTTAATGTTTTAAGTAAATTTATAATTTTGTATTGTGTTGTGGACCACTCTGCCTGATTTCAGGAATTATAACAACCCCCTGTGGCTAAGGATGAGTCAGTGACCTCTGGAATGTGAGCTGCAGGAGACAAGGCTTATCTCTGGTAGCAAATGCTGCCTCAGTTTCCTCTTTCTGCCCCCAAAGCTTGGCCGGAAGTCAATGATGAGTAAGACCCCTCACAGCGGGAGGCAACCTAAGCCAGACTTGATCACGTGGGAGGCCATCATGGAAGGACTGGGGGGGGGCTTCAACAAAGAGGGAGCAATGGACTCTCGCTCTCCGCCGCCCCCCCCCCCTTTGACAAAGCCGAGTGCCCATGTTCTCTGGGAGAAGTGCTTCCTGGCTCTAATCCCCTTAAGCTTGAATACCTGATGGGGAGGGGTGCAGCTCCTTGCCTTGCTCAAGTGGTATCTGGGGTAAATCAGGCATAAGAAAGAATATGTAAAAATTCTGTGAAACCTGCTTTGTTTAGAATGCTCTCATTTAAATGATAAGGGTCAGAGCAAGAAGTTGGTTCCTCAGAGTTTTATGGCTCATCAGCTATCTGACCCTGACTGAGAATAAGCTCTCATAGTTCTTTGAATGCTATTGTTTGAGTTTTACCTGTATTCTTGACAAACAAACCCAATAAAAGCCCCTTGAGGAAGGGGCTCTTGGCCCTTCCCCTTTAAAGGGTCAGCCACCTTTCCTCCCCAAGCAGATGACATCATGTCTCAGTCATGTTTACTCTCATCCGTGGCACACAGGGGGACTTGCGAGGAAAGTTGCACCCACAGTATTGGGCCACATTCACAGCCATCTTGAGCTGCATGTGGCCCATGGGCCACGGGTTGAGCATCCCTGCTAGGCCTGAGCAACACTGCCCATTAAACACTTCACAGCTCCTTCTCAAGGAAGGGAGTTGCAAGTAATAGAAAGATTGGAGGCCCCAATCTTTCTGACAGAGGCCACCAGGGCTCTGTCAGAATGACTTAAGTATATCACTAAGGTTTTGTTTTCCTCTCTTATCAAATGATAGGTTAGACCAGCATTGTGAGCTTGTGACAACAGAGGACTTATCATAGCCTACAAGTAGGGTTGTTTGTGCTGCATCAGCTTCAAGTTCAGCCTACATCCTGTGCTCAAGATGGTGCAGAGAGACTGTCTAGAAGAGGAGTAACAAGCATGTTTGATTTTTATTTTTAGTTAGCTCTGACTTTCAAGTGATTCACTTGGAAGCTTCATTTTTCAACAAAAGCAGTTCAAAGTGCCTAGCATAGAATTCAGTAATAGTTAAAATAATATTATTTAACAGTTAAGACTTTAACAGTTAAAACTTTAATTTTCGAACAGGTAAAATGATCACATGGCTCAAAAAGAAAAACAAGATGTACCATGTGAACCTTGCCCCACCCATGATGTATCTGCCCCATTTACTACCCTTGCTCTCTGCTTCCATGATCACCCATTCCATTAGTTTCTTACCTGTCCTCCCAGTGTTTCTTCATGCAAATATAAGCATGTGTGGCATTTTGTCAGGTGGATCTTCAGTATCTATAGAGATGATCATGTAATTTTTCTCCTTAGATCTATTTTGATTAACTGACTTTGCATTCTTAGAATAAGCTGCACTTGGTCATGAAGTATTATTCTGTTAGTACACTGCTGCATTCTGATTGCTAATATTTTATTTAGGATTCGTAAATTAATATTAATGTGTGAGATTCACTTATCTTTTCTTCTTTGTACAGCCTTGGTTATCAATGCTATCCTTGCTGGATAAAAAGTATTTAGAAGTTGTTTTTCTTTGTCTATGTTCTGGAACAATTTAAATCCTATTGAGATCATCCATCCTTTAAGTATTTAGTTAAGTTTGCCTGGGAAACTTCGAGCCCTGGTACTTCTTTTCAATTTATTTTTTCAATTTTTTAATTGAGCTTATTGGGATACAATCTATAACACATCATCTGCATATTGTATTGTGTGTTCACCACCCCAAGTCAAGTCTCCTTCCATCACCATTTATCCCCTCCCATAACTCCCTACCCCCTTACTCTCTAATAGTCACTATTCTGTTGTCTATGAGGTTTTTTTTTTTTAAATTTTTTCACCCAGGTAGCACGGGTGGTTTTTTTTTTAAATGAACTCCTTAAATTTTCTCTCTGAGACAGCTTACCTATTTTACTGATTTTGCCCCAATAATTCAGGAATTCACTTACATTGACTCTACCAACCCCATTATCTTAACTCATTACTCTGTGTATCTTTATTTTATTCCTTTTGCTTTCCTTATTTTGTTGTTCTTTTCTCTAACTTTTTTAGTCAATTCCCAATTTTATTCCTTCTATGCTTTGTATAACTATATATATTTTATGCTATGACATTTCCTATGAGTGGTACATTATATTTATCCTCTAGATTCAGAAAGTCATATGTAATATTTTCATTATCAATGGCTTTTAAAATTTCTGTAATTTGGATTTTTAATTTCCCTTTAACCTAAAAGTTGTTTAAATGACAACTATCTTAAAATTCTGATTTTTTAAATTAACTTTTAAGTTTACTGCACTGTGAACAGAAAATAATGTCTACATTGTCTCTAGTTTTGAAATTTATTGTGGTTTCCTTTATGGTGGTCAATTACTGTGGCCGTTCCATGGGTACTCAAAGCAAGAAACATATTCCCTACCTTCAGGACTCATAGTTTGATTTATATCCATCACATATACTTTTATGCTTATGTTTCTGAGATTTTCTGTGCTCTTATTTAATTTTGATTTAATTGATCTGAGAGGATGTTTTGCTATCTTCTGATATGGAAAGGCTGATGAGGAGCAAGTTCTGAGGAGAAGTCAGGTGTGAGGAAGTGATAAGGTCTATTAGATCATCACCAGCCAAAAACCACTCTTACCATGAAAAGGTCTCCCTAAATTTGACCAAGGTGTATGTATGTATGTATGTATGTGTGTGTGTATATATACTTTATTGTTGGGTAATCTTGGCTGCAGGTGCTTGCTGTTCATCACTTTGAATATTTCTTGATAATTCCTTCTGGCCTGCAATGCTTCTGTTGAGAAATCAGCTGAGAGTCTAATGGAAACTCCCTTGTAGTTAATTCTTTCTCTTGCTACTTTTAAAATTCTCTCCTTGTCCTTTTTTTTTATTTTTATTTTTTAAAGATTTTATTTATTTATCTTTAGAGGGGAAGGGGAGAAGAGAAAGAGAAACATCAATGTATAGTTGCCTCCCGAAAGTCCCCTGCTGGGAACTGGCCTGCAACCCAGGCATGTGCCCCGACTGGGAATCGAACTGCGATCATGTGGTTTGCAGGCCCACACTCAATCCACTGAGCCACACCAGCCAGGGCTCTCATCTTTAACCTCCTGCACTTTAATTACGATGTGCCATGGTGTGAGCCTCTTTGATTTCTGGGCCCTCTGCACTTCCTGAGCTTGTTTGTCTATTTCCTTCACCAGGTTAGAGAAGTTTCCATTGTTGTTTAAAATAGGTTATCAATTTCTCTCTCTCTTCTTCTGGCACCTCCATGATGTGAATGTTTATATGCTTGAAGTTTTCCTGAAGCTCCTTACACTATCCTCATTTTTTAAATTATTTTTTCTTTTTGCTATTTTGAGTGGGTGTTTTTTTTCTTTTGCTTCTGTATATTCCAAATCGCTGTTTTGATTCTCAGCTTCATCTACTCTACTGTTCTCTATAATTATTCTTCATTTCAATTAGTGTATCCTTCATTTCTGACTGGTTCTTTTTTATGGTTTTCATGGCCTTTTTTATGCTGTTAAAGTTCTATCTACTTTCCCCCTAAGTTTATTGAGGATTCTTATAGCTAGTGTTTTAAACTCTGCATCTAGTAGATTACTTGTCTTTTTTCTGGAGTTTGGTTCTGTTCTTTCATTTGGGGCATGTTTCTTTGTCTCCTCATTTTGGCAGCCTCCCTGTTTTTCTTTCTATGTATTAGGTAAAGCTGCTACATCTCCCAGGCTTGGACCTCATGTTGTAGGTGTCCTGTAGAATCCAGTGCCACAGCCACCCCATTCACCGGAGCTGGGCATTCTAGGTATACCCCCCCCCCTACTCTGTGTGGGCTGTGTACACCTTCTTTTCTAGTTGAACCTTGATTGCTATTTGCATGTCAATGAGGGGGATTAATCCCCAGGTTGATCACCTGCAAGAACTGGCTGTGATTACTATAGAGATTACACTGTTCAGGGCCCACCTCCTAGAGCCCCTTTACTTACTTTAGCAAGTCTCTGGTGACTGCTGAGTCCAGCCCTTGAGTGTATCACTTTGTGGAGATGATTGGCTGGTGCTCTGACATAGTCTAAAGCTGTCCACTGCAAATGCCAGCTCTGGGCCTTTCAAGAAATTCAGGCCAAGATCAGCCACCATCTGTATTCTTCCTGGAGCCACCCTACACGAGCTACAAAGCAATCTAAAGATGGCTGCTACTTGTGCTGAGCTTGCAGGTGCCCAGGAAAGGCTAAGCTGTGAACCAAGGCTGGCTGCTGCTAGTGCTAGGCCTGGCGCCACTTGGTAAGAGGTACAGGGCACAGTGAGGCCAGATTCTGCTTGTCTGAGAGATTTTAGGAAAGTCTGAAGCATAAGCCAAGACAGGCTATTTGTGTGAAAAAGCCACTGGAAACAGGTTGGGTGGGCCCACAGATTGGGGTGGGATCTCAGGAAACCACTAGGGGTAGCACAAACAATGTTAGCCAGGTTGATGGAGACTCAGATACAGTACCTGCCTGCCAGGTCAGTTAGGGAAGGGCTCAGAAAAAGAACAATGGCTTCTGCTAGCAGTTCTCTCTTGGTGAAACTTGACCCTTCAGTTCTCACGCTGATGCCCAACACTTCAGTTCCTTCCCTTATGTCCCTTGGAGCCTTTTGAGCTGCTGCCTCATTGCTGGAGCTCAGGAGTGAGTCTGAGTAAGTGCAATGCACAAGCCCTTTAAGAGGAACACCTGAAATTCCAGAAGTCCTCCATCTCACTCAGCCACAATCCCCCATGATTTTCACAGCCACAGGTTATGGAGACTTCTCTCTGGAACTGGAACCTTAGGCTGGGGACCTGGTGTGGACCTAGACCCCTTCGCTCTTCAGCTCTTCAGGGGGAAACTGCAGATGAGATCCCTCCTGATTTTTATCCACCACACATGGGTGTGGGGCTGGCCCATTCAGCATCTCTGCCCCTCTTGCCTACAGTCTCAATGTGGCTTCTTCTAAGTCCCTAGTTGTAGGACTCCTGTGTAGCTAGATTTCAGGTGGTTCTGAAATGATATTTGTTCTGTAGTTTAGCTGTGTTTTTTATGTGGTTGCTAGTACCTCATTTACTTACATACCCATCCTGGCCAGATGCCAATAACGTATTCTTTTTGACTGCTGAACAAATCACTCAGCTATAGAATAAGTTCACTTTTAATATGATTAAGATATGCCAAATAACAAAAACTAAAATTCTACAAGGGATTACTCCTTCTAGGGGGCTGCATTTTTAATAGGCATCTTCTGTGCTCTCCTATTCCCATGCACATGACCTTTATTCTTTGGATAAAGAATAAAGGTCATGGATTGTGGGTGTCAGGCGTGAAAACAGGCACTTTCCCAGGACAAGTAAGAACTAAAGATAGCCAATGGGAAAAAAAAATACTAACAAACCTCAGGGGTGAGTATGACCATTAAAAAACAGCACATAAAGGGGACAGTTTCTTGTATTTAAGTCCAGCTCTCAGAGCTTTTCTCTCTTGCCAAAAATGATCTAACATCTTCCTACATTGTTTGGCTTCAGATGGCAAGATTTTTTTTCTTCATTCCATACTTATTCCAGTAATTATAAAAAGAGAAAGCAGTTTATAACATTTGGGTGAAGTCTGACCCAGTGTATCAACTTTACTAAGAAAGGACATAATGGTTTTGGCAAGAGAATTTCATTCTGAAATTGTAAAAACATCCTATCCCAGTGGAATTAATTGGATTGCCAAAAATCAAAGTTGTATAACTTGCTAGGGCAGGGATCTAAGCCAAATGACTAGAGGTGGTACTCCTGTGCAACTCCACACAGAGGCTTTCAAAATTCAGATTAGAGAACCTGGTCCTGATACTAGAGTTGGTGGTGTTCCACATGGATTCATTCATGACGAGCCAGCAAGACAGGGTAAACAAGCAGACTTGGAAACCTGTTGTCTAGTTGCACAAAATCTCTGAAGTGTAAGAACAGAAAAACTAACCGCTCTCTTGAATGAGGACATCATGAAAAGATTTGTCCTACAACCTGCCTTCTTTGGAATCTACAGCTGAAACTGAATAAAATGCATTCCATCATCTTAAAAGGCAGATTGATCTCCCAAGCCTTCCAACCTAGCATTTGGGAAATGCCAAATGGAGATGACTGCTGCCAGAAAATTGGGATGGACTTCTTAGAGAGGTTCTAAACTCTCCTTTTCCAATCTTCCTAGTTTTCAAGGGACTGAAATGGTTTAGTTGTGACCTAGCTCAGATTCAAAAAACTTTCAATGGTGTCTCCAGGTCCACTGACCTAACTAAATGTTATTTGCAAAAGAAGATCCAATTTGAAAGGAAGTATGAGCAATTCATGCTTTAAACATAGGTTATCAGGGACCTTCTATTACACCAAGCAAGTTAAGCTGGGAATTCTTGCACTTGCTTGAAATTCAAGTTATAAATGACTGCATATCTGGTAAAAGTGATAAAAGGGTTGAAAAAAGGTGAGTTTTACATGAAACTGAGTGTAGATATTTTCTGAGAACCAAGCACCATTAGAACCTCAGGTTTCATGGGGTCTCCAGGCTCATTTAGTTCAAATTGTACATCCAATTGTTCCAAATCATCTTTGGATAATGTTAAGCAGGCAGGCTTCTCTTCCCATTGAGGAATACAAGTTCATCTGTAGGACATCTATAGTTTACATATTATCCAGAATTCAGCCTTACTCAATAAAGAGACTGCGACCACACTATCTAAGTCTTGGCCATTTAGTTAAAAGAACAGAAAACTACTCAGTTTAAATCCTTTCTTAAAGACTTTATTGGAGGGAAGTGTAGGTTTCATGGGAATAGGAAGACATTCATGGTTTTCCTCTTCCCTTTCCTCATTGTCTACAGTCTCTGATTCTCTTTACAATTAGCAACTCTCTATTGCTTTTTCAGCTTCTACTTAACGACCTTTGGCTGTAATAGAGGGCATCTTTTTAAAAAAACAATTTATCCTTATTTTTGTCATCATACCCTATCCTCTCTGTGGAGAACCAGCCATGGTGATTGATTTGGCAATGAACCTGATCTGTCCAGAGCCACCAAGGCATAATGAGACCTTCGCAGAGACTTCTAAGATAGGACCTGAATGGGAGAGCATCTTAGGCTGGAGTTGATGACACCACCCCACCTCTGTGAAGCCCAGACAAATGCCATCACAGCAGATAGAACAGAGATAAAAAGAAGCTAAACTGAGATGGCCATTTTTGCAACCTGAGTCCCAGCTATATGCACGTGCAGCCATGCCTGCTCTTCAGTTTCATGAGCCAATAACTTTCTTTCTTGCTTAAGTCATTTGTGAATCAGGTGTTCAGTCATGCATAACCCCTAAAATCCCACACTGATAGAGCTGGAATAGATTAGTAGGATTCCCACTGAGCCAACCCCACTCCTCCACAGGACTTTGTGGCTCTAGTGTTCTCACTGGCCTAGTTAGGAAGGGCAAAGCTGTGGACGAGTGGAGCTTAACATGGTATGTAGGACTATTCTTTTCAGATCTAAAGGTGGGGCAGAGGGAGATGAAATAATTAACCTCTTGCATTTATATTCATTCATTAGTCTTTGATCTGATAATTAGCCTAATCGTATTTTTTCTGTCTTGTCATTAAGGTCATGAACTTCAAAATATAAAGCATAATATGCAGCAATTACTTTCAATTTCAGAAATGCCTGTGATATTTTTTCATATGTAAGTCTAATGGATATTTAGAAAATGACTATTTCATTGTTATCTGTTATGGACATGCTAACAACATTTAAAATTTTTAAGTATGTCAATTTTAACTTTAAACTTGAAGAAAATAGAGTGGCTTAGAGGTTTAAATTTAAGTCATAAATAAAAATGTATTATCATATTTCATTATGAGATTATTTAACCCAATTCCTTTATTTAAAAATATCTGCATTTTCCTGGCTGGCATAGCTCAGTGGATTGAGCGCGGGCCTCCGAACCAGAGTATTGAGGTTCGATTCCCAGTCAGGGCACATGCCTGGGTTGCAGGCCAGTTCCCAGCAGGGGACTCACAAGAGGCAACCATACATTGATACTTCTCTCCTTCTCTCCTTCCCTTCCCCTCTAAAGATAAGTAAATAAAATCTTTTTAAAAAATCTTCATTTTAATGTCATTATGCAAATAATCTTTCCCTAAACCTCTTCTTTCAAAACATCCAATTTATTTCATCAAAAAAATAATGATATTCAGGCTCAGAACCTATTCCTTAGCCAAGAACTACCAGTGAAGCTGTTCATCCCTCCAAATGAAATTTAAAATTGCTTAGGAAGGGCAAGGGCATTATTTTCACACACATGTTTAAGTTCTACATCCAACCTTTCACAGAAATGAATCAGGTTCCTTCCACCTGTTCCTGTGCTGACATCACAAGCAGTACAGGCGCAGCCTGGGGAGGGCGAGGGCTGGGCTCCACCCCAGCTTTTTTCAGAATACAGTCTCCCTGTGTGGCATGGGCAGGTTACACTTGATCTCTATAATCCTGTTTCTTCACATACAAAGGACTGACTTTATACCTTTATAATTATATTTACCCTGTAGCTTAAATGGAGTAAGTAAATGAGGTGGTATAGATGAAGCAAATAATAGATACTCAATGTTATTTACCAGCTGTTATTTAAGGTAACAAATAATTGTCCTTCATAACACAAACATTCATAATTCACAAATGTTCATTACCTACTAGTTGTCAACATTGCCATAAATCTTCTATAGCTATAACGTGAAATTACATTTTTTTCATGAATTGAAATGTTAATGCCCCATTAAAGCTACCAAAATGTCTCTTTCTGCCACTAATTGGCATTATGACCACAGATAAGCACTTAACCAATGTGAGTTTTGCTTCTGCATTTGTAAAATGACAAGACTGGACAGCCCTCAGTGAATTTAGGGTCCCTTCCAGTTCTACCATTCTTCTCTGTGAATCTCATAATTCAGTTAAGTGGCTATGTAATATATGTGAATTCGGGTGTGATAATATCCGGATTCTAAATGAGTCCATGTTCTTCTCAGAAGAAAAACTGCTGCAATTTAAAACAAGTCTCCCAAGCAAATATCAGCCTGAGGAAAAAGAAGACAGAAAATAGCACAAGAGTTCATACGCTCAGGTTTTGTAACTTGGGAAATCTCTAAAACCTTTACCTCAAAATTTGAAGATGAATTTAGTGACATAAAGAGAGTTAAAGAAAAGTATGTTGCAAGGCATGACAGAAACTTATCCATTAGGTTTACAATCTACTGCTCCACATACAAAGTTCCAAGTCCAAGTTGTCTTGGTCATTAGAAATCCTAATGACTAGTATACTTCTATTTTTCTGAAACTACAGTACAAACTTGTCTAATTAACCATTCCTTTGCTATTTATTTTGAAACCAGCCACACATCCCTTGGTCTCTTCATATACAAATGATGCCAACTCCTATGCAGTTCCACAGAATTCTTATACAGTTCTCATTCTGCCCATTTTTTAAAAAATCTTTCCACTTATTACCTCATAAATGTTGAACATTTCAGAAATAAGATCCCATCAGAAAGAGGTGTCTACATGTTTGTCCACAGGGCACTGGAGAAAAAAATTCAAAAGATGCCTTCACACAAAATTAGAAAAAAAGGTATACAAATTTCTAATGGAGAGCAACAGAAGAAAATGCTGCATGTGAAAAGCCAAGATTCCCTCTGACAGATGGCAGGCAGTGCACGCTGCTGGCTGGGCAGTGTGCAGGGGCTTGCTCCATTGCAAATGCAGAAACAATAAAACTGCTTATTGATTTTTTTAAGAGATCTGTAATTAAGTGTGGCATTCTAACAGATAAAGGTGTACCAAGGCACACAGATAGGCTTTAAGGGGTCTTCAACTGAGATACTACTAAATTGATACACATCATTCCTAGAATGGCAAAACTTCAAGAGCTCCAACTTGTGTTTGTGCGTGCATTTGTGTGTTCACATCTGTGAGTACAAAGCATATGACAATTAGATCTAAAGTTTTAAGTAGTGTGTGCCCACCTGAAATTTTGTTGAGTTTAGAAAAGCAAAGGTCACAACCCTTACATTAAGTTGCTGTGGGCAAGCAAGAAAAATACCTGTCAAGACCCAGATCTCACTGTTAAGGGTGGAGTTCAGCAATGCCTTCTGAATGCCTTCAAGTCAACATTAGCTATGACAGAAGCAAGACTATTATTTAACAGTAGCAGCAAATGTCAAAAACAAACTGTGCCTAGCGTTTTGACCAGGCACTATTGAAAGAATACCACTTTTTTAGCACTTGTGTAACCAAGGAGGAGAACTTGGTTAATATTAATATTAACCAAGTTAATGGTTAATTAATATTAACCATTAATATTCTGAGGTTTTGTAATAGGATTTACAGGCTGCTTGGTGGTTTCCTCCTGACACATGTGAAAGGAGTAGGTAAGTGGCGGGAATCTGAAACGCTGATGCCTGAAGACAAGAACTGATAACATTAGAAATCAGGTACCTTATGGCTAATTAAAATGTAATTCTTCATTAGGAAATTGCACTCTCACAGAGGTGACACTGTAAAGTATGAGAACAGAGCCATCATCCCTAGGCAAAAATAAGATACTAACAAAACCTAGCTCCCATTTCCCACGTCCTTCCTTTCCTCTGGTGTCTTCAGGCCATCCTGCAGCACCTTGCCTCTCCCTTCCTGGAAAACACCCCAGCCGCACCTGGCCAAACCTCCAACCCACCAATCAATTACTCAAGGTAAAAACTAGCCAGTTTGCTACTCTACTTCCTTAGGAACCTGCTCCATTAACTAACTCTGAAGAGAGAAGCTGTGTATAGTGGATTCATGCATTAAGCTTCCTTTCATTTTGACAGAATCATTAGAAAAGTACCCTAATGCAAAGGAAATGCTAATGTACTGCCTCATACCCATACTCTGAAGTGAAGAAAGAGGGAAAAGAAAGGAACTAATATTTCATTCATGTCCATTTACATATTACATTTAATGTTAACAGTCCTCAAAGAAAGGCCGTCACATATCTCCATTTTACAGATGAAAAACTGAAGGTTAGAAAGCTTGGGAGACTTCTCCGGGATCCCAGTATTCAAGTCTAGAGTTGTCTAATCCCAGTGCTCTTTCCTGACTCTGCCACACTTCAGGACCACATCGTCATCAGCCGCAGAACATTATTTTTCAGTGAAAGTCTGATAATGATGTTAATGGGAATGTGACTAACTGTGGTAACGTGGCAGTCTCAGCCTGTAGGCTTCTCAAGTCTTAGGCACCCTGCCTAAGTGGAAGCATACCTGCTTCTAGGCTTCACGGGAACCACTTAAATCCCCAAATACAAGTAAATCCCTGCTGTTAAGTCCTACCTCTCACCACTTTCTCCCCTGCAATCTTTACTACTTCCAGACTGGACCACAGATTCTTCAGTACATTTACCTGTCTTTGTGGTTTTCCTGTCCATTCCACGCCAAAGAGAAATGCCCTTAGGTTCTCAAGCTGAGTCTGACTCTTCCTTCAAACCCAGTCAAGTACCTGTGCCCAACCTTTTGGAGGCCTTTCCTGCCCACCACATTAGAATCTGTTCTTCCTCTTACAAAGAGTACCATCTATACAACCCATTTGCATGGATCCCACAAGGCCTGTACTTATGTATTACAGGGCACATCGAAAACTATATCAACCAGCATAATAATTCACAGATTTCTCTCACATTGAACTTTTTAAAGGTCAGAAATCAAAACCTGTTAAAAAAATTTATCTCCTTATGTTCTATCAGATTTCCATATGGGACTGTGCCTATGGAAACTGCAGCAGAACATCTGTTATTGAGAGGCTGGAGGTCCAAGTCCAAGCACTCACTGAGGGCTGAAGTCATTAGGCTATTTCTAAGAAGGCTTATATTAACTTTTGAAAGAACCCAGATTCCTAAGTGAAGTAACATATTAAAACATGTCTATGAAGTCAAGTGTGCATTCACATCAGCAACACCTATAGTGCCCAGTCAACTTAGTTGAAATGATGGCTTTAGAAATCTGCTGGAAATGCATATAAAGAACCACGTGCAGGAACTTGCAGACAGTACAACATGGTAGAAAATCCTAGGCCTTTGGAGTGAAGTCAGAACAGGGTTTGAAACCTGGTCCTGCCATTCAGAGAAACGGGGACACTGGCAGCTGTAAACTGGCCAACATCTGCAGGGGTGTGGTGAAGATGGTCATGGGAGACACAATGGCAAAGCTTGAACGGTTCCTGCCCCCTCACTTCTCCTTTCAGATGATGAAAAAAGACAAAAGCAACCACTTTTCTTCTTTCCCACATTTCAAGGATTTGAATAGAGTTTATATTTTATGTATTTTAAAGACTGTACTTTTAATTTATCACCCAAAACTATATTTTATTTTCTTATAGTTGTGTTCACTATGAATCACCTAGGAAGAATATTCTAGGAATAAAAAGAGTGCTACAAAACACTTCCCTCCAACTGTGTTAGACATTACCAGTGATAGCCTGTACTGGGTGCTCCTGCCCCTCAGGGGGGGCTTCACACACCCCAGTCCCCTTGCAGTTAGTTGGGGCCATAGCACCAGAATTAATCCTAACAAACTTTTAAGGATCACTAGTTTATTTTTTCTGGGATAAAAAGCCAAACCTGACTTAACTTCATTCTATATTTTATATATACCTTGGAAGGAGTTGCTTCAACATATACTGCCCTGCTTCTCTTGCACAGGCAGACTGACACACACTAGGTCTCAGCCATAGAGAAAATCTAAGATCTGTCTTTACACACATCTCTAAACTTCATCTGCCATGTGTCAGTCTACAGGCTTCCCAGGCCGAGTGTGCAGAGACTGCACAGCAGCTGCATCCAGCTGATCCTAAGATGAAGGGGAAGCACTTTGTCTTTCTATAATGTCCTGCTGGAAATTCCCAAGCTTTTATAAAAGCAGAAAGACTTGTTTCAAAACAGAACTGCGGCCATCATACTTTGGTTGGGCAGACATTCCTGGAAAATCTAGGAGTGACATGTGATTACTCCTATCAAGGGAATAGAAATGCATTTTGTTAATAGCAGAAATCCCCAGGTAATGTATTTTAGAAACTTTTCTTCTAAAACAAACAGATATAGCCCTTGAATTCCTTCTTTCCTTTGTCTACTCCATTGCTCACCACAGTGAATCGGTCCATGATCACATCCTGTAAAAGTTTCCTCAAGAAATGTTTCTGGAAGAGACACGTCTTGTAAATGGACCAATCTCATGGAAACACGGTAGAGTTGGATGAATTTGTTCTCAGAACCATAATAAAACAGGACTGTTTTTAAAAGGTAATACTTTTCTTAACAGGATGCTCATTACTTTTGAAGCACACCTTTGGGGAAGCCATAGCACATCAGCAGTCACAAATCCTGGCATGGGAAAGCAGAATAAGACACAGTTGTACGAGCACACAATTTCAATGTGGAATCAAAACTGCACCTTGTTGATGAAAATCCTCAGAGACATACCAGAGAAATGGTGAGAGGGAAAATTGTCCATATATGGTGATCATTTTGACACTTGGCTCATCAATAACCCAGTCTTTCTCAGGCACATCATTATCTATCAAATCTGCCAAATTTGATACTTAACAACATTGTCTTCAGAACAGTTGACATACCCTGGAAAGTCTGTCTTGTAAATCACAAAGAAAAATGACAGGTTTCACAGATTTTATCAGTGATAAAAAAGAAAAGAGGCACACATAAACAACAGACACTAGTACACTATACTTCCTGGCACAATGAACTCAATGCCAACTAAATGAATTTCAAGGGAGAAAAATCTCTATGCCCCAATTTTTACTGAATCCAAGTAAGAAACCACAGACTTTCTCTATTTACCTCAGCTCTCAACTAAACTATGTTTTTGAAATGTAAAGACAAATGATCAGGCAGGTGACAGCAATATGTGGTGGGGAAGGTTGAATCAGGGCAATAGACTAGTTAAGCTGGAGCACCTGTCTCCTTCCCAAATCCATAGAAATAACAAGAAAATCGATTTTTAAAAAGAAAAGAAGTCCACAACTGTTGGGAACCACTCTGCCTGGTTTCAGGAGTTGTAACTACCCCCCATGGATAAGGCTGAGTGAGCAACCTCCGCAATGAGAGCCACTGAAGAGACAAAGCTTATCTCCCTGGCAGGAGCACTGTTTCCACTGTTTCTGCTTCATCCATCTCTGCCTCCAATGCTTGGTCGGTTAGTCAATGACGGGTAAGACCCCTGGGGGGGGGCGGCAACCTAAGCCAGACACGATCACTGGGAGGCCCTCAAGGAAGGACTTGGGGGTTGCAGCAAAGAGGGGGTGATGGACCCTTGTTCCCTGGCTATTCTGACATAGCCTGAGTCCCCATTTCCATCTGGGAGAAGCGCTTTCAGGCTCTAATCCACTTAAGCCTAAAAACCTATGACGGGGAAGGTGGTGCCGTCCTCTGCCAGCTAGAGTGGGATCCAAGGTGATTGGGCATAAGAAAGAATTCACAAGGTCCTCTGAAGCCTGCTTTGCTGAGTGCTTTCATTCATATGATAAGGATCCAAGCAGGAAATGAGTGTCTCCCAAAGTTTTTGCAACCCCCTTACCTGACAGACACTGACTCGGATTAAGCCCTCAGATTCCTTTGAAATATTATCTACTGTTTGATCCTTGCTGCCTGACATTGATTGATGAGCTTTACCTGCATTCCTGTGTGTTCCAAGCCTAATAAAAGCCGTCGAGGCAGGGGTTCTTGGTCCTTCTCCTCTGAGAGACTGACCACCTTTCCTCCACAAGCAGATCATGTCTTGGTAGTTTCATTTTCATCCGTGGCAGATGGGGGGACTTGTGCGCAGTTTCCCCCACACACAACTATTCTGCCAAATATGGAAATGTATCCTCCATTGATTTGACACTACAAGAAATCCCTGAAAGCAAGAAAAATTGAGAGCAGATAGATGGAGAGAAACTGAAGCCCAAAACACTCACGAGAAGACTTGCTAAATATGAAACCAGGGACATTCAAAGCTGACAGGTGGTTGATGCCCAGAGCCAGAAATGACAAAAGCAAATGATCTGACAGGTTTGAGCAGCCTCCTGCAAAAGCAACTATCTGGTCAACTTCTCACACTTGCACCGACCCACCTTGGACTCAGCAGACAACATAGTATCTGCCTGCAGATGCGAGTGTAAGTGTGAGCATTAGGTCAGAGGGGATGGCAGTGTGCCCAAGGCAAACCAGGGAGCCTTCACATCCAGGGATAAGACTGGTCTGGTTCATCTTTCCCTTCCCTACAATCATTCTTTAAGAGAGTGTAGAAATCTAGAAGAATATCCTCAGAAAATACAAGAATGACAACACACTTCCACACTCACAAAAAAAAGAGAAATCTTAGAAATTAAAATTGTGATCAATGAAATTAAAAATTCAACTCATGGTCTGAACACTGAATGGATACAGTTAAAGAGCAACTTCTGGAGCCAGAAGATCCACTTAAGTAATCCCCAGAATGTGGCACAACAGA